>NC_092144.1:63979204-64706079 GCF_043159975.1 Macaca nemestrina | reverse complement strand
TGCACTCAGGAGATGGAGGTTGCAGTGAGCCGAGACAGTGCCACTGCACTCCAGCCTGGGCGACACAGTGAGACTCCATCTAAATAAATAAATAAATAAAAATAAAAACATGCTGGTGAGGATGTAGTGACAAAGTAACTCTTACACACTGCTGGTGGGAATATAAATTAGTACAGCCATTACGAAAAACATGGAGATTCCTCAAGATACTGAAACTGCAATTATAAAACCCGTGATTTCACTACTGGATATCCATGCAAAGGAAAAAGTCTCAGGACATCACGAGAGTCCCTGCACCCCTGTGTTTATTGTGGCACTCTTCACAAGCCAGCATACGGAATCAACCGAAGTGTCCATCAGTGGATAAAAGGGTAAGGAAAATGTGGTATAGACACACAATGGAAGAGGGGTCATCCTTAAAAAAGAATGAAATCCTGTTGTTCAGTTCCCACCTATGAGTGAGAACATGCGGTGTAGGTGGGAACTGAACAATAAGATCACTTGGACTCAGAAAGGGGAACATCACACACAGGGGCCTATCATGGGGAGGGGGGAGGGGGGAGGGATTGCATTGGGAGTTATACCTGATGTAAATGATGAGTTGATGGGTGCAGCACACCAACATGGCACAAGTATACATATGTAACAAACCTGCACGTTATGCACATGTACCCTACAACTTAAAGTATAATAATAATAAATAAATTAAAAAAAAAAAAAAACAACAATAAAAAAAAGAATGAAATCCTGACATTTACAGCAACATGGTTGGAACTGGAGGTCATTATGGTCAGTGAAATAAGTCAGAAACAGAAAGACAAGTCTCGAATGTTCTCACTCATACGTGGGAGCTAAAGAAGTGGATTCCTGGCCGGGCGCGGTGGCTCAAGCCTGTAATCCCAGCACTTTGGGAGGCTGAGACAGGCGGATCACGAGGTCAAGAGATCGAGACCATCCTGGCTAACACGGTGAAACCCCGTCTCTACTAAAAAAATACAAAAAAAACTAGCTGGGCGAGGTGGCGGGTGCCTGTAGTCCCAGCTACTCGGGAGGCTGAGGCAGGAGAACGGCGTGAACCTGGGAGGCGGAGCTTGCAGTGAGCTGAGATCCGGCCACTGCACTCCAGCCTGGGTGAAAGAGCAAGACTCCATCTCAAAAAAAATAAAATAAAATAAAAAAAAGAAGTGGATTCCTAAACAGAGAGCGTAGACTGGTTGACCGGGTGTGATGGCTCATGCCTGTAATCCCAGTGATTTGGGAGGCCAAGGCCGGTGGGTCACTTGAGGTCAAGAGTTCGAGACCAGCCTGGCCAATGTGGCAAACCCCTACTCTACAAAATATACAAAAATCAGTCAGGCGTGATGGTGTGCACTGTGGTCCCAGCTCCTCGTGAGTCTGAGGCAGGAGGATCGCTTGAAGCCTGGAGGGTCGAAGCTGCAGTGAGCCATGATTGTGTCACTGCATTCCAGCCTGGGCAACAGAGCAATACCTTGTCTCAAAAGAAAAAAAAAAAAAAAAGGCCAG
Organism: Macaca nemestrina; assembly: GCF_043159975.1. Classification (NCBI taxonomy): domain Eukaryota; kingdom Metazoa; phylum Chordata; class Mammalia; order Primates; family Cercopithecidae; genus Macaca; species Macaca nemestrina. The sequence continues at coordinate 64,704,555 of NC_092144.1, read as the reverse complement.
GCGCGGTGATTCACGCCTGTAATCCCAGCACTTTGAGAAGGTGAGGCAGATGGATCACTTGAGGTCAGCAGTTTGAGACCATCCTGGCCAACATGGTGAAACCCCATCTTTAGCTGGTCATGGTGGCACGCACCTGTAATCCCAGCTACTCAGGAGGCTGAGGCAGGCAAATTGCTTGAATCAGGGAGGCAAAGTTTGCAGGGAGGCAAGATGGCGCCACTGCACTCCATCCTGGGTGACACAGCAAGACTCTGTATCAAAAAAAAAAAAAAAAAAAGATGTAGACTAGTGGTTACTAGAGCTGGAAAGGGTGGGGGATAAGGAGATGTTAGTTATGGAGTACAGAAATACAGCTGGATAGGAGAAATAACTTTGAGTATTTGACAGTACAGTAGGGAAAGCATAGTTAACAATAATATATTGCATATTTCAAAACAACTAGAAGAAAAGAATTGTAATGCTCCCCAACACAAAGCAAAGATAAATATTTGAGGTAATGGATACCCTAATTGCCCTGATTTTATTGTTACCTATTGTATACAAGTACCGAAACATCATAAGTACCCCAAACCTATATACAACTGTCATATATGGATAAAAATAAATAAAGAGAACTCTGGCACCAACTTTAAGGCATAACATGTACAAATCCAGGGGATCTACTTATGGCATTGGTTGTGCTGAGTGTGCTAACTCATTTGATTGTGGAAATCATTGCACAATGTATACATATATCAAATCATCATGTTGTACACCTCAGTATATACAATCTTGGTTGATTAAATCATTTTAAGAATAAAAGAATGATTTTTTAAAAGGATAAAAAGGAAAACACTGAACTTATCCGTGGCTCTTCTTTTTCCCTGCTCAGCTTTGAGCAACTGTGAAGGTAAAAACTGGATGCAGGTGACCTGTGCACCCTATGACCTGGCATGGGGTTGCCAGACGTTAGGTCTTTAGGATTATTTGTTGAGGTACAAAGGAAAGCATTGCCCAGAGAACTGGGCCCTGCTTTCAGTTGCATAAATACGGCCCATTCTTAAGGTCAGCAATTAAGTTCCAGGAAGATCCCTAGAGTCAGCTGAGCAGAAAATTACAACAAAGTCTCTGGGGCAATTGGGGATTTCCACGAGACATAGGAGCAGCTGGGGACTGCGTCAATGATAATGAAATCAGTTGGGTGGATGTAGCCAGGTCTCTAGAAACAGCCAGGTGGATGTAGCCGGGTCTCTGGAAACAGCCAGGTGGATTTCTGCAAACAGCCAGGCAGCTATGGGGGGGGGTTGGAGGTGGTCACTGGAAACAGCTAGATGACTGTAGCTGACTCTTTAGTAACAGCCGAATGTAACTGGGTCTCTGGAAAGTCACCCTGAGGACGGAGCTGGGAGATGAGAAGTGCTTCGTGGAAGCTGATGTCATGGGTAGAGGAGCACAGTCTTTTGCCTGGCAGGGTGTATGTGTGGGAATAGATTCCCCAGCCTCGCTCTCCTCTCACCCTCTGCTCTGTTGACGGTGCCTCCCATGGCTGAACTCAACCAGAAACTAGACGCAAGAAGATGTTGGTGATGCAATCCATAGAGTCAGCCTCCAGGGTACAGACAAGATGGGAAAGGACAGAGGGTGTATTAGGAGTGGCCAGAACTTCCAGTGGGAACTGCTGCCTCTGAACGGAGAACCTAAATGTAAGGGGTGTAGTTGGATCCCAGAGTGGCAGGACTCAGTGTCAGAAGTCAGTGGACAAAGGCGAGAATCTGGTGTGTTGAATTGGGTGTGGTTATCACAGAACTGGGTGTGGTGATCATAATGAACAGCAGAGTCAAAACAGTAATCCGAATAGACTGTCTCATGCAGCCCTTTAGTGTTGTCCAGTTGACCGCAGCGTTCTAAGACGTGACATAGATAGGAAACTTACTTAATTCTTACTTGATTTGTATAAGCAGAACGTTTCTTGGCGAAGAGTAAGAATCTAATTAGAATCATAAAATAGAGAGTCACAGTTTCTTAATCAATTACTGGAATTTGGCCAGTTTATAGACCCAGAACCCCTTGAATTAAAGGGAAGACCAGGTACCCTTGAAAGCACTGCTCCAGTAGATACTACAAAAAGTTATACAATTATATTTCTCTCAACTTTCCTTAAATGGACCTATGGCCTTTATCATGGTAACTGTGCACTGGGTAAAGGAAATAATCAGATATTTTGGGTACAGCTAGACACTGGCTCTGAGCTAACACTAACTTCAGAAGACCCAGAACATCATGGTGACCCTCCAGTCAGATTAGAAGCTTATAGAGGTCAGGTAGTCAATGAAGCTTTAGCTAAGATTTGTCTCCTATTGAATTTTCTTGGCCACCAAAGGCATCCTGTGGCTTTATTCCTAGCTCTGGAATGTATAATTGGATTAGACATCCTCAACAGCTATCAAAATCCCCACAAGTGGGGAAAAAGATAGGACAAGCTATGGGGCATATGTAAGACTACTGAATGTGTTGATGTTTGCATAGTATTCAACTAGTAATTGCTGCATAGAATGAGCTGATTGAGTTATTGTTGAGTTTTTTTTTTTTAATATTCTTTTTCTTGTATAAAACAACATTTAAAAATCCACCCTGTTACGCCAGTCTGCAGGTTTCTTTTCCGTTATTTTATTATGGTATTTTAATTGAAAAAAATAATTGTATATAATCATACGTATTTACCGGGTATCATGAGATGCTTTGATATATGTTTACCGTTGCAATTCGGCCAAAGGCATGCCCATGGTAAGTGTGCTATTTTTTATTTAAAATGTGCACAAAAATTAAGTCAGATGAGACACTGTCTCCCCCTAGTGGTTCTCAAGTCATTTTCCATTTTAATCTGAGTAGGGAGAGCATCTAACTTTGTAAGAGGAGTGGAGAAACCCAACAAGTCCCAGTGCACAGAGGACTCAGAGGTCTCCCGACATGTGAGAATGTGTTCATGCTTGCGCATGCGTGTGCATGCGTGAATGTGTGAGTACACGTGCATGTGTGTTATGTGCGTAAGTGGGGTGAGCTGTCTGTCTTCACCCATCCATGCCTCCCCTCAGACACCTCAGTTCATCCTGGACACATATGCTCCATCCTGGAGGCCTAAGAGGAGCAAGTTCAGGGGATCTTATGTACAGCATGGGTGGGGATGGATGTGCTGATTAATTTGACCGTGGCTATTATTTCACAATGTATATGTATATCAGATTATCACCTTGTGCGTCTCGAATATATGCAATCACTGTCAATGAAATACTTACAAAAAATACTGACACCTCCTTTGTAGTTCTTGTTAATCCCATGCAGCCTTGAACAACATGAAGGCAGAGACTGGGTCCAAGTGATCTGTACCCCCCAGAGCATGACACAGGACTGCCAGATGTGAGGTCTTTAAAGTATTTATTGGTGCAGGAAGTAAAGCATGACCCAGTGGACTGGTCTCAGCTCTCAGATCCGTATGTACGGCTCATTCTCAAGATCAACAGCTAAACACTAGGAGGACGTTCAGGATCAGCTGAGTAGATGATTGCCGGGGCAGCTCGGGGGATTTACAAAAGACATTTGGAAACTGCAGGAGGATGCGACGTTGTTGATGGAATCAGCTGGGATGACACGGCTGAGACTCAACAAACAGCCAGGAGACTGGAGCTGGGTGTCTTGAAACAGACAAGTGACAGCAGCTGGGTCACTGGAAACAACCGGGTGACTGGTGTGATGGTGCACACCTGTAATTCCAGCTACTTGGGAAGCTGAGGTATGATAATTGCTTGAATCCAGGAGGCAGAGGTTGCAGTGAGCCAAGATCACACCACTGCACTTTAGCCTGGGAGACAGAGTGAGACTCTATCTCAGACAAATAAAATAAAATAAATGATTGTAACTTTTAAAAAATAAAAAATAAAAACAATAAAAAATAAAAAAACCCAAAATATATGACCTTTTGTGTCATTATTCATAATAGCTATATAGTGAAAACAACTCAAATGTCCATCAATTGGTGGATGCATAAACAAAATGTGATACAGCAGTAGAATGGAATGTTCTTCAATCACATAAGGGAACAAAGGCCAATGACATGTTACAACATGCATAGACCATGAAAACATTACGCTCAGTGGAATTGGATTTTTGCCATTGTTGTTGTTAATGTGGTGAATTTATTTTTATTTATTTATTTTTTTTAAGTTTCAATAGTTTTGGGGGAACAGGTGGTGTTTCGTTGCATGCGTAAGTTCTTTAGTGGTGATTTTTGAGATTTTTGGTGCACCCATCACCTGAGCGGTGTACACTGTACCCAATGTGTGGTCTTTTATCCCTCATCCCCCTCCCATTGTTCCCCCTGGGTCCCCAGAGTCCATTATATCATTCTTGTGCCTTTACATCCTCATAGCATAGCTCCCACTTACGAGAACATACGATGATGGTTTTCCATTCCTGAGTTATTTCACTTAGAATAAAGGTCTCCAAGCGCCTCCAGGTTGCTGGGAATGCCATTATTTTGTTCCTTTTTATGGCCAAAGTATTCCATGGTGTGTGTGTGTGTGTGTGTGTGTGTAATCTACATATTTTTCATATGTTTGTTGGCCATTTGTACATCTTCTTTAGAGAACTGTCAAAAGTCAAAAGGGGAATTGGATTTGGAGGTAACAATTTTATGGCTATTTTTCAGTATAATCATCAGGTGAATACAGAATCTTTTCGGCCAGTGTTACTTTAATCTGTTACCTGTAGCCAGGAAGGGAGACGTTTATCACAGAGACAGGCACCAACCTGGGATGCTTTTCCCCGAAGGTGAGTGACTGTAGTGTAAGCCCTAAAATTCACCACAGGTAGGTCCTGATTTGGCACAAGACATGCTTTATCCACTGACGTGAAGTGTCCAGGTGTTTTTCGTATGGTTTTGTTGCTGAAAGACACAACTCCCTCTAATCTAAGGCATCCTCTCCAAATCCCACTGAGGCACAGGAGCGACACTAGGGAGGGGGTCCCGGAACTTACTGCGAGAGATTCGCCTCCTGAACCCCGGTCAGATCCTCCCCACCCTGGGATCTCTGCAAACCTCTGGGGTCTCCTATTCAATCAGGACCAAGTTGTGAGGTGGGATTCCCCCCAGGCTACAGTCTCCCCGCTCCCTCTTTCAATTTCATCAAGACAGATCAGGAGCGTGAGTGTGGGAGTCATGGCGTCTCCTCCCACAGCCCCTGGCTGTGCAGATGGAGGAGGCCACAGTTCCTGGATGGAGTAAATCTACTGGGAACCTGGGTTCTCCGTCATGAGGCTGTCCCGTCAGCAGCCCCACAGGAAGGGGAACTGCCCTCTCCGGGAGCCTGGCTTCCATTTCCCCAAGGCTGGGGCTGGGGCAGGTACCAGGCTCTCTTCAGATACTTCGTACAGAGATGGTATCTCCCTGACCCTTTTCTGCTATTTGCCCCATCGGTCCTCATCTCACCTCAGGACATAGGAGCCAATAGACCCAGCACCTTTCTGAGTCTGTCCTGTCCAAGTGAGGGTCAATGGGGGCTTGTTCTTCTTCTCAGAGCCTTCCCATGGGGTCTCCTTCCTTCCTTCAGCCCGTCCATCAACACAGCATTGTGGGATCCTTACCATGGCGGCCCAGCCCTGGGGATGCTTCAGGGAAGCTGCAGGTCCCTGCTGCAGGGCAGACTCAGATCAGCAGAGACATGTCGCACATCTGGCTGTGAACTTCAAGTTGAGCTGCAAATGGCAATGAGAAAAAAAGGAGAAATAAAGAAAGAAAGAGGAATAAAGAAATAAAGAGACTCTTCTTTTGTCGTTGGAATATGGGTTTTATTTCTTCCCAACAGTTTCCTTCTTAGACTTTCCTCCCCCTTTATTCCATTTTTTAATAGTGTTCACCTCCCCCTCCCTTAAAAGTAACCTCTGAGTCATTCCTGCCTCCTCGGTGTCCCTCCCACCCCCAACCCCGCTTCCTTGGGCATTCCCCTGCATCTCAGTCTGCCTTCAAGGGTTTGGAAACAAGTACTTAGTCTTGAGTTCTGATTTCGGGGTGGGATAGGGAGTTAATTTTTTCTGAATTGCTGACCTTCACCCCTGCCTGCATGACCTTGGGCAGTAAGCCCCATCTCTGAGCCTCGGTTTCCTCATTTGGGGCCTGTTGTCATGAACCCCCCTCCTGAGTGATTTGGGGGCCAGTTGTGCCTGGGTCATGGGAAGGCCTCGGTCATGGCACATTTCCAGACCGGGTTAAGACTTGAGGGGTGGACACATGCATGGATCCTGGTGTTGGACTGCACAGTCACGGTGAGCGACTGACGTGCTCAACAGCCCACATCTGCTCCCAACACTGGGAAAACCTACTTACAATGTGTCTGAAATATGTAGGCACAGTCCTACGAAGAAAATGAGAAATGAAATTTCCTGTCATAGGCAGGAAACCTTAAGAAGCAGAAGAGCTCAGGGCTGAGCGGCTGCTGGTGACTTGCGATGTCAGGCGGTCACTAAGGGGGAGGTTTCCACCTCTGTATGAGACAGAGGAGAACCCACGGGCCCTCACACTCAGGGAGGGGTCATGGTTTTGGACGGAAGTGGGGAGTTGTGGCTTCTCCCCCCCTGTGTTTGTGGATGGCCCTGGGGTATCTCTGCCCATTGACTCAGGTCCATGGTCACCCCTGAGCCGCCTCCTCCATGTGTGCGAAACAGATTCACTGTAGCGTTATCACACATGGGCGTCTGTCCCACATGCGAGTCTGAGGCTCACATTGGACCCTCCCCTGCTGGTGACAGCCCTGAGCAGACTCATGTGGCACTGGCGGGTGGAACCATCTCCCCTTTTCCAGCCTTAGCTCCCAGCACAGCCCTGGTAGAAACCCTCTCTGGAAGGTGAGGCATGTGGGAAGCATGTGTCCAAGAATGACAAGAAGGAGGAATTATCCTCATGATCAAAAGTGCTATGATGGGCCGGGCACCGTGGCTCATGCCTGCAGTCCCAGCAATTTGGGAGGTCAAGGCAAGCAGGTCATTTGGGCCCAGGAGTTCAAGACCAGCCTGGGCCACACAGCAAAACCTCTTCTCTACAAAAAATACAAAAATTAGCTGGATGTGGTGTCATGAATAATGGCCTCCAGCTCATCTAAGTTGCTGCAAAACTCAATCCTTTGTATATCAGTTGCAAAAAATTAAAAATACCTAAGCAGATACCTAACCAAGGAGGTGAAAGATCTCTACAAGAAGAACAGTAAAACACTGCTGAAAGAAATCGTAGATGGCACAGCAAAACAGAAATATATCCCATGCTCATGGATTGGAAGAATCAGTATTGTGAAATGATCATACTGCCCAAAGCAATCTTCAGATTCAATGCAATTCCCATCAAAATACCAGTATCATTTTGCACAGGATTAGAAAAAGCAATCCTAAATGTCAGGCCTCTGAGCCCAAGCTAAGCCATCACATCCCCTGTGACCTGCACGTACACATCCAGATGGCCTGAAGGAACTGAAGAGCCACAGAAGTGAAAATAGCTTAACTGATGACATTCTACCATTGTGATTTGTTTCTGCCCCACCCTAACAGATGGATGTACTTTGTAATCTTCCCCACCCTTAAGAAGGTTCTTTATCATCTCCCCCACCCTTAAGAAGGTTCTTTGTAATTCTCCCCACCCTTGAGAATGTACTTTGTGAGATCCACCCGCTGCCTACAAAACATTACTCCTACCTCCACCGCCTATCCCAAAACCTATAGGAGCCAATGATAATCCCATCACCCTTTGCTGACTCTTTCGGATTCAGCCCGCCTGCACCCAGGTGAAATAAACAGCCTTGTTGCTCACACAAAGCCTGTTTAGTGATCTCTTCACACGGACACGTGAGACACTAAAATTCATATGGAACCAAAAAAGAGGATGAATACCAAAGCAATCCTAAGAAAAAGATCAAATGTCAATCGAATACATGTATCCTAGGCGGAATTGTGGGGTTATGTTTTTGTTTTTGTGAGACAGAGACTCTCTCCGTCACCCAGGCTGGAGAAGCAAAACCTTATTCAAAAATATAGAATTGTTTGTGAAACCTGGCAATTGTGAATAGTGCTGCAATGAACTTAGGAGTGTGGACATCTCTTCTGTGTGTCAATATCATTTCCTCTGGGTATACACCCAGCAGTGGGCTTGCTGGATTATACGGTGGTTGCACGTTTAGTTTTTTGAGGAGCTTCCATACTGTTTTCTAAAATGGCTGCATTAATTTACACATCCACCAATGGTGTGTAAGGATTTTCTTTTCTCCCCATGCTCACCAACACTGATCTTTCACCATTTTGATAATAGGCAATCTAAGAGCTGTGAAGTGATAGCTCACTGCAAAATTTCACTTTTTACACATACACGTGTATACATATGTATACATATATACATACACATGCATATATATGTACATACATATCTGCACACATGTACATATGTATGTGTGGATGTATATGTATGAATACACATATTTGTATATATACATATATGTACACACTTACATACATATAAACTTCAAGAAGCTATAACCTCACATCTGTTAGGATGGTTACTATGAAAAAGAATAGAGTAGCAAGTGTTGTGAGAATGTGGAAAAAATGGAACCCTGCACTCTGCTAGTGGTAATGTAAATGAGTACAATGACCGCAAAAATACCATAGATGTTTTTCAGAAGTTAACAATCAGAACTGCCCTATGCTGCAACAATTTCACTGCCGGGTGCGTATCTAAAGGAAACGACATGAGTATGTTGAAGAGATGCCCGCCCTCCCATATTCATGACAGCTTTAGTCACCATAACCAAGACGTGGAACCCGCCCAAGTGTCCACCAGCAGGCGAGTGGATACAGAAAAGGAAGTGCTCAGAGTATCCACAGCGAAAAACTAGTCAGCCTTCTAGAAGGAAATCGTTTCATTTGTGACATGGATGAGCCTCGAGGACATCACGCCACGTGGAGTAAAGAAGACACAGGAATACCCTTGCTGCCTGATCTCCCTTACGTGTGGATTGCCCCAGTTCAGCTCATGGAAGTAGAGTCGAAGGTGGTTCCTGGGAGCTGAGGGGCGGGGGTGGAATCAGAGAGCTGCATGGAAGGATACCGCGTTTCAGTTAGACAGGAGGAGTGAGTTTAGCAGATCTGTTGTACAATACGGTGACTACAGTTGCTCACAATGGATTGTATACGCGAACATTGGTAAGAAAGTAGATTTTAAATGTTCTCTTAACAGAAAGGTAACTATGTGACGTTACAGATGTTAATTAGCTTGACCTAGCGATTTCACAGGGGATGTTAAAATTTCACAGGATATATTAAAATAAAACACCCTAAGTATGTAGAATTTTAAATTGCCAAATAAAGTAAAATAAAAAAATTATTATTTTGAAACAAAGAAAAAAACGTAGTTTAAAACATGCCTTTTATAGAACGGAAAATTCCATTCTATATGTGATGACTTTTTTTTTTTTAATTTTTTGAGACAGAATCTGGCTCTGTTGCCCAGGCTGGAGTGCAGGGGCGTGATCTCAGTTCACTGTAACCTCCACCTCCCAGGATCAAATGATTCTCCTGCCTTTGCTTCCCCAGTAGCTGGGATTGCAGCGTGTGCCACCACGTCCAGCTAATTTTTTTTTTTAGTAGAGATGCGTTTGCCATGTTGGACAGGCTGGTCTCGAACTCCTGGCCTCAAGTAATCTGCCACTTCTGCCTCCCAATGTGTTGAGATTACAGGTGTGAGCCACCGCACCCAGGCACATTGCCTCTTTTTCTATTCTCAAGAAACATTTGTGATGCTCTGGGTGTGTTTGTGTTTCATTAGTGTGTCAGTATTTGTAAGAAATCACCAATGAAGCTTGGTGAACTGGAGTTTATACCATGGGAACATTTTTATTGCAGTGTTTTTCACACACACACACACACACACACACACATAAACACACACATCTAAAATGGGTCAGATTCTCTGATGACTCTTATGTTCATTACGTAAACTCCAGTTTGCAATACTTCATCTATTTAATCTGCATTTTCTGGTATATTGGCATAGGTTTGCTGCCTGTTCTGTTGTTAGTTTTTGAAAACATATGTGGGATCTCTAGGGCTGTCTGCTCGCTCACTCCTGTGTGGAAATGCGTGCCTGCTCTTTCTTTCTCTTGCTCATTGTAGTTAGGATTCGTGAGTGCAATTAATGTTTTCAAGAATGAGCTTCACTGACTTTGTTGAATTTTCAAGCTTTGGTTTTTCCTCATGAACAACTCCTCTTATTATTATTATTATTATTCCCTTTCTTACGCCTTCATTTGGAATAATTTGTTATTCTTCTTCCAGATTTCTTTTCTTTTTTCGTTTTGATTTCTTTTTTCTTTCTTTTTTTTTTTTTTTTTTTTTTTGAGAGTCTCCCTCTGTCGCCAGGCAGGAGAGCAGTGGTGTGATCTCAGCTCACTGCAACCTCTGACTCCCTGGTTCAAGCGATTCTCCTGCCTCAGCCTCCCGAATAGCTGGGATTACAGGCACGCCCACCACCACACCCAGCTAATTTTTGTATTTTTAGGACAGACAGGGTTTCACCATGTTGGTCAAGATGGTCTCGGTCTTCTGACCTCGTTATCTGCCCGCCTCGGCCTCCCAAAGTGCTGTAATGACAGGCGTGACTCACTGTGCCCGGCCCTAACTTTCTAATAGGAAAACCAAGATCATTCATTTCCTACTTTTTTTTTCTTTTCTAATTCATTCATTCGTGGCTTGTAGTTTTCCAGTTTCATCGTTTGATGTGTAATATTTACCTTGTGATTCAGTTCAATGCACTTTCTGACTTTTAGTTTTCTCAGTGACTTCAATGATTATTGACAAGTCTGTTGCTTTATTTCAAAAATGTATAGATGTTAGTTATTTATACTGCAGAACTGAGTGACCCTTAAAAGTTCCCAGCGTTTCCTGGTGTAGGTCCAGGCTGACTGGGGTTCAATGGTGTCCACTGGGGGCAACTCCTATGCGTTCCAGACTCCCTGGAATGTGGGGTCTAGGTCCCCTCTGGGCTAGTGGATGGTCAAGGTGGCATAGATGCTGGACTCAACTGGAGGCGCCCTTTCCTGGGGTGGAGGAGGCTCAGTTGCCTCCCGTCTGAGGGTCAAGCTCTGCAGCTGGGCATAGGTCACATCCTGGGGGTCTTCAGATGCAGCAGCCTGCAGTGGGGGAGAGTGAGAGGGAAGGAATGTGATGGGGGTGGGGGAGGGCTGGGGGCCTGGAGAGGAAGGGACTAGCCTGAGTGTCCATCTGCCTGTCCTCTTCCGCCTGTGTGTCCTTTGTGTCCAGGAATTCCTCGGACAGTGGGGAAGGAGGGGAGGTCATTTCTCTCCTAGGTCTGGAGTGTTTCACCCGGGCATACGTCACTGCCTGGGGGTCTTCATCGTGTGGGCTCTGCTAGAGAAAGACACTGGTGGGGGGTGTCCTTGAGTCCCCCTGACCTCCTGGAGTCAGTTTTCCCCACTGTTCCCAGGGTGATCCGAATACATCCCTTTCCTGATGGAATCTCAGGGACGCCCTAAGGCCGTGGGGGGTCTGGCCGCTCCCTCCCTGTGGTTCTGGCCTCTCCTCCTCACTCTGATCTTGTCCATTTGGCTGCAGCCTAATGCCCGCCTTCCTGCAAGAGCTCGCTGCTGCCTCGGGACCTTTGCACGGCTGTTTCTTCTGCCTGCAGGGGCTCGTCCATTAGAGGATCCTGTGGCCCCCTCCGTCCAGGCTTCTCAGATGACAGCTGAGCAGACAGCCCTCCCCTTACGTTCAGACTGGCCCCACTGCCCCACACTCTCTGCCCTTTCCCTGGTTTATGTTTCTTACAGCACATTGCACTCCTGGACACATGCATTTATTTGCATTTTGTCTCCCACCACGAGGTGAGCTCAGGAGGCGGGGGTGGCTCTGCTCCCTGCTGTGTCTGCAGCTCCCACAGGGAGCCCGATCCACAGTGAGCTCCCTGGGAACACTCGCTGGATGAATGAATGAAGCGGAGCCCAGGGGACCGGGGTGGTTCATCTATTCCTCATCCTCCTGAGGCCTGGGGAGTGCTCTAACCACCAGACGGCCAAACAGAGGAGGAGGAGCAGGAAGGGGACCCGGGAGGAGGCTCGCGAGGTCCCAGGACAGCAGGAGAGAGTGAGGTCACAGCAGGCGGGAGGCAGCGTGCTGGACAAGGAGGGGTCCACCGTGATGATGCTGAGAGCCGGGGGAAGAGGACAGAGAAGTCCTGCAGGATTAGATCTGGCACCAGGAGGCCTTTGGTGCCCGGGACAGGGGCAGGGTCTCACCTGACTGTCCAGCTCCACCCCGTCCTCAGGCTGTGTGTCCTTCACGGCAGCATCTGCTGGGCCAGAGCAAGGGGTTTGTCTCCTGGGAAGGTTCCCTGAGACCTCAGTCCTGCCGGCCCCTGCCCAGCTCCCAGACGGGGCCACTGCGATGCAGGGAGGGGCTGTGATGTTCCCGAGGTCCCACAGTGTGGGGTGAGATCATCTCACCCTGAGCCCCAGACCCTTTCCAGCCTGTGCCCCTTTCCCCATTGCTAGGGAAACTTTGGGGCCCCCGTCTCCTCCTGGCTGGTCGCCACCCCCATCTTCTCCTGGCTGGTCTCCTCCCCCATCTCTTCCTGGCTGGTCGCCTCCCCCATCTCCTCCTGGCTGGTCGCCTCCCCCATCTCCTCCTGGCTGGTCGCCTCTTCCTGTCACTCACAGAGGTTTTCTTCCTGGGTGTCGGCAGCTGGGCTGGACCTGGGGGAGGAACGGGAGCTTTAGGGGCAGTGTACGGGGGCAGTGGGAGTCTGGGGTCTTTGGGCAGAATTACCTCCTCTGACGGCCTCTGTCTCTGGGCTCTGGCTCCACAGCCCCTGCAGGATGTTGGAAATCAGCCTTTCTCTGGGCTGGGGAAAGAAGGACAGAGCCTCAGCCCTGGGAACATCGGAGCCCCCTGCCCCCCACACACAGCTCGAAGGTAAGGAAGGAAACCGGAAAACACTCCTGCCTCCGTGTTCCAAATGCCCCATGAGATGGACAGAGCCCGAAGGACACTTTACATTTGTAGATGGGACTGACATTAAGTGCTTTTTCCATTCGCCTGGTGAGAAATGCTGGAACAGTTCCTCAAAGCTGCATTTGCCCAGTGGTTTGGATTCTCTTTGGCTGGTGCCCTGAGCCCACCCTTAGGTCGGCCCACAGGGTCTCCCCTTCCCTACTCACCCGATGTCCAATGTTTGCCCTGACGTCGATGTCGGAGGATGAGGAAGAGGAGGAGGAGGAAGAGCAGCAGGACGAAGGCCACCAAGACCCCGGTCACAACCCCCAGGTGCCTTCCCAGACCTTGAGCATGATGACATCAGAAATGGGGGTGATGTCATTGAAATGAGCGCCTACTGTGTGCTGGACCTTGTGTTCACCACCTCCAACCCCCACAACAGAAACATCCACCCCACCCACTTTACAGATGGAAAACTGACGCTCAGAGAAGTGAATCGCCTGTCCCAGGACCCCCAGCCAGGAAGCGGCAGAGCTGGGAAGGGAACCCGGGAGTCTGACCTGCAGCCCTTGTTCCCTGCACCGGAGCTGAGCCCCAGAGATGCAGGGAAAGAGCCTGACCATCCTGAACCACAGCCCTGCTCCCCTCCCCTGCCCCAGGTCACCGTCACTGCTGCAGGTGGGACAGGACAGGCCCCTGCGGAATCAGGTCCTGGGAGGCTTCCCTGGGAGGCCTCCTCTCCCAGGAGGTCACAGCTGGGAGTCAGAGCTGAAAGGAACGTTCCCACCCGCAGGCCTCTCTCCTTTACACCTGGAGAAACTGAGGCCCAGGCAGGGGAGGGGCCTGTCCACGTCACCATCTCCAGAGGAGCCTGAACCTAGGACAGAATCCACCCTGCCTCCCCCGGACCCCGCCCACCTCCCTCTCAGAGCCCCCACTCACCACTCTGGGAATCCGACCCCGTGGGGTTGAGGGGCTGGTCCTCAGGGCCTGCTGGGTCAGGATGGGAAGGTGAGGGCTGGGGCTGCCCTGCTCCCCACGTCAGCCCGGCTGCTCCTCCCCCAGGCTGGGCCCCAACACCTCCCTCTGCCTCCATGCCCCGCCCCTCACCAGCCCAGCCTCAGAGCCCCTGGGAGCCTGTGGCCCCTCCTCTGGCTCTGCCCAGCTCCCAAGATGGAAGGCCGAGCTTGAGTCCCTGAGGGGACTCTGGGACTCTGGGAAACGTTGGGGAGGCTGTGCTCCCTCCGAGCCCAGAGGCCTCAGAGACTCACCAGGTGTGGGGGTGGGACCGGTGGGTGGGGGGCTGGGACTCCCGGAGGGTCCTGGGTAAAAGAAAGAGAGGAGGCTGAGGAGCTGGGGCTTCCCTGAAGTCCCCACCTCAAACCAAATTTCTCTACATGGGGGCTGTGGTCTCCCCAGGCCCCTCCCTCCACCCACCTCCCCAGTTCATGATGCTGTTGATGCTGCTGAGGGTGGGCATGCCTGGGAGGGCCCTGTTGTCCTCCTCCCCTCTGAGGGCTGAGTCCCCCTCTGGCTGAGCCCCTTTCAGACCCCCGCTCACTCCATCCCAGCCCAGAGCTCTGCTGGAGGCAGCACCAGAGCTGAGTCTTTGAGCTCAGAGAGGACAGGGTCAGGGCCCTCACCTGAGACCACGAGCTCCAGGGGCTCACTGGGGTGAGTCAGCAGGTAGGGGTTGGAGCTGCGTGAGCCGTAGCACCTGTAGGTCCCCGCGTGGGCTGAGGTTACAGGACTCATGGGGAATTCAGCCTGGTACATGTGAGATTCATGCGTTGAGCTTAAATTCTGTGGGGGATGGGCTGCCCCCTCCTTGGTCAGAAGGAAAGTGTGGAACTGCCCCCGTGACTGACACAGCAGGGTCACGTTCTCTCCTGAGGCCACCGTGGGGCCCGGCTGCACCGAGAGGGAGACCACATCATAGAACTGTCCTGGAGAGAAGACAAATAGGTGAGGGGCTGCCACCTTGTTCTGAGCTGACACCTCCCCAGGCCTCTCTCTGGGACCCTCAGTCTCTCTGTCGCTGTTTTCTCTGAGTCTCCGCCTCCCCCCATCCCCTGTCTCTGTCTGTCTCTCCCTTCCTTAGGATCCCCACCCCTCATCCCGGCCATCACCACCTGGGCTCCCCTGTCAGGGCCTGTGCAGAGCCTGGGTCCCTGCCTGACTGGGCTTGTCACCTGAGATCAGGATGTCCAGGGGGTCACTGGGGGCCGACCACTCGGAGGAGAGGTTGTGTGCACCGGAGCATCTGTACTGGCCCCCGTGGGAGCGGCTCACAGGGCCCAGGGTGAAGTTGGCCTGAGAGAGCCCAGCCTGGGGCTGCCGGCCAGGGCGCTGGAGGAAGTCACGTCCCCACTCCTTGTACAGAGCAAATCTGTCGTAGCCAGCATCAGAGCCACACTGGAGGATCAGCTTATCCCCACGGGCCACGACAGGACCCGGCTGCACTGACAGTGACGGCTTCTTAGAAACACCTGGGAAAAGGTGCTCACGGTTTCCAGGACCGACCCTCAGGCTTCCCCACAAACCCTCCCTCTCCCCCTGGGCCTCACCACTGCTGATCTTCCTGTGTCTCTGGCCCCAGGAGCCCTGAGCTCTCTCGTCCCAACATCATCCCACCTGGCGCTGCCCTGAGACGCGGCTCCTCCCCACCTGCCCGGAGACTCAGGGAACTCCGGACAATGCTGTGAATTTCTCACCTGGGACCAGGAGCTCCAGGAGATCACTGGGTAAAGACCACACATAGGGAGAGCGTGAGTCATAACCATAGCACCGGTACGACCACCTGCGACTCGGGCTCACGGGGCCCACGGAGAAGACAGCCCGGGATGACCCACGGGTACGGGGCTGGGAGTTCAGGCATTGTGGGTGTTCATCTCCTTCCTTACACAGAAAGAAGCTGTCATATGACACCTGTGAGTCACACTGGAGGGTCACGTTCCCTCCTGAGGCCACCACAGGGCTGGGCAGGGCTGAGAGGGTGGGTTTTCTGTAGGCTCCTAGGAGAGAAGGAGGCACCGTGTTAAATGGGGCTCAGACCTCCCACATCATCCCCAGGGCTGGGCTGTGAGAGGGAGACACCCCTGAGAGCCGACCCCCTTCCTGAGGGCAGAGCCTGGGGCTGTGACCCTTGAGTGTCCTCTCACCTGTCACCACCAGCTCCAGGGGGTCGCTGTGCTCTGACCACCAACTGTGGCTGTAATACTGACAGCGATACCGCCCTGCGTGTTCCGAGGTGATGGATGCAATGGGGAAATAGCCGTTCTTGACAAGCTCTTGTCGTATCCGTCTAACCCAGGATGCTGGTTTTTTTTCTCTATATAGACGGTACTCCTGAACCTGAAGGCTCCCCTGACACCTGAGGGTCACAGGACTCCCCTTGCTGATCATAGACCCTGGCTCAGCCCAGAGAGTGGGCTTGGGAAAGGTCCCTGGAAGAAAATCAGAGATCGGATTCTAAGTCATTTCCCACCCAACAGATCTCAGCTCTTGGCTGCAGGACCCTCCAGACGCCCCCATCAGTCAGCCCAGATCTGCTAATCCCCGTCCCCAGCTGCACGGAGGTGGCCCCTTGTCCCCAGTGAGGAGGAGGGAACTGGGACAGCTGGGGACAGACTCACCTGCCTGCACGCGGGTCCTGGAGCCCAGACTCAGCCCTGGAAGAGAGTTCCCTGTGAGAGATTTGCCCCTGAAGCCTGACCAGGTCCTCCCCTCCCTGGGATCTTTGTGAGCCCCTGGGGTCTCCTTATGCACCAGCGTTTGGCTGTGGGGTGAGGCCCCTCCTAGGTTAGAATCTCCCCTCCCTCTTCAAATCTCACCGAGACAGATCAGGACCATGAGAATGGAGGTCATAGCTTCTCCTCCCACTGTCCTGCTCTGCGGATGGATGAGCCCTTGGTGCTGGCAGGACAGAGACACACAGGTGTGGACACTCGGAGGCTGGGTCCTTCTTGTCATGGGGTTTTGTCATCTGCAGCCACACAGGAAGTGGAACTGCCCTCCCCAGGAACCTGGCTGTCATTCCTTTAGGTCTGAGGTTGGGGCAGGCACCGGGCCCTCTGCAGACATTTCAGACTGTAATGGGGTCTTTCCTGACCCCCAGCCACTATCTGTCTGGTTTATCCTCGTCTCACTGAGAGCCGGGATGTAGCGGCAAATAGAACTGGTGCTTCCTGTGTCTGCCCTTCCAGATGAGGGTAGCAGAGGCTTCCCCTTCACAGTCTCCCACAAAGTCTCCCTCCCTCCCTCAGCCATCCATCAGCACAAGGTTGTGGGGTCCTTACCATGGCAGTTATCTCTCCAGCCCTGGAGATGCTTCAGGGAAGACGCAGGTCCATGCTGCAGGCAGACTCAGATCAGCAGAGACGCATCTCACATCTGGCTGTGCCGTCCAGGCTGAGCTGTGTGTGGCAGTGAGCACAGAGGAGAAATGCAGGGAAATAGGGGAAGAAAAGTTGACTTCTTTCTTGGCACTGGATTGTGAATTTTCTTTCAACCAAATAGTCCCCGTCTCAACTTCCCCTTTTTAAAACTTTTTTTGCTACAGCATCCAGCCCCACCCAGCTGGGAACAAACCTCTGAGTCTTTCCTTCCTCTTTAGTGCCCCTGTGCCCTTGGCCGTCCCTCTGCACCTCAATTCCTGCTCAGCATTTCTGGAACAATGACTTATGTTTGAGCTTTGATTTGGGGAGTGGGGGAGGGAGCTGATATTTATTCAATGACCGGTTATCATCCGCTGCCTACGTGACCTCGGGCGGTAATGAACCATCTCTGAGCCTCAGTCTTATCCTTTGTAGACTGTTTTCACAAATCCCACTCGCCACCGTGGTTGTGGGGTCAGTGGTGCCTGGGACATTGGGAGGGGCTCATTTGTGCTTCATTTCCAGACCAAGGTAAGATCTGAGGTGTCTGGGACATGAGAGGATCTTGGTGTTGGATGGTTGATGCGTCCACTCATGATGTCGCCCCAACCCTAATGGAGAAGTGTACATCAGGCATTTCTGAAATACCCAGAGAATCAAGGTCATGAGCAGAAAAAGAGGTGTGGAAGTTCCCAAGGGTAGACAGATCCACAAGAAAGAACAGAGGCCAGAGATGAGATGCCACAGGGTGGCAGGACCATCGAGGGGTCATTGGAGTGGAGGTTTCCGCCACTGAGTGGAGCCGGGAGAGGAACCTCACGATCTGGAATGACAGAGCGGGGCTCAGGGCTCCAGATGAAGGTGGGAGGCTGCGTCCTCCAGCCACACCTGAGGCTGGAGTGCACCCCAAGCAACCCAGGGGAGTCACCTCAAGGGAGTGCACCCAACCGTCCAGTGATAGAGCTGCTGGGATTCCAAAGAAAGAAGCACTGAACACCAAGGTGTCCATAGAGCATTTATTCGGGGGACTTCCATAGAGTGGGGCATCCTTGTCTCCTTGCCCAGTGTCTGCTGTGCATCTCAAGGATGTGTTTCCACATAGAAGCATGTTCCTGAGATGGACAAGGAGGCACTGGGTGTTCTACACAAAGCTTTAACCAACCAACCAACCAACCAACCAACCAAAAAACCCTAGAGAATATGATCTCTCAGTACAGTTGTTTTTTGGGATACACAGGCAATTCGTTTCAGTGCCCTCTACATGTACCCAAATCTGCCCGTACTCCAGCCTCGATGTTGTCTCTGCTTGACCTGCATATAGGAAAAGTTTGCTGTTCATACACGCAGGTCTTGCTTCTCACAAATGCCATAGTTTGATCCCTGTTTGGTTGAAAAAGTGTGTATATAAGAGACCCCAGGAACTCAAGGTTGCCTTGCTCCAGGGTCGCCTGGATTTTGAGTGTATTTGGGAATGAAAAGCAAGGATTACAATCTGGAATGCATGGCATGGCAAGACACAGTGCGTCCAGAGAGGGAAGTGTGATATTGGGATATATACCGGTTTTCACCCGCGGTTCCTTGCTTGTAACTCCCATAGCCCTTGTTACACTCTTTTGTTATAACATTGGCTGTGTTGGGCCTCAGGGGAGGCCTCTGACCTCCTCCTGCCCTTCCTTTACCTGCTCAAGGCAAGAATCTAATGTTCCCTGCCTTTCTGATGGTGGATCTTAAGACCCTCCCAGAAGACGGTCTCACCCTGTTTCTTGTGGGAGGAAATGCTGACATCATGAAGCTTCCATAAAAGCCCAAGAGGACTGGGTTTCATGAGTTTCTGGATGGCTGAGCATGCAGTGGTTCCTGGAGGGTGGCACCCAGGGAGGGCATGGAAGTCCCGTGCCCCTTCCCCCATGCCTCCTCCTATGCGTCTCTTTATCTGTGTCCTCTGCAGTGTGCTTTGTATTCAACCAGGAAATGTCCATGTCTCCCTGAGTTCTGTGAGCTGTTACAGCAAATTAAACCCAAAGAGGGGGTCATGGGATCCCCAACTTGAAGTCGGTTGGAAGTCTGGACTTGGCAATGGTATGGAGGGCAGTCTTGGGGACTGAGCCTTCAATCTGTGGGATCTCGGACTGTCTCTGGGTAGACAGCGTCAGAACTGACTTAGACATCCCAGCTGATGTCTAAGCTACTGGGTTTGGGGAAAAAAAATCCTACAAGTCTTCTGTGTTGATGATCATTGATGATTGGTATAAGAGTAGAGGAAAAACACCTTAGAGAGAGCTCTCAGTACATAGAGAGGTAAAGGAGGTTCTTATCAGCAACAAAGGAGAGGCTGACAGAGCTGCTTAGAAACAGAGTTCCCTGGTTCCAGAGGTTCAGAGCCAGAGCTGCTGTCGGTCCACTGCAGGATATGTTGTTGCTGGGAAAATGTTCTCTCGAGAGCATCTTACCTGAATTCCTGACATCCTAAAGAATAGCTAGTGATAAACCTTGTCAAAGCAGGAGATGGGTGAAGGGCATGAAAGAGTTTCTTGTGGGATTTTTTAAAAGTCCTTAGAAACAGTTCTCATCTGAGACCTGGAAGCATGAGCCTTCCCTCCTTCAGGCCTTTGTGGCCGTATGGGGTATGAGTTTGACCAAAGTCATCTCATCCTTGCATCTGTGACTTTCCTATTGGGTGTCTGCAGTGAAGGGATTGGGTTACAAAGTTTAACTTGAGAGTTTCAGGAATTTGGTTGAGGAGAGGGCTTGTTTCTACATAATTAGCAAAAGGGTTAATTTTCAGTGTTTTCTAGAAACAACCTAAAGTGCTTTATCAGTACCTGGGAATATTCAAGACCTCAGCTTGGGTTCCAACCTGCAGGTGGAAACAGGCATCTGTCCAACCCACAGAGCAGTCATGGCACTTTGTCTCTCTCTCAGAACAAAGCAAAAAGTGTAGGAAACCGTGGGACCCTAGAGAGACTGTGTTTCCCCCTCTTCTGTATTTGTGGACAGACCCTGGGATAGCTCCGCTCAGTGACCCCAGCCACACTCAGCACTAAGCCACTTTCCCGGATGGGCATGACACAGACTCACTTTATCATTGCTGGACTGGGCATCTCTCACACATGAGTGTGAGACTCACATGGGCCCCACCATGCGGGGCACAACACAGAGCTGATACTAAGCTTGGAAGCATGGACACTGCACGGTGGAAGCGGCTACAGCAATGCTCCTCATCAACTTTCATTCCTGAGTGAGCCCTGGGAAAAACTTTATAGAAGATCACGTGTACAGGAGAAAACCCCACCCAAGAGAAATAAAAATCAAAGTGCCCATTACAGAAAAAACAGGCAACTATAGAAACGAATTAGGAAGCTATTGTGATGTGAAAAATAGTAAATCATATCAACACATTTAGAAATAATTGCATCAAGGACAAGACAAAGCTGAAATGATGAACATTGTATTGGTGTGGAATATCAGTTAAATTTTTCATTAGTCATCAGAGAAAAACTAGAAATGAATAAAATAGAAAACATAATTAATGCGCACAAGAAACAGAATGGAGAGGAAACAGATATCTCTCTATGTGTCACACTTTCAGAATGAAGGAAATGAGTATGTTAGTCAGTAAATACTTGCAAAGAAAATGGTTGACATTTTTATAGAAATGAAGAAAGAACATGAGTTTACCGCAAACAAATTAATAAATAAATTAATGTCTTAACTATGATAGAGTAAAAGCTACCTAGAATAGATTAAAAGTAATTTTAAAATTACTGGAGAAAATAAAAACTATTCTCAAAGGAAAGATGAGCACATTGGGACTGGATTTCCCAAGAGTGAAAAGTGACAAGAAAATGACTGGGGGTTGAGGTTCCAGTTGGCTGAATGGAAAGGGCTGGAGTCTGCCTGCTCACCAAGAGGACCCAAAATGGCGAGTAAATACCAACAGGTCAAGTGGATCTTCCAAGAGGACGCTGGGGTTCACCTGAGAACCATGAGGACACGGAGAGAAGAGAAGAGAAAAGGTGGGAGCCAGGAGAGGCTCCTAACATGGGGAAGGGGTGAGTGATGAGAGGCCCCCTAACACGGGGAAGGGGTGAGTGAGTGAGAGGCCCCCTAACACGGGGAAGGGGTGAGTGAATGAGAGATTCCGTAACACGGGGAAGGGGTGAGAGAGTGAGAGGCTCCTTAACAGAGGGAAAGGGTGAGTGGGTGTGAGGCCCCTGGGATCCATACCCCTGCCTTGGCCCTTTACAATTCTGGTCACAGGAGAGCCCCTGACCCCCCTTGGCCTGCAGAGGCACACAGGGAGTTCCTGGAGATGGTGCAGAGGCGCCTCTGGACCCCACGTGGAGTCCCACAGGCTTCTGATCCCTGAGCAGCCTGGGTCCAGCTGCCACTGCCTTAGCAGGGAGGGAGGAGGCCAGGCACCTCTGTGGGCCCCAGAATCAATATGACAGCTGGGGCACAGGAACAGCCAAGCTGAGCACCACACAGCTCCCCGCCTCTGTTGTGTCCTGCTAAATGGGGCTTCCTTCCTGCTAATGGGGCTTGCCAGCTGCAGGGCCCCAGTGCACCTTTCCTACCCCCACCTGAACACCGTGGCTCTGGCTTGGTGCCCTCTGAAAGCCCAATGCTCAGAGGCCCCTGACAAGCCCTTTGCAGTCACTGCCACCTCTGCCTCTGCCCCTAGGCTACCCCAGGCGTAGGGAGGGTGTGGGGAGGCCTGACACTTTTGCGTGTCCCCAACAGCAAAACCGAGTGCCACTTCTTCAGGAGGGCAGTGTGAGCAGACCCTGTGCCCCACAGTTGCCAGTCTCCAGTGCCCCAGCCAAGGGGCCCTGCCCTCCCTAGTGACAGGCCCACAGCACAGCCATCCTGCCCCCACCTGGCCATTTCAGCTGCAGCCTCCAGCCGTTCTGAGAGCCCAGTCCCCATAGGCCTGTGATCTGCCCCCGAGTTCCAACACCTGAGCCTTCTGCCTGCCCCGCCTGAGAATTCTGCCTGTGACCTGGGGACCAGCTCAGCCCTCTCCATCACAGCCAGCACCTGAAGCCTGGAAGAGCCGAAATCCAATCGAGCCCCTTCAGGACTCGCACACACTGCCCAGCCGGCCACCTAGGGGCCTGCAATGCGGGAACTGCCTGCCCTTTCCTACCCTGCTGGCACCTGACCAGTCACCCCAGGGCCTGAGGTCGGGCCCACCCAGCCGGTAACACCACCACAACTGACGTCCACTCTCCCATCCAGAGACACAGAACCCCCCACATCCCACCTACATGAAGCAGCTGCCACATCGGACAACAGACAGCCGCTCAGGGTCTGCACTGGGCTGAGGGAGCAGGCTCTGCCTTGGAACCATGTCTGCAGAGAATGGCAAGGCAGGTGTTTCCCACGGCTCCCAGCCACACCGTGGCCTGGGGAGAGACAACAGTGTGTGTCTGAACTGAGACTCACGAGCCCTGGAGCAGGGGTGTGATAGGGAAACAGACAATGTTCCTCCCTATGGGACTGGAAGCGGATGTAGCTCCTTTATCCCCAGCAGAGACCTCAGGGCATTTCACCAGGCGCTGCCCCAGCCACGTCCATCAGGACTGGTGCCTGCACCCATCATTAGGATATTCGGGGGCAAGCCAGGGGTTCCAGCTCTGCCCCACTGTGTTCTCTCACCCCGTTAGAACAGGAAGCTCCGGGCTCCAGACACTCCACGGTCCAGCCCTTCCCCTGAAATGACAGACAGCACCTCACAGGAAACACGCCAGGTCCATATGCACCTGCTTGTGCTGAGGGTGGCTCTTACCCTTAAGCACCAGCTCCCGGCCTGCGATTTGAACTGAACAGCCCAACACAAACCATGCTGCAGAAGCGCCCAAGGCTATGGGGAAAAGCCAAAAGACCCTTCCCAGCATGCTCTGCAGTCACGCTCCCCGCGGGACCGGGGGGAAAATGCGCAAAAGAAATCCCATCCAGATGAAAATAAATTCAAAGAGAGTAAGTGGCAGCCTCTCCAGATGAGAAGGAATCCGTGCAAGGATTCTGACGCCGTGAAAAATCTGAATATTGTGGCACCACCAAAGGATCGCACTAGCTCTCTAGCGATGGACGCTGAAAACAATGGAAACTCAGAAAGGACAGGTAAAGAATGCGATGGAGACAAAAACATTACAAAGAATCAATGAAATAAAAACTTGGTTTTTTGAAAGTATAAATAAAATTGACAGAGGCTAACTACACGAACCAAAAAAAGGAGATTTAAATAAGCACAATCAGAAATGATCAAGTTGACAGTACAACCAACACCACAGAAATACAAACGATCATCAGAGACTACTTCGAACAGCTTTATGCACATAAACTAGAAAACCTAGAGAAATGGATGAATTCCTAGACATATACGACTTCCCAAGATCGCACAGGCAAAAAATAGAAACCCTAAACAGACCAGTAACAAGTAACAGAAAAGAATCAGTATAAACATCTTCCAGCAAAAAAGCGCAGGAACAGATGGATTCACAGTTGAAATTTGCCATATATACAAGGAAGAGCTTGTGCCAATCATACTGAAAGTTTCCAAAAAAATCAAGGTGGTGGGATTCTTTCCTAGCTCATTCTATGAAACCAATATCACCCTGACAGCAAAATCAGACAAGGACCCAGCAGAAAAATAAAACTGCAGGCCAAGAAACCTGAGGAACATAGGTACAAAAATCCTCAAGAAAATACTAGCAAATGGAATCTAACAGTGTATCAAAAACATAATACATCATGATCAAGTTGACTTGATTCCAGAGATGAAAGGATGGTTCAATATATGCAAAGTCAATAAAGGTGACTCATGACATAAACGTGAACTAAGAACAAAAAGCATACGATCATCTCGATAGATGCAGATAAAGCATTCAGTAAAGTCCAATATCCCTTCATGATAAAATCCCTCAACAGACTAGGCATGAAAGAAACATACCCCAAAATAATAAGAGCCTTATATGACAAACCCACAGCCAATATCAAATTGAATGGGGAGAAATGAAAGCATTTTCCCAAGAAATGGAACAAGACAAGGATATCCACTCTCACCACTCCTATTCAACAGAGTACTGGAAGTCCTAGCCAGAGCAATCAGGCAACAGAAAGAAAGTGCATCCACATTGGAAAAGAGAAAGTGAAATTATCTGTGTGTGCTGATGACACGATCATATACCAAGGAAACCCTGAAGATTCTTCCAGAAGACTCGTAGACTTGATAAGTGACTTCAGCAAAGTCTCTGGATACAAAATCAAGCTACAAAAATCAGTAGCCTTTCTATACATCAATACCATTCAAGCTGAGAACCAAATTAAGAACACACAAACACAAACACACACTGAGGAGTATATTTAACGAAGGAGGTGAAACACCTCTACACAGAGAATGACAAAATGCTGATGAAAGGAACTGTAGGCAACACAACCAAACAGAAAAATATTCCTTGCTCACAAATGGGAAGAATCAATATTGTTAAAATGACCATATTGCCCAAAGCATGCTACAGATTCAACACAATTCCTATCAGATTACAAATCTCATTTCTTTAACAGAATTACAGAGAAAGCAATTTTTAAATTCGTTTGGAACCAAAAACCAGCCTGAAGAGCTAAAACAATTCTCTGTAAAAAGAACAAACCAGGAGGCATCACATTACCTGATTTCAATTATACTGTAAGGCCATAGTAACTAAAACAGCATTTACTAGTACGAAAATATACACAGATGCCACATGGCTCGCATACAAAGCACATTCACTGCTTCATCTGGGTGCTGCACTTGGTGTTTTATAGGGAGAGTTGGCTAGTCCCCTTCTCAGGGCCAACAGACCTTTTAGTGGTGCTGTCTGGTCCACTAAGCTGGTTGTTCTCTCCAGAATAACCTCCTGTGCATTTGGATCACATATACTCATTAGTGATTGCTTAATAGAGATCTCCGGGTCCTGCATCAACCCAAACAAGTTCTTAAATTCTGAAACATTTAAAATTAAGAATTTGGCCCTTAAAGTGGTTATTTTTTACAATCTACTACGTAGTTTTTTTTTTTTAAGAAACTGATAACAATCTAAAAAGTGGAACAATTCCTTTGCATTATACCCTCTGGTTTTAATAGTTACATGTTTTTGCCCTTCCTCCATATCAAGTATCTTCTCGGTAATCACAGGTCTCAGAGTTAACTTTTGTTGTCCTCGCTAAATTGTTCTTCTTATTTACTTTTATCTGTGTAATTTTTCCTTTATTTTAAAGCAACTCTTAAATAGTTTCCTAACTAGAAAAAACCTACTTTTTTTTGGCAAAATCCATATCCTTGTGTTTTATAAACTTCACCAAAAACATTTTATGCTCTTACTATTTTAATTTAGTAACCCAAATTTCAAGTGAAAAAAAAATGAGGTTTAACATAACATAGTTGTAAGATTGCAAATTACTCGAGAGTTTTAAGATTAAATTTACCAAATTAATTTTACTAAATATTAAAGTTATGTGAATTCAAAGGCATCCGAGTTAGCCTCTGCCAATCTGATAAGCACTTACTTTTTTTAAAAAAAAAGACAATTGATGAGTTTTTTCATGTAGTTTGGTAGTCAAATATCACCTCCAGATAACACATCTGAAGATAGAGATATAACAGGCATACAGAATAAAAAGAGCAGGTCTAAAAGATATTTCATTTTTCTGTTTTTAAACAAAAATTCCTCTCTTACTTTAGATAATTAATAAAAGTTACAGAAGCCAACACAAGGCGAGGGAGAGAGCTATCATCCAAGGCCTTTCAAAAGAGAAACAGCCAAACTTTGATATATTCATCAGAAGAATTTCAAAAAGACACATTGCAGAATTTTAAAATTAAAAACTTTTTGCATTAAGAATAAGTTAATATTTTAGTAAAACCTTGTTTCAACCAATTATTTAGTTTTGTATCAGTGTGTGTTTTTTAAATATCAAAGACCCATCTGTAGAATGACTATTATAATTTATTTCTTAATCATAATCAACTATATTATACAACCTTTCTTTTTAAAAAAAGTCCTGTTTTTACTAACCTTATTGTGACTTACAGAGACCATTTACATCATGCTTAAACTGCCTGTTTTGTCCTAAATATCCCTCTTTCTTGAACTATCAGTTATTTTATTTCAGGACAAAAATTCACTACATAAGACACTTTCTTGTGTAAAATTACTTTCCTTTTCATCTTTTTTTACCAAAATTCCTGTTTATATTTATAACTTTCTTTACATCTCTCTTCTTTCCTGGTTCCATTTATCTTGTTTTATACATGACTTTTAAGTAAGCTCTGAATTAGACACAGATATTTATCTCTTAATAAGAATTGTTTCTTAAAAAATGTTTTCCTATAATTTTTAAATTATAAATTATCCAGCTAGTCAATTAATATCTATTATTTAATATAACTTTAGATTCTAAATTACATGACAAGTTTGTTTATAAGCATTTATTCCATTGCATTTACTTGATAAATTTATTTAATAGTTTACCTAGATTATTTATGAACACTGTGACAGTCATCACTTCAAGTTAATTCCCTGTTAACCAATGTTATAAACTATGAATTTCAGGTGTTTACTTAGGTAAGGGAACTTATGGTTAAATATAAGGGTATTTTTTTAACTAATATCTCAATAGTTAGCTGTTTTCACATAACCAACAATATTACATGGCTTCTTTATTAAAAATTATACAAGCAAAGATCATTCTGTTTTGGGCTGGGTTTATAATTTTGTTTTGTATGTGTAAGGCTGCTCTTGAACTCCCAACCTCAGGTGATCCACCGACCTCGGCCTCCCAAAGTGCTGGGATTACAGGCGTGAGCCACCATGCCCAGCCAGGTTTGTAGTTTTATAACCCTTGTGGCAAATCTCATACTATTCTGCAGGGATAAGCCCAAAACCACTTGTGCAATAAATGCAAACAAAAATGCTAACAATTCTTAAGACATTTCTAATCTTATTTTACCAATAGTTTTAAAGCCAGCTTATTTATTAAAGATTTTACTTAAGTCAGGTGAACTTGAAGAAGCATTTTGTTCTGATAAAGTATTTGATTTAAGCACTTGTATCTTCTTTAAGCCAATTAATTAGAGCTCTTTTGTATATTTTTAGTAGTGAAACATAATGTACACCACACACAGATACATGGATGCATTAGGCATGCTGATAGAAGTACATCTTATAGATTCAAAAATCCTCTTTTTTTTTCTATCTCAAACTTTCAAACTCTTTTTTTTTTTTTTTTTTTTTTTTTTTGAGGCAAGGTCTCACTCTGTCACCCAGACTGGAGTGCAGTGGCATGATCTCGGCTCACTGCAACCTCCATCTCCCATGCTCAAGCGATTCTCCTGTCTCAGTCTCCCAAGTAGCTGGGATTACAGGAGTGTGCCACTACTGCCTGGCTAAGTTTTACATTTTTAGTAGAGACAGGGATTCACCATGTTGGCCAGGCTGGTCTTGAACTCCTGACACCTACCTCAGCTTCCCAAAGTGCTGGGAATACAGGTGTAAACCACCGCACCCAACCCTTTCAAACTCTTCATAACCTGTTTCCTTACCCCAGGCAGTTATCAGCTAAATAGCCCTAAATTTCCATATTACAGGAAACAATTTTTAGATGAAAAAATCAGATAGCAAAACTTACATCTCAAAGTACAGAGGAAGAAGTCTGGTGTGTTAGAGGGACATTAAAATGGATTCATTGCTAATTAAACATAAGATTATAGAAATCTGTCATAAAGGCTTTTAAACACACACTCCCCCACACACACACACAGACATCCTGTAGCTTTTACTTCAAAACTCTAGCCATGAGATATTAATATAAATTTACCAATTTGCAAAAAAAATTTGGATCTGGACAGTGGTTTTTATCTCAGTAGAAAAGTAACAGCAGATGTAAAGCAAGCAGAAAAGAAAATAGAGAAAGAGAGAACTTAGGAACTCTATAGTTTGCAAGCCATCATTAGGGCTCTCTTACCTTGATGTAAATGTGCACAAAGACCATAATATTTTTGTTTTACACAAACTCCAGCAAGTAGAGGTGCCATAAAACCAATGGAGTGCCACAAGGGGTCATTCTTCTTGTTTTCTCCTCATTCTTAGATTATTTGTTTCCCACTTTTTCTTTTCTTTTCTTTTTTCTTTTCTCTTCTCTTCCCCCTCTCTTCTCCTCTTCCCTCCCGTCCTCTCCTCTCCTCTCTTCTCCTTTTGTTAAAGGAGGAAGTGAGCTGTGGCCTAGGGGTTTGTGCAGTGGGCCACAGTGTGCTGGTTGTGGGTGGGACTCCACAGGGTCTCACCACTTAGTCATTTCTTCCCTTTCATGTGTGTACGTTTTTCTCTCCGAAGGTCTAAACACCTCCAGGAGTGCTCAAAATGTGGAGTGACCAACTCCCATCTGTGCTTCCTGGACAAACCTTTTTAATACTAATTTTGCTGTGGGTTCCCTGTAGGCCTCTCACATCACGGTGGGGTCCACCTCCCCAGACACTCCCACAAGCCCTCCTCATCACTTCCCACATTTTGGCTGGGAGGAGCAAAATGCCCTTTCTTTTTTAAGCTGAGGAAACACAGTCGGTCATTTCCCCATGAAAACAACAGTTCAGTTCCTCATGCAAATGTGAACAGGCAAGCCAAATCGAGATTAATCTGGGGAGAAAAGCAATGGAGAAGACCCTTTAGAATGTATCTCCCAACTAGAAGTAGGATCCTTAAACAACAACTTCCTAGAAAGAAAAAGAAATAGTAGCTCAGAATAAATAAAGGGCCGTCAACCAAAGGGAGATCGGGGCTCAGGAGGACTTACCACTTCCAGCAGAGAAGAAGCTCAAAATCCTGGAGGCTTTCAGTGGACCCCTGCTGGTACCATAGCTCCAGGTTGAGACAACTCCTTTGGAGTCCTGAGTCTTATCTGAGACCTCACGTGTTCAGGCACCAAATTATTGTGGACAAAAAGAGTCAAACTCTGTAATACATTAAAAGAGATTTATTCTGAGCCAAATATGAGGAACCAGCCCTCAGGAGGTCCTGAGAACATGTGTCCCTTGACTTTTTAATAATAGCCCTTCTGACAGGCGTCAGAAGATATCTCATTGTGGTTTTGATGTGCGTTTCTCTCGTGATCAGTGATGTTGAGCTTTTTTAATATGATTGTTGACCACATGTATGTCTTCTTTTGAAAAGCGTCTGTTCATGTCCTTTGCCCACATTTTAATGGTTGTTTGTTTTCTTCTTGTAAATTTGTCTAAGTTCCTTAAAGATATTGGAGAGTAGACCTTTATTAGATGCATAGTTTGCAAAAACTTTCTCCCAGTCTGTAGATTGTCAGTTTACTCTGTTTACAGTTTCTTTTGCAGTGCAGAAACCCTTTGGTTTAATTAGATCTCATTTGTCAATTTTTGCTTTTGTTGCCATTTCTTTTGGCATTTTAGTCATAAAATCTTTGCCCATGCCTGTGTCCTGAATGTATTGTCTAGGTTGTCTTCCAGGTTTTTATAGTTTTAGGTTTTACATCCATCAATCAATCCATCTCAAGTTAATTTTTTTATATATGGTGTAAGGAAGAGGTCCAGTTTCAATTGTCTCCATATGGCTAGTCAGTTATCCCAGCACCATGTGTTGAATAGGGAATCCTTTCCCCATTGCTTGTTTTTGACAGGTTTCATAAAGATCAGATAGTTGCAGGTGTGTGGTACTATTTCTGGGTTTTCTATTCTGTTCCATTGGTCTATGTGTTTGTTTTTGTACCAGTACCATGCTGTTTTGGTTACTGTAGCCCTGTAGTATAGTTTGAAGTCAGGTAACATAATGCCTCCAGCTTTGGTTTTCTGTTTTTGTTTTTGCTTAGGCTTGCCTTGACTATTTGGGCTCTTTTTAGGTTCCATATGAATTTTTAAATTTTAAATTTTTGGTTCCATATGGTTTTTCTAGTTCTGTGAAGAATCTCAATGATAGCTTAATACAAATAGTACTGAATCTACAAATGGCTCTGAGCAGTATGCCCATTTTTAAGATGTTTATTCTTCCTATTCATGATCATGGAATGTTTTTCCATTTCTTTGTGTCATCTCTAATTTTTTGAGCAGTGTTTTATAGTTCTCCTTCAAGAAATTTTTCACCTTCCTAGTTAACTATATTCCTAGGTTTTGTGTGTGTGTGTGTGTGTGTGTGTGTGTGTGTGTGTGTGTGTGTGTAAACTGTAAATGGGATTGCATTCCTGATTTGGCTCTCAACTTGACTGTTATTGGTATATAAATGCCAGTGATTTTTGCACATTTATTTTGTATCTTGAGTCTTTGCTGATGTTGTTTACCAGCTTAAGAAGCTTTTGGGTTGAGACTATGATGTTTTCTAGATATAGGATCATGTCATCAGCAGACAAAGATAGTTTGACTTCCTCTCTTCCTATTGGAATACACCTTATTTTTTTCTCTTGCCTGATTGCCCTGCCTAGTATTTCCAATACTGTTGAATAGCAGTGGTGAGAGAGGGCATTCTTGTGCCAGTTTTCAAGTGGATTGCTTCCAGCTTTTGCCCATTCAGCATGATGTTGGCTGTGGGTTTGTCATAAATGGCTCTTATTATTTTGAAGTATGTACCTTCCATACTAGTTTAATTAGAGTTTTGAACAAGAAGTGATGTTAAATTTTATCAGAAGCCTTTTCTGCATCATTGATATAATCATGTGGGTTTTTTTTTGTTTTAGCTCTGTTTATGTGATGAATCTGTTTTTTGATTTGTGTATGTTGAACCAATTTCAGGCTCATTATTGGTCCATTGAAGAATTCAATTTCTTCCTGGTTCAGTCTTGGGGGGGTGCATGTGTCTGGGAATTTACCCATTTCTTTTAGATTTTCTAGTTTATGTGCATACAGGTGTTCATTATATTCTCTGATGGTTGTTTGTATTTCTCTGGGATCAATGGTAATATTCCCCATGTCATTTGTGATTGTATTTATTCAAATCTTCTCTTTTATTAAAAATTAATCTAGCTAATTTATATTATATTCTCTGATGGTTGTTTGTATTTCTCTGGGATCAATGGTAATATTCCTCATGTCATTTGTGATTGTATTTATTCAAATCTTCTCTTTTTTAAAAAATTAGTCTAGCTAGCAGTCTATTTTATTAATTTTTTCAAAAAAAGCAGCTCTTGGATTTGTTGATCTTTTGAATGATTTTTTTTGTGTGCCAGTCTCCTTCAGTTCAGCTCAGATTTTGGTTCTTTCTTGTATTCTACTAGCTTTGGGGTTTGTTTGCTCTTCATTCTCTAGTTCTTTTAGTTATGATGTTAGGTCATCACAACTAATGCGACGTGGACATTTAGTGCTATGCATTTTCCTCTTAGCACTCCCTTAGCTGTGTCCCAGAGATTCTGGTATGTTGTATCTTTGCTCTCATTCGTTTGTAATACCTTCTTGATTTCTGCCTTAATTGCATTATTTACCCTGATATAATTCATATGATTCAGGAGCAGGTTTTTTAACTTCCATGTAATCGTATGATTTTGAGTGAGTCTCAATTTCTAATTTGATTATGCTGTGGTCAGAGGGTGGTTTGTGCCGACTTCAGTTGTCACAAACTGAATTTGCTGAGGAGTGTTTTGCTTCCAATCATGTGACTGAATTTAGAGCATGTGCCATGTGGTGATGAGAAGAATGTAAATTCTGGTTTGGGGACGTGGAGAGTTCTGTAGATGTCTATCATGCCCGTTTGATCCAGTGCTGTGCTCAGGTCCTGAGTATCTTAGTCAATTTTCTGTCTTGAGGATCTGTCTAATATTGTAAGTGGGGTATTAAAGTCTCCCACTATTTGCGCGCGGGAGTCTAAGTCTCTTTGAAGCTCTTTACAAATTTCTTTTATGAATCTGGGTGCTGCTGTGTTGGATGCATAGATATTTAGGAAAGTTAGATCTTCTTGAATAGAATGAATGGAATTCTCATGGGAACATGACCAAGGTTCTAAGATCCATGAAGGTGTCAGTTTGAGTGACATACTTTTTTTTTTGTTTTTTGAGACAGAGTCTCATGCTGTCGCCCAGGCTGGGAGTGCAATGGGGCAGTCTTGCCTCACTACAACCTCCTGCTTCCCAGGTCCAAGCAATTGTCCTGCCTCAGCCTCCCGAGTAGCTGGGGTTACAGTTGCTTGCCACCATGCCCAGCTAATTTTTGTATTGTTAGTAGAAACGGGATTTCACCACGTTGGCCAGGCTGGTCTCGAACTCCAGACTTCATATAATTTGCTGGCCTCTGCCTCCCAAAGTGCTGGGATTACAGGTGTGAACCATCACGCCCTCCTGAGTGATATATGTTTTTACCTGCAACCACAAACTCTTACAGATCATCACAGGTAGCTGGAGAAAAATATAAGACCAGACCTTTTGTAATTTCCCTTGGTTCAGACAATTGTTGGTCCTATGAGAAACTGAATCTGCTACTTTCTCAGTGTGAACTAGGAATAGTTTCACTTCATGGGAAATTGCAACCTAATTATTTTAGCACACTGAGTGATATTAGAGTATCACATCCTGTTTGTACTTCTCCATGGGTGTGGGGAAAAAAAAAAGACAAAAAGGGTTTTGTGTGATACTTGGGAGATGTGAGCTTTTATAAAGACAAATATATACATATATACACATGTATATACACATGTATAGTTACTATTACAATTATCTGGCCTAAGAAAAGAGACAGGGAACCGAGATTCTTCTTTATAACACCTTTTTCGGACCAAGAATGGCACAGAAACACATACTTTTTCTCAGACACCAAGACTCAAGATTGTCTCTTTCCTCTCAGGCCAGTAAGGAGTCCCCACTTTCCACCAGTAGTTCTTACAGATGAAGCCCCGTTGTCCCTACATGCCCATATATACAATCACATTTATAGTTGTTTTAAATTTCAAAATCTCTAACACTTGGGCCTCTTCCATTTTGTACTTGAGTTTATATTGCTAAGATGCATGCCTATTAATTTTTAGTTCCATATTATTATTTTCAACTTTTATTTTAGAATGTGGGGGCACATAATGCAAGTTTGTTAGGAAGGTAGATTACGTGATGCTGAGGTTTGGAGAACAAATGAATCCGTAAACCCAGGTAGTGAGCATAGCACTCAACAGACAGTTTTTCAGCCCTTGCCCTCCTCCCTCTCTCCCCACTCTAAGTGTCTCCAGTGCCAGAGCCAGACTGTCTCAAAGAAAAACAAAATCACAGGAAACATCCTGTTGTTACAGGCATTGGCAAAGTGTTTACAGCTAAGTCTTTGAAAGCAATTAACCAAAAACAAAAATTGATGAGTGGGACCTCATTAACCTACAGATCCAGTGAAGGCCTAATATTCAGAATCTAGAAGCAACTTACACAAATCAGCAAGCAACAAACAGCCCCATTAACAAGTGTGCAAAGGACATGAACAGACATTTATCTATGCACACGTGTGCCCAATGTTTAGCTCCTGTTTATGAGTGACAGCGTGCTATGTTTGACTTTCTGTTTCCACATTACATCACTTAGGCTAATGACCTCTAGCTCCATCCATGCTGCTGCAAAGGGCATGATTTCCTTTTGGATTGCTGTGTAGTATTCTATGGTGCATATATCCAGCCCATTGTTAATGGACACCTGGGTTTATTCCACATCTTTGTTATTGTGAATGATGCTGCAATGAATATATAGGTGCATCTATCTTTTTGGTAGAATAATTTATTTTCCTTTGGGCATATACCTATCAATGGGTTTGCTAGGCTGAATGGCAGTTCACCTCTTAGTTCTTTGAGAAATCTCCCAACTGCTGTCCACAGTGGCTGAACTAATTTACGTTCTCACCAACACGTGTTCCATTTTCTTTGCAGCCTTACCAGCATCTTTTATTTTTTGACTCTTTACTAATAACTGTTCTGAGTGGCGTGGGTATCTCCTTGTGGTTTTAATTTGCATCTCCCTAAGGATGAGTCATATTGAAGATTTTTTCCTACGCTTTTTGGACATATGTGTGTCTTCTTTGGAAAAGAGTCTGTTCATGTCCTTTGCCCACTTTTTAACGGGGCTGTTTGTTTTGTGCTTGCTGATTAGTGTAAGTTGCTTGCAGATTCTGAGTATTAGACCTTCGCTGGCTCTGTAGGTTAATGAGGTCCCACTCATGAATTTTTGTTTTTGTTTAATTGCTTTTGAGGACTTAGCTGTAAACACTTTGCCTGTATCAAGGAAGATGTTTCCTATTTATTTATTTATTTATTTTTCTTTGAGACGGAGTCTGGCTCTGCTGCCAAGGCTGCGGTGCGGTGGCGCGATCTCGGCTCACTGCAACCTTTGCCCCCCAGGTCGAGCAGTTCTCCTGCCTCAGCCTCCCAAGTAGCTGGGATTACAGGCGCCTGTCGCCATGCCAGGCTATTTTTTTTTCTTTTTTGTGTTTTTAGTAGAGATGGGGTTTCCACCATATTTTCTTCTAGGATTCTTATAGGTTGAGATCTTACATTAAAATATTTAATCTGGGCCAGGCTCGGTGGCTCACGCCTGTAATCCCAGCACTTTGGGAGGCCGAAGGGGGCAGATCACAAGGTCAAGAGATCGAGACCATCCTGGCTAACACGGTGAAACCTCATCTCTACTAAAACTACAAAAAAAATTAGCCGGGTGTGGTGGCGGGCGCCTGTAGTCCCAGCTACTCGGGAGACTGAGGCAGGAGAATGGCGGGAATCCAGGAGGCGGAGCTTACAGTGAGCCGAGATCGCGCCACTGCACTCCAGCCTGGGCGACAGAGGGAGACTCCGTCTCAAAATATATATATATATATATATAAAATATATATATATATATATATAAAATATATATATATATATATATAAAATATATATATATATAATCTGTCTTGCTTTAATTTTTGTATATGGTGATATGTAGGGGTGTGTCCAGTTTCATTCTTTTGCATATGGCTAGCCAGTTATCACAGGATTATTTTTTAAATAGGGAGTCTTTTCCCCATTGCCTATTTTTGTTGGCTTTGTTTAATATCAGATGATGATGGTAGGTGTATGGCTTTATTCTGTTTCATTGGTCTATGTGTCTGTTTTTGTACCAGTACCATAATGTTTTGGTTACTGTAGCCTTGTATTATAGTTTTTTCTAAAAAATATATTTTATTTCAATAGCTTTTGGGGTACAAGTGGTTTCTAGTTGTATGAATGAATTGTACAGTGGTGAAGCCTGAGGTTTTAGGGCCCCCGTCGCCCGAGTACTCTACATTGTATTTGGTACGTAGTATTTTATTACTCACCCTCCACCCCCTTTCTCCATTGTGGGTCCCCAATGTTCATTATACCCCTTTATATGTCTTTGATTACCCATAACTTAGCTCCCACTTATAAGTGAGAGCATACGGCATTTGGTTTTCCATTGCTGAGTTAGTTCACTTAGTGTCATGGCCCCCCGCTTCATCCAGGTTGCTGCAAAAGACATTATTTCATTTTCTTCAATGGCTGAATAGTATTTTCTTGTCTGTATGTACCACATTCACTCATTGGCTGATGGGCACTTAGGTTGATTCCACATCATTGCAATTATGAATTTTGCTGCAATAAACATATGT
The DNA here is from genome assembly GCF_043159975.1 of Macaca nemestrina. Classification (NCBI taxonomy): domain Eukaryota; kingdom Metazoa; phylum Chordata; class Mammalia; order Primates; family Cercopithecidae; genus Macaca; species Macaca nemestrina. Next base: position 64,668,555 of record NC_092144.1, on the reverse strand, counting down.
ATGCAAGTGTGTTTCTGATGTCTTTTCCTCTGGGACGTACACATTTGTTGGCTGCAGTGGGCTGCTGGTGGGTGCAGGGGTGCTGGCCTCCGTGTCGGTGTTCAATGCAGTGGTGTCAGCAAGGCTGGGTGGGGTGGGCAGGAGCCCCGCAGGTGTTCGTATGAGCATTTGCACTGGTAGTGGTGTTAGCACGGTGGTGGGGCTCTGGCCTCACAGGACTGTGTACACCCTCCGTGTGCACTTCCACGCTGGTGGCAGCAGCTGCTTGCAGTGGGGGTGGATCCTCTGGTCTCCCTGTGTGTGTGCACACCAGTGGCAGTGTTGGCACGGGGAGGTTAATGAGCTGGTGGGCACTGGACAGGAAATCTCTGCACCCACGAATGCTCTGACAGCAGTCCCAGTGCTCGGGGTCATTCGGTGAGTGGGTGAACTCACACCAGCAGCTATGGCATGGCGAGATGCATGTGCACCCACGTGCTGTTGGGCAGGGGAGAGATTTCTTTGTTCTAGAGGGTAGTTGGCAAACGATAAGATTTCTTTATTCTAGACAGTAGAGGGTGAATGATAAGATTTCATTATTTTACACGGTAGATGGCAAATGGCTGCTCCCTTTGCCCTAGAAAGTTCAGGACTATTTGATCCCTCGTGTTTCTCAGGATCCTCCCTCCAAACATTCTATCCTGTGCAGCAGGGTTTTACATCCTTCCAACACAACAGCGGTCTTTGACCTAGACATGTTGAACTCTTTAGTGCTAGGACCCAAGTCCTCTTGCTGTTTTGGGACAATTCAGAAAAGAATCAGCCCCAGTCATTTTGCATACTTCTGTCTGACTGTCCTAGGTGAGTAGAAAGAAACAGTTCAACTGCTTGACAAGATTCATTGACCTGAGGTCTTGTCTGCAGCTGGATTTCTATCCTACTTCTGTGATTTTCCTTTCGTGGATCACGAACGCACTGCAAATGCCTATCATTGCTTTTGACATGGGATACTTTGGTTCTGCCTGGAAAGGCAGGAAATCTCGAAGTGAGGGGCTCACAGATCATAGGCAGATTGAAAAGTTTTCAGCAAGAATAGGCAAACCCATAGAGACAGAAAGCACACTCGTGGTTAGCAGGTGCTGGAGGGAAGAAGGAATGGGGGGTGGCTGCTGACTCGGTGTAGGGTGACGACAATGTGTGGAACAGGATGGCAGTGATGGTTACACAATGATCTGAGGAGAAGCTGCACAGGTAGCATCTGAGAAGGAGGGAAGGGCTCACAGGGTTCAGAGAGGGTGTCAGGGCATCAGGGTGGATTTATCTTTTCCTGGTGGAAATCCGATATTTCCCCCATTGATTTAGTTACTGAAGTGTGTTTGGAACTCTAAACTGAAGAGATGGAGGCTCAGTAAAGCACACCAGGGAGTGTGGCAATGAGGACTAAAGAAGACTGTGTTACGCGCCATGGACCAGAGCACGCAGGTGTGCAGAGCTGTGGACCCAACGCTGTCGTGTGGGATGTAGCCTCATGTCTGGGGGTGGGAAAAGAAGGGGATCCAACCAAGGGAAGTCAACATTAATAGAGAGGAAAGGTATCACATGTTATCTGCTGTATATTGCCAGATCACGCCGGAAAATGTCTCTGCAATCCAACACTGATTCCTCCTTCTGGAAATGATCGGCAGACAGTCCAGATAGCATTGGCCCTAAATTGTCTCCTGGAACCTCCTGGGATCATCAGATCTGTTCCTAAGGCCCCAACACTCTGAAGGGTGCATTCTTCTCTCTCCTGTTCACCTCCTGGCTGCATCTTGGAGGCTTCTGTGGCTGTACTGAGGCTTAAATAGCAGAATTCCGAGGACCACCAGGATTAAGCCAGCCATGCCCATGCGGATGAGATTCTCCACTGTGTAATCCTGGGAGTGTGAGGCTGGGGATAGTAGACAAGGAGGTCACAGAGGTCGGGACAGATCAACATCACCCAGGACCTCTGGATGTCCACCCAGAGCACATCCTTACCTTTGACAGGACCCAACCCTTGTGCCCGGCCCCGTAAATGAGAGCATCTCCTCACTCACCAGTGTTGGGGTCTGAATTGTTTTGTGACAGGCCGAGGGTGTCAGCTGCTCCTGAGAATGAAAACAGAGGGGAAGAGCCCTGAGCCAGCCTCTCCCCCGGGCTCTTCACTCTTACCTTCCCCTATGTCTCCTGACAAGAGTTCTAGTGAGTTCCTCGATAAACCCTTCCTCTGCCACAGCAGCACTCCCTTCAGTCTCCTTATTGAATTATTTCAGACTTCCTGTGTCCTACAAATCCAGACGTTGCTCCTGAGGCCTTTGGGGAGGGCATTTTCCTGCACTCTGGGAGCTCAGAATCTGAAAGGTAATACAGAAGTCATTGGCCAGGCCCGGTGGCTCAAGCCTATAATCCCAGCACTTTGGGAGGCCGAGACAGGTGGATCACGAGGTCAGGAGATCGAGACCATCCTGGCTAACATGGTGAAACCCCGTCTCTACTAAAAAAAAGTACAAAAAAACCTAGCCGGGCGAAGTGGCGGGCGCCTGTAGTCCCAGCTACTCGGGAGGCTGAGGCAGGAAAATGCTGTGAACCCGGGAGGCGGAGCTTGCAGTGAGCTGAGATCCGGCCACTGCACTCCAGCCTGGGCGACAGAGCGAGACTCCGCCTCAAAAAAAAAAAAAGTCCCTGAGCCCCGCGCACTGTCTGTGCAGCCAGGGACACAGGAGCACATAAGCCAATTCCCCCGGAGAGGAGAGTTTCACTTATCCACCAGCTGAGGACCCAGGCTCCACGCATGAGAGGTTGGTCCGCAGGGGCTCCCCAGTGTCAGAAGCACAAAAGGGGGAAATTCTGGGGGTGGTTCTTCTTCACACAGCCTCAGCCAGTTCAGCCGGGGTTTCATCTTCCGTTTAATCTCTAGTTAACTAATTCCTCATATAGGCAGTAACACCTAGAATGCGACGCAGGTGACCACATTCACACACATACAAATAGATGTACCTTAAATGGTGGTGTCACTCAAGGTTCATGAATCAGTATTTGTTTTTATGAAGTGTGAATCTAGACCAGGAACAAACATGTAAACACCTATCACTTCAAATATATTAAGCATATGCGTGAATATACATCAAATGAATTTGGATATACTTACATATTCAAACGTATCTTACATAACCCCATGTAAATAGGTATACATGTAAAACTTCAGCTATGTATTTAAGATGTCGTTACATATATGTTGACATTTAAAGTGAGAAGTGTTGGCACATAATTTAGAAATAAAGAAGTAAAATTTCCCATTGTCTTATGGTTTACACACATTGCATTAGTCAATTAGAGGAGATCCGTTGAAAAGCAATTAGCACAGGGCACTTTAGTAGTGAGCATGAAATGCAATGAATATACTCAAAGCAGTAGCTTTCTCATGGAGAGTTGTCTCTTCTTTAAAACATGTAAAGGAAATACTTCACTTATAAATTGTTAAAGGTGGTGAAGAATTCTTTAAATTGGAATGAATGTAATTTTTTAAAATGTCCACCCAGGACACCCAGTTCCCTTGACAGGACCTGACCCTCTGCGCCCAGCGTCTTCACCGCGAGCATCTCCTCACTCACCAGCCTTGGAGTCGGACTTGGTTTGTGGTGGGCTGAAGGTCTCAGCTGCTCCTGAGAATCAAAACAGGAGAAGAGACATTCAGATGTAACTTATATAACAAATTCTGTATAAGGTTATGTATAACTTATATAACCTCCATCAAGGGGAGGTGGGTGTCCTGGGTAGACATATAAAAAAGTAAATTCAGGCCAGGCACGGTGGCTCACGCCTGTAATCCCAGCATTTTGGGAGGCTGAGGCTGGCGGATCACGAGGTCAGGAGTTCAAGACCAGCCGGGCCAACATGGTGAAACCCCGTCTCTACTAAAAATACAAAAATTAGCAGGGCGTGGTGGTGGGCGCCTGTAATCCCAGCTACTCGGGAGGTTGAGGCAGGAGAAGTGCTTGAAACCGGAAAGCGGAGGTTGCAGTGAGCCGAGATTGCACCACTGCACTCCAGACTGGACAACAAGAGCAAAAGTCCATCTCAAAAAAAGTAAAAATATATATATTTATTCTAATTTAAAGAATTATTCAACACCTTTAACAATGTGTAAATGAAGTATTTGATTCTTTACATTTTTTAAAACAAGAGATAAGTATCCACGAGAAAGCTACTGGTTTGGGTATATTCATTGTATTTCATATTAACTCACTACCAAATTGCCCCCTTCTAATTTAAATCTAAATTAACAATTTAAAGCACTTTTTCATATAAAAAACGTTTAGTTAGATGTTAGAATGATCCAGTGATTGGACAAGATTGGACACGAACCCACCCAGGCCCAGGGTTGAGCTGCACTGCAGCTCCCGCTGACCTCCCGCGGGTTTCACGAGCCACAGGGAGCCCCCCGGTCAGTTTCCCTCGGGCCACTGTGCTTTGAAACATCCAAACACTCCTGAAGTTCATTAAGGAGACCTCAATTTTTAATACGTACGGGAGGAAGACTTGAGGTTAATGAAGAATGGATGTCTACATTGAATATATAAATTAAATCAAGGCCCAATGAAAGGCAAAGTAGAATTAAATATTTTTAAAGAATAGGTTCATATAATTGAAATAAAAAGTATACATTTGTATATTGAAGTATTGCTTTAAAAGTTTTAGTAAAGGAGAGGGCAACAATGGACAAAGCCGTATAGAAAACACAGAGTAGAAATGAGTGATACACGGCACGCTCTGTGACTCATTCCCTAACTCGTGCAGGGAGCAGGTGCACTGTCCCTTCTTAGTCTTAAGGTGCCCTGAGCACGGAGCCTCGGTGGGATCTGACTGTGATGAGGCTGGAGTCCACCCTAAACATGCTCCTTTAGAGAGAAGCACCCCAGCTGTGGGTGCCGCTCACATGGCCCCTCCTGTGCTCACCTGGTGGGCTCAGGCTCAAGGCACTCCTGAGACTAAGGAGGGGCCGTGCACCTGCTCCCTGGCAAGTTAGGGAATTATTGACAGCATGTGTTGTGTGTCACTCACTCATTTCTACTCTGGGCTGGACTCCGCCCTCATCACAGTCAGATCCCACCAAGGCCTCCTCTCCTGTCTTGAGATGGCCCAGGTACCCCACAGGTGTGGGTGAGGGGCTCATCCTCAGGGGCTCTCGGAAATAAGAAATGAGAGCTGCCAAAGGACCATCCACCTGTCTTCTCTCCACCTCGCCCCGCCTCTGTTCCTCCTCCATCAGCCCCAGCATCTTCCCTGGGTCCAGCCTGACTTGGAGCGGATGCACGGCCCCTCCTGCTGACCCGACCTGTTCTCCTTCCTCTACTCATCACACATCCGCAGGACAAGGTCGGGGTGTGGGCTCCTGCAGAGCTGTGCCAGGTGTTGCTTTTGGTAGAAAATTGGAGAGATTTTGTTTTGTACATGAGACAGTGGAGAGTCTCAACCAGAGGTGATGGCTCCTGGGAATCCTGCTCCTGGAGGGGGAAAGTGCCCACTGCTCCACTCGTCAGCGTTGAACCTCAGACACCTCCCTCCCCTCTGACCACCATGGAGCACCAGGAAGCCACGCGGACCACACCCTTACTGTCGACCCTGCCCTCTGCTGCCCTGGAAATCAGACCCTGAATATTGAAGGTACCATTGAGATGAGTCTAAAAACTTCTCTTGAACTGGGTGTGACGGTGTTTTTGTCACCCAGGGAGTCAGGACTTAGTGGTTGCGATCCAGACGCTCTGATTCTGAGGTGGAGACATCAGGAGGGGAGCATGTGGGTCCTCTGTCTTCCACCGTCGGTCTAATCTCATCTCCTCTGAGGTTCACCCCCGTCTCCTCCCAGCCCTCCCTGCTCTTTACCCTACTGAGAGTCCAGGGGTTGGAGCCAGGGGTGGGAGGTCCCGGCCTATTTCCACCCTCTCATGGACTGGACCCTCCCCTGCAGACCCTCCCCGTTCACTCCCCTCTTTTCTTTTCTTTTCTTTTTTTTTGAGATGGAGTCTTGCTCTGTCGCCCAGGCTGGAGTGCAGTGGCTGGATCTTGGCTCACTGCAAGCTCCGCCTCCCGGGTTCACGCCATTCTCCTGCCTCAGCCTCCCGAGTACCTGAGACTACGGGCGCCCGCCACCATGTCCAGCTAATTTTTTCTATTTTTCAGGGGAGACGGGGTTTCACCATGTTAGCCAGGATGGTCTCGATCTCCTGATCTCGTGATCCACTCACCTCGGCCTCCCAAAGTGCTGGGATTACAGGCCAACTCCCCTCTTTTCTTAGTGTCCAGAGCTCTGCTGGGAGCAGCGCCTGAGCTGAGCCTTTAAGCTCAGAGAGGACAGGGTCAGGGTCTCACCTGAGACCACGAGCTCCAGGGGGTCACTGGGGACAGACAGCAGGTAGGGGTTGGAGCTGCGTGAGCCGTAGCACCTGTAGGTCCCCGCGTGGGCTGAGGTCACAGGACTCATGGGAAATTCAGCCTGGTACTTGGGATATTTGTGCATTGATCTTAGATGGAGGTGGGCATCAGCTGCTCCCGCCTGGGTCAGAAGGAAAGCGTGGAACTGCCACGAGGACTGACAGAGCAGGGTCACGTTCTCTCCTGAGACCACCTTGGGGCTCGGCTGCACTGACAGGAAGGGTGTGCCACGGATCTGTCCTGGAGAGAAGAAGGATGGGTGAGGGGCTGCCCCACCTTGTTCTGAGCTGACGCCTCCCCAGGCTTCTATCTGGGACCCTCAGTCTCTGTCTCTGTTTTCTCTGAGTCTCCCCCTCCCCACCCATCCCCTGTCTCTGTCTGTCTCTCTCTCCCTTGGGACCCCCACCCCTCATCCCGGCCATCACCACCTGGGCTCCCCCAGCAAGGCCTGAGCAGAGCCTGGGTCCCTGACTGAACCCGCTGGGCTCCTCACCTGAGATCAGGATGTCCAGGGGGTCACTGGGGGCCGACCACTCGGAGGAGAGGTTGTGTGCACCGGAGCATCTGTACTGGCCCCCGTGGGAGCGCCTCACAGGGCCCAGGAGGAAGTTGGCCTGGGAGAGCCCAGCCTGGGGCTGCTGGCCAGGACGCTGGAGGAAGTCACGTTCCCCCTCCTTGTACAGAGCAAATCTGTCGTAGCCGACATCAGAGCCACACTGGAGGATCAGCTTCTCCCCAGGGGCCACGACAGGACCCGGCTGCACTGACAGTGACGGCTTCTTAGAAACACCTGGGAAAAGGTGCTCACGGTTTCCAGGACCGACCCTCAGGCTTCCCCACAAACCCTCCCTCTCCCCCTGGGCCTCACCACTGCTGATCTTCCTGTGTCTCTGGCCCCAGGAGCCCTGAGCCCTCTCGTCCCAACATCATCCCACCTGGCGCTGCCCTGAGACGCGGCTCCTCCCCACCTGCCCGGAGACTCAGGGAGCTCCAGACAATGCTGTGAATTTCTCACCTGGGACCAGGAGCTCCAGGAGATCACTGGGTAAAGACCACACATAGGGAGAGCGTGAGTCATAACCATAGCACCGGTACGACCACCTGCGACTCGGGCTCACGGGGCCCACGGAGAAGACAGCCCGGGATGACCCATGGGTACGGGGCTGAGAGTTCAGGCGTTGTGGGTGTTCATCTCCTTCCTGATACAGAATGAAGCCGTCAAATGCCAGCTGTGAGTCACACTGGAGGGTCACGCTTCCTCCTGACGTCACCACAGGGCTGGGCAGGGCTGAGAGGGTGGGTTTGCTGTAGGCTCCTAGGAGAGAAGGAGGCACCGTGTTAAATGGGCTCCCACCTCCCGAATCATCCCCAGGGCTGGGCTGTGAGAGGGAGACGCCCCTGAGAGCCGACCCCCTTCCTGAGGACAGAGCCTGGGGCTGGGACCCCTGAGTGTCCTCTCACCTGTCACCACCAGCTCCAGGGGGTCACTGGGCTCTGACCACCAACTGTGGCTGTAATACTGACAGCGATACCGCCCCGCGTGTTCCGAGGTGATGAATCCAATGGCGAAATAGCCCTTCTTGACAAGCTCTTGTCGTATCCATCTAACCCAGGATGCTGGTTTTTTTTCTCTATATAGACGATACTCCTGAACCTGAAGGCTCCCCTGACACCTGAGGGTCACAGGACTCCCCTCGCTGATCACAGACTCTGGCTCAGCCCAGAGAGTGGGCTTGGGAAGGGTCCCTGGAAGGAAACCAGAGATCGGATTCTAAGTCATTTCCCACCCAACATATCTTAGCTCTTGATGGCAGGACCCTCCACACGCCCCCATCAGTCAGCCCAGATCTGCTATTCCCCATCCCCAGCTGCACGGAGGTGGCCCCTTGTCCCCAGTGAGGAGGAGGGAACTGGGACAGCTGGGGACAGACTTACCTGCCTGCACGTGGGTCCTGGGGCCCAGACTCAGCCCTGGAAGAGAGTTCCCTGTGAGAGATTTGCCCCTGAAGCCTGAGCAGGTCCTCCCCTCCCTGGGATCTTTGTGAGCCCCTGGGGTCTCCTTATGCACCAGCGTTTGGCTGTGGGGTAAGGTCCCTCCTAGGTTAGAATCTCCCCTCCCTCTTCAAATCTCACCGAGACAGATCAGGACCATGAGGATGGGGGTCATGGCGTCTCCTCCCACTGCCCTGCTCTGCGGATGGTTGAGCCCCCGGTGCTGGCAGGACAGAGAGACATACAGGGTGTGGACACTCAGAGGCTGGGTCCTTCTTGTCAAGGGATTTTGTCATCTGCAGCCACACAGGAAGCGAAACTGCCCTTCCCAGGAGCCTGGCTCTCATTCCTTTAGAGCTGAAGTGGGGGCAGGCACCAGGCCCTCTGTAGACAATTCAGATAGAAATGGGGTGTTTCCTGACCCCCAGCCACTGTCTGTCTGGTTTGTCCTCACTTCACTAAGGCGTGGGAGATAGCAACAAATAGAACTGGTGCCTTCCTGTATGTGCCCTTCCTGATCAGAGTGAGCCAAGGCTTTTCCTTCCTTCTCACAGCCTCCCACAAGGTCTCCCTCCCTCCTTCAGCCTGTCCATCAGCACGGTGTTGTGGGGTCCTTACCATGGCAGTCATCTCTTCAGCCCTGGAGATGCTTCAGGGAAGACACGGGTCCATGCTGCAGGCAGACTCAGATCAGCAGAGACGCACGTGACACCTGACTGTGCCGTCCAGGCTGAGCTGTGTGTGGCAGTGAGCACAGAGGAGAAATGCAGGGAAATAGGGGAAGAAAAGTTGACTTCTCTCTTGGCATGGGATTGTGGGTTTTTTTCAACCAAATAGTCTCCTTCTCAACTTCGCCTTTTTAAAATATTTTGCCGGCCGGGCGCGGTGGCTCAAGCCTGTAATCCCAGCACTTTGGGAGGCCGAGGCGGGCGGATCACGAGGTCAGGAGATCGAGACCATCTTGGCTAACACGGTGAAACCCCGTCTCTACTAAAAATACAAAAAGAAATTAGCCGGGCGTGGTGGCGGGCGCCTGTAGTCCCAGCTACTCCGGAGGCTGAGGCAGGAGAATGGCGTGAACCCGGGAGGCGGAGCTTGCAGTGAGCCGAGATCGCGCCACCGCACTCCAGTCTGGGCGACAGAGCTAGACTCCGCCTCAAAAAAAAAAATAAAAAATAAAAAATAAAATAAAATAAAATATTTTGCTGCAGTGTCCACCCCCACACCTCTGGGAAAAAACCTTTGAGTCTTTCCTGCCTCCTCGGTGCCCCTTGCATCCTTGGCCGTCCCTCTGCACCTCAATTCCTTGTCAACATTTTGGGAACAATGACTTATGTTTGCGCTTTGATTTGAGGAGTTGAGGAGGGAGTTGATACTTATTTGATGACTGTTTGTCATCCACTGCCTATGTGACCTTGGTCTGTAGTGTCCCATCTCTGAGCCTCAGCTTCTTCCTTTGCAGACTGCTGTCATGAATCCCACTCATCACCGTGGTTGTGGGGTGAGTGGTGCCTGGACATTGGGAGGGGCTCGTTTCTGTCTGCTTTCCAGACCAGGGTAAGACCTGAGGTGCTTGGGACATGAGAGGATCTTGGTGTTGGACTCCACAGTCTGTGAAGGTGATTGATGTCTCCACTTAAGATGTCGCATCTGACCCTAATGGAGAAATGTACATCAGGCATTTCTGAAATACCCAGAGCATCAAGGTCATGAGCAGAAAAAGAGGTGTGGAAGTTCTCAAGTGTAGATGGATCAACAACAAAGAACAGAAGCCAGAGATGAGATGCCACAGGGTCCTGGGACCATCAAGGGGTCATTACGGTTGACGTTTCCACCACTGAGTGGAACTGGGAGAGGAATCTCGGGATTTGCAATGACAGTGAGAAGCTGAGGGCTCCAGACCAAGGTGGGAGGCTGCATCTATCCAGCCACACCTGAGGCTAGGGTAGACCCCAAGCAGCCCAGGAGAATTCCCTCAAGGGAGTGCACCAAACCATCCAGTGACAGAGCTGCTGGGATTCCAAAGAAAAAAGCACTAAACACCAGAGTGTTCATAGAGCATTTATTAAGGGGACTTCCGTACTGTAGGGAGTCCTTGTCTCCTTGCCCAGTGTCTACTTGTGGACCTCAAGGATGTGCTTCCACATAGCAGCATGTTCTTCAGATGGACAAGGAGACACTGGGTGTTCTATCCAAGACGTTAACCTAAAACAAAAACAAAAATAAACCCCTAGAGAATATGTCTCAGTAGAGTTGTTTCTTGGGATACGCAGGGAATTCGTTTCAGTATTCCCTACATGTACCAAAACCTGATGTACCAAAGCGACTGACAGAGCTGCTTAGAAACAGAGTTCCCTGGTTCCAGAGGTTCAAAGCCAGAGTTGCTGTCTGTCCATTGGAGGAGATGCTGTTGCTGGGCAAGTGTTCTCTTAAGAGCATCTTATCCGAATTCCTGACGTCCTAAAGAATATCTAGTGATAAACCTTGTCAAAGCAGGAGATGAGTGAAGGACATGGAAGAGTTTCTTGTAGCATTTTTAAAAAGTCCTTAGAAACAGTTCTTATCTGAGACCTGGAAGCATGAGCCTCCTCTCCTTCAGGTCTTCCTGGCCCTGTGGGGTCTGAGTTTGACCAAAGTCATCTCATCCTTGCACCTGTGAATTTCCTATTGGGTGTCTGCAGTGAAGGGAGTGGGTTACAAAGTTTAACCTGAGAGTTTCAGGAATTTGGTTCAGGGATGGCTTGTTTCTACCTCTTTAGCAAAAGGGTTAATTTTTCAATGTTTTCTAGAAAAAACCTGAAGTGCTTTATCAGTACCTGGGAATGCTCAGGACCTCAGCTTGGGTTCACTCCTGCAGGTGGAAACATGCACCTGTCCAACCCACAGAGCAGTCATGGCGCTTTGTCTCTCTCTCAGAACAAAGAAAGAAGTGGAGGAGACCGTCGGACCCTAGAGAGACTGGCTCCGCCTCTTCTGTGTTTGTGGACAGATGCTGGGATAGCTCCCCTCAGTAACCCGGGCCATACTCAGCACTAAGCCACCTTCCCGGGTGGACAGGACACAGACTCGCTTTATCATTGCTGGACCGGGCATCTCTCATACATGTGTGTGAGGCTCACATGGGCCCTGATGTACTGGGCACAGCACGGAGCTGATTCTTAGCTTGGGAGTGTGGACACCACAGGACATGAGCGGCCACAGCAGTGCCCCCCATCAATTTTCATTGCTGAGTCAGTCCTGGGAGAAAACCTGAATAGAAGATCAATTGTGTAAGAGAAAATCACCCAAAAGGAATAAAAGTCAAACAGTCTATTAGAGAAAAAACAGGTAATTATAGAAATGAATTACAAAGATATTTTGAGGTGAAAAATAGTAAATTATATTAACACATTTAGAAATAATTTCATCCAGAACAAGACACAGCTGAAATGATAAATATTATATTGGTGTAGAATATTTACTAAAATTTTCAGAAGTCATCAGAGCAACTTTAGAAATGAAAAAATAGAAAACATAATCAATGCACACAAGAAACAGAATGAGAAGGGTAAAGAGATATCTCTCTATGGATCACACTTTCAGAATGAAAGAAAGAAGGAGTATGTTAGTAAAACTTGCAAAGAAAACAGTTGATGTTTTTACAGAAATGAACAAAGAACATGAGCTTAACACGCACAAATTTATAAATAAAATTAATGTCTTGACCATGGTAGAATGAAAGATATCTAGAATAAATAAAAAGTAATTTTAAAACTACAGGAGAAAATGAAAATTATTCTCAAATGAATGACAAGCATGTTGGGACTGAATTTCCCAAAAGTAAAAAGTGGTGGAAAAAATGACCAGGGGATCAGGCTCAATTTGGGTGAATGGGAAGAGCAGACTTGTGCCTCTCTCCTTAAGAGGAATCAAAATGGTGAGTAAATACCGAAACGCCAAGTGGATCTTCTCAGAGAGCACCCTGGGGCTCACCAGAGAAACACGGGGACATGGAAAGCACAGAGGAGAAAAGCCCAGAGTCGGGAGAGCCTCCTAACAAGAGGAGGGGGTGAGTGAGTGAGAGGCCCCCTAACACAAAAAAGGGATGAGTGTGTTAGTCAAGGTTCTCTAGAGGGACAGAACTAACCTAAAGCCTTTTGATTTGTGATGCTGGGATGACTTTTTCCTCATTTACGTCTTTTGTTATTTCTTTGAGCAGTATTTTTAAATTGTCAGTGTAAATGTATTGCATCTCTTTGGTTAGATGTATTTCATTTCTTTTCTTTTTCTTCTTTTTCTTTTTTTTCTTTTTCTTTTCTTTTTTTTTTTTTTTTTTTTTTTTTTTTTTTTTTTTTTTTTTTGAGACTGAGTCTCACTCTGTTGCCCAGGCTGGAGTGCAATGGCACGATCTCAGATCACTGCAACCTCCGCCTCCCAGGTTCAAGCAATTCTCCTGCCTCAACCTCCCGAGTAGCTGGGATTACAGGCACGTGCCACCACCACGCCTACCTAATTTTTGTATTTGGTTAAATGTATTTCTATGTGTTTTTTAAAATATAAATTCCTTTGTTCCCCTAATATACATGTTAAAATTCTGAGACCCATTAGCTATAAATGTGAACATAGCTGGAAATAGAGTCTTTGCAAATGCATTTAAGGTATGATCAAGGGATCATAACGAATTAGGATGGGTCCTACTCTGATCTGACTGGTGTCATAATCTGAAGAAGAGAAGAGACACACAGAGAAGAATGAATGTGAAAACAGAGGTACCCAGGTAGACGTAGGCACTGAGAAGATGGAGGCAGAAATTGCCGCTATGCTGCCCAAGTCAAGGAGTGTCTGGACCAGCAGAAAATAGGACAAGTCATTTAAGAATTATTCCATCAACTGGGCGCGGTGGATCACGCCTGCAATCCAACACTAGGATGCCAACGCGGCGAATCGCCTGAGGTCAGGAGTTCAAGATCAACCTGACTAACATGCTGAAACTCTGTCTCTAGTAAAAATAGAAAAGTTAGCTGGGCATGGTGGCACACACCTGTAGTCCAGTTACTTGGGAGGCAGAGGCGGGAGAATTGCTTGAACCCGGGACCCGGAGGTATCAGTGATCTGAGATTCCGCCATTGCACTCTAACCTGGGTGACGATAGTGAAACTCTGTCTCCAAAAAAAAAGAATTCTTCCTTCGAAACTGCATAGTTCTGGTAACACTTTTCTTATGTTGTACTTAGATTTTTAAGTGAGCCGTGTTATCCCTCACATCAGATATTAACACGTTTGTCTTTTGTGGATATGCTAGGATAACAGTCTCAGAATTTCATTTGACCTGTGCCGTAACACTGAAATAGAAGTAATCATTGCCTCTGAATTAGAAAGACTGTAGGTAGATGCATGAGCTCTCAGTGGGATGTGCCACAGTGCCTGGTGCTCATTACTGAAGACAGCTCTGTCCCTTGATTCCCAACCCTACATTCAGTGAGAACCTATTGGCACCTTGATTGGGGCCATGAAAAAAAACTTTATGTCACAGAAACTGGTAGATACCATTAATAATAGCATTTGAAAGACGTCTTTTTCAGAATCAGCATAGCTGTGGTGTCACTTGAAATGTGTGAGTGATGATTCCAAGAGGTGATGTTTCAGGAGAAATTACACAAATAGCACGCTAAGAAAGAGGGAAGGGCTCATAGGGTCCAGGAGGGCGTTAAAGTCTTCAGGGTGGATTTATTTTCCTGGTTGGAATCTGATCTCCTGTTGTCGATTTAGTTGGTGGTTCAGGTTTGGATCTCCGAACTGAAGAGATGGCGACTCGGTAAGGGACATCAAGGAGTGTCACAATGAGGAATAAGGAAGACTGTGTTACATGCCGTGGACCAGAGCACGCAGGTGTGCGGAGGTGTGGACCCAACGATGCCATGTGGGATGGAGCCTCATGTCTGGGGATGGGAAAGAAAGGGGGATCCAGTCAAGGAAAGTCAACATTCATAGACAAAAAAATGTGTCACAGTTTAATGATCTTCTAGGAATCACCCCAGACAGTTTCCCTGCACTCAGATATGGATTCCTGTCTCTAGAAGTGACCAGCAGAGAGTTCAGATAACGTAGGTCCTAGATTGTCCTCCAGAACTTCCTGGGATCATCAGATCTGTCCCTGAGGCTCCACCACTCTGAAGGATGCATTGTCATCTCTGCTGTTCACCGGCCGGCTGCATCTTGGGGGCTTCTCTGGCTGTGCTGAGCCTCAAATAGCAGAATCCCGAGGACCACCAGGACCAAGCCAGCCACGCCCATGCGGATGAGATTCTCCACTGTGTAATCCTGTGGGTGTTGGCCTAGGGGTGGTGGACAAAGAGGTCACAGAGGTCACGGCAGGTCAGAATCACCCTGGGACCCCTGGATGTCCACCCAGGGTACCCACCTCCCCTTGACAGTCCCTGGCCCTCTGTGCCAGCCCCATAACCGAGAGCATCTCCTCACTCACCAGTCTTGGAGTCTGTCTGGTTTTGTGATGGGCTGAGGGTCTCAGCTTCTCCTGAGAATCAAAACAGTGGAGAAGAGCCCTGAGGCCAGCCTCACTCCTGGGCTCTGCAGTCTTCTCTTCCCCTGTGTCTCTTGACATGAGTTTTATGGAGTTCCTCAGAAACCCTTCCTCTGCTGTAGCAGGGTTCCCTCCAGTCTCCTCATTAATTATGTCAGACTTCCTGTGCCCTACAAATCCAAGCTCAGCTCCTGAGTCATTTGGGAGAGTTTACCTGCACCCCAGGAGCTCAGCATCTATAAGGAAAGTGGTCCCCAGTCCAGAAATAACCGAGACCTTGGGTGCTCTCTGTGCATCCTGGGACCTTGTGTGCTCTCTGAGCCCTAACAGGCTGCAAAGAGCAGGTGCAGGACCACAGAAACCAATGCCCCCAGAGATAAGAGTCATGGCTCCTGGGAATCCTGCTCATCAATGCCGAACCTCAGACACCTCCCTCCCCTCTGACCACCACGGAGGGAACACCTGTCCCAACCCTGGAGTGCCAGGAAGCCACGAGGACCACACCCTACTGTCCACCCTCCCCTCTGCTGCCCTGAATCAGACCCTGAATATTGGAGGTAGCATTGAAACGAGACTGGAAACTTCTCCTGAGATGGGAGTGGCTGTTTTTCTCATGCATGGGGTCAGGACTTAGAGGTTGGGACCCCCAGAGGCTCTGATTCTGAGGTGGAGACATCAGGAGGGGAGCGGGTGGGGCCTCCGTCTTCCACCCTCAGTCTAATCTCATCTCTGAGGTTCACCCCCGTCTCCTCCCAGCCCTCCCTGCTCTTTACCCTACTGAGACTTCAGGGGTGGGAGCCAGGGGTGGGAGGTCCCGTCTATTTCCACCCTCCCATGGGCTGGACCCTCCCCTGTGGACCCTCCCCCCTTCACTCCCCTCTTTCATTATTGTCCCAGAGCTCTCCTGGGAGCAGGGCCTGAGCTGAGCCTTTGAGCTCAGAGAGGACAGGGTCAGGGCCCTCACCTGAGACCACGAGCTCCAGGGGGTCACTGGGGTGAGACAGCAGGTAGGGGTTGGAGCTGAGTGAGCTGTAGCACCTGTAGGTCCCCGCGTGGGCTGAGGTCACAGGACCCATGGGGAATTCAGCCTGGTACTGCTGAGCTTGGTGCTCTGATCTCAGACGCAGCGGGGGATGGGCTGCCCCCTCCTTGGTCAGAAGGAAAGTGTGGAACTGCCCCCGTGACTGACACAGCAGGGTCACGTTCTCTCCTGAGGCCACCGTGGGGCCCGGCTGCACCGAGAGGGAGACCGTGTCATAGAACTGTCCTGGAGAGAAGAAGGATGGGTAAGGGGCTGCCCCACCTTGTTCTGAGCTGACACCTCTCCAGGCCTCTCTCTGGGACCCTCAGTCTCTCTGTCTCTGAGTCACCCCATCCCGCTCATACCCTCTCTCTGTCTGTGTCTCCCTCCCTTGGGACCCCCGCCCCTCATCCTGGCCATCAACACCTGGGCTCCCCCAGCAGGGCCTGAGCAGAACCTGGGTCCCTGACTGAACCCACAGGGCTCCTCACCTGAGATCAGGATGTCCAGGGGGTCACTGGGGGCCGACCACTCGGAGGAGAGGTTGTGTGCACCACAGCATCTGTACTGGCCCCCGTGGGAGCGGCTCACAGGGCCCAGGGTGAAGTTGGCCTGGGAGAGCCCAGCCTGGGGCTGCCGGCCAGGACGCTGGAGGAATTCACGTTCTCCCTCCTTGTATAGAACAAATCTGTCATAGCCGGCATCAGAGCCACACTGCAGGGTCAGGCTCTCCCCAGGGGCCACGACAGGACCCGGCTGCACTGAGAGTGACGGCTTCTTAGAAACACCTGGGAAAAGGTGGTCACAGTTTCCAGGACCGACCCTCAGGCTTCCCCACAAACCCTCCCTCTCCCCCTGGGCCTCACCACTGCTGATCTTCCTGTGTCTCTGGCCCCAGGAGCCCTGAGCCCTCTCGTCCCAACATCATCCCACCTGGCGCTGCCCTGAGACGCGGCTCCTCCCCACCTGCCCGGAGACTCAGGGAACTCCAGGCAACGCTGTGAATTTCTCACCTGGGACCAGGAGCTCCAGGAGATCACTGGGTAAAGACCACACATAGGGAGAGCGTGAGTCATAACCATAGCACCGGTACGACCACCTGCGACTCGGGCTCACGGGGCCCACGGAGAAGACGGCCCAGGACCAGCCACGGGCATGGGACTGGCAGTTGAGGCGTTGTGGGTGTTCATCTTCTCCTTCCTTACACAGAGTGAAGCTGTCAAATGCCACCTGTGAGTCACACTGTAGGGTCACGCTTCCTCCTGAGGCCACCACAGGGCTGGGCAGGGCTGAGAGGGTGGGTTTACTGTAGGCTCCTGGGAGAGAAGGCGGCACCGTGTTAAATGGGTTCCCACCTCCTGCATCATCCCCAGGGCTGGGCTGTGAGAGGGAGACACCCCTGAGAGCCGACCCCCTTCCTGAGGACAGAGCCTGGGGCTGGGACCCCTGAGTGTCCTCTCACCTGTCACCACCAGCTCCAGGGGTTCGCTGAGCTCTGATGAGTGATTGCGGCTGTAATACTGACAGCGATACCGCCCTGCGTGTTCCCAGGTGATGGATGCAATGGGGAAATAGCCCTTCTTGACAAGCTCTCGTTGTATCCGTCTAACCCAGGATGCTGGGTTTTTTTCCCTATATAGATGGTACTCCTGAACCTGAAGGCTCCCCTGACATCTGAGGGTCACAGGACTCCCCTGGGTGATGACAGAGCCTGGCTCAGCCCGGAGAGTGGGCTTGGGAAGGGTCCCTGGAAGAAAATCAGAGATCGGATTCTAAGTCATTTCCCACCCAACATATCTTAGCTCTTGATGGCAGGACCCTCCAGACGCCCCCATTGGTCAGCCCAGATCTGCTAATCCCCATCCCCAGCTGCACGGAGGTGGCCCCTTGTCCCCAGTGAGGAGGAGGGACCTGGGACAGTTGGGGACAGACTCACCTGCCTGCACGTGGGTCCTGGGGCCCAGACTCAGCCCTGGAAGAGAGTTCCCTGTGAGAGATTTGCCCCTGAAGCCTGAGCAGGTCCTCCCCTCCCTGGGATCTTTGTGAGCCCCTGGGATCTCCTTATGCACCAGAGTTTGGCTGTGGGGTGAGGCCCCTCCTAGGTTAGAATCTCCCCTCCCTCTTCAAATCTCACCGAGACAGATCAGGACCGTGAGGATGGGGGTCATGGCATCTCCTCCCACTGCCCTGCTGTGCGGATGGATGTGGCCTCGGTGCTGGCGGGACAGAGACACACAGGGTGTGGACACTCAGAGGCTGGGCCCTTCTTGTCAAGGGATTTTGTCATCTGCAGCCACACAGGAAGCGGAACTGCCCTCCCCAGGAACCTGGCTGTCATTCCTTTAGGTCTGAGGTTGGGGCAGGCACCAGGCCCTCTGCAGACATTTCAGACAGAAATGGGGTCTTTCCTGACCCCCAGCCACTGTCTGTCTGGTTTATCCTCATCTCCTTGAGACCTGGGATATAGCAGCAAATAGAACTGGTGCTTCCTGTGTCTGCCCTTCCAGATGAGGGTGAACAGGGGCCTCCCCTTCCTTCTCACAGCCTCCCCCAAGGTCTTCCTTCCCCCTTCAGCCCGTCCATCGGCTCAGCGTCGCGGGTTCCTTACTATAGCAGTCGTCTCTCCGGCCCTGGAGATGCTTCAGGGAAGATGCAGGTCCATGCTGCAGGCAGACCCAGGTCAGCAGAGACGCACCTGACACCGGGCTGTGCAGCCCAGGCTGAGATGCGTGTGGCAGTGAGCACAGAGGAGAAATGCAGGGTCTACCGTGGTGGCTGACGCCTGGAATCCCAGCACTTCAGGAGGCTGAGACGGGAGGATGGCTTGAGGCCAGGAGCTTCAGATTACCCTCGGCCAAATAGCAAGACCTTGTCTGTAAAAAAAAAAAAAAAAAAAAAAAGCAAAAAAATTAGCCAGGCATGGCAGCTCACACCTCTAGTCCCAGCTACTCAGGAGGCTGAGGTGGGAGGATCACTTGGGCCTGGGAGGCAGAGGCTACAGGGAGCTATGATCACCCCTCGGCATTCCAGCCTCGGTGACAGAGTGAGACCCCGTCTCAAAAGGGAAAATGCAGGGAATAAATAGAATAAAACATATTTGTTCTGTTTCTTGAGTGTGTGTTTCCTTCCTACCAAACAGTCCCTCCCTTGTACTTCCCCTTTTTTCTTCATTGCAACATCACCCACCCCCCTGGGAATGAGGCTCTGAGTCGGTCCTGCCTCCTCAGTGCCCCTTGTGTCCTTGGCCGTCCCTCGGCACCTCCGTCCTTGTTCAGGATTTTCAGAACAGTTTGTTAGGTCTGTAATCTGATTCTGGGGGAAGGGAGCTGATTTGTGTTTAATTCCTGATTATCATCCAGGGTTTATGTGACCTTAGACATTAATGTCACCTCTGAGCCTGTTGTCATGAACCCCACTCATCACAGTGGCTGTGGGGTCAGTGGTGCCCAGGACACGGGAGGCTCAGCCATGGTGAATTTCCAGACTAGTTCAGACCGGAGGGTGGGACAGGAGAGGATCCTGGTCCAGACCATTCAGACCGGAGGGTGGGACGGGAGAGGATCCCGGTGTCCGGTTCCACAGTCAAGGAGGATGTTTGACGCCCCCACTCAAGAGCCGACATCGGCTCCAAATACCAAGAAATGCTCCTTGTGACACGTCTGAAATATGCAGATCACCATAGCCACAGGCACAGAAAGAGAAAGAAAAGTTCCCATCATTGAGACGCGTCCCCATCAATGAACAGAGTTCAAAGCTGAGTGGCCACAGGTGTCCGGGACCACCCAGGGTCACTAGGGTGGAGGTTCCCACCTCCGTGTGGGACAGAAGAGGAACCCCGGGTCCTCCCAGGCAGGGAGGGGTCAGGGCTCTGGGTGGGGCTGGAAGCTGTGGCTCCCCCTCCCCTGTGTGTGTGGACAGGCGCTGGGGGGTCTCCGCTCACTCACTGGAGTCCACACTCAGCTCTCAGCCCCTCCCCTGTGTGTGAGAAACAGATTCAGTCCACGGTGCTCAGATGTGGGCGTCTGCCCCACAGGTGAGTGTAAGGCTGGCGTTGGTCCCATCCCTGCCGAGCACAGTCTTGAGCTGACGCTAAGTTTGGGAGAGTGGGGCAGGAGCAGCGGCAACAATCCCCTTCATCAGGCTGATGCCTGGACAGCCCTGGGAGGAACCTTTTATGAAAGGCCAGGTGCGCGGGAGGAGAGCCGCCCCACAGGAATGACAACCATATGAGGGAAAAATAGGCAGCTGGTGAAATGCATTAGACAGATATCATGGAGGGAGTTCAAGACCAGCCTGGCCAAGACGGTGAAACCCCATCTCTGCTAAAAATAGAAAAATGAGCCTGGCATGGTGGCAGGGGCCTGTAACCACAGCTACTCAGGAGGCTGAGCCAGAGAATTGCTTGAACCTGGGAAGTGGAGGTTGCAGTGAGCTGAGATCACACCACTGCACTCCGACAGAGTGAGACTCCGCCTCCAAAAAAAAAGACTAATGATCAAGCAGTTCAGAGGGTCAATATTATCAGATGCTTCAGAGAATTCCAGGCTGAGAAATAACAATAAAAGCCAAGCTAATTTTTCCAATGATTTAACTAGTTTTATATCTGCACCATACATTTCAGTTCACCTTTCAAGTGTCTTCATAAAATCAATTAACTAAAATTAATCCATTAAATATAAATTAGAATAAAATACACTGAAGCTTTTTTTTTTTAATTATACTTTAAGTTCTAGGGTCATGTGCGCAACATGCAGGTTTGTTACATACGTATACATGTGCCATGTTGGTGTGCTGCACCCATTAACTCATCATTTACATTAGGTGTATCTCCTAATGCCATCCATCCCCTCACCCACCTCCCCACAATAGACCCCAGTGTGTGATGTTCCCCGCCCTGTGTCCAAGTGATCTCATTGTTCAATTCCCACCTGTGAGTGAGAACATGCAGTGTTTGGTTTTCTGTTCTTACAATACTTTGCTGAGAATGATGGTTTCCAGCTGCATCCATGTCCCTACAAAGGACACCAGCTCATCCTTTTTTATGGCTGCATAGCATTCCATGGTGTATCTGTGCCACACCCCTGGTGGGGAGACAGCGATGCAGCCCACCCCAGTGTGGACGTAGCAAGCCCAGGCTGGGCTCTCCCAGGCCACCTTACCCCCTGGGCCCTGTGAGTCACTCACCCACGAGATTGTATGAGTGTGTGTGCATGTTGTATGTGTGCATGTGTGTGCATGTGAGATTGTATGTGTGCATGTTGTATGTGCAAGTGTGTGAGATTTTGTGTGTGCATGTGTGTGAGTGTGAGGTTGTATGAGTGTGTGTGCATGTTGTGTGTGTGTGACTGTGTGTATGAGTGTGCATGTGCATATCTGTATGTGTGTGCATGTGTGATTGTGTGTGTATGTGAGTGTGAGATTGCATGAGTGTGTGTAAGTGTGCATGCTGTGTGTGCATGTGTGTGTGTGTGAGATTGTGTGTATGAGTGTGCATGTGCGTGTGTGTATGCGTGTGTGTGTGCATGTGTGTAGACGGCATGGCACAGATGGTCACGAGAGGTGCCTGGCTCTTCCACCACGTCACCGTGTTGTTGGGGAAACGCTGAGTCGAGGGCTCTCCGACAGCCAGCAGCAGCCTCCGAGATTCTGTAAAACCCTGCCCAGCCCCTCTCTGCTCAGGGCCAGGCAGCCTGGGCTGTGGCAGTGCCAAGGCCCTTGGATACATCCCCAGACTGCCTGGAAAAAAGATGTCCACTGGCGGGAAGAGACAGACAACGTTGGGTCCTAGCGACATAGCGCCCTGCAGCTTTAGTTCTTTAAAGGACATTCTGGTCCTGGCCGGGCGCGGTGGCTCAAGCCTGTAATCCCAGCACTTTGGGAGGCCGAGGAGGGCGGATCACGAGGTCAGGAGATCGAGACCATCCTGGCTAACACGGTGAAACCCCGTCTCTACTAAAAAATACAAAAAACTAGCCGGGCGAGGTGGCGGCGCCTGTGGTCCCAGCTACTCGGGAGGCTGAGGCAGGAGAATGGCGTGAACCCGGGAGGCGGAGCTTGCAGTGAGCCGAGATCCGGCCACTGCACTCCAGCCTGGGCGACAGCGCGAGACTCCGTCTCAAAAAAATAAATAAATAAAAATAAAAAAAATAAAGGACATTCTGGTCCTGTGGAGGATGGGACGGCCCTACGCAGGACCAGGACCCTCTGCTGTCCTCTCACCGCAGACCCGCACCCTGTCCCTTGTCCCTCAGAGTCAGGACGTGAGTGGGTGGGCATCTCTCAGTAGAGCCTGAGCTGCGGACGTGGACACAGCAGAGTCCACTGAGCATCATCAAACTGACGACCAGAATGAGTGACCGAGGCAAAAGTCTCAATCAACGGAGGCTTCTTCTTCTTCTTCTTCTTCTTCTTATTATTATTATTATTTGAGATGGAGTTTCACTGTTGTTGCCCAGGCTGGAGTGTAACGGCGCAATCTTGGCTCACTGCAACCTCCGCCTCAGGGAGTAATCCCAGCACTTTGGGAGATGAGGTGAGCAGATCACCTGAGGTCAGGAGTTCAAGACCAGCCTGGCCAACATAGTGAAACCCTGTCTCTAATAAAAGTACAAAAATTAGCCAGGCGCAGTGGCTCACACCTGTAATCCCAGCACTTTGGGAGGCCGAGGAGGGTGGATCACTTGCGGTCAGGAGTTCAAGACCAGCCTGGCCAACATGGTGAAACCCCATCTCTACTAAAAATACAAAAATTAGCTGGGCGTGGTGGCACATGCCTGTAATCCCAGGTACTCGGGAGGCTGAGGCAGGAGAATCGCTTGAATCTGGGATGCGGAGGTTACAACGAGCCGAGATTGTGCCAATGCGCTCCAGCCTGGGCAACAGAACGAGAGTCTGTCTCAGATAAACAACAACAACAACAACAACAAACCCAAAACATTACAAGCACCCATTATCCCAAATCTTCTTAGCAGATTCTCACAGCGCACCTTAGAGCTGGGGAGTAACCCAGCTTTTAAAGTTGAGATCATTGAGCCTCCACCCACTGAGGCTGGACTCCCAGACTCAGCGTTTTGTGAAGAGTTGTGGTTATGATTCCAGCACAGCCACGCACCTGGCTCCAAAGCCTGCACGGCCACAGCTGCAGCATTCCCCTGCCCTGGCCGCGTTTGTAGACAGCGCTCCAGGTGAAGAGTGCCTACAGCCAGGGCGGAAGCCCTGTTGGGTCAGGAGCACCGTCGCTCCATCAGAGTTCACCAGCAGCAACACCATGGACACACTCTCATTGCTGAAGTCCAGCCGTGATCGTGGGCAGACGCTTCTCAGCTTGTGTGAGCCCTGGGATTCCTGAGGTGGTTGCTTTGGAGCCTTTAGTCCAGCTTCTCCCTTGTTCCTGGGGAATGGTTGACCCCATGCCCTAACTCTGTCATTCTGGAAGTTGGAAGTTTCTACTTCACACAGTTAAAGATAAATTCTCTAAATATATAAACACCATGGCCCAATTCTTCTGGCAAAAACAAACAAGCACGCACACCCACAAACATCTTTCCAGACACGTAAGCAAAATCTGCAATTACACGCTCCTCGCGTGTTTATGCAGTGTAACCTTCATTTCCGGCAGGTCCTTGCTCCTGTGTTTCTCTGGGAGGCTTAAGGCAACATAAATTTATTCTCTCAGCGTTGTGAAGCTAAAAATCAAGGTGATGGCAGGGCCAGGGCCAGCGCTCTCTCTGGAGGCTGTCAGGGAGAACCCTCCCTTGCCCTTTCCAGCTCTGGGTGGCTGTTGACATTCCCTGTGGCTCCTTCAGACGGAGAGATTAACCGATGAACAGATCCACAGGAATACAGGTAAATAGGTAGGCAGGGAGGATAAATCAATGACTGAATTCACAAACTCTGCAGTATTTGACATGTCAGATTCCATGATTTTTCCTGTTTTCCAGCTAAGTTCCATGAGACCTGTAGACAGATTTATTGGTACAATTTAGTTGAGATAAGTTATCTGCCAGGAGGTGATGGATGGAGCTACAATATAATTACATATTTGACTAAGCGGCTCTTTAACTTGTAATTAAACCCTTTCAAAAATTTTTTTTAAAAAATGCATGTTAGACATTAAAATGACCATCTGATTCCTAAGCTGAGTTATAAGGTTGTTGAAAGAGAAGTGGATACAGGAATCCCAGGACATCACAAGGAGAGGCTGCTGGAAAGAAAACAGCTCTGAAAGAATGTATCGTATCTCTTTTAGGTCTTCAGAGTCTACGACGCTTTTGAGAGCATTTGTTGACAATATTTTTGCTGACAATGTTAATAACCTGTTAAAAGGTTATCCTTAGGAGAGATACTGAAGAAGTGGGTCTCCATATTCAAATGACCCAAAGAAACCCCAAGAGGAAGATTATTCATTAAAGTGGTATTTAGCATAATGCCGTTGAACCTGACTATATCTAGAAGACACACACACACACACACACATGCACACAAACTCAACCCGATGCACAACTAGTAAACAGCAAGCTCAACTTTCATGTGGTTTTACACTTCAATGCAGATACAGAGGTGTTTGTGGAAGGGATCTCTGTGGGTTTCCTGTGAATGCAGAGAAGGAACAGCTGTGTGTGTGTGTAATGAGCACTGTAATTTCTAAAAATATAACTCACTGTAGGCAAGGTATTTGAAGACTCACTGTCATTACAAAATGTTCCCAAATCTGGTGGCTCACACCTGTAGTCCCAGCACTTTGGGAGGCTGAGGCGGACAGATCACGAGATCAGGAGATCGAGACCATCTTGGCTAACACGGTGAAACCACATCTCTACTAAAAATAGAGAAAATTAGCCCGGCGTGGTGGCGGGCGCCTGTGGTCCCAGCTACTCGGGAGGCTGAGGCAGGAGAATGGCGTGAACCCGGGAGGCAGAGCTTGCAGTGAGCCGAGATCGTGGCATTGCACTCCAGCCTGGGCGACAGAGCGAGACTCCGTCTCAAAAAAAAAAAAAAAAAAAAGTTCCCCGATCTGCCTCTAATGATTAAACATGACTGAAGTCCTAGATTTGCACACACACTTCCCTGAAGCTTAGCATCACTCAGAGTTGCGAAGAGGCACATCAGGTAACCTGGGCGATTCACAGTGCGTGGTGGGCCTGAGACTAAGCTCAGGTATCTAAGCAGACTTAAATTAGGAACTTCGTCCTTCTTGCACAGGAAATTATGGTTTGGATGCTCAAATATTCTAAGTCAGAGAATGGGAAAGGAAAAAAAATGGGAAAATCGTCATGATTTTTTTTTTCATTTTTTTAATAATACTTTAAGTTCTAGGGTTAAGAAAATGTGGCACATATACACTATGGAATACCATGCAGTCGTGATATTTTTAAAAGTTAAAAATATCAACTCATTTTCTTTTTAAAAAATAATACAAGCTAGTAAACCACAAAAAAGCTCAACATAAAATAAAAGCAACCATCATGACTTGTATTTACTGAGTTGGTGGATAAGCAAGAATTAGGACCTGGCTCTGCGTAGCTGGGAATGGAGGTGCTGAGAAGAGAGGTGCACCGTGCCCATGGTCACCCCTGTCGTGCTCTGAACACCTGACGCTCCAGACTGGACCCAGCAGAAGAGACGCTGACGGAGAATCCCTGGATCACAGAGCATCATGGTGACCAGAAGCAGAACAGGAGACTCATCCGTCCTCAGAAGTGATTCACATGCAGCACGTGCCCTGGCCCACGTCCACAATCCAGAAACAGAACCAGAGACTCATCTGCCAGATGAATGTCCAAGGGGCTGCTCGGGGAAAGGCACTGAGGCTGTTCTGGGAAATATCAGGGGAACCCACCCCCAGTAGTTAACATGGGTTCTTTTCTATTTCCCTAAGCGTCTCAGCTGGTCTGAGAAATAAATGGAAAGAGTAAAAGAGAGAGAAATTTTAAAGTTGGGTGTCTGGGGGGAGACATCGCATGTCAGCAGGTTCTGTGATGCTCCCCGAGCCATAAAACCAGCAAGTTTTTATTAGCAATTTTCAAAAGGGGAGGGAGTGGGTCACAGAGATCACATCCTTCACAAGGTAATAAAATATCATAAAGCAAATGGAGGCAGGGTGAGATCTCAGGACCACAGGACAGAGTGAAATTAAAATTGCTAATGAAGTTTCGGGCACACATTATCATTGATAACATTTTATCAGGAGACAGGGTTTGAGAGAAGACAACCTGTCTGACCAAAATTTATTAGGTGGGAATTCCCTCCTCCTAGTAAGCCTGGGAGCGCTACAGGAGACTGGGGCTTATTTCATCCCTTTGGCTTCGACCATAAAAGACAGCCGCCTCCAAGGGCTATTCATAGACCTACCTTCAGGGTGCATTCTCTTTCTCAGGGATGTTCCTTGCTGAGAAAAACAATTCAGCAATATTTCTCCTATTTGCCTTTGAAAGAAGAGAAATATGGCTCTGTTCCATCCGGCTCACCGGCAGTCAGAGTCCAAAGTCTTATCTCCCTTGTTCCCTGAACATTGCTGTTATCCTGTTCTTTTTTCAAGGTGCCCAGATTTCATATTGTTCAAACACATATGCTCTACAAACAATTTGTGCAGTTAACGCAATCATCACAGGGTCCTGAGGCGACATAGATCCTCCTTATTTTACAAAGAAGATGACGGGATTAAGAGATTAAAGACAGGCATAGGAAATTACAAGGGTATTGATTGTGGAAGTGATAAGTGTCCACGAAATCTTCACAATTTATGTTCAGAGATTGCAGTAAAGACAGGTGTAAGAAATTATAAAAGTATTAATTTGGGGAACTAATAAATGTCCATGAAATCTTCACAATTTATGTTCTTCTGCCGTGACTTCAGTCGGTCCCTCCATTCGGGGTCCCCGACTTCCTGCAACAGGGAAACAAGTGAGATGCATGTGCACTGCGATCTCTATATGTGGCTCTTATGTGATGGGACAGAAGCTGATTGGTGTTGCTGCCTCAAGGTTGTCAGTGCCCTTGACTGGAGGACAAACACCAACCACACCATCCCTGGATGGACAGACAGGTATAAAGACACAGAGTATACAGGGGTTCTGCAGGAAGCATCTGCAGTTCACCTGGTTCAACAACCCCAGTTGCCCCACAGTTGAGACCAGCCTGGTTGGTATCATGCAGGTGACTAAGCCTTAAGAAATGTTGAAACTGGGCCAGGCACGGTGGCTCATGCCTGTAATCCCAGCACTTTGGGAGGCCGAGGTGGGTGGATCATAAGGTCAGGAGTTCAAGACCAGCCTGGCCAACATGGTGAAACCCCAGCTCTACTTAAAAAATACAAAAATTAGTCCAGCATGGTGGCATGCACCTGTAATCCCAGCTACTCAGGAGGCTGATAGAGGAGAATTGCCTGAACCCAGGAGGTAGAGGTTGCAGTGAGCTGAGATTGGGCCACTGCACTCCAGCCTGGCAATAGAGCGAGACTCTGTCTCAAAAAAAAAAAAAAGTTAAAATTGAAGCTGGAAGTCATCATTCTCAGCAAACTAACACAGGGACAGAAAACCAAACACCACATGTTCTCACTCATAAGTGGGAGGTGAACAATGAGAACACATGGACACAGGGAGGGGAACATCACAGACCCGGGCCTGTCAGGGGGTGAAGGGAAAGGGGAGAGAGAGCATTAGGACAAATAGCTAATGCATGCAGGGCTTAAAACCTACATGACAGGTTGAAGTGTGCAGCAAACCACCATGGTACGTGTATACCTATGCAACAAACCTGTACATTCTGCACATGTAGCCCAGAACTTAACGTAAAATAAATAAATAAAAGTACGACATGGGAGTTTTGAGAGAACTATTAATTTTTTGGTTATCTCAAATTTAAACCTGTCAAATGTTTGTCAAGAATTTGAAGTATTCAAAAACTAAAAGTAAAGACAGTAAACATAAAATCAAAAGGAAGTATAAAGGAACACGGAAAAATGGACAAACCGGGAGAGTAAGTGCAAACAGGCTGGGCACGGTGGCTCACGCCTGTAATCCCAGCACTTTGGGAGGCCGAGGCGGGCAAATCACGAGGTCAGGAGTTCAAGACCAGCCTGGCCAACAGTGTGAAACCCCCTATCTAGTAAAAATACAAAAATTAGCCGGGCATGGTGATACACACCTGTAATCCCAGACACTCAGGAGGCTGAGGCGGGAGAATCACTTGAACCCAGGAGGCGGAGGTTGCAGTGAACTAAGATAGCGCCATTGCACTCCAGCCTGGGCAACAAGAGCGAAACTCCATCCCCCCACCCCACAAAAAATGTTCGAACAATTCTCGTCCCAAATAATTATGAAATTTATAATTTCTCAGGGCACGTAAAGTTTCTTGATAGAAAGGAGAATGAAGAGCAAAACCCTCTTATGCATAGAAAGTTGGTTGATTCATTTTTCCACCAGATAAATGTTGAAGCCACACTAACTATGAAGTGTAGGAACATAGAATACTTGAATTATCTAATCAGGTCCCATTTATCATTGGTTGTAAATCACTTTTAAAAATGCTCACTTTTGACCAGGGCTTGGTGGCTCATGCCTGTAATCCCAGCACTTTGTGAGGCCGAGGTGGGTTGATCACCTGAGGTCAGGAGTTCGAGACCAGCCTGGCCAACATGGTGAAATCTCGTCTCTACTAAAAATACAAAGAGTAGCCAGGTGTGGTGATGGGTGCCTGTAATCTCAGTTACTTGGGAAGCTGAGGCAGGAGAATCACTTGAACCCGGGAGGTGGAGGTTGCAGTGAGCTGAGATCATGTCCCTGTACTCCAGCCTGGGCCACCAAGAGAGACTCCGAAAAAAAATATATATGTTTATACCACTCGCTTTCTGTTATTTTTGAGAGGATGGTTTACATCGTGGAAGCAAAATTAAATTCATTTCTGGCTCGCATAGTTTCCCTTTAGCATCAGTTGACTCTGCGGCATAACCGTCCCGTGTGCAGAGGCTCAGAGAGAAGACAGGTTTTGGTCTTTTACTTTTACCCAGCATATCAAAATGAGATTGCTGCAGGACCAACCTAGCTGTAGAATATGCAATAGTAAGTGTAGGGCCATCATGCAAATAGCGAGGCTGGGAGTGTGCCCGCCATTCACCCTCACATCCACTAACCAGCATTTGTCTCTTAGCCCACATATCCCAGACAGTGGAGGAAGCATGATCCTCCCTTTGGCCCAGGGAGACAGAGAAACTATTTCTGGGTAACATTAGAGGATCTCTGATGTTTGCTCCATGCTCTGCTCCCTGGAAGGGTTGAGTGTCCTCATCCCTCACCAGACCTGAGTTGCTGATACCTCCTATGGGCAGGATCCTTGGAGGATTGCTTGAGTCCCAGAGGTTAATCAGACTCAGTTCTGCCTCAAAAAGCTCACAGTCCCATCCTGGCCAACATGGTGAAACCCCATCTCTACTAAAAATGCAAAAATTAGCCAGGCGTGGTGGCACGCACCTGTAGTCCCAGCTACTCGGGAGGCTGAGGCAAGAGAATCTCTTGAACCTGGGAGGCGGAGGTTGCAGTGAGCTGAGGTCATGCCACTGCACTCCAGCCTGGAGACAGAGTGAGACTCCGTCAAAAAAACAAAAACAGAAACAAAAAACAAAACAAACAAACAAACAAAAACCCTTTGTCTTCACCTCTTTGTCGGAGTTTTGAGAGAACTACTAATTTTTTGGTTATCTCAAATTTAAACCTGTCAAATGCTTGTCAAGAATTTGAAGTATTCAAAAACTAAAAGTAAATACAGTAAACATAAAATCGAAAGCAAGTATAAAGGAACATGGAAAATGGACAAACCGGGAGAGTAAGTGCAGGCAGGCCGGGTGCGGTGTTTGGCTTGTTCCCTGCGTTTTGTAAGGTAAAGACATCTCACTACTGAGGTTAAATCCAAACGCTTTACTGTTGCTTAGAACCCCTCACATGGTAGGTAGCACAACAGGCTGACTCTAGCCAATAAGAACTTTACTGTACATTTTAAAATAAAAAAGCGTAATTGGGGCCAGGCACGGTGGCTCACACCTGTACTCCTAACACTTTGGGAGGCCGAGGCGGGCGGATCACCTGAACTCAGGAGTTTGAGACCAGGACAACATGGTGAAACTCCAACAAAACAACAACAACAACAAAAACCTCACAGTCCACACATGAAAGACCAGTGAGGATCAGGCAATAAAAACCCAGCCTATTGGTCACAGACACCGTGAGTCAATCAACCTCCTCACTTCGCCTGTGCGATAAAGACGTGTGTATGAAGGTGGATGTCTGCACTGAGATGCTCAAGAAATGGAGAAAATTACCAGGTGAAGAAACAGCACATGACAATTCCACGAGCTAACGACAGCTCGTTGCAGGCAGCAGTTTGCAAATTGCTCCGGGTAGGTGCCAATTCAAGTAGAAAGAAACAGAATAAAGGCTCCGAGGTCATCAGAAAGCAGCTTCCAGAGCGTGTTCTGTGCAGAGAATAGATGTGTGCTTTCTCTCCATGTGAAATCAGGGGACAAGAAAAGGTGCACATAGGAGGTTGGCGTGAGCATCCGTGTGAACAGACCACCAGCAGACTCTGTGTGAGCAACAGGGCTGTTTAGTTCACCTGGATGCGGGCGGGCTGAGTCCGAAAAGAGAGTCAGCAAAGGAGGGTGGGATTATCATTAGTTCTTATAGGTTTGAGATGGGCGTACGAAGTACCTTCTCAAGGACCTCAAGGACCGGGAGAATATTACAAAGTACCTTCCTAAGAGTGGGGCAGGATATATCCTATCAGTTAGGGTGGGGCAGGAACAAATCACAATGGTAGAACGTCGTCAGTTAAGGCTATTTTCACTTATTTTGTGGCTCTTCAGTTGCTTCAGGCCATCTGGATGTACACGTGCAGGTCACAGGGGATATGATGGCTTAGCTTGGGCTCAGAGGCCCGACAGAGGTGACCTTCTCAGAGTTTAGGAGAAAATCTCTGTGGCAGAAATTTGCATGAGGATAAGAGGTGATAAGACCCTCCACGAGAGAATCCTGCTCGTTCCCCGCGTTCCGTGAGATAAAGACATCTCACCACTGTTAAATATTATCGTTTTGTTACATTAGGTCTCTTCCAGGAGCCTGCACTGCATGAGAAAACAGCCTTTGCATCTTCAAATTTGCGCCTTTAATCTAGAACAGCTATAATCTAGAACAGCTAGAACTTCCTCTGACAAGGAAAACATGTGTATTCATGCTGTTCTCTCCGACAGCCAGCAGCCACACATGGCTCTGAGAACTCAAACGGTGGCCATGTGGCTGAGGAACTGAATTTTAAACTTCATGGAATTTGATCTATTCTAAGTTAAAAAGCCATATTTGGCTAGTATACGTATGTAGCAAACCTGCACGTTCTGCACATGTATCCCAGAACTCAAAGTAAAATAAATAAATAAGTGTACAACATGGGAGTTTTGAGAGAACTGTTAATTTTTTGGTTATCTCAAATTTAAACACGTCAAATGCTTGTCAAGAATTTGAAGTATTCAAAAACTTCAAGTATTGTCAAATTTAAACACGTCCAATGCTTGTCAAGAATTTGAAGTATTCAAAAACTTCACCGTATTAGGTGACTCAGATACTGAATACACTTCATCTCTGCAACATGTTATTGAGTAATCGCAAAGATATAGAATCAACCCAAATGCCCATCAATGATAGATAGGATAAAGGAAAGGTGAGGCCGGGCGCGGTGGCTCACGCCTGTAATCCCAGCACTTTGGGAGGCCGAGGCGGGCGGATCACAAGGTCAGGAGATCGAGACCATGGTGAAACCCCGTCTCTACTAAAAATACAAAAAATTAGCCAGGCGCGGTTGTGGGCGCCTGTAGTCCCAGCTACTCGGGAGGCTGAGGCAGGAGAATGGCGTGAACCCGGGAGGCGGAGCTTGCAGTGAGCCGAGATCGCGCCACTGCACTCCAGCCTGGGCGACAGAGCGAGACTCCGTCTCAAAAAAAAAAAAAACAAAAAAGGTGGTACATATACACCATAGAATACTACGCAGTCATTAAAAGGAATGAGATCATATCATTTGCAGAGGCATGGATGAAGCTGGAAGACATTATCCGCAGCAAACTAATGCAGGAACAGAAAACCAGACACCGCGTGTTTTCGCTTATAAGTGGGAGTTGAACAATGAGAACACATGGACACAGGGAGGGGAACACACTCACTGGGGCCTGTCAGAGGAGGGCAGGGGGTACGGAGAGCATTAGGGAAAAGAGAATGCCTGCTGGGCTTAATAGCTAGGTGAGGGATTGATAGATGCAGCAAACCACCATGGCACACGTTTACCTATGAAACAAACCTGCACCTCCTGCACACGGACCCCAGAACCTTTTTAAAAATTTTAAAAAAAGAAAAACAAAAACCTTATTGAGGAATTTAGAGATTAAACTGGCTGAGCGTATACGTCGGTTTTCCAGAAGCAGGTCTGTAGAATTTCAGAATAAGTCAGATGATATTAATGAGATATCCAGGATGAGTGTGTGGGTGTAGTCAAAACACCTTAAATGGCTGGAAGTTCAAAATAGGATCATAGAATGGCTAGTTGTCTGCTCAGCTGTGCTGGAATTTAAGATAATCCCGCAAGCATTCAGACACTGCTGTTGCCAGCTTGGAGGTGTCAAGATGGTACCAGAGGGAGGATGAATGTCCGTGGAGAACAATCCTCCTGGGAATAGATCCAGGTCCTTGCGTATTAATGACCTCTGTGGCAAAGACTGGGGGCAGCTCTGGCCTCAGCCTGGGCTTGGTGGACGGTGACGTAGATACTGGGATCCTCCGAGAGGTACTTGGGACACGGGGAGGCAGGAGTGAGTCCTGTCTGGGAGACGGTCTGGTGGTTCAACTGGGCATACATCACCTCCTGCGTCTCTTCCGCTGCAGGGCCCTGAGAGGATGAAGGTGAAAAGAGGAGCACATTTAGTAACTGAAGGCAGGGCACTGGGAATGTGGGGGGATGAAGCTGTGACGATGGTTTGGACTGGAAGAACTCACCCCTTCATCCATCCGGTGGCCTTCCATGGGCTCTGTGTTTGCCATGGTGGTGTCTGTGGGGTGAAAAAGGAAGTCTTGGCCGGGCGCGGTGGCTCAAGCCTGTAATCCCAGCACTTTGGGAGGCCGAGGCGGGTGGATCACGAGGTCAGGAGATCGAGACCATCCTGGCTAACACGGTGAAACCCCGTCTCTACTAAAAATACAAAAAACTAGCCGGGCGAGGTGGCGGGCGCCTGTAGTCTCAGCTACTCGGGAGGCTGAGGCAGGAGAATGGCGTGAACCCGGGAGGCGGAGCTTGCAGTGAGCCGAGATCACGCCACTGCACTCCAGCCTGGGAGACACAGCGAGACTCCGTCTCAAAAAAAAAAAAAAAAAAAAAAAAGAAAAAGGAAGTCTTCCAGACCTTCACATCAGAGGTGGCAATACCAAGGCCAAAACAAGATGAGGGCGTGCCTGAGGCTGCAGCGTGATGCAGCCTCCCCCACTAAATTCAGAGAACTACCCATCAGCAACCCTGGGGCAATCTTGACTGCCCCAGGACCACTCCCATCGATGGCCCCCATCCTTCTGCCTCTCTCATGGACCGTCTCCTGCAGGTCAGTGGCCTCCCTAGAGGTGAGGTGGAGGTAGGGGAGGGGTTGCGGTGATTGGTCAGTGAAGGGAAGCAGAAGGGTTTCTCCCTCAAGAACCTCAATGGAAACACAGATCAACCCACAGGAGGTGAAGAGCCCTCTCTGTGCCCCGGTCCTATCCCCACGAGGCTCACATGATAAGGTCCTCCCCTCCCTGAGACTTACAATATTTTATGTAACACCTGAAACCGATAAAAGCAGAGAGGCACACGCCAATGGAGATGATGGCTACTGAGAGTCCAATGAGGATATTCAGGTTGTTGCTGGACTGTCCTTGAGGAAGATGTATGTCTGTTAAGAAGCAAATGATAAACCCTCTCATTGACTGTTTTGTGCCAATACATACTGAACGCACGACATGCTTTATCTGAAGCTCTTCCAAGATCCCTACACCCAAACAGTTACTTTCTCCATTTTCCATCACTTACAAAAAATTCCAAGAGAAGTGAAGACACGTGTCCAAATCAAAGGGCCGGTAAGAGAGATGTGGAGGCCGGGCATGGTGGTTCACACCTGTAATCCCAGCACTCTGGGAGGGCCGAGAAGGGTGGATCACCTGAGGTCAGGAGTTCGACACCAGCCTAACCAACATGGCAAAACCCCGTCTCTACTAAAAATACAAAAATTAGCCAGGCATGGTGGTGCGCGCCTGTGATCCCAGCTACTCAGAAGGCTGAGGCAGGAGAATCGCTTGAACCCAGGAGGCGGAGGTTGCAGTGAGCCAAGATTGCACCACTGCACTCCAGGCTGGGTGACAGAGCAAGACTCCATCTAAAAAAAAAAAAAAAAAAAAAAAAAAGAGAGAGACCTGGAGGTCTGAACCCAGGCCTACCAGGCTCCAGTGTTCCTCCCCCTCCAACTTCCTCATGAGACAAGACAATTTGCTTTTGCATGACAAAGGAAACCCTCTGCATGTACCATAGCTGAACCCTGTTTCCCCCATCCCTCCTCAGCCCAGGACAAATGCACTTTCTGAGAATGGAGATAGAGGTGGCCAGAGGATGACTCTCATGCCGGTGTCTGAGAATTGAACTTGCTCCAAAGAATGTTGGTGCTTTTCTGAGTAATGAGTAAGAGCCGGCAGGTGGAGGATTTGGGAGAGAAAAAGGGGAGCGGGCACAGGGTATGTCACATAGGAGCACATCCTCCGTACCAGGACCCAGGCTGAGGGGTGGGAGAACTTCCACATGTGTGGACATGTCTCATCCTCATTCTCTCCTCCATGATATAGTCCTTGAAAGAGAAAGGACTGTAGCCAGCCACACTCTTGGGCTCAATTGATGGCTCTGTTATTTCTAGACATTCAACTTGGGAAGCTTTTCTTTCTTCTCTTTCCTACTTTTTTTTTTTTTTTTTTCCATAAAGAGAGAGGCATCATTGGCCCAATATTCTATCCAAGAACTTGGATGCTTTGGCCAGGTGCTGTGGCTCATGCCTGTAATCCCAGCATGTTGGGAGGCCGCGGCGGGTGGATCACCTGAAGTCAGGAGTTTGAGACCAGCCTGATCAACATGGCGAAACCCTGTCTCTACTAAAAATACAAAAATTAGCTGGGCATGGTGGCAGGTGCCTGTAGTCCCAGCTACTCAGGAGACTGAGGCAGGAGAATCACTTGAACCCAGGAGGCAGAGACTGCGGTGAGCTGAGATCACACCATTGCACTCCAGCCTGGGCAACAAAGCAAGATTCCGTCTCAAAAAAAAAAAAAAAAGAGCTGGGCACAGAGGCTCACACCTGTAATCCCAGCACTTTGGGAAGCCAAGGCGGGTGGATCACGAGGTCAAGAGATCAAAACCATCCTGGTCAACATGGTGAAACCCTGTCTCTACTAAAAATACAAAAATTAGCTGGACGTGGTTGTAGGTGCCTGTAATCCCAGCTACTCAGAAGCCTGAGGAAAGAGAATCACTTGAACCCAGGAGGCAGATGTTGCAGTGAGCTGGGATGGCACCAGTGCACTCCAGCCTGCAGACAGAGTGAGACTCCGGAAAAAAAAAACAAAAAAAACCTTTGTCTTCGCCTCTTTGTTGGAATAAAATCCAAAGTCTTTACTGTTGCTTAGAAACCCTCACATGGTAGCACACAACAGGCTGACTCTAGTCAATAAGAACTTTACTGTGCATTTTAAAATAAAAAGCATAATTGGAGCCAGGCATGGTGGCTCACACCTGTATTCCTAACACTTTGGGAAGCCAAGGTGGGCAGATCACCTGAGCTTAGGAGTTTGAGACCAGCCTGGACAACATGTTGAAATCCTGTCTCTACTAAAATACAAAAACTTAGCCAGGCATGGTGGTGCACGCCTGTTAATCCCAACTACTGAGGAGGCTGAGGCAGGAGAATCGCTTGAACCCAGGAGGCAGAGGTTGCAGTGAGCCGAGATCGCGCCACCGCACTCCAGCCTGGGTGACAGAGCAAGATTCTGTCTTTAAAAAAAAAAAAAAAAAAAAAAAAGGCATAATTAAATTGTTTGTAACTTAAAGGAGAAATGCTTGAGGGAATGGATGCCTTATCCTCTATGATATGTGTATTTCACATTTCATGCCTGTATCAAAACATCTCATGCACCTGATAAATATACACAGCTACTATGTACCCACAAACATTAAACATTTTAAAAACGAGAAACCTTCACATAAGTTGGCACCTGTCCACCTCTTTCAGCTCCACCCCCCGTCCCCCAGCGTGTCAGCCTCACTGGTGCTGTGAACACACACAAGCCGTTGCCATGTTGATTTTTTTTTTTTTTTTTTAGATGGAGTCTCGTTCTGTCACCCAGGCTGGAGTGCAGTGGCATGATCTTGGCTCACTGCAAGCTCCGCCTCCCGGGTTCAAGCGATTCTCCTGCCTCAGCCTCCGGAGTCGCTGGGACTACAGGCGCCCGCCACCACGCCCAGCTAATTTTTGTATTTTCTGTAGAGACGGGGTTTTACCATGTTGACCAGGATGGTCTCAATCTCTTGACCTTGTGATCTGCCCGCCTCAGCCTCCCAAAGTGCTGGGATTACAGGTGTGAGCCACCACGCCCAGCCCTGCCATGTTGAGTTTATGGCACCACTGTCCTACCTGCTGGGAATGTCCTTCCATCAATCCTTCCAACACTGGCTGTCCTTGTCATCAGGATCACACCTTAAATGTCACTTCCTTGAGTGACAAAGAGTCTTCCCTTCCACCACTCTAAAGGATCCACTTAAGCTTTCTGTCACACGACTCTATCTTAACAAATACAAAATTAATGAATCTGAATAAATCAGTTCACACGTCTATTCATTATAATTTTTCTCCTCCCTGCCACACATCACTGGAGTATGATAACCTGAACACAGGATCTGTTGAATATTCAGATCGTAGGACATTAGAAGATGGACAATAAGGCTGGGTGCGGTGGCTCATGCCTGTAATCCTAGCACCTTGGGAGGCCAAGGCAGACGGATCACTTGAGGTCAGGAGTTCGAGACCAGCCTGGGCAACATGGCAAAACCCTGACTCCACCAAAAATACAGAAAGTAGCCAGGTGTGGTGGCAGGCACCTGTAATCCCAGCTACTCGGGAGGTTGAGGCAGGAGAATTGCTTGAACCCGGGAGACAGAGGTTGCAGTGAGCTGAGATTGAGCCACCGCATTCCAGCCTGGGCGACAAAGCGAGACTCCATCTCAAACAACAACAACAACAACAAAAAGATAGACAATAAATATTTAATATGGTCTTTTAAATCCTTCCCGTCTTCCAGCATTTTCATGTTCACAGACCTCCCTGGCGGAATGAGAAGCATTGCTTTTCAGCAGGCGTCAGGCCGCTCTGACCTCTTCCTCCCCTGTGGACAAGGCCTCAGCCCCAAAGCATCTGAAGCTGAAAGGCCTTACAGATCCCCACACTGACCACAGTCTTAGATGTGGATGGGGAATCTGGGGACCTGGGAGGGGCTGCCTAGCCCGGGGTCATGGAGCTGAGGCTGAAAAGCCTTACAGATCCCCGCACTGACCACAGTTTCAGATGTGGATGGGGAATCTGGGGACCTGGGAGGGGCTGCCTAGCCCAGGGTCCTGGAGCTGGGAGGTGGCACAGCTTTCATTCACACAGGTGCCTTCTGTCTCTGCAGGGACTCAGACACTAGCAGAGTCATTTGCTTACCAGATTCAGGGGTGGATTCCATGAATGACAGAGGAGTACTCTTAGTGTTTTCTAGGAAAAAAAAAAAAAAAAAAAAAGGCAGAGAAGGGGTGAGCAAGAGTCATTGATTGCCCCATTAAAGTAGGATCATTTTCTTTTTCTTTTTCTTTTCTTTTTGAGACAGACTCTCGCTGTGTCGCCCAGGCTGGAGTGCAGTGGTGCCATCTTGTCTCACTGCACCCTCCGCCTCCCGGGTTCAAGCCATTCTCCTGCCTCGGCCTCTCGAGCAGTAGAACCATTTTCTTTGGAGGGTTGGTCCCTACACACCCCCTACTCTGTCATCCACCTAAAGACTAATGGGGGTCCTGGGGTCTCTTCCTTGGAATCTCTGTGGGGCAATTCCTTCCCTGAGATGGGAAGGTGATAAGGAGATGCTTGGTGGTATCAACAGACATTGTCTCCCATCAGGATGATAAATATCCACGTTCCCCGGCAGGGAAATCTCCCTGAGGTAAGGGGTCAGGAGGGGCTTTGGAGAAGTGGAAAAGGGTGAGAGGCTGAGGCAACCTCTTATCTCCATGAACCACATCTGGCCTCGCCTCCCCCTGTGTTTGTCCCGACCTCTTTCTTCACACAGGAGGTGGTGGAGGGTGTGGAGCTGCCCAGTCTTCCACCCTACACCCTGACAGCCCCGTCATGCTCAGTTTCTTTTTTCCTGCGTTTTTTTCTGTATTTTTCTGGTTTTTTTTCCTGTATTTTTTATCCGTTTTTTTTTTTTCCTGTATTTTTTCCTTCTTTTTTCCTGTATTTTTCACTGTCTCATTTTATCCAATATACCTAATACCCCCATGTTCCCAGCAGGATGCCCCTCAGGTGTGGTTCTGTGATCTAGTGGGCACCAGAGCGTGCAGCCGGCATGGACTCCTCACCTGTGACGCAAAGGTGCAGGGGGTCACTGGGGGCTGACCACTCATAGGGAGAGTCATTGAAAGAACCATAGCATCTATAGGTCCCACCGGGGACTGGCGTTGCGGGGCCCACAGAAAAGTGGGCCTGGGATGCTCCACTGTGACTCTGCCCTCCACTGAGCCACTGTCCATGAGCAACCCCGTCTCTGAACAAGTGGTACCGGTCAAATGAGATTTCAGAGCTGCAGAAGAAGTTCAGCTTCTGTCCCAACCTCATCATGGGGTCCACCTGGGTGGAGAGAGAAGGCTTTTTGTATTTTCCTAGGAGAAAAAGAGGTGGATTTTAGAACACACTCCTGAGTGCGTGAACAAAGTAATCTCTCTCCCTCTTTTTTTTTTTTTTTTCCTGAGACAGAGTTTCACTCTTGTATCCCAGGCTGGAGTGCAGTGGCGTGATCTCAGCTCACTGCAACCTCAGCATCCTGGGTTCAAGTGATTCTCCTGCCTCAGCCTCCTGAGTGGCTGGGATTACAGGCGTGCACCACCACACGCAGTTAATTTTTGTATTTTTAGTAGAGACGGGGTTTCACCATGTTGGTCAGGCTGGTCTCGAACTCCTGACCTTGTGATCCACCCACCTCAGCCTCCCAAAGTGCTGGGATTATAGGCGTGAGCCACCACGCCCAGCCTCGTTGTTCTTATCTTGGCAGCAGATTCCGAATGTCAGCTGTTGCCTCTGTCAATCTCATGTTCCTCTGTAGGGTCCTGAGTCAGCCTATGTCTGTGTCTTTTTACTTCCCCTGCATTTCATTGGTTCTCCATTGATTCTCCACTCTCCCTATGTGTGGTCAGCCCCCAGTGACCCCCTGCACCTTTTGCATCACAGGTGAGGAGTCCATGCCAGCTGCACGCTCTGGTGCCCACTAGATGACAGAGCCACACCTGAGGGGCGTCCCTCTGGGGACACGGGGGTATTAGGTATTCTGGATAAAATGAAACAGTGAAAAATACACACAGGAAAAAAGAAGCTGAGCATGATGGGGCTGTCAGGGTGTAGGGTGGTAGACGGGACAGCTCCACACCCTCCGCCACCTCCTGTATGAAGAAAGAGGTCAGGACAAACCCAGGGGGAGGTGAGGCCAGATGTAGTCGCTGTGGCTGTGTCCCTGTGGCTTGCCGCCCCTAGAAGCCATATGAGATGTAGGTTTCTCCTGGAAAATGGAAATTACTCTGTGCTTTGAGAACTTTCAGAAAACACAGTGCTGGTCTTGGGTTCCCCGACACAGGGCTATGGGGTTATGAGTCTCACTATTTTTCAATTGTGTGTTGAAAAATATAAGAATCTCGGGAGGATCAGAAGGAACCTCACA
Organism: Macaca nemestrina; assembly: GCF_043159975.1. Lineage (NCBI taxonomy): Eukaryota > Metazoa > Chordata > Mammalia > Primates > Cercopithecidae > Macaca > Macaca nemestrina. Next base: position 64,628,547 of record NC_092144.1, on the reverse strand, counting down.
GGCTCCTGCAGGGAGCGACTGGCTGTACTCCCAAGCCCAAGGAGTTAGACGTGATGACTTGTTGGGGAGCGTGGAAGTGACCCCTCCTCCCTCTTTAGGCGGTAAAACATATTAAACCCCTTTGCTGAGCCCTTCCTCACACTCCCTCTGTTCCTTTTTTTCTCTTCCTCTACTGAGGTTTGATTAACAACCGCATTACATGAAGCTCCCAGGGCCCCAACGGACCACGGACGGTCCAGCCACACTCACCTGTGATCACAATATCCAGGGGGTCACTGGGAGCCGACCACTCATAGGGGGAGTGATTGAAAGAACCACAGCATCTGTAGGTTCCTGCATGGGCAGGCGTTATAGGACCCATGGAAAAGACAGCCTGGACGTAGTGGCTCCCAGCCTCCATCCCCTCGTCAAGCTGCTGAGAGTGCTGCGTGTGCTCCTCTTTGTATAAGACAAATTCATCGAAGGCCAGTGGTGAGCGACAGCGCAGGCTCACCCTGGCTCCTGTGTGCACCAGGGAGCTTGGGTGCGCTGAGATGGAGGGTTTGGTGAACAAGCCTGAGAGCAAAGATGGAGGAGTTCACATGAGTCTCCTTTCTCACCCCTCGCCTGAGACCTCAGGGTGAAGCTCTCCCTCATCACCCCCAAAGCCCACTGGCATCCTTCCTGTTGGTGTGCTTGCATTGTGCGTGCATGTTCTCTCTGCGCAGATCCCCATTGTCCGGCTTGAAGCCGTAGGAGATGTGTGGTTCTCCTGGAAAATGGGAATTACTCTGTGCTTTGAGAACCTTCAGAAAACACAGTGCTGGACTTAGGTTTCCTGGCATGGGACTGTGAGGTTGTGAGGCTATTTTTCAATTCTGCATATTGAAAAATACAAGAATCTCTGGAGGATCAGAAGGAACCTCACAGGCTCACACTGAAGGAAACAACTGGTTTTGCCCCAAAATCCAAGAGGTTATACATGACTACTTATTGGGGAGGGTGGCAGTGACTCCTTTTCCCTATTTGGGCAGAAGGACATGGTAAACTCCTTTGCTGGGCAGCCCTTCACCGTTCCAGTCTCCATTCAGATCCTCCAGGAGCCTGGATCTCCCTACCTCACACCGACTTGCTTTCCCTGCTTTCTTGGTGGAAAGACCCAATCTCTGCTCTGTTGCTTCTGAGCTCCTCGAATGTGGGACCGCCAAATTAAAATACACGCATTGTCAATGTTGTAAAGTGGTTATACAGTAAAACTGAAACGTTTGCTCTGTTATTTTCAAAGTTGCAAATTAATGACTTGCAAATGGAGAACTATTTTCAAGTTCTTCAATTTTTCTCCCATGCTTCAAGAAGTTAACAACAACAAAAAATGATGTTGCATTATTAACACAGAACAGACCGTGCCAATCCTCATTCTTGATGTCTTCTCTGAAATCCTTCTTGACTCATGGTTCAAGACACAGATCTCTATCTTTCTCTTCCGGAAAACTCTACTCTCTCTCTCTCTCTTTGTGTATATTTACATACATATGTAAAATCTGAACAACTCCACACCCTCCCTTCCCTGCTTTACAGGATGAGCAGGGGCGACTCCACGGGATGAGTCTCTAACTCCCCGTGAGACACTGCACATCCATGAGAGAGAAGGGATGAGTGTCAGGAGACCGGGAAGGAGGACGAGAGGAATGGGTGCATTTCCCAATCCACGTCCCACTGAGTCACTGGACTCATCTCCCAAGGGAAGTGTCACTTCCCCAAGCCTCTGGCTCCTTCAAGGCAAGGTAATGACTTCCCTGAGGGAAACACTGGTGCTGGGGTCAGGCAACATGGCTCCTCCCTGGACCCATCCTGCTGGAGTTGATACCAGCACCCTGCGTCTGCTACTCCCCAGGCAGATTCTCCCGCTGCTCGGCCTCGGCTTCCTCCCTCCTCCTCCTCCACCTGGGTACCTGATTCCTCACAGGAAATGCCCTCTCTTTAAATTCTCAGGACGGCTTCTGTGTCCACAGTTAGTGCATGACCAGCAATCCCACAATAACTCTCTGGCTTCACTGGGTGTGGACTCTGGGAAGGGCCATCTGGACACCAGGTGGATGTGGGGTGGGCTGGACTTCTCCTACCTGTGACGATGATCTTCAGGGATTTGCTCCCAGCTGACTGTTTTGAGGTGTGCTTGTAAATTCCAGCACATCTGTAGGTCCCTGCGTGTCCTGGGGTCACAGGGTTGATGGTGACGTGGTTGGAAAGGCCAGTGTACGACTTACGGATTTGGCTCCCTGTTGTTTGGAATATTGTGAACATGACAAACTGAAGACGGGAACGACAGGAGAGAGTCACACGTCCTCCTAGGGGAACCCGAGGGCTCGGCCAGGCTGACAGGGAGAATTCGTCCTGAGCACCTGGAAGAGGAGGAGGCACAACCTAGAGAGGGAAACGTGGAGCCCCCTGTCTCCCACTGTCCTTGCGGGCTTTTCCTTCTTCACTTTGTTCTGGTTTGCCGCGTAACATGGGGTCCCCTGATGCCCTGGGATACCTGGTAGTGAGCCAGGGACACAGCCCACCCCAGAGTGGACATGGAAGGTTTCCCCAGAACAACATTCTCCTAAGCATGATGATACAGTATTGAGCAAAGTTGCTCCTAGTTCTTGTCTACAACAAGAAATCTGTGCATGGAGGAGAAGGAGGAAATTTACCGGATTCAAGCAATACGTAAAACATATCAACTCATTTAACAATTGCCAACACAAGTGCCCGGCATGGGTCCCCCGCCTCCCGACAGAGAGTACTCCTACCCACCCCTAGACACGCCGGATTCTGAGCATCACAGGCTCCTTCAGAAGATTGGATGAGCCCGAGGGGCTGCCCTTGGAGGGTTTCTAGAACAAAATGGAAATTGGGGTCTCCAGAGGACCCCCTTCCTGTGATCCCAGTGCTCAATGCAAAGCCCCCACCCCCCATGTCATCTGCATCATCCTGACTTCGTGTCCTCCCTCCCTGCCTGGAGAATCATTTGTGTTTGGCCAACACAGCATCCTAGGACTGAGATAGGACTCACCCACATGTGTGCAGATCTTCTGGTTCAGACAGAATCCTGGGCAAAAAAAAAAAAAAAGAGAGAGAGAGAGAAATAGCTTGTCTTCACATGAATCCTGCCCTCCTTGTGACTGGGTTTGTCAGCTTAGCCTGGATTCAGAGGGTGGATGAGCCTGCTTCCCACCCGCAGCCCCAGGTTGTGGAGAGGCCGGGTCTTCAAGAGAGCATTTTCCATCCCTACCCTGTCCGCTTTTCCCTTCCAGGACTTACCCAGACACAGGAGGGTGATGAGTTTGGGGGCCATGGTACCACTTCTCTTGGGCAGGACACAGGGGTTGAGCTAAATTGGAAAATGAACAGGATGTGGTAACCATGGTTCCGGTTTCAGTATGCAGAGTTTAGAGGGTGACCACCACACAGGAAGATGACCAGCTCTCACCCTAAACATAGCGGGTGACACAGGAAACTTGCAGATGGTATTTTTGGTTCAAGAGCCCCTAACAAAGGCCTGCCATGAACCTCAGCACCGACCAATCGATAACGTCTGAATTTCAAGTTTAATTTTTCTATGTGAAAAATTGTAAAATGATATCTTAATATCTTATTGCCTTTTTCGAGAACTATGCATGATTCGGTTTCTGTGATGCAACGTTCTCCTGCCAAATTAAAATAGACGCATGGTCAATGTAAAACGGTTGTACAGTAAAACTGAAATGTTTATCCTGCTATTTTCAAAGTTGCAAATTAATTACTTGCAAATTGAGAACGATTTTCAGGTTCTTCAATTTTTCTCCTATGCTTCAAGAAGTTAACAAGAAAAATTGATTTTGCATTATCAACACAGAAGCGAGCATGAAAATCCTCGTTCTTGATGTTTTCTCTGAAATCCTTCCTTGACTCACAGTTCAAGACACAGATCTCTATCTTTCTCTTCCAGAAAACTCTACTCTGTGTGTGTGTGTGTATATTTACATACATATACAAACTGTAAATAACACAAACATATGTGTATATAATGCTGAAGGTTCTCCCCAAAAGCCAATTCATATTATTAAAAAATTAGTAAGATTAACAAGAGAAAAAGCCCTGTGAAATCCACACTGAAAAAAAAAAACAGCATATTCACAAAAATAGTATCAACTCATGCTTTGTCTCTCATCTGGCCCAGAACTTCCCAACGTATGAAAACAACACACACACAATTTTGGATCTTTTCTGTGTCATTTTTGTAAATATGTGTCTTCCATATCACAGCTATCATCTGGTAATATTTGTGTGTGTATGTATGTACATTTTTACATTTTAAATATAGAACAAAAGGATAGTTTGTTTTGTGTTTTTTATTGTAAAATGATACCGCTATGCTCCTAATGCTCTGCATAGCTCTTGTTTATTCACCAACAGACAGACTGCAGTAAATCGCTTGCATATTCCTCAATGTATTTGTCCCTTTGGGCGATGTATGTTTTCACCAGGCATTTTGTTTTTTGGAGCAATGTTGGCCGGAGCATTCTTGCCTGTGTGTCCTTTGTTTTACGAGTGAGTTTCCCTGAGTACACACCCCAGGGTGGGACTGCACACACGGGGACTGTCAAGGTAAAAATAAACTGACAAGAACACATTTTTTCCAGAGCGATGACCTCAAAACTGCCAGCAACAGTTGTCAGATTCTGGTGTTTTTTCCACTTCTCAGAAAATACCTGATTACAGATGACAGAGGATGAACTTGATGTTAACATTTACTTAAGTATATTCTACAATAGAAAAATATGTTGAATAAATGCTGTGATATAAATATCTGTACCTGTAAGCAAATGTATCACCTATGAGAAATAATTTTTACAAATCAGTGACGCCATTTATTAAACATTGCGCTATGTTTCATAAAATGTGTTATAATTGATTGACTTGGAAGTGAGATTTGCAAAGTTCAAGACCTCAGTAGCAGACAGTTACCCTCCGAGCAAACACACGGGACAAATACCCGCTTGAAAATATGAAGCATGCATTGGTTAAAAATGAGAAGAACTTGTTAATTTAACGTTGCTAAATGTACTTTACGGTGTTTATGGGTTTCTTCCCAGGAAGACAGCTCAGCAGTGTTCACACATTGGAAGGAGGCCAACGACTTTGCGAAGTAAACTCTTTTAATCCAGTGCAATTTTTACACAGTACAAATTAAAGTTCTAAGAAGTAAGCGTACACTGGACTGTGGGAACAACACACAGCACAGTTAACAGCAGAGGGGCCACGGCCTTTGAAGAGGGAAAATTTGAACACTGATAACTTTAAAAGTTTGGCTCCTTGAAGGTGAGGGTTAAATGTATGTAAATTTCCAAACGTTCCGTGAAATTGGAAATTTTTGATTTTATGTTAAAGAATGTGATTCTGTGCTTTTTAAAGCTGTGTTGAGAACTATAAATAATTACAGCAGTTAATTTGGGATTTTGACGTGGGGCATAGTTTGATTACTGGATTCAATGCCTAAATTCACAACTCTTCTCTAAAACAAACTCAACTAAATGTTGAATGCATGTGACGCATTACGTGTTAATTAGTATATCTTTAAACAATTTCCCTTCATGAATTATTTCCAGAAGGACCCACATCATCTGTAGATTTTAGGTATATCAAGCAAATTTTCCAAAAGTGTTACCCAAACAATAAATACAAATAGTTGATTAATTAGGTAAAGAAACAAGGTTCTTACAGGCAAGAGCCAGTGGTGTGTTTCATGTCCCATTCATTATGATTTAGAAGATTCTATTCGCTTGAGGTATATTTAAAGAGATTTTGTAGCCTAATCTGCTGACAGGCTTATGGATTCCTCTGGAAAAACACATAAAAGAGTAAACTCAGAAGGTCAGAAATAAGCCACACCTAAATTTTTTAAGTATGGATCCTGGACAAACAAACTAGACCGTATCTACTCCTTTGCATTCTCTTTTTCAAAAATTCCAATTTTTAAAAATATTGGGCGTTCTTGATCTGTCTTCATGTGACTGTACCCTGGCTGATTATTTTTTAAGTATGTGTATATTTCCATCCTTTTTTTTATAATTTCTGCAAGCATGCCTCTCTCCGTTTCCAGCCACAGTTACTTTACCTTTTCTATATTGTAATGTGCTTCCATTTACTTAATACCTTTCTTGTAAATTCACGAATTTCTTTTCGTTTTTACCTACTTTTAACGTCATTAAAATGAAGGAAATAACTCTTCTAACCTATATAACATTTTTAAGTTTTTGGTGTTTTATGCATTTTATTTTATTTTGTTTTGTTTTGTTTTGTTTTGTTCTGTTTTGTTTTTAAGATGAAGTTTCACTCTCATTGCCCAGGCTGGAGTGCAATGGCACGATCTCAGCTCACTGCAACCTCTGCCTCCCAGGTTCAAGCGATTCTCCTGCCTCAGCCTCCCTAATAGCTGGGATTACAGATGCCCACCACCACACCTGGCATTTGTTTTGTTTTGTTTTGTTGTTTTTGTATTTTTAGTAGAGATAGGGTTTCGCCATGTTGGGCAGGCTGGTCTCGAACTCCTGACCTCAGGTGATCCACTCCCCTTGGCCTCTCAATTGCATTTTATTTTTAAAATAAACTCGAGGTGCCTCAAATTTATCTTTGACTATCTCATATTTGTATCACTTTCACTTTCTGAATAATTCCCCTTCTTATACACAAAAATTTTATTAGGGTATACTTATGCTTTACTTTTTCTTTACGTAGCCATGACAGTTTAAATTCTGATCAATCCTCATTGTTAAGAGGAATGAGCTCCTTCCTCAATACTAACATGAATTAGGCAGCACCTTGAATTCTGGTCATCTCTTATCTTCAGTTGGTGGAGGGAAGTCAACACATCCCAATAAACCTCCAGTTTCTTCTGCCCACTGGACAATTTCTTCTGCAGTTTTGCCATCTTGGAGGAAGGCAAAATCTGCACACAAAATAGCCTCTTCCGTCAGAAGCTCTGTGAGCGATCATCACCATACTGTACATTAGATCTCTGGAACATTTTCATCCTGCATAACCAAACTTTGTAGCCTTTGGCCAATGTGTCCTCATTTCCCACGCTCAAAACCCGCCTGACTAGAGTGTAAAAAGACTGTATTGCATACATGAAATTTGCTAGGAAGGTATGTCTTACATGTTGTCACCACGTTAAAAAAAAATGAAGACAAAAATGATAACCCTGTGAGGGGAAAGATGCTTTTTTGTTAGTTCGATTGTGGTAATTATTTCACATACATCAAAACGTCACATTCCAACCACCAAATATGTACAATTTGTACATGTCAAGAAAGCTTGAAAGTATTTGTTACAATCATTGTCATTCTCCCCTTTTCTTAAAATAATAAAGACATTTAATGTCTCATTTCACAAAAAGTTTTGAGGCAGGCAGTGCCAGTGCTGTCCCAGCAACCCAGTGACACTGGGGTTCTGGGTTGTGGGGTTCGGAGATGGTATACCTGGGATTCCCTAGGCCATCATCATATCTTTTTATAATCAATGATATTTTGTTTTATTTTAAGTTCCAGGGTACATGGCCAGGACATGCAGGTTCGTGACACAGCTAAACATATGCCATGGTGGTTTGCTGCACCTACAAACCCATCGCCGCATGGCCTGTGGCCCCTTTGCCTTGAACAATTTCTCCCATTTGGAATGGGAACATTTGCCCAGTGTCTGTACTTCTATTGTATCTTGGAAGTAGCTAACATGTTTATAATTTCAGAGGCTCATATGGGGAAGAGACTTGCCTTGTCTCAGAGAAGACTTTGGACTTGGTTCATGCTGAAATGAGCTAAGACTTGGGGGAACTGTTGGGAAGGCATGATTGGTTTTGAAATGTGAGAAGGACATGAGATTTGGGAGGGGCAAGGGGCAAAATGATACGATTTGGCTATGTCCCCTCCCAAATCTCATCTCAAATTTTTCCCATGTATTTGAGGAGGGCCCGATGAGAGATGATTGGATCATGGGGGCAGATTTCTCCCTTGTTGTTCTCATGATCATAAGTTCTCACAAGAGCTGGTGGTTTGAAAGTGTGACATGTCTCCCCTGGTTCTCTCTTTGTCCTGCAACAATGAGAAGAAGGTCTCCGCTTCCCCTTCAACTTCCGCCATGACAGTAAGTTTCCTGAGGCCTCCCAGGCATCATTCCTGTTAAGTCTGTGAAACTGTGAGTCAATTAAACCTCTCTTCTTCATAAATTACCCAGTCTCAGTCTCAGGTAGTTCTTTATGGCAGTGTAAAAATGAACTAATACACCATGTTTTTTGTTTTGTTTTGTTTTTGTTGTTTTTTTTCATAGAATTGGTTTGCTAGCGCACTCTGGATACCCTCAGGTAGAAGTTGACATTGAAATTTATGGTATTTCTGTACCATTTGACCCAGCCATCCCATTACTGGGTATATACCCAAAGGATTATAAATCATGCTACTATAAAGACACATGCACACATATGTTTATTGCGGCACTATTCACAATAGCAAAGACTTGGAATCAACCCAAATGTCCATCAGTGACAGACTGGATTAAGAAAATGTGGCATATACACACCATGGAATACTATGCAGCCATAAAAAAGGATGAGTTCGTGACCTTTGTAGGGACATGGATGCAGCTGGAAACCATCATTCTCAGCAAACGATCACAAGAACAGAAAACCAAATACCGCATGTTCTCACTCACAGGTGGGAACTGAACAACGAGAACACTTGGACACAGGTGGGGAACATCACACACCGGGTCCTATTGTGGGGTGGGCGTAGGGGGGAGGGATAGCATTAGGAGATACACCTAATGTAAATGACGAGTTAATGGGTGCAGCACACCAACATGGCACATGTATACATATGTAACAAACCTGCACATTGTGCACATGTACCCTAGAACTTAAAGTATAATAATAATAATTTTTTAAAAAGAAATTTACGGTATTTCTGAAGAAACTGTGCCAAGGGTCAGCTGATGGAGAGAGAAGAGTTGGAGGATTCCCAAGAGGGTTTTAGCAAATTATTATGGACTACTTAGTTCCAAACTTATTTTCACTCACTCCATCATGTGAACCATATTCTGCGTCTTGAGCTGACGAGACAGAGCTCAGTAGCACAGATGAGGGAATATCTTAATGAAAAGTTAGTAAAAATGAGGCCCGGTGCGGTGGCTCATGCCTGGAATCCCAGCACTTTGGGAGGCCGAGGCCGGCAGATCACAAGATCAGGAGATTGAGACCATCCTGGCTAACAGGGTGAAACCCCGTCTCTACTAAAAATACAAAAAAATTAGCCGGGCATGGTGGCACAAACCTGTAATCCTAGCTACTTTGGAGGCTGAGGCAGGAGAATCGCTTGAACCTGGGAGGCAGAGGTTGCAGCGAGCCGAGATCACGCCACTGCAGTCCTGCCTGGGGGACAGAGCGAGACTCCATCTAAAAATAATAATAATAATAATAAAAGTGCATTACAAGAAGACCAGGGAATGGAGTTTATATCTGTGTGGGTCCACACCTGCCGTGAGTGATGTACCTTCATTTTATAGGGTAAGCAAATCGGAGAGGGAAGTCAAGGAAAGTCAGTGACAGTGGGAAGGGAAGACATCAGAATTGAATTGAGGAAGAGTTTTGAACTAGAGATCTGAAACCAGAGGCCATTTCTTTCAGTCCATATTCTCAGCAGACAGTTCACCCAGCATACGATGACAATGTCTGACAATTTCCTTCCAAAGCCTCTGAGATTAGGAGATTGGATTCCAAGCCTCTATTGTTCTAAATGGTGAATGGTTTTCTCTTGTGTTCCTCTTCTTCTCGCGTTTGGGTTTTTTTTTTTCTGACTGTGCAAGACTCCAGTAGCAGGACTCCGACGACCACCAGGACCAAGATGGCCACGCCCAGCCTGATAAGATTCCCTGCTGTGTAATCCTGGGGGTGTGAGCCTAGGAAGAGTGGACAAAGATGTCACCAAAGGTGTGAAGGCCAAACTCATCCTAAAGTCCCTGGATGTCCACTCCGGTCACCCACATCCCCCTGAGTGGTCATAGCCTCCCAGCCTCATCCATAGCTGAGAACATCTCTGCATTGAGCAGCCTTGCATTCTGACGGGTTCTGTAATGATCTCAGGACATGAGCTGCCCCTGAGAACCACAGAAAGAGGGGGAATGTGAGGAAACATAAGGGTGATCATGCTATTCTCTGATATGCAATATGTCTCTAAAATCAGCTAATTACTTGAGAGAAGCATGCCCAATATTGCACCATTCGTAAAATTTAGATGCAGAGGAGAGAATTTGGAGCTACAGGTTTTCTGAATAGCAGGAAAATACAAGAGAACAGACTGGAGTTGCCAGTGACCCTCCCTTTGCTTTGCCCCAGACATTACTTCCTCATCTCTGGCTCATAATTAGGTATTTCCATCCCATTTCGTTATTCTATTAACCTGATCGACCTGTTTTAATCAAATAAATGGAATAGTATCTATAACACATTAAGCATTTTTGTCTCTAGGATCCAAGAATACTACAATTAGTATAAGCGATTACTCAGTTTGCATTCAAGATAGGGAGGCTGACAAGAAGCAACTGAAAAGGATAAATGATAAAAGCAAATACTTAGATGGATATATGGAGAAAATGCAAATACATATATTATGTAATATATATACATATATATGTTTTATATATATACACACATATATGTATACTACACTCTATCAATTTTACAAAAGTCATACCAGAACACCAGCCCTTTGGGGAATAAAATAGAGAATATTGTATACGAGTTCATTTAAAAGATGTTTTGGAAAATGACAGGACCAGGCTCAGAACATGGTGTTCCTGAAAATTGGGACAAAACTTTCTTGGTCTCCTCCACACAATGGCCACCGTTACTTGCAGAGACTGGATATATCCCTAGTGGACTGACGTTCCCAGACGGGTGCATTTCTGCACCTCCTTTCCCAGAGAGACACTGGCACGGAAGTTCAGCGCTGATGGATCCCTTCGGTTTTCTGGATACAAGGCTGCCTTTGACATATAAGAGAACGAATCCCCAAATGTGGATAGAATTGTGTCCATGTGCTCAAGCTAAAGAGTGTCTGGATCACCTCAACTAAAGTTCATGATTCTCAGGGAATGCCTCAACCATCTTGAGCCCCAGACGCTCTCTCCTCCTCCTATAGTGGGGTTGATTCCTTTCGTTCCTAGGTTTCCTCTTTGCAAACCAGTAGGATCAGCACCCTGGACAGGGGCGAGAGGTGGGCTTTGCTCTTCTCTCCTTCCTCAGCTCGGCCGGCTCCCTTCAAGAATTTCTTTTCTCACCGACCACCCAACCAGCACCAATGACCGCAGTGCTGGGGACTTGAACCCCCCTCCCTTCATTCCAGGTTCCCCTCCAGCTGCTCAGGAAACAGCCAGTTCCATAAAGATTTCAGGTGGAGGCCGGGCGCGGTGGCTCACGCCTGTAATCCCAGCACTTTGGGAGGCCGAGGCGGGCAGATCACGAGGTCAGGAGATCGAGACCAGCCTGGCTAACACGGTGAAACCCCGTCTCTACTGAAAAATACAAAAAATTAGCCGGGCTTGGTGGCGGGCGCCTGTAGTCCCAGCTACTCGGGAGGCTGAGGCAGGAGAATGGCATGAACCCGGGAGGTAGAGGTTGCAGTGAGCCCAGATCGCACCACTGCACTCCAGCCTGGGCGACAGAGCGAGACTCCGTCTCAAAAAAAAAAAATAAAAATAAAAAAAGGATTTCAGGTGGAGAAGGAGACTTCTGTCTCCCCAGGAATTCACAAAGTAGGTGAAGAATTCTTTGCTCACCAGTTTCAGGGGTTGATTCCATGGGTGTTGGGCAAGTACTCTCAGGGATTCCTACGAAAAAAGACAGAGAATGGCTGTACAAGAGTCGTTCCTCGCCACACGGAAGCAGAACCATTCTATGTGGAGTGTCTGTCTCTTGCCCACGGCCTACTCTGTGGTTCACCGAATGACTAGTGCGGGTCCTGAGGTCTCTTGTCAGAATCCTTCGAGAACAGACTTTCTCCCCTAGACGTGAAAGGCGACAGAGGGCTCAGAGATGCTCGTTGATGTCAAGAGACCTTATCTACAACAGGGTCGTAAATATCTACATTCACCAAAGGGGAAATCTCTCTGGGGCTCCTCCTGGAAAATGAATAAGGGCAAAGGGCTGGTGCAACCTCTGATGTCCCCAAACCTTATCTGACCTCACCTCCTCTTGTGTTTGTCCTGATGCAATTCTTCATTCACCTGAACACATAGGACCCCAAAGTGAGCCTCTACATAGGATGTGGAGAAGAGGGTGGAGGTGCCCTGTCTCCAATCCTGTACCCTGATTGCACTGGTCATTCTCAGCCTCTCTTTTTCTCATTGTATTTCTCACTGCTTCATTTTGTCCAGAACCTCTCAAATCTCCTGATCTCCAGCAGGACGCCCCTCAGATAGAGCTCCAGGGTGCAGCTGGTACCAGAGCATGCAGCAGGCATGGGGTCCTCACCTGTGACAGGAACTTGCAGTGTGTCACTGGGGGCTGACCACTCATAGGGAGACTCATTGAAAGCACCGTAGCATCTGTAGCTCCCAACAGAGGTTGGGGACACAAGGCACAGAGGAAGGTCGACCTGGAATATTCCATTGTGGCTCTGCCCTCCACTGAGCCAGTGACCACGGGCCTCCTGCTTCTTGGATAGATGATACTTGTCAAATGGGATCTTAGAGCTACAGAACAACGTCACTGTATCTCCCGGACCTGCCATGGCGTTCTCTCGGGTAATGAGAGAGGGCTTTTTGTATTTTCCTGTAAGAAAAAGAGACTTTGGTTACTTATTTTGCACCATATTCTCAGTAGACAGTTCACCCCATATACGATGGCAATTTCCTTCCAAAGCCTTCTGGGATCAGGAGATTTGATGCCAAGTCTCTATTGTTCTAAATGGTGCATGGTTTTCTCTCATGTTCCTCTTCCTCCTACATTTTGGGTTTTTTTTTTTTTTTCTGACCATGCCAGAATCCAGTAGCAGGAATCCAAGGGCCACCAGGACAAAGACGGCCATGCCCATCCTGATGAGATTCCCTGCTGTGTAATCCTGGGGGTGTGAGCCTAGGAATAGTGGACAAAGATGTCACCAAAGCAGTGAAGGCCAAACTCATCCTAACGTCCCTGGATGTCCACTTGGGCCACCCACAACCCCCTGAGTCCTCATAAGGCGTTTACAACTAAAGCCTTCTCCACACTACTCTTAGTGTTGGAAAAAAAAAAAACTATTTTCCTATGTTAGGAGCAAACTCCCTATGTCTGCTAGTGCTGTCTCAGTCTGTATTCTCTCTATGATCCTGATTCGATGAGTGTGCGTGCCTTTTTAAACCCTCCTCTTTCCATTGCTTCTCCCTGGCTTTTGACTGTATCTTTAAGGCCTACTGTGCCCAGACAGCATATGAGATGTGGGGTCCTCCTGGAACATGAAAATAACTCTCTGCTTGGAAACCCTCAGGAAACATGGTGCTGACGTAGATTCCCCGACCTGGAGCTATGAGGTTAGAGTCCCAACGCTGTGTGTTGAAAAGTGAAAGAATCTCCATAGAATCTGAAATACCCTCACCGACGAACACTGCAGAACCAGTAGCTGTGGTCCCACACCCCGAGGTGCTAGACATGACTACTTGTAGGAGAGGTTGGAAGTGGCCTCTGCTTCCTCTTTGGGCAGAAGGACATGCTAAACTCCTTTATGGAGAAAGACCTCAAAGTCCCAATCTCCACTCAGATCCTCAGGGAGATTCGCTGATGGGTGGTGAAGGTGAGAGTTTGTGGTGGGCGGTGAAGGTGGGAGTTTGTGGTGTGTCCCTGCATCTCATGGCAGAGGAACGGGGCTGCAGGTTCCACATGGGGAACCAACTCCAAAAGGCAACTCAGTGTCTGAGCTGAGGGAAAGCAGCCCCTTGTCGAGGTTTGCGAATCTCTCTCAGTATCTGTTTCACATTCTCTGTCACTGTCTCTGCCAGTGACCAAGTGTCTCTGCCACATTGAGGTGTGGTTGTAACTTGTTTTCTTTTTAACTATCACAAGTTCTCTGTTTCTCCCTCTTTCCTTCATCCCCTCCCCTGGCTATAATAAGTTACTTGGTGTTTCTGTGTTCCGGCATTTTCTTCCTTTACTGGCGGTTTGATCAACAACCACATCACCTCGGGGAGTTTCCAGGACACCAAAAGACCACGGACGGTCCAGCCACACTCACCTGTGATCACAATATCCAGGGGGTCACTGGGAGCCGACCACATGTAGCGGGAGCGATTGAAAGAACCACAGCATCTGTAGGCTCCTGCGTGGGCAGGCGTTATAGGACCCATGGAAAAGACAGCCTTGGAGAAGTGGTGGCCAGCCTGGATCATCTTACCATACTGCTGGGAATGCTGTGTGTTCCCCTCTTTGTATAAGATAAATTCATCAAATGCCAGTTCTGAGTGACAGCGCAGCCTCACTCTGGCTCCTGTGTGCACCAGAGAGCTTGGGTGCGCTGAGATGGAGGGTTTTGTGAACAAGCCTGAGAGCAGAGACAGAGGAGTTCACATGAGTCTCCTTTCTCACCCCTCGCCTGAGACCTCAGGGTGAGGTCTCACCTGAGGCTCTCCTGGAAAATGGGAATTACTCTGTGCTTTGAGAACCTTCAGAAAACACAGTGCTGGACTTAGGTTCCCTGGCATGGGACTGTGAGGTTATGAGCCTCACTATTTTTCAATTCTGTGTGTTGAAAAATACAAGAATCTCTGGAGGATCAGAAGAACCTCACAGGCTCACACTGAAGGAAACAACTGATTTTGCCCCAAAACCCAAGAGGTTAGACGTGACTACTTGTTGGGAAGGGTGGAAGTAACTCCTTTTCCCTATTTAGGCAGAAGAACACGGTAAACTCCTTTGCTGAGCAGCTCCTCACAGTCCTAGTCTCCACTCAGATCCTCCAGGAGATTTCATAGCCTGGATCTCCCTACCTCACACCGACTTGCTTCCCCCATCTCTTGGTGGAAAGACTCAACCTCTTCTCTGTTCCTTCTGAGCTCCTTGAATGTGAGACTTACTCCACACTTTCCCTTCCTGACTGTACAGGATGATTCTCTATCTCCCTGTAACATCCATGAGAGAGAAGGGATGAGTGTCAGGAGACCGGGAAGGAGGACGAGAGGAATGGGTGCATTTCCCAATCCACGTCCCACTGAGTCACTGGACTCATCTCCCAAGGGAAGTGTCACTTCCCCAAGCCTCTGGCTCCTTCAAGGCAGGGTAATGACTTCCCTGAGGGAAACACTGGTTCTGGGGTCAGGCAACATGGCTCCTCCCTGGACCCATCCTGCTGGAGTTGATACCAGCACCCTGCGTCTGCTACTCCCCAGGCAGATTCTCCCGCTGCTCGGCCTCGGCTTCCTCCCTCCTCCTCCTCCACCTGGGTACCTGATTCCTCACAGGAAATGCCCTCTCTTTAAATTCTCAGGACGGCTTCTGTGTCCACAGTTAGTGCATGACTAGCAATCCTACAATGACTCTGGCTTCACTGGGTGTGGACTCTGGGAAGGGCCATCTGGTGGACATGGGGCGGGCTGGACTTCTCCTACCTGTGACCACAATCTTCAGGGATTTGCTGTGAGCTGACCGTATTGTGGTGTGGTTGTAAGATCCAGAACATCTGTAGGTCCCTGCGTGTCCTGGGGTCACAGGGTCGATGGTGATGTTGTTGGAAAGGCCGGTGTGCAACACATGGTCCCGGGTCCCAGATCTTTTGAATATTGTAAATATGACAAACTGAAGATGGGAATGACAGGAGAGAGTCACACGTCCTCCTAGGGGAACCACGGGGCTTGGCCAGGCTGACAGGGAGAACTTGTCATAACCACCTGGAAGAGAAGGAGGCACAGCCTAGGGGGAAATGTGGAGCCCCCCCGTCTCCCACTGTCCTTGGGGGCATTGCTTTCTTTTCATTGTTCTGGTTTGCCCTGTAACGGGTGGGGTCACCTGATGCCCTGGGATACCTGGTAGTGAGCCAGGGACACAGCCCACCCCAGCGTGGACATGGAAGGACATACAATTCCAGAACAGGAATTCTAGTTGGCACGATGATAAAATATTGAGCCAAGTTTTTCCTAATTTTTTTCTACAACAACAGCAATCTATGCAATAGGAGAGAAGGAGGAAATCTATCCAATTCTGGCAATACAAAAAAAAAAAATCACGCATGAACTTATTTAAACAATTCTCTACACAGGTACCTGCCACTGCGTCCACGAGTGCTCTGGCTGCTGACCAGTTCCTTCTCAGGCTCCAGCAGCAGGAGAGCCTTTTAGCTCATGGGTGGATGGAGAATCTGAGTTCCTTCCTATGCTCAGACAGTTCCGTGGAGCCCAGCACTGGGTCCTCACCTCCCGACAAACGATGCTCCAACCCATCCCCAGGCACGCACCCCAGATTCTGAACATCGCAGGCTCCTTCGGGAGACTGGCTGAGCCCAAGAGGGTGTCTACAAAGGGTCTCTAAAACAAAATGGAGCCTGGGGTTTCCAGAGTCCCCCCTTCCTGTGTTCCCAGGGCTCTCTGCAAAGCCCTCCCCACATCATCTGCCTCTGCCCGATTCCACGTCTGCCCTCCCTGCCTGGGAGAACCCTTCGTGTTTGGGCAACACAGTATCCTCGGACTGGGGTAGGACTCACCCGCGTGTGTGCAGATCCTGGCAGGCAGGCAGATTCCTGGAAGGAAAACCACATCAGAGACGACCTGTCCCCCTGTGAATTCTGCGCTCACTGTAACCGGGCCTCGTGTTGGACATTGGCCATGTCAGCTCGGCCTGGACTCGGTAGGTGAACCTGGCTCCCCACAGGCTCTCACCCGCAGCCTGGGTAGTGGAGAGGAGAGGTCTTCCAGAGAGCATGATTTCTTCCTGACCCTGCCCTCCTTTCTCTTCCAGGACTTACCTAGACACAGGAGGGTGATGAGTTTGGGGGCCATGGCGCCACGTCTGTTGGGCAGGACACAGGGGTCGAGCTAAATTGGAAAACAAACAGGATATGGTTACCATGGCCCCGGTTTCATGGTTTGCAGAGTTTGAAGGTTTTCCACCACACAGGAAGATGACCCGCTCTTGCCCTAAATAGAGTGGGTGCCGTGAAAAACGTTCAAACAGTATTTTTGGTTCAACACAGCCCCCAGCAAAGGCCAGACCTGAACCCCATCATTGACCAGTCCTGAATATCCAAATTTCTATGTTCCTACCTATTCTAATGTCTTACTGCCTTTTTTTTAAGAACTACGTGTGATTCCATTTATATTATGCAATATTCCCGTCAAATTAACAAGCGTGCATGGATAATGTTGTAAAACGGTTGTAGGACAAAAAAGGAAATGCTTATGCTGTTATTTTTCAAAACTGAAAATTAATTGCAAATTGGGAACTGTTTTCAGTTTCTGAAATTTTCCTGTCAAGCTTCAACAAGTTTACCACAACAAAAACATTGATTCTGCATTATTAACAAAATTCAGCATGCTCTGGGTTTGGAGTTTTATCTAAAATCCTTCTTCTTTTTTTTTTTTTTTTTTTTTAGACGGAGTCTCACCCTGTCGCCCAGGCTGGAGTGCAATGGCGTGATCTCAGCAACCTCCGCCTCCCGGGTTCAAGCAATTCTCCTGCCCCAGCCTCCTGCGTAGCTGGGATTACAGGCGTGCACTACCACACCCAGGTAATTTTTTGTATCTTTAGTAGAGACGGGGTTTCACCATGTCGGCCAGGGTGGTCTCAAACTCCTGACCTCGTGATTCGCCCTCCTCAACCTCCCAAAGTGCTGGGATTACAGGCATGAGCCACCGCACCCAACCTTGAAATCCTTCTTTGACTCATAAGGCTCAGATGTCTGTCTTTGTCTTCTGACAAGTCCAAGAGTATGTTCATATACACATACATATATAAAATACAAATAATATCTATGTGTATGTAATGCTCAACATTCTTTCTGCAAGCCAATGTATATTATTAAAAAAATTAATGAGATTTTATCAAGAAAAGACCCTGTGAAATCACCATGGAGGGCCAGGTGCGGTGGCTCACGCCTGTAATCCCAGCACTTTGGGAGGCCGAGGCAGGCGGATCACGAGGTCAGGAGTTGGAGGCCAGCCTGGCCAAGAGACCAGTCTGGTCAACATGGTGAAATCCCATCTCTACTAAAAATACAAAAATTACTCGGGTGTGGTGGCGGGCGCTTGTAATCCTAGCTACTCAGGAGGCTGAGGCAGGAATATTACTTGAACCCGGGAAGCAGAGGTTGCAGTGAGCCGAGATCATGCCATTGCACTCCAGCCTGGGCAACAGAGAGAGACTCTGACCCCCAGGGAAAAAAAAAAATCACCACGGAAAATGACACCAGGAAATTCACAAGGTATGACTTGTCTCTCACCTGTCCCTGAAATTCCCACCTTAATAACAAAAATTCTGTAACTCAGGTTCATGTATTCTTTGCTTTATTTGTCAATATTAACATATATCGACAAATATATAAATTATAAATACATGTATATAAAGTTTTAAATGAAGAGCTAAGGGAACATTTGCTTTTGTCTTTTTGTTTTTGAAATTATATTGCTATGCCCACAGTATTTTACACAGCTCTTGTTTATTTACTGACAGATGTAATTGGAGTATACTGACTACATTTTCCTCAGTGTGTTAGTCCTTTTTACCTTATATGATGTATATTTTTATTAGACATTTTGCTTCCAAGAGCAATGCTGTCCTGAACGTCATTGCATGTGTTAAAAAAAATATTTAATTATTAGATAAATAATTAACTCTTGCAGGCAAGAACCAGTGGCATCTTTGACATCCCATTACTTATAATTCCTTATAACACTGGGTTGTGTTAGTGTCCTGGATTGAGTTAGGCAAGAGTACATACCCCAGAGTGGAATTTCGGGGCATGGGCCATGTCAAGATGGAAATAAGCTAGATGAGAACACATTCTTTCCAGAGTGATGGCCCCATTTACCCTCAGCAAGTATTGTCAGACTCTGTTATTTTTCCTACTACCCAGGGGAAAGAGCATAAATTTGATGTTAATATTTAAGTAATTATTAGAAACGACCAGAAGACAAATCAGATAGCATGGGCCCCAAACTGTCTTGCAGAACCCCTTGAGATGGTCACATTTGTCTCTAAGGTTCTACCACTCTGAATGGTGCTTTGTTCTCTCTGAGGCTTGCCTCCTGGCTGCATTTTGGGGCCTTGGCTAGCTGAGTCAAACCCAAAATATCCAAACCCTAAGGACGGGACTGGGCCAGTGGCTCACACCTGCTGAAGCACTTCTGGATCTTAAATACAATGATATCTGGGGCCACGGCACCTTGAGTAACAAAAGACAGTGATTCGTGAGAAACAAAACCAAACGAGCTAAGTCCTAAATCTGTCTCAGATTACCACCTGGAGAGAACTCCTAGGTTGTAACACAGAAATGGGGACAGTGATAAAATTCCTGAGTTGGTGATATGAAACAGAAAATCCAGGGAGAGCAAGGCAGCTGGAGTTCCCAGGACAGTCTTAGAGAGACGAGAGCTGCACAGGAAGAATGTGGAGACCTTCAGAGGGTCCCAGTGAGTGTCATGTGCTCAGATCAAGACACGCATGACAGAAAATTATCTTAGACTGGGGAAAGAATCACTCAATAGGATTAGATAGAAGAGTGTCTAGGGTTTACACAAGGCTGGGAATAGGGTCTGTTCCCACTAGGCATATTAAAACCTCACTGGAGGGTTTCCATGGAACATGGGCATGGTATACAGGGTATACAAAAGGGTGCTGCCCCAGCATTAAGGAATAATTCCTTCTAGCTTAAACACAGCTCTTGTTTGGTCTGTTGAACACAATCCGAAAGAGGATCAAACTATTTCCAGGTACCTTATCTGAGTTCCAGAACAAAGTTCAATAGTATTTATAAAAATACTAAAATATTCAGTACCCGAAACACTAAAAAAGAAAAAAAACACACACACAATATCTGTCATCCAATCAAATCTTACCAGGCGTACAATAAAGAAAAGAAACAGAAAACGCGATGAGGAGAAAAGTCAGTCCGTGGAAACTGACTGGGAACATAGACAGAGCATCTTAAAACAGTTATAGCCACTTGCTATATTTTCAAAAAGGTGTGTAAATAAATGGAAAATATAAAGAGTTGTAAGTGGAACTTTCAAAGATGAAAACTATTGTAGACTATATATATATATATAAAATCTGGATGAGATTACTGGCGGGTTAGACTCTGAAGATAAAAGAATAGTGAACTAGCCAGGGGCGGTAGCTCACGCCTGTAATCTCAGCACTTTGGGAGGCCGAGGCAGGCTGATCATGAGGTCAGGAGTTTGAGACCAGCCTGGCCAACACGGTGAAACCCACTCTCTACTAAAAATTACAAAAATGAGCCGGGCGCGGTGGCAGGCACCTGTAATCCCAGCTACGTGGGAGGCTGAGGCAGGAGAATCACTTAAACCAGGGAGGCAGAGGTTGCAGGTGAGCTGAGATCCCTCCAATGCACTCTGGCCTGGGCAACAGAGTGAGACTTTGTCTCAAAAAAAAAAAAAAGTGAACTTGAAGATATATAGCAGTAGAGACATTCAAAATAAAACAGGGAGAGAAAAATAAACTATTTGAAAAATGGAAAATCAATGGTGACCTATGAAAAAACTTCAAGCCATGGGGCTTATGCAACGTTGGAGTCCCCAGAGAAGGAATAATAATAGGAAAAAAACATGTGAAGATGTAATGGCCAAAAGTTTTTCACATTTGATAAAAACGCTAAGCCCACATGGATCCTGGCCTGTCTTTGGAGAAATGGGATTTGAAGAGTCTCAGAACTGGCTCAAGGGCTGAAACAGAGTAAGGGATTGTGATTTTGCATACAGCGGATATAAGTCAGTGACCAAAAGATGAAGAACTGACACATGCCACGACATGGCCGCCCTTTGAAATGTGTTCACTGAAAGCGTCAGACACAAAATGGCACATATTGTGTGATTCTGTTTATGTGTAACACCCGCAAGAGGTAAACTCATACAGACAGGAAGCATGCTAGTAGCTGCCGGGAACTGAGCAGGGGGGCCAGAAATAGAGACTGACTGCTTCATGGATACTGGGCTCCTTTTCTTAGTGAAGAAAATATCTTGAAATAAGATACGTGTGGTGTTTACCCAGCATTGTGTATGTCCTCAACACCAGCAAATGTGTACTTTACAATGTGTAATGGTCCATTGTATGTTATGGGAATGTAACTCAAATGAGAAAGACAGGAAAAAGAGAAATGGTTCCCTGTAAATTCCTCACTCCAGAAGAAGTTGCACTGCAGTCCAGGGTGTGTTTGTGTGAGGTACGATTCCCACCAGGTTAGGAGTCCCACCGAAGTCCCACAGTGCCCAAGCCTTGGCCCAGTGATGAAATGTACAAATAGTGATGTGGCTTCAGAGAATGGCATCTGGGATGAGCACCGGGATTCCTGCGTTCTATAAGCCTTTGCAGTCCCCTGCCATTCCTCTCAGAGTGGAACACTGCTTCTCATGGACCTCTCCAGCAAGGACAGAGGATCTGGGGAGGGGTTTCCAATTCTACCCCAAGGCTCATGGCTTAATCTGGTCATTGCAACTACACCAGATTGAAACCCTGATAAAAAGCTTGAAAGGAGGCCGGGGGCAGTGGCTCACGCCTGTAATCCCAGCACTTTGGGAGACCGAGGCAGGTGGATCACGAGGTCAAGAGATTGAGACCATCCTGGTCAAGATGGTGAAACCTCATCTCTATTAAAAATACAAAAAAAAAAATTAGCCAGGTGTGGTGGTGCGTGCCTGTAGTCCCAGCTACTTGGGAGGCTGAGGCAAGAGAATCTCTTGAACCCGGGAGGTGGAGAACACAGTGAGTCGAGATCGCACCACTGCACTCCAGCCTGGCCACAGAGTGAGACTCTGTCTCCAAAAAAAAAAAAAAAAAAAAAAAAAAAGGCTTGAAAGGAGAGATCATCATCATCTTTCTACATGAGGAGAATGGTGAGGGATGTTACCTGCTGAAGCTCGACTGTCCGTAATATGGCTTCCGTGTCTTACGCTGAAACCTGTGAATTTCCTCCAGTGTTTGCTCTCGCTAAAAGCGTGGAGGCAGAATCCACAGCATCAGATGCAGAGTTCCAGGCAGTGGGAGGAGAAGTAGTGAGGAGGTAGAAATGAATCTGAGGTGTTAAAGGAGAAGAACAAAGAGAAAGTGCTGCTAATTCTAGAACTAAGGAAGTCAGACGGAGGAAGTGTTTGGGAGGAATGAAACCACACACTCAGGCCCAGAGGGAGGCTCTGCTTTCTCTGAGGCCAGTTGTCCATCTTATAAACATCTCCCCTGCCTGCTTCTTCTCCTGGGGTCATCCATCCCGTGATGGCCCCATTGGCTCCTCCAGTGAACTGAGGCAGAGACCGGAGCAGCCGTCAGTTCCTCATGCTCTTCTGCTCCACACACAGTGAACAAATCCAAACAGCTCTTTCCCCCAATCCCTCCTCACCCACATCCCCTGGCCCATCCCCACAGTCAAAGCTCAACTAAAGACCAAAAACGTCTTGTCTGTGTCACATCATCCTCCTCCCAGCCCGCCACTCCAGACTGACGTCTATTATTCTCACAGCCCCAAACTCACCTGTCTCCAGCCCTGATCAAAATCCTTCCACAGGTGTGCATCTTCCTCCAAATAAGACACAAGCCTCCCTGTTTGACGTTCGTATTACTGATGACCAGGACTGAGCTAAACTCTCCAGCCCCAGAAAACACAGCTCTTGTAAACTCAGCACAGAAAACCACTGTCCCTCCCCAGACACACATACACCCTGAGATAGTGACACATTTGTAGGCCAGGCACAGTGGCTCGCGCCTGTAATCCCAGCACTTTGGGAGGCCAAGGTGGATCACAAGGTCAGGAGTTCGAGACCAGCCTGGCCAATATTGTGAAACCCTGTCTCTACTAAAAAAAAAAAAAAAAAAATACAAAAATTAGCTGGGTGTGGTGATGTGCACCTGTAGTCCCAGCTACTTGGGAGGCTGAGGCAAGAGAATCACTTGAACCTGGGAGGCAGAGGTTGCAGTGAGCTGAGATCACACCACTGAACTCCAACCTGGGCCACAGAGCGAGACTCCATCTCGAAAAAAAAAAATTGTCTTCTCACTGTCAGCTCCTTGAGACAATTTGAGCCTAGAAAACATGTTTCTACCTCCTAACTATGACAAAGGCAAAGAAATCTTCCTGTCTCATCCCACTGTACTGTGAATGCATTTATGACATAGACATCTTGTAAGAGTTTCACGATCAACCTACATAAAACTCTACAATACTGATGAGCGTGTCACGTATGGGACAGATTCCTGCTGAAGTTTTATTACCGTTTACTGCTTATTAGCAATACAGTCCTCCTACCATTTATTCCCTATACATTTGTGGGGTTTTTTTGTTTTGTTTTGTTTTGTTTTTTGAGATGGGGTTTTGTTCTTGTTGCCCAGGCTGGAGTGCGATGGCGCAATCTCGGCTCACCGCAGCCTCTGCCTCCCACATTCGAGCAATTATCCTGCCTCAGCGTCCTGAGTAGCTGGGACAGCAGGTGAGAACTACCATGACCAGCTAATTTTGCATTTTTGGTAGAGACGTGGCATCACCATGTTGGCCAAGCTGGTCTTGAACTCCTGACCTCAAGCGATGCACCTGCCTCAACCTCCCAAAGTGCTGGGATTACAGGCACGAGCCAGTGGGTCCGGGACAGTCGTGATTTTCTTAAAACAGCAATTTAGCTGGGCGAGGTGGCAGGCACCTGTAATCCCAGCTACTTGGGATGCTGAGGCAGGAGAATCTCTTGAACCCAGAAGGTGGAGGCTGCAGTGAGCCGAGATCACACCACTGCACTCCAGTCTGGGCAACAGAGTGATACTCTATCTCTAAAGAAAAACAGACAAACAAAAAATAGCAAAATATTTCTACATTTCTTTGCTTAAAATTTACCCAAAGCCTTATAATTAAAATCCAATACTATGTGCAGTTTACCCAAGACCCTGAGTGAGCAGGTCCCCAGATTCTCTGAATCACTCTCAGTTCTGTGAACAGCCCACGCTCTTCCTGGTCAAGGATGCCCACCCCTCCCCTCTCTGGCAGTGCCCACGATTCAGGCCTTGGTCCCTCCAGCTCCAGAAAGTCCCCACACTGTGACTCAGGTCGCTCGAAGTTCACCTGCTCACCTACTATGGAACCTCATTGTTTCCTCTCTTCCGCCTTCCTTATAATCTGACACAACGGAAGCTGAATTAGCCAGCATCAGAATATTTGTTGTGTGTCTTCATCACCCTGAGCTCTGAGAGGGAAATAGGCTTTAATGTTATTCTAGGTTCTTCAGAGAAAGAGAACTTCTGGAACACACATATACACACACACACACACTCACACACACACACATACACAGAGAGATCATTTAAGAAATTGGCTCACACAGTTTTGAAGGCTGAGTAGTCTCTAGATCTGCAGCTGGCAAACTGGAGACCAGGGAGAGTCACAGGTGTAAGTTCGAGTCTGAGTCCAAAGCTGAAGGCTGGAGAAAATCGATGTTCCAGCTGAAGGTGGGCAATTGTTTTTATGTTCAAAATGTCCATAGCAGTTTTATTCATAATAGCACAGAACTAAAAACAACCAGATGCCTATCAACAGTTGAATGAATAAACATCTGGGTTTTTTTTTCTTTTTCTTTCTTTCTTTCTCTTTTTTTTTTTTTTTTTTTTTTTTTTTTTTTTTTTTTGTTGCTGTTATTGAGACAGAGTCTCGCTCTGTCACCCGGACTGGAGTGCAGTGGTGCGATCTCAGCTCACTGCAACCTCCGCCTCCCGGGTTCAAGCGATTCTCCTGCCTCAGCCTTGCGAGTAACTGGGATTACAGTTGTGCGCCACCACGCCCGGCTAACTTTTTGTATCTTTAGTAGAGATGGGGTTTCACCCTGTTGGCCAGGATGGTCTCGAACTCCTGACCTTGCAATCCACCTGCCTTGACCTCCCAAAGTGCTGGGATTACAGGCGTGAGCCACCGCACCCAGCCTTCTTTTTTTTAATTTTATTTTTCCATAAGTTAGTGAGACACATATACAATTTTATGATGAATTGGTTCCTGAGGTTATGAAGACTGAGAATTCTGAAAGTCTGCATTTGGCAAACTGGAGGCCAAAGAGTAATGAGGTAGAAGTTCCAGTCCGAGCTTGAGACAGGCTAGAAAAGACCAACATCCCACCTGAACCGGTGAGCCAGAGCTCACTCAGATTTCTTCAGCTTTTCAGTCCTGCTCAGTTTTTCTATGGCTTGGATGAGGCTCATCCACACTGTGGAAGGCAAACTACATCACTCAGTCCAGAGTTACAAATCTCCTCCAGGAACATTCAGACACAAGACAGTTTAACCAAATATCTGGCACGTGAATCAGTCAAGTTGATGTAAAATTAACCACATCACATCAATGGATCTTTAGAGCCTGGAGCTCTGCCCAGCACATGGTAAATCCTCAATACATTGCACTGCCGGGCTGATAGGGGGGATGAAGACGACTTGTATTCACAGAAGCTGGGAAAGGGGAAGTTGCACGCCCCCAGACTAATTGTTTCCTGAATTCCTCCACTTCCCTATAATCTGACACAAGAAAAACTGGATTAGCCATCATCAGAATATTTGTTGTGTGTCTCCATTAACAGAGTTCTTACGTTGTGGTTCCCAGATCACACGGCCTGCACGAAATGCAGAGTCAAGGCTGGGTGCGGTGGCTCATGCCTGTAATCCCACCACTTTGGGAGGCCGAGGTGGGTGGATCACCTGACGTTGGGAATTCAAGACCAGCCTGATCAATGTGGAGTAAACGTCTAAAACCCTGTAGTAAAAACCCTGTCTTTACTAAAAATAGAAAACTTAACCTGGCATGGTACTGCATGCCTGTAATCCCAGCTACTCAGGAGGCTGAGGCAGGAGAATTGGTTGAACCTAGGAGGCAGAGGTGGCAGGGAGCCGAGATCGTGCCATTGCACTGCAGCCTGGGCAACAAGAGTGAAACTCCTGTCTCAAAAAAGAAAGAAAGAAAGGAAGAAAGAAAGGAAGAAAGGAAGAAAAGAAAGAAAGAAAGAAAAAAGAAAAAAGAAAGAAAGAAAGAAAGAAAGAAAGAAAGAAAGAAAGAAAGAAAGAAAGAAAGAAAGAAAGAAAGAAAGAAAGAAAGAAAGAAGGAAAGAAAGAGAAAGAGAAAGAAAGAAAGAAATAAGGAAGGAAGGAAGGAAGGGAAAGAAAGAAAGAAAGAAAGAAAGAAAGAAAGAAAGAAAGAAAGAAAGAAAGAAAGAAAGAAAGAAAGAAAGAAAGAAAGAAAGAAAGAAATGCAGAGTCAAAATTACTGCTGAAATTGAGCTGGCTCCTCTCCTGCCTTCTCCAGCCTTAAGTTCTTAGATAAGGGTCATTCCCTGGATGTGGGCAGGTGCGTCCTCCCAGACTTCCTGCTTCAACCCACTGAAAGCACCTGGAAAGTTTGGATGCTGGGGGTGGAGGACACAGTGAGTCTGGACTGACAGTGACTGTTCTAGGAGGGGACTTGCAGGGACACCTGGGGAAACTGAGGGAGAAGGGCACCTCTACGACCTCCAGCTCAGATTCCTTTCCAGAAATCCTCCATGCAGTGGAGGCAGGAAGGTGTGAGAGTGGGGAGGCAAGATGAGACTCGGGATCTGGTCTGCAAATCCCCCAGAGCCTGCGGCCTCATGGGTCTCATACTTCAGGAAGAACCAGGTAAGGCTGCCTTGGGGGGGCATCAAGAAGGAACATGTCGCTCTCATGTAGCTGATTGGACCATTAAGCCATTTCCATCTGATGAAACAGAGGAGCTGACCAGCCCTGACACATGGAATTCAGGTTCTGTTGTAGGAGGTTGGAAAATAAACTTTAAGAAGTATTTTTGAGGAACTCTGTGCATTTTTGGAGAACCAGAGAGGCAGGCATTTAGGAGGCTGTACTTGGAGGACCAGCAATTAGATTACAACACAGAACTGCATTCTGGGAGATGTCAATACTGCCGTCACTAGACTGAGAGGCTGATATTTTCTCCATTAATACTGAATAGCATCTGAGACAGCAAAATTTGCACCCCTGAGGCTCAGCCCTGAATATTGAAACTCTGCAGTAGCAGAGTTTGAAAACTTTATGCATTTGAAAACTTTACGTATGTATTGAACCTTCATCATAAGAAATTCTGCATGGTGTTTAGTTACCTATGTCATTCACTTTCAAGTTTATTTTTCACATAGGTGCATCCTAGTTGGTAAATTTCCAGTCACATATCTGTATCTTTTCTGCAGGGAAGGCAGGGAAATTCAGTTTCTCCTGATACCTTGAAAGGTGTAGACTCAAATGTGTGCACTTCCTTAGACATATCAAAGTACTTAAAAATACTGAATGACCAGCTGGGCACGGTGGCTCCCGCTTGTAATCCCAGCACTTTGGGAGGCCAAGGTGGGGGGATCACGAGGTCAAGAGATCAAGACCATCCTGGGCAACATGGCAAAATTCCGTCTCTACTAAAAATACAAAAATTAGTTGGGTGTGTTGGCCTGTGCCTATAATCCCAGCCACTCGAGAGGCTGAGGCAGAAGAATCGCTTGAACCCGGGAGGTGGAGGTTGCAATGAGTCGAGATCGCACCACCGCACTCCAGCCTGGGTGACAGAGCGAGACTTCACCTCAAAAAAGTAAAAATAAAATTATCCACCTTTAATTACTTTCTTTCCCTGAACACTCCTGGAGGTCTCTCCAATTGCCCCAGTGTTCGGCCCTTCCGTGGTCAACAATGAAAATTTTAATTTAACCTGTTAGGCTCAACCCCTCAACCCAGCAAATGATAACAATTCTCCTCCTAAATCTTTTCCCTTCTTTGAGCCTGTAGCTCCTCATAGCTACTGATGCTTCCTGAGTACACTGAGTACTCTCTCCTCTGAGGATACTCTCTACCCTTTCCTTCTCCTCTTTTCCTCTCTGGATCAATTATCTGTCTTTCTGGTATCATCTGAGAGGTTTTCATGGCCAAGCGGCTTTGCTTCACTCCTTAGGAAGAGATAAACTGGTATCTCTTTTGCATTTCAGCAGCGCCTACGCTTCTGGTAGCAGAGTCCTATCGCTGCATTGCGGTTTTCTCTGTCAGAGTGCGTCGGGGCCAGGGGCTGAGTCTGACTCATTTCCACATCACCTGTTTCCTGTACAGGATGTGGCACATCAGAGTCCCGAGTCCCAGGAGGTGTTGCTGAGTAAATACCTGAGAAAAAAGAAAAAAAGAAAAGAAAAAAAAAAAAGAAAAAAAAAATGCCGGCATCCCTCCAGGCTGATAAGTCTCTAAGCCTGAGATGGGGAGCCCAGAACTTTGGAAAGTAAATCAGGGAATATGTCAGATGTCCAAGGACCTTCAAGAAAATGTTAACAATGATTCGTAAAAACAGGTATTATTGGTCGGGCGCGGCGGCTCACACCTGTAATCTCAGCACTTTGGGAGGCTGAGGCGGGCAGATCACGAGGTCGGGAGATCGAGACCATCCTGGTCAACACGGTGAAACCCCATCTCTACTAAAAAAAAAAAAAAATACAAAAAATTAGCCGGGCATGGTGGCGGGCGCCTGTAGTCCCAGCTACTCGGGAGACTGAGACAGGAGAATGGCATGAACCCAGGAGGCGGAGCTTGCAGTGAGCCGAGATTGCACCACTGCACTCCAGCCTGGGTAATGGAGCGAGTCTCCGTCTAAAACAAAAGAAAAAAAAAAAAAACAGGTATTATTACTGAGCAAAGTTTATCAAGCTCTGTCTAGCCACATAATAATGACAATGACAATATTATTATCATTTTTAGAGTAATATTATAGTAGCAATAACAATAGCCCACATTATTGGGTAAGTCTAACAACATGTTCAAATTTTACTTTGCACGTCACATGTATTAACTATGTAGTTCTCTACCAAAACTCTATATAAGGTAAGTACTAGCATTGTCCTCATTTTATAAATGACAAAATGGAATCATGTGGGTAGCTTTTCCTAAATCTCATAGTTTTCAGGGACAAAGCAATGATCATATCCCAGCCTTCCCGGCTCCAGAGCCTTCCCTCCTAGCTAAACGGAGAGGCAGAATATAATAATCCCTGATCATCCATCTTCCAAACATCCTTACAAAGCAGACAGCATTCTTAGTGCCATTTTATGGAAAAGCGAAGTGAGTCTCAGACAGGTAATGTGACTTTCCCAAGCACATAGAGATAGCAAGGGCAGATCCAGGTTTTGAAGGCAGTTTGGTGTGATTTCAAGCCTATGGTCTTTTGGCCATTATCCAATAGCTGGTATCTTGAAAGTCCGGGAAGAGATATTCTCAGCTAGATTGGAGAGAACCAACTCTTTCTGACACCCTGGGCTGTTCTAGTTGTCCTGATGATTGCGGGAACTTGCATTCTGAGCTTCCAAATTCTACTTGCTTGCAGAATCTGTGGAATGTAAGGGTTATTTTTTCCCAAAAACATCGCCTTAACAACTGACATCCTCTTTTTCCAATTTACCCTAATGCCTGAATATTACCCTGAAAAAAAATGTTATTTTTTTAGATTTTTCCAGGAAGACCCTATTTCAGAGTCCCAAGATGAGGACTCAGCATATGCAAATTATCAACTAAGAGACGAAAATGGAGAAAGCAGTGTTGCCTCCTGGACGCTGGCCATGGTGCTGAAACTACAGAAAGGCGCCAACATCCCAGTCAGCACTGTAAACAGCAACCGCAAGAACCACAGTCTTTGGACTGCATCCAGACAGGGGAAATAGGAAGGGTGTCTAGATACAGGGCCAGATATATTGGGAACATTCAGAACAGGAGTCAGAACTTAGCAGGAGGTGGAGAAGCTCAAGGTGTAAATGATGCTCATATGGACCATGGAATCTTGACATCTGGATAAGGCCATTTTTTTTCCTGCTGTATACCAGAGTAGGCAGGGAGGAAGCAAAAATGGAATCACTCTGGTCTTGCCTTGGTAATAGAAAATAGTGTCTTTCATGCACACGTATGTTTATTGCTGCACTATTCACAATAGCAAAGACTTGGAACCAACCCAAATGTCCATCAGTGACAGACTGGATTAAGAAAATGTGGCACATAGACACCATGGAACACTATGCAGCCATAGAAAACGATGAGTTCATGTCCTTTATAGGGACATGGATGAAGCTGGAAGCCATCATTCTGAGCAAACTATCGCAAGGACAGAAAACCAAACACCGCATGTTCTCACTCATAGGTGGGAATTGAACGATGAGATCACTTGGACACAGGGTGGGGAACATCACACAGCGGGTCCTGTCATGGAGGGGGGAGGGATAGCATTAGGAGATATACCTAATGTAAATGACGAGTTAATGGGTGCAGCACACCAACATGGCACATGTATACATATGTAACAAACCTGTACTTTGTGCACATGTGCCCTAGAACTTAAAGTATAATAATAAAAAATAAATAAATAAAATAGTGTCTTTTTTTTTTTTTTGAGACTGAGTCTCGCTCTGTCACCCAGGCTGAAGTGCAGTGGTGCCATCTCGGCTCACTGCAACCTCCACCTCCCGGGTTCGAGGGATTCTCCAGCCTCAGCCTCCTGAGTAGATGGGATTACAGGCGCACGCCACCATGCCCGGCTAATTTTTGTATTTTTAGTACAGACAGAGTTTCACCATGTTGGTCAGGCTGGTCTCAACCTCCTGACCTTGTGATCCTCCCACCCCGGCCTCCCAAAGTGCTGGGATTGCAGGCATGAACCACTGCACCTGTCCAAAAATAGTGTCTTATTTCAATGTAGTGTGTGTATAAATTATGAGCATGATAAGATTGTGCTCATATTGGGACTTTGCTACTTGTTCTACAAATATTATATCATTACTTTTTATTGTAATAAAGTACACAAACATAAAACTATCCATTAACTACGTAAAAGTGTACAAATCAGTGGAATTTCGTGCACTCATAATCTTCTTCAACCATCACCTCCATTTAGTTCCAAGTAATCTACATCACCTTAAAAGAAAAGGCCACACACTTTGGAGAAAACAGAGCCAATACTCTGTGTGTGTTTGTGTGTGTGTGTGTGTGTGTGTGTGTGTGTGTGTGTGTCCCTCTCTCACTGCAAGAAGATATTCTCAGCTAGACTGGAGAAAACCAACTCTTTCTGAAACCCTGCATTACTCTAGTGGTGGCTTTGCAGAGAGTGGTTTGTGCAGATGTCGGTCGGCAGAATGTTTTGGACTTCAGAGTCTACACACACCCAGTTAGGTCTTGGATGGTGGTGAATTCTCATCTGGGACCCTTATTAGTCCCTCTTGTCAATAGCCAGCACAAAAATAAGGAAGGGTGGTCTCCTAGCCCCCATCCATAACGAGTCTTCCCATCATCTCCTCCTTCTGTATAGTCAGGAAGTCTGTGCCTCCCTCCCAAGCCACTGAGGAACTGAGGGCTTTCTGCATTTCCTTGTCTTTTTAGAGTTTCTCTTGTAGCTCTAAAGACCTTTACATTTCAGTGGATCCTCATGCTTCTCATATCTTCTGTCTCTCAGGGCACAGTCCTTCCAGGGGGTTAAAAGCATCCATCAGATTCCGAAATCTCCAGTCACCACCAGCCTCATCTGAAATCCCAAGTCACCTGCTCACAGGATGGAGGAAGCTGAGGACTCCGCTCGGTCCTGGGGTTCCTGAGGCTGGCAGTGACCTTCCATGCAAAGAGCCATCCCCAAGAGGATAGGATGGACCAAGAATTAGGAACATGCAGAGAGGGACTTGAGACATTCTAGGGTCACAGGTGAGAGTGACTGGCAGAGGCCATGGGTACAGGAGGTCTCCCAACAGAGCTGGGGTCCTGGGCAAAGGCACTTCCTTCTGGTTCTTGGGGTCAGCAAGGTGTGGTCTGATGGAGATGGAGGGCAGGTTCACACTGTTGGCTGTGGTGTCCTCCTGGGACCAGGTGGGCTAAGCCCCTCCAAGGGCACAGACCTGTGGGTTTCCCCAAACCTCACTCTCAAGCCCAGGGGAGACCCAGTCCCAGCAGTCACATCGCTTCAAGAAGAAGAAAATGAAGCTCTTGGGTCAGTGATCCCTCCATGAATCAAGGCCCATGAGCTTTGTGATTCCTGGTCTAAACCCTCCTCCCCAACACCTGCCCAGGCTCTCCGTTCTCCCTTCACATAGACACTGTCCTTGACCATGCTCGACTCAGGTTCCTCTGAGCTCCCTTTTTCAATGAGCCCTGACTTCTGGGCTTCCATGTTTATCTCTGCTTTGCCCAATTTTAGTAAGAATTGCAACTGTTTTCCAATTCTTACTTAAGAAAGAATCCTGCAGAGTCAGTTTAACTCTAGATATCTGATCACCCTTAATCAGATGGTTCACAGGTAAGAACCCTTATTCTCCATCAGCGTCAGCTGATGTCTGGCCGCCTTGGTCTGCCTTCAGCAAGAATCCTGCTGGGTCGGTTTAGCCAGAGTCTTCTTAACCCCTGAGGACTTCTCGTGGCAATTTTCCACTTACGGACCCCGCTCACCCTGCTCCAAGGTTACAAATTCCCACTTTTCCTGTTCTACTCAGAGTTGAGCCCCGTCTCTTTCCCACACTGTGCGATTCCATCACCATGGTCCCTGGACCTACAGCCATAGTCCTGAATAAAGTCCTTCTTACTGTGCCTCAACAAGTGACACTGGATTTTTTTTTTTCTTCAACACCCTGCCCAGCTGGTCCAACAGTCTGAGAAAGGGAAGTCCGGGCCCCTGGCCTCTGCTCTGGACAGAAGCTGAGAAGTGGTCTGCAGATCAGGGTGCTGTGATTACCACTCTGGGCATCTCTTATGCGCTCAGGGTATCTCAGTTCCATGGTGGGAACCACTGTCCTCAGAAAAAGCTGTTTTCTTTCTGTGTGAAAGTAACCACCCGAATACCCCAAGGAAACAGGAAGAAAAGGTTGGCAACAAAATACCTATTAAAATTCTCCACATTTTGGCTGGGCACAGTGGCTCACGCCTGTAACCCCAGCACTTTGGGAGGCTGAGGTGGGGCAGATCACTTGAGGTCAGGAGTTTGATACCAGCCTGGCCAGCATGGTGAAACCCTGTCTCTACTAAAAATACAAAAATTAGCCGGGCGTGGTAGCCCATGCCTGTAATCCCAGTTACTCTACTCAGGAGACTGAGGCAGGAGAATCGCTTGAACCTGGGAGGTGGAGGTTGCAATGAGCCGAGATCACGTCACTGCACTCCAGCCTGGGTGACAGAGCAAGATGTCATCTCAAAAAAAAATAATAAAAAAAAAATAAAAAATAAAAAATAAATTCTCCACACGCAAAGAAACTGAAACACAGCCCATACATAGCACCACTGAATCCCTATCAAATGTGAAACATTTTTAAGTGATGTTTCTCCACATAGGAAAGGCTGGTGGGGAGAGAAAGGGACAGGGCATACTATCACACAAACCAAGCATTTTTCAGGAGGGTGTGCACTGTGGGATGTGCTACAAACTATGAGGGCTCATTGCGGATGTACAACTGAGGGAGGGATGCTTCTGGTGAATTTTTAAGAGAACAAGCAGTTTATTAAAAAGCCTGCAAAATATTGATCCTGTTTGGGGGGGGTGGAAATGCCTATTATATATGCATGATAAAACAGAGAAAAATAAAAATAGTCAACATTTACCTGGCATTTTCGATGGAACAGATTCTGGTTTATTTCACTGAAGCATCATCAAAGATCCAATGAATTATATTTCTTTCCTTGGGTAGTTAATACCTGAGGAGTTAAATAGCACGGCATGCCAGTGAGGATTCCATCCTTGTATGTGTCTGTGTGGGTTCGTGTGTGTTTGTGCAACAGCTCATGGTGCACTCGGTTCAACGGAAGAAATACGTCTTCTATGGGGCTGGGCGCTGTGGCTCACGCCTGTAATCCCAGCACTTTGGGAGGCCGAGGCGGGCGGATCACAAGGTCAAGAGATCGAGACCATCCTGGCTAACACAGTGAAACCCTGTCTCTACTAAAAATCCAGAAAAGTAGCCGGGCATGGTGCTGGGCGCCTGGAATCCCAGCTACTCGGGAGGCTGAGGCAGGAGAATGGTGTGAACCCAGGAGCGGAGCTTGCAGTGAGCAGAGATTGCACCACTGCACTCCAGCCTGGGTGACAGAGCGAGACTCCCTCTCAAAAATAAAAAAATAAAATAAAATAAAAAGAAACATACCTTCTATCATTGATGTCACTCCTTCTCATAAGTTGCCCCTGGTGAACACATACTCACACACACACACACACACACACACACACACACACAGTCCCTGGAGTTTACACTCAGCCCTTCACAATCATTTTTCACTTTCTTTAGTATGATTTCATCTTCCCAGTGTCCGTCTCTCCTGAGCTCCTTCCCAGGGTAGTGTCCAATATGGAGGAAGCAGGGGTCAAAGGTGATGCTTGGGACAGTGGTTCTGTGCCCTCCTGCTGGCCTTTGGGCTTTGGGTCTGAGCTGAGTGGGGTCTGTGGGGTTTGCTTACTAGATTGTGGGGCTACCCCACTGATGTCTGTACCTGATGGCCAGGGGTCCTTCCTTCCTCTCTCTGCTCCCTCAAGGCCTGGGGACCCTTCTTGTTGACTCAATGTCCACTTAGTCCCAAGGATTCAGGGACATCTGTGAGTATCTGCTGCTGCCCCATCTGGCCCAAGCGAGGCCTCTTCTCCCCTCCATGTTGGGCCCCACTGCAGCCCCCTGATGTTCACCCCCAGGACGCTCCTCAGGGGAACTGGGGTGGGGTCATGATCACAGGGTGGGCCTTGCCTCTCTGCCTGGCCGCGCTGCACCACCGGGTGGGTTAAACGTGGCTCCTCCTCCAGGTGGGCTTGGGGACCATGGAGCAAGAGGGACATCCCCTCCACACAGCAGTGTCCCCGGACCCATCGCCCTGAGTCCCAACCCCTGCATTGCGCAGGTTGGAGGATCCAGAAGAAAAGGTGAGTTGCTGCCTCTGCTCTTCTCTCCTCTCCCTGGACCCCTCCTCTTTCCACCAATCCCCACACAAGAACAGTTGGGTGCTTTTGTGTAATTTCCCCTAAACCATGGCTGCCCTGCTTTTCACTGCGGCCTCACCGACTGGAATTTCTGCACTTCCTTACACCGGAACAGGTACTGGGGTCTGCTCAGCCCTCCTGTGCTCTGCAGCGGGTAGAAGAATTCACACATCCTCTCTCTGCTAAGGTCAGGCTGGCCAACCTTTGCTGAAGGCCTCATTTACCCCCCTGTTCACCTCAGGGTCCAAGCCAAACAAACAAGATGTGATGGGAGAAAAAACTGCACTAAGAGTTGAAAAACAACCAGAGAGAAGAAAGACAGAGATACATAGATGCAGAGACACGCACACCAGAGAGAGAGAGAGAGAGAGAGAGAGAGAGAGAGAGAGCAAGGAGAATGTGTCCCACGTGAAGAACAGAGAAAATCAGTCATCATGTAACAAGAAAGCAAAAATAAAGAGCACAGGTCTAGGAAACAGATCCTGGAAGGAAATTAAACTTGAGTACAAATAGAAAATTAAAACTCAGTACAAATTAAAATTTGAGAGTATGGCAGGGCAGAAACCTCCCAGCGCGGTGAGCTACAGCCTGTCCTGGGGTTCAGGAACCCCATACGCTGGGCAGCCCCCGCCCCTGAGACCTGGCTGACCTTGGAGAGATTGCTGCAGTCTCAGTCCATAGTTTCTCCAAGAAAAAGGGGGAAAATAAGGCTTGCTGAGGACATTGTATACAAGGACTTAATGTGTCAATATTTGTATAGAACTAAATTAGCAATTGCCCCATAGAAAAAGCTGGCTGAGCTTTTGTTGAAGTTCTAAAAATTATATCTATCGGCCAGGCACGGTGGTTCACGCCTGTAATCCCAGCACTTCGGGAGGCCAATGCGGGCGGATCACCTGAGGTCAGGAGTTCCAGACCAGCCTGGCCAAGATGATGAAACCCCATCTCTACTAAAAATACAAAAATTAGCTGGGCG
Organism: Macaca nemestrina; assembly: GCF_043159975.1. Taxonomy (NCBI): domain Eukaryota; kingdom Metazoa; phylum Chordata; class Mammalia; order Primates; family Cercopithecidae; genus Macaca; species Macaca nemestrina. Next base: position 64,592,412 of record NC_092144.1, on the reverse strand, counting down.
TGGTGGCAGGCGCCTGTAGTCCCAGCTACTCGGCAGGCTGAGGCAGGAGAATTGCTTGAACCCTGGAGGCGGAGGTTGCAGTGAGCCGAGATCTCACCACTGCCCTCCAGCCTGGGCGACAGAGCGAGACTCCATCTCAAAAAAAAAAAAAAAAATTATATATATGTATTATGTATTATATGTAAATATATAATATAATTATTTATTTATATTTGTTTATTAAATATACATTTACTTTATATATAACGTGTATTTTATGTATGTATTATATATGTATAATTTTTTAACTATCCTTCTTGTAAAGACCTACAAGTGCCTTTTCTGTTTTTGTTTTGGTTCCGGTTTTCCGGGATTTTTGGATATTCCTCCTTCTCTTTGATAGATCATAACAGTCTGTTTTAGAGGGTAGAATGTGATGTTCTGATATTTTCTTACCTGTGCAGTCCTTTCCAGGCAGGACCGCACCAGGAGCCGTGCCCGTTTGAGTCTCCACTTCAGGCTTGGCACTGTTTTAATTTTTTTTTGTTGTTTTGTTACATTTTGTTTTGTTTTTAAAGATAAACACAAATTAACTCAGAGATTCTCTCACCCTCTGGTGACTCACAGGGTAATTTCCTGTTTTAATCTGAGTTGAGAGACCACATGAGACCACACAAGTGGGGCGGAGACATGGATATGCCTCATCCAGCAGTGGACTCAGGGCTCTCTTGGGACACGTGAGTGTGCGGGTATGCTGTGTGCACGTGTGAGTGTATACATGCTTGTGTGTGCGTGAGAAGCTTTGGGTAGGTGAGGTCAGCTCTCTGTCTGCACTCACCCACACGTCCCTCAGACACCTCCCTCATTCATCCCTGAAACACGGGCTCCATCTGAAAACACTGACACCAACTCTGAGTCCTGTGATGGGCAAGTTCAGGAGGTCTTGCGTACGGCATGGGTGGTGACAACTGTGCTCATTAATTTGATTATGGCGATCATTGTGCAATGTATACGTATATCAAATTATCCCATGGTACACCCGGAATATATGCAATCTTGGTCCACTCAATTTCAAAATGAAAACGCTGGCCGGGCGCGGTGGCTCAAGCCTGTAATCCCAGCACTTTGGGAGGCCGAGGCGGGTGGATCACGAGGTCAGGAGGTCGAGACTATCCTGGCTAACATGGTGAAACCCCGTCTCTACTAAAAATACAAAAAACTAGCCGGGCGTGGTGGCGGGCGCCTGTAGTCTCAGCTACTTGGGAGGCTGAGGCGGGAGAATGGCGTGAACCCGGGAGGCGGAGTTTGCAGTGAGCCGAGATCACGCCACTGTACTCCAGCCTGGGAGACACAGCGAGACTCCGTCTCAAAAAAAAAAAAAAAAAGAAAAAAAGAAAACGCTGACACCTCCTTTGTAAGTCCTGTTTCCCTCACCCAGCTTTGAACAACTGTGAAAGCAGAGACTCGGCCCAAGTGACCTGTGCACCCGGGACCAGGCACCGGGCTGCCAGGTGTGATGTCTTCAGAATTATTTACTGATGCACAGAGTAAAGTATGACCCAGAGAACCGGGCTTAGCTCTCAGCTGTAAATGTATAGCACTGTCTCAAGGTTAGCTCTTCACTTCTAGGAAGGTCTTTGGGGTCAGAAGAGCAGATCATTCCAACAAAGTCTCTGGGGTCATTGGAGATTCACAGGAGACACCTAGGACCAGCTGGGGGACTGCATCACTGCTCATCAGATCTGCTGGGTGTTTGTAGCTGGGTCTCTGGAGACAACCTGTGGCTGGGTTTCTGAAAATAGCCAGGTGACTATAGTTGGGTCTCTGAAAACAGTCAGGTGAATAAAGCTGGGTCTCTAGAAACAGCCAGACAACTGCAGCTGGGTCTCTAGAAACAGTCACAACTGTAGCTGTGTCTCTAGAAACAGCCAGACAACTAAAACGGAGTCTCTAGAAACAGCCAGACAACTGTAGCTGGAGCTCTAGAGACAGCCAGACAATTGTAGATGGGTCTCTGGAAACAGCCAGCTGATTAGAGCTTCGTTTCTAGAAGTAGTCAGGTGTATGTATCTGAGTCTCTGGAATCAATGGCAACACAGTCTATCCAAGGAGCTGGTCAATTGTAGAAGGAACCACCTGGTTAAGGAAACTTCTGGAAGCTGGTTAGAAAACTCGTCTCCAGCTCATGTCTCCTGGACAGCTGCCTGACTCGCTTTCCAGATGATGATGAGTCCAAGAGGAAGCCTTCCAAATGGCCGCTTCAGGCTTTTCCTAGAGTGACTTTATATCCTCAGGTGTAGAGGTCAGGTGGGCCTGGGGTCAGTGTCTGGCAATGGCTGCATATGTGCAGGACTCAGCCATGGGCTTTGTGGACTGTGGAGACACAGCCTGGGCTGTCCTCCGTGTGAGGGCCCAGTCGTCCAGCTGCGCATACATCACCTCCTGGGGGTCCCCTGCAGCCGGGGCCTGGGAGAGAGAGACCGAGGGTGAGGGAGTGCCTGGTGGAGGGTGAGGTGAGGGGCTGTGGGACTGGAGGGCTGTGGCGGCCATCTCCATGGGCCCCGAGGACCCTCTCCTGAAATTGCATCCGTGTGAAGAGCCCTCCCACAGGGTATTAGGGTTGGTCTATGTGACAATGAACAAGGCAGAAGGGAAGACTCCTGACTTCCAAGCTGAGGCAAAAGACATCGCGCTTCCGCCCCTCCCCGCCACCCATCCTTGGATCCCTCCCTCTGGGGGAATCCGCGGTGTGGAGAGGCCCCTGTGAGAGGAACAGAGGTTTCCTGTCCACAGCCGTGGGAGTGAGCGTCTTGGACGTGGATCCTCCAGCCCACGGGAGCCTTCAGATGCACACAGCCCTGGGCGACCTCTCGACAGCAACCTTAGGACAGGCGGTGAGCCGGAACCGCCCAGCTGAGCCACTCCTGAATTCCTGACCCAAGGAGCTGAGATTTTTTTTAAGCTGCTAAAAGTGAGGTACTTGAATAACTAGTAGGAAGGCTCACCGAGGTGTCCATCTCTCTGTCCTTCTCAGGAAGTCCACTGACTGTGGCCTTGTCTGGGGAAGAAAATACATGGCCAGTTTTCTAGGAAGGATGTCACAAGGCAAATCTGCCTGAGAACCCCCAACTTCAGTTGACATCCTGCACCCAATCTATAATACGACCTTCTAGAATGTTCCCAAAGATTCTTCCCTCCACTCCCCCCACATTGCATCTGGATTGGCACCAAGTCCCCACTTCCCCATCTCAGGCCTGTCCCTCCTCTTCCCCCTTCACCTTCTGTCCTCTCTAGAACATCAACAGCCAGGTCGTGCCTGAGAGGAAAAGTAAAAGTGAACCTCAGGGGCAGCCTGGCGGCAGAGGACTGGGTGGAGGCCCAGGAGTCATTCCCAGGGGCCTCACCTCTGCTGTGGCTTCTGCTCCTTGCCCTTGCTTCTGGGGGGCCCTGAGGACAGTTGGGGTATGAATTAAGGAGACCTTCTTCCTAGCCTCTCCTGACAGCTTCCCCAGGTCACTCCACCCTGACCCTGAGACCTACCCTGCTTTATCTGATTCTGGTGATGGAGGAAAAAGAGGACCAGAAGGAGGAGACAAAAGAGGAAGACCACTGAGACCCCGGTGAGAATATAAAGATGCTCAGCACTCAGGCCTTGGGAAGCAGGTGCATCTAAGAAAGACAGAAACAGGTTTTCAGCAGTGTGCATTTATTGAGCCCTTACTGTATATCACACACATGATGTGTGCTTGTCATAGACTTACTAATATATAAAATCTCTCAGGTAAATAGTAGTCCTGCAGCAGGGTGTGGTGGCTCACGCCTGTAATCCGAGCACTTTGGGAGGCCGAGGCCGAAGGACCACGAGGTCAGGAGATTGAGACCATCCTGGCTGACATGGTGAAGCCCCACGTCTACTAAAAACATAAAAATTAGCCAGGTGTGGTGGCGCATGCCTGTAATCCCAGCTACTCGGGAGACTGAGGCAGGAGAATTGCTTGAACCCGGGAGGTGGAGGAGGCAGTAAGCTGAGATCACGCCACTACACTCTAACCTGGGCAACAGGGCGAGAGTCTGTCTCAAAAATAATAATAATAATAATAATCCTGCAGCACAGAGATCGTTAACCCCTTCCTCCACCACTGGGGTCCTGAGTGCTGGGGTCCTCTGCACAGGGACACAGCTGGCCATTAGCAGAGCAGGAATCTGATCAACCCCAAAGCCTGACCTCTTTCTCCTTCCCCAAGAGGTACACACTAGGCTCACCCTCCATGGCCCCCATCACTCACGATCATTGTGACTGTTGTCCAACGGCCTCTGCGTGGGTCCTGTGAGGGAGGAATCAGAAGGAAGAGGAGTTAGAGTCCTGAGCTGGACAGAGAAGGCTCTGAGTCCTCCCACATCCACTGTGGGGATCTCTCTTCACTCCCCACGACCCTGACAGCTCCTTCTAGACCAGCACTGACTAGTAGAGTCTTCTGTGATGATGGAAACTTTCTACATCTACTGTCCAGTATGAGAGTCACACGTAGCTATTGATATTTAAATTTATCCAAAGTTCAATGGCATGACAAGCCGGCTGCACTGTCTGCATCTCGAGGGCTCAGTGTGACCCACGTGCCTGACGCCATCCCTACCGGATGGTGCAGATACAGCGCGTTTCCTGGGCGTGAAGCTGTGGTAGACATCGCTGCTGTCTGCCCTCCGCGGATCTAGGAAGAGACCAACTACCCGCAAGAAGAGGAAGGGAGACCTTCCCTCCCTGACCTCCTTCTGGGTTCCCACCAGAGTGCAAGAATCCCCCTGTCTGATTTTATCTGCCCTCGCGGCAGCCCCCTGATGGGGATGTAACCCGCCCTCCTGTGGGAAGAATCCAAACCCAGATGTGCTCCTGTTTCCTGAAGCCCTGCAGCTAGCGGGCGAGTGTGTGCGGCGCCGCCCAGGCTCCCTGCGCAGCGCATTCCGGGCCGGCCCGTCATCTCCTCGAACATTCACCCTCCTCTGCACAGTGCACGCCACTACCCAATTCACAGGTGACCAAATGGGGTCCTGCGGGGCTCCCCCAAACCCAGGGTCCGAGCCCACGTGTCCCTCTTCCAGGAACAGTGGTCCCTCCCCTCCCCTGCTGCCGAGGCAGCATCTTCAATATCCTTCCAGAAAGGCAGACATTCTATTTTGGAGTGTCCTTTCCTCTTGCCTCGTCCACGGCCCAAAGTCCAGGACACCACCCGTAATTCTACACCGTGACTTCCTGGGTTTGGTCTTCATAACATGTGCCACAATTTAAAATGTGCAATATTACAATTTTTATATTATTTATAGTTATATGTATCATGTGCTATGCAAACATAAAATATAACAAATATATATTTTAATTATGCAATCTTGGCATATACATTATAATTTAATGTATATAATGTTAATTGTATGTGATTTATAATTACTTATAATATATATTACATATATTCACTATAATATATAATGTATAATGTTTATTACATATAAATATATAATTAAATATAAAATGTTTCTATTATAATTATAAACCATAGAAATAGATTATATATTTATGTTTGTACCTATGTTTATTAATTATAACACCCGGCCAGGCGCGATGGCTCAAGCCTGTAATCCCAGCACTTTGGGAGGCCGAGACGGGCGGATCACGAGGTCAGGAGATTGAGACCACCCTGGCTAACACGGTGAAACACCATCTCTACTAAAAAATACAAAAAAACTAGCCGGGCGAGGTGGCGGGCGCCTGTAGTCCCAGCTACTCGGAGGCTGAGGTAGGAGAATGGCGTGAACCCGGGAGGCGGAGCTTGCAGTGAGCCGAGATCGCACCACTGCACTCCAGCCTGGGTGACAGAGCAAGACTCCGTCTCAAAAAAAAAAAAAAAAAAAATTATAACACCCGCAAGTTATTACACTATATATTGTAAATATAATATCTTTCATATAATATAGTATACATTATAGTGATATGTGGTGATACGTTAACATATTTTATTATATAATTATGTTCCTTATATGTGTAATATATGATGTGAACATATTTAATGTAATTGAAATGATAGCTCTGAAATTCTCCATTGCAAATCATATCTTTTTATTTGTATATGCATGTATGGGAATCTGTGCATTTCTAATGCTCATTCTAATTATTTCTCCCCATTGAAGTTCACAAGACTGGAGGCCATTTCTCCTCATTCACGATGCGTCAAATCCGGAGCCTTCAGTGCCTGTCACAGTCCCTGTGGGGACAAAATACTTCCTCAGTGTTAATAGCAGCACCCCTCCTTTGGGGTTTTCTAATCAGCTCTGATGTCAGCGCCGTGTCTACCTGAACTCAACTCTCCCCTAAACGATTCTACCAGGACAGTTATTTTACTGCCTATGTTTCACATGAGGAATTTGGGACACAGGAGGTTTGGGTGAGTCACCATCAGGCATGGAGCCGGGGGGGTGGCAGAACCACCGGAATTTGAACCATGAACCCAGCAATCTGGCTGCAGGAGGGTCTGTCCTCGTAACCTTTATATGTCACTGCATGAAAGGTGGGAGAGGAGAGAGGGAAGGAGAGGGAGAGAGAGAGAGAGAAAGAGAGGGTAGATATTCCCGCAGACAGAAGGCTAATAAAAACCAGACACTGGACTTGAACCAGGTCAGCTGGACTCAGGAGCACATCCGGTCCCGCTCAGGCAGCCCAGGAGCCTCTGAGGGGGTCCGGATGGAGCACAGCATGGCTCCTCCCACCTCCCTATGTGGCTTCAGCCCCTGGTCCCGCCTGCCTGAGCTCACAGCCCAAGCCTCACAGGCCGTCACTGGGTGACCAAGGACGACCACTCTGGTGATGAGAACACAGGTGGGGAAGGGTCCGCGGATGGCTTATGACCCCGTGTCCTCCCCTGGGAGGTTCTGGTCACAGATCACAGGAGGAGATGGACAACTTGAGACCCAGGGACTTGGGGCAGCTTCACTTCAATCACACAGAGTCCAGGGCCAGAGCCAGGGGCAGCTTCTCTCCCATCACAGAGTCCAGGGCAGAGCCAGATGGAAGGGAAGCCTCATGGCTTCATCCTGGTCACTGTTCACAGGCTACGTCTCCTCCCTGTGGCACCCTCCTTTTAAGGGACCTTACTCCACTGTTCAGGCTTCCCCCGGAGATCAGAGAGCCAATAGGAGCATCACCGTCCCTCTTCGGGTGTCCCAGGTTGGAGGTGAGTTCTAAGTCCCTCCATCAGGTGCAGAGCAGGGTGAATGGTGAGGCCACGCCCACAAGGGGGCAGCGTGGAGCTCGGGAGACGCCGAAAGTCTGGGGTGGGGCTGCCCGGGTGGGTGGCCCCTGCCCCTGCCCCTGCCCCTGCCCCTGCCCCTGCCCCTTCATAGCCTTGTGCCTTTAAGCAAGAAACTTTAGTTTATGTTTTGCATATTAGAGAGGAGGAGGAGTTAGACAACCAGACTAGTACCTCCCCCGGAGACTGGTGCTTGCACTAAGTGTTTTCCACAGTTCCTGGCATGGAACGAGGTTACAATCACGGTACCATTGTTGCTATGGTCTCTAGGAGCATTAGCCACCTCCCAGAGCCGGGCGGGTGTCAGTTCCTTCCCGTGGCCTCCCTAGACCTTGACTCCAAGCCCAGGGCCGAGGGCTGGACTCGGAGCTGCATCCCCAGCACAGATCCCACTGCAATCCCTTCCGGCTGAGGACCCTGCTACTGACCAGCTGAGGAGTCGGGCTCTGTGACGGGGGAGTCCGTGTCTCCAGAGGTTTCTGTAAACAGAGGCAGGAGAAGGATGTAGAACCCGTCCCAACCAACCTGCCCTCCTCCACCCTGAGCCCCCGTCCAAAGGCCGCATGGCCATCAGGCAATCCCAGACAATGTCCCGAGACTCCTGAGACAACGGGGCAGGGGACAGGAGGCTGGGGAGAGCCCCGCTGCTTGCCCCATTCTCCCTGGGGCTGGTCACTCCCTCTGCTCCTCCCACCACAAGCTCTGCTTGACCTCAGGGGACCTTTGAGGTCCTGGGGGGACATGAAGGTGGGTTGGAGCCTCTCCAGTGGACTTTGACTCCAGGACATCTCGGGTTGAGCACACACAGGGGTGCGTGTGGTCACATACCAAAGGTTTTCCCAAAGCCCTGTCCAGCCCTGACCAGGGGCCATCCCTGGGCCCTGTGCTCTGCCCAGTGGGAGATGAACCACACCAGGAGAAGCACATTGCCTGGGGCAGGTTCTGGCTCAGTGGAAAGGAATAACAAGTGAGACCATCCATCCTGTGTGAAAAGACACTCATCCCCTTGTAGGGGGGTCGCCCCCTAATCTCTGGGAACCCACTCCCCACCCAGCCAAGCAGAGCCAGCTCTGAGCCCACCGGATGCTGGGGCTGAGTGTCCAGGCCATCCGTGGTGTCCGGAGGAGACCAGGGCTCCAGGGACCTAAGCAGGTGCGAGGGCAGAGGGGAGGTGTGTGCAGAGGGAGAGGGGGAGAGGAGGGCTTGGGGGTCAGGAGGAGGGCAAGGGTGGCCACAGAGAGAGGGCAGCAGCTGGGACAGGGTCCAGGGACCTGGGGATAAGCTCGAAGGCCGAGCTGAGACTGGGGCAGCGTCCAGGTGACGTTCTCACCTTTCACCACCAGGTCCAGGTAGTCGCTGTGCTCAGACCATCGGGGGGTCTTATAATAGATGCAGCGATAAAGCCCAGCATTGGCTTCACTTACTGAGTCGATGCGGAATCTGGCCTCGGACTCAAATGGACCAAGTCGAAACACATTGTAATTATCTTTATACTCAAATCTATCCTCCCTCTCCAGGCGGAATGCGTAAACGCCAACCGGGCCCCGGCACTGGAGGGTCACAGGCCTCCCCAGGGGGATCACGGTGCCTGGCTCAGCCGAGATGGAGGGTCTGGGCAGGGGCCCTAGGAGGGAAGCAGAGAAGGACCTCAGCGTCCACCATAGGAAGTCACCATGCCACACATGTCATTTTAGCGTCACATGTCAGGGATTTTAGCAATTTTGTAGAGTTGTGCAGCCACGACCACAGCCCAACCTTAGAACATCGCCAGGCCTCCTGCACCTTCTACATGTGCGGGAATCCTCATCGGTGCAGAGTTATTTTCCCAGTTGACAATAAGGACCCCGAGACTTGCTCACAACTTGGGCCTTGCTCAGGGTCACGTGGGAAGTGTCGGAGCAGCCTGGGGCCCCTCATGTCTGCCGAGAGCCCAGGGCCACTTTCCAGAGGGACAGAGGGCGGGAGGGGGCACAGGACGGGGATGACAGGGTCATTCGTGAAGGACAAGGGACAGGGGTGCGAGGGCTCTGGAGATGGCTCGTGCTGGGGCCTGAAGGGCACTGGCCGGTCCCCGGGTGGGACTGAGTGTGGGACGGGGGTTGCCAGGCTCCTGTGAGGGTCCGATGGGGTGAGGGTGAAGCCCCCAGCCCTGACCCAGCCCTGATCTGCTCACAGCAGACGCCCAGCCCGTGACAGGTCCCCATTGCTAATGCAGGTCTCTGTGGAGACACCACCTCTGGGTTTTCCTCTAGTTTCTACTTTCTCCTCAGCCGAATTTGCATTTCCTTGTTATTAAAGCTCTTGAAAAACCCCATTTATCTCAACTGGGCTTGGGGTGGAGGAGGAAGGGCGGGTTTGATGCCCTGAAACAGGAAGGTTGTGTCAAAATTAGCAAAATCCCTGAGCAGGGCAGAGAGCTGGCAGGGCTTCAATTCGCTCATCCCGTCTTCATTCATTCTTTGTTATTGCCAGATTAAAACTGCATATATTGCAGGTGTACAACATGATGTGTTGGTACAGATACACACTGTGGACTCGCTGAATCAAGCTAATTCATATAACCTTACTTTGCATAGTTAATTTTTGTGGTAAGAACATTTAAAATCTGCCTCTTAGCGATCTGAAAGCATACAATACATTGTGATTAACTCTAGTCCTTATGTTGCACAGTCTTGAACTTACTCTCTCTGTCTAGACGAAATTTTCTATCCTTTGACCAGCATCTCCCCAAACCCACCCATTTGTTCATTTTTCTTTCTTTTAACCGTATCTCAGTTACTTATCAATCCGTTTAAAGACATTTTTCATGAGCTGCTAATTCCACAAATGTGAGAAACACACACAGGGTGCCTGCCCTTTGGAGGTGGACGTCTTGAAGGGAGGACAGATACTGATGGGAGAATTGTCCAAATCTGCAGCTGGGAACTGCAGTTAAGTTTCCTGTGGGTAAGCGCAGGAATCTAGGGGACAGGTGGGCGGTGCAGCTGACCTCCTCTGCAAAGTCAGGGGAAGCACTCTCTGAGCTGAACGCTGAGGGAGGGGTAGAAACTACCTGAACTGAGCAGACAGGTGACAGCAGGGCACTCACAGTGGGAAAATCAGCCAGTGAGTGTTCCTCAAAGGATACAACGTTTCAGTTAGAGAAGAGAAATAAATTCGAGAGGCATCATGTACAGCTCGGTGACTACAGTTAATAACAACATATTACATTATTGGACATTGTTAATCAAGGTGATTCTAAGCGTTCTCACCACAGAAAATGATTAGCACAGGAGGAATGCCTACGTTCCCCAGCTCGATGTAGCCATTCCGCGCTGTGTGCAGAGGCCACAACATTACACTGGACATGACAAATACATGCAATTTGCATTGGTCAATTTTAAACTGAATTAATTAATTTTTAAAAATCAGACCAGGCGCCGGGTGTCTCACGCCTGTAATCCCAGTACTTTGGGAGGCCAAGACGGGCGGATCACCTGAGATCAGGAGTTCAAGACCAGCCTGATCAACATGGTGAATCCCCGTCTCCACTAAAAATACAAAAACATTAGCCAGGCATGGTGGCAAGTGCCTGTAGTCCCAGCTACCTGGGAGGCTGAGGCAGGGAGAACTGCTTCAACCAGGGAGGCAGAGGTTGCAGTGAGCCAAGACCAAACCATTGCACTCCAGCCTGGGTAACAAGAATGAAACACCATCTCAAAAAAAAAAAAAAAAAAAAAATTCAGCATGTGAGATGGCCTGATGTTGAACAGAATATGGAGTGTTCAAGAAAGTGAAAGAACCTGGAGGAATGTAGAGATGGGTGAGCCCAAAGTCACAGGGACAGGATGTGGCTGGGAAAATGGGCATGTCCAGACCAAAGAGAGGTACACAGGTCTGATTCTATCTGAAGATAAACAGGGGAAGAGCTCTGAGAAAAAAAAAAAAAAATTCATCTTACAATGAGATATTAAATGAAAAATTTTGAATACAATTTAAAAACTGTGGAAAGTACAATGGTCATGTCTGTGCTTTCGCAAATCACAACGTCCCTGGGGTCAGGAAGGCAGCAGGCAGCAGTGGCATGGACAGGCTGAGGCCGGCCTCGGGGAGCCACGGAGGAGAGAGGGGCCGTCACCAGGGGGAGACATAGGAAAAGTCAGTAAAGAGAGAGGGAAAGATGAGAAAAATTGAGAGTGAAATCACCAGGACTGGGTGACATGATGCATCTAGGAGGATGGAGAAGAGATGGAATGTTCAGAGTCTGCCCTTTGTGACTGTCACGTTCCCCGCCAAGAAGCTGCCGAGTGAAGTGTGGGCTGGTCTGGGGAAAACTGCCGGGCTCAGCCTTGGTGGTGTTGGGTTTGAATTCTCGTTGTAGAAATTGGTGTGTGGAGGTGACACCTGCACTCCCAGGGTGACCGCAGAGCTACTCACAGCCTCCAAGACCTGGAAATAACCTGAGTGTCCACTGCCAAATGAATGGATGAGGAAAATGTGGTGTGTCTATGCAATGGAATATTATTCAGCCCTAAAAAAGGAAGGACGTTGTATCATTTGCAACAACATGGATGAACCGGAGGACATTATGCTAAGTGAAATAAGCCGGGCACAGGAAAACAAATACCACATGTGGAATCTAAAAAAGTTCATCTCAGCTAGGCGTGGTGGCTCATACCTGTAATCCCAGCACTTTGTGAGGCCGAGGTGGGTGGATCACCTGAGGTCAGGAGTTCGAGACCAGGCTGGCCAACATGGTGAAACCCCGTCTCTACTAAAAACACAAAAATTAGCCAGGCGTGGTGGCAGGCACCTGTAATCCCAGCTACTCGGGAGGCTGGTTCAGAGGCAGGAGAACTGCTTGAACTCAAGAGGTGGAGATTGCAGTGAGCCGAGATTGTGCCACTACACTCCAGCCTGGGTGACAGAGTAAGACTCCATCCCAAAACAAACAAAAAAGGTCATTTCACAGAGGTAGAGATTAGAATGATGATATTAGAGGCTGCAGATGGGGGGCTTGGGAAAGACACAGATCAAATGGTACAAAGTTTCAGTTAAACAGGAGGGTAAGTTTTTGAGATCTATTGCACAGCAGGCGGACTATAGTTAATAATAACTTATGATATATTTCAAAATTGCTAAAAGTAGATTTTAAATGTTCTCGTCACTATAAGTATGTAATGTGATTGTTATGTTATTTAGCCTTATTTAATCTTTCCACAATGTTTACATACATTGTAACATCACGTGGTAACCCACAAACATATACAATTATTTGTCGATTAAAAATAAGATTTTTGGCTGGGTGCAGTGGCTCACGCCTGTAATCCCAATACTGTGGGAGGCTGAGGTGGGCAGATCATAAGGTCAGGAGTTCGAGACCAGCCTGGCCAATATGGTGAAACCCTGTCTCTTCTAAAAATACCAAAAAAAAAAAAAAATTAGCTGGGGGTGGTGGCATGCACCTGTAATCCTAGCTACTCAGGAGGCTGAGGCAGAAGAATCGCTTGAAACTGGGAGGCAGAGGTTGCAGTGAGCCAAGATTGTGCCACTAGTCTGGGTGATGGAGCGAGACTCCATCTCAAAAATAAATAAATAAATAAAATAAAATATAAGATTTTTGAAAATAAGAAAAGCAAAATATGACAGGTAGAGAATGAAGGAGCGAAAGGGGTGAGGGTTATGCATTTTACATCTGGAATAGTTTGCAATCTAGGGTATACTTAAAGGGGTCCCTCCGGCCCTCTAAGCATCAACATCACTCCCACCCAGAACTGCCCTTGGGGTGCCAGAGGGGACGGGGAAGACGGGACGAAGGTGTGACTCACCCTCCTGCGCGTGGATCGTCTGGGCCAGGCAGAGCACTGCAAGAGAAGCCCCAGTGAAAAAAATGCCACCACCCAGTCTCCTTACAGGGCTGCTATCGAAAGGGGGCTGGATGGAGCTGGGGGGCGTTCAGCATTTCATCAGGACCAAACCAACCCTCCTTGACATCGCTATCTCGGTGCAATCCTTCTTGCTGCAAAATGGTTTCAAGATAAATCCCAAAGTCTCCTCTTCCAAAAAGGCTCCCGCTCCCCCAGCCCTTCTTTTTGGTGGTGTTGTTGGAGACGGAGTTTTCTTCTTGTCACCCAGGCTGGAGTGCAGTGGCGCGATCTCGGCTCACTGCAACCTCCGCCTCCAGGGTTCAAGCAATTCTCCTGCCTCAGCCTCCCTAGTAGCTGGGATTACAGGCGCCCGCCACCACGCCCGGCTAATTTTTGTATTAGTAGAGATGGGGTTTCACCACGTTGGCCAGGCTGGTCTCAAACTCCTGACCTCATGATCCGCCCGCCTCAGCCTCCCAAAGTGCTAGGATTACAGGCGTGAGTACCGCGCCTGGCCCCCCAAGCCCTTCTTAAAGCTGACCTCATCCCCATACCCGGGTCCCTGTTTTTAGGACAAGGTCTTCTCTGGTCAGATTTAGGCCCCGGGGAGAGCAGCAGGGCAGTCCTGGGGGAGGAGGACACTTTCCTTCCCAGAATCTTCTGCACTGGAGTCAGGCTTGAGTAGGGAACTTTCCAGACCTCCCGACCCCCTTTCCAGCCTCCCCGCTGCCTCCAGGACTCACCTAGGCCCAGGAGGGCGGTGGGGTAGCGATACATGGCCCTGGTCCCAGCAGTCCGGCCTGGCCTGGGACGCACCAGTGCAAGGACACAAGCCGACAGGATGTGCTGTCCAGGGGCCTCCTGCCTGTGGGGTTTCCACAGCAACTGCCTCACACAAAAGGAAGAGCTTTCCGTTCTGTTCTTTCCGCCCTTCCCACTAGTGAAATGAGAGGGAAGGCCTTGGCCTCTGAAAAACGCTGCTTACCCGCATGATCAGATGACTCTAAACTAGTTACCTGATGTGTCAGCCTCTTTCTAAATCTACGGGACAAGGCAGAATAAAGGTCGGGCAACCAACTGACTTGGACGTCATCCCAGCTCCACACGTTAACGACCACCGCTCCTGGGCAGGACGTTACAAAACTAGAAGTTGACATTTCCTCGTAGTTAAAACGAGAGTCATAGAAATCCTTCCCCAAGTTTTTAATATTGTGATCTCTGCTAAAATCCCAGCAAGGTATGTAACGCGTTAAGAAAAATCCTACAGTGAGCTGGGCGCGGTGGCTCACACCTGTAATCCCAGAACTTTGGGAGGTTGAAACACTGTACACTCACTATAGAGAACAGTGGGGAGGTTCCTCAAAAAAACAAACATAGAGCTACCATATGGTAGCTAAGTCCACTTCTGGGTGTATATTTAAAAGAAACAGACCAAGCACCGTGGTTCACGCCTGTAATCCTGGCACTTTGGGAAGCTGAAAAATTGTGCACTCACTCTAGAGAACAGTGAGGAGGTTCCTCAAAAACCTAAAAATAGGCCGGGCGTGGTGGCTCACACCTGTAATCCCAGCACTTTGGGAAGCCGAGGAGGGCGGATCACAAGGTCAGGAGATCGAGACCATCCTGGCTAACATGGTGAAACCCCATCTCTACTAAAAATACAAAAAACTAGCCGGGCGTGGTGGCGGGTGCCTGTAGTCCCAGCTACTCGGGAGGCTGAGGCAGGAGAATGGCGTGAACCCGGGAGGCAGAGGTTGCAGTGAGCTGAGATCACGCCACTGCACTCCAGCCTGGGCCACAGAGCGAGACTCTGTCTCAAAAAAAAAAAAAAAAAAACTAAAAATAGAGCTACTATATGGTCCAGTAATCAATCCCACTTCTGGGTCTACATTTCAAAGAAACAAATTCAGTATGCGAAGAGCCATCTGAACTCCCCCGACCACTGCGGCACTATTCACAATAGCTAAGACGTGAAGTTCATCTAAATGTCCATTGACAGATGAATGGACGTGGAAAATGTGGTACACGCACACAGGGGAATACTACTGAGCCTTAATAAGGAAGACAATTCTGCCATGGGTGACAACACAGACGAACTCTGAGGACATCACGCCAAGCGATGCAGATGCAGAGACCAAGTACTGCATGATGCCACTTACAGGGGTCTGCAGAGTCACCAGAGTCACATCACAGCAGTCAATGGTGGTTACGGGGGCTGGGAGGAGGGGAAAATGGGGAGTTATTAACAAACAGGACCTAGAGGTCTGCTGTCCGACATATGACCTATGGTCGACAATAATGTCTTGTTCACTTGAAATTTGTTAAGAGACAGAGCTCATATTAAATATTCAAACAACGATATACAATAATAAATATTATATATAAATAATTATGATGATTACATATAATCACAATATAATTAATATATTATTATTTAAAATTGTTTATCATTTTATATATAGTCATTACATATATAATTGTTTATATATAATAATATAGCAAATTATAATAGTTTTATATGTAATTGTCAATATATAAACTATTATAATTATTAATTATATATATACAAGTTCATACCTAATTGTTAATATATATAAACTATTATAATTATATATATACAATTAACAATTTGTGTGTGTGTGTGTGTGTGTGTGTGTGTGTGTGTGTGTGTGTGTGTGTGGAGATGGAGTCTTGCTCTGTTGCCCAGACTGGAGTGCAGTGATGTGATCTTAGCTCACTGCAACCTCCGCCTCCCAGGCTCAAGCAATTCTCTTGCCTCAGTCTCCCGAGTAGCTGGGATTACAGGCATCTGCCACCACGCCTGGCTAATTTTTGTATTTTAGTAGAAATGGGATTTCACCATGTTAGCCAGGCTGGTCTCCAACTCCAGACCTCATGTGATCCACCCATCTCAGCCTCCCAAAGTGCTGGAATTACAGGCATGAGCCACTGCGCCTGGCCCCTTTAACAATTTTAATTGTTATTATATATATTATGTATAATACACACACACACAAACACATACTCACTCTCTCTCCCTCTACTAAGATGAGTTCTCTTCCCCTCATCCCACAGTGTCATTTGGCTCCAGGTGGGGGTGGTGGGGGTGAGGTGGTCCAACAGCACATGCAAAATCCCAAAGGGGTTGAATGGTAAGGAGATGGTGCTTAGAACCTGGCATTAAGGTGTGGGGCCAGATGGGCACCCAGCTGGGTGCTGGAACGAGGAGCAGGACCAGGACAAGCAATGCATTTCGGCATCATGGAGCTAGGGGGACAGCAGCCCACCCTATCATGGATTCTCATCTCTGCTGCTTCTGAGGACACTGGGGAGCTTGTCTCCAGGTGTAACTGTCGCAGACATTGATGAGGGTCTGCACCGCAGCCATTACTCACTTCTTCCTTAACAACCAAAACCAGTTCTGTTTGAGTGGCTATGCTCCAAGCCCAGGGAGCAAGTGGGAGGGAAATGGAGTCTAGATTAAGGCGATTTTAGCAATCCCATTTTCAGGGTTTGATTCAGAGCAGGGCATATGACCAGATATGACCAATAATACTTAAGGCAGAATAGAACAATGTTCCTGGAAATCATATTTATCTCTTAATAACAGAGGGTTTCAAAAAAAAAAAAAGAAAAGAAAAGAAAGTTTTTTGCATCAGAATAGTCCAAACATTTCAAAAACATTGAAACATTCCATCATAATCACTACATTGCAGACTAGTCCTCCTCCCGAGACGCGGTGACTGTAATGATCTCAAGCTGGGATCTCATGGACAGACAGGGGAACTCAAGCTAAACCCTGGTCCTCCCAGAGCTCTGCACAATGCAGTCCCGGGTATGTTCTTTCAATCTAATCCAATGTTCTGTGAATATGTTAGACTGAGCCCATAAGACAGCAATCCATCTAAAAAATAACAATAAACCAACTAAAACTGCTTAATATAATATATTAAAAATTATTTTTAGGCCAGGCACAGTGGCTCACGCCTGTAATCCCAGCACTTTGGGAGGCCAAGGCAGCCGGATCACAAGGTCAGGAGATCAAGACCATCCTGGCTAACACGGTAAAACCCCGTCCCTACTAAAAATACAAAAAAAAAAAAAAAATTAGCCAGGCATGGTAGCGGGCGCCTATTGTCCCAGCTACTCAGGAGGCTGAGGCGGGAGAATGGTGTGAACCCGGGAGGCGGAGCTTGCAGTGAGCCGAGATGGTGCCACTGCACTCCAGCCTGGGCGACAGAGCGAGACTCCGTCTCAAAAAAAACAAACAAACAACAAAAAAAAACCTTTTTTTAATGCCTCAAAGATATAAAAAGTAAGTGAAGGCTGTGCAGTCAAAAATTAAAGAAAGACGGAATCCCGAGACTCCAGCTGAATACTGAACCTGGTGCTCACCTTGATGATAAGGAATTAACTGAGCTTTATTTTCATGGTTTTGTAAATCATGGGGAGAAGCACAGACTGCAGGGGTGCACATTCCAAAAGCTTCCAGCTCATCCTAAGAATGATTTCGCCGGACGCAGTGGCTCACGCCTGTAATCCCAGCACTTTGGGAGGCCAAGTGGGTGGATCACGAGGTCAGGAGATCAAGACCATCCTGGCTAACATGGTGAAACCCCGTCTGTACTAAAAATACAAAAAACTAGCCGGGCGTGGTGGTGGCGCCTGTGGTCCCAGCTACTCGGGAGGCTGAGGCAGGAGAATGGTGTGAACCCGGGAGGCGGAGCTTGCAGTGAGCTGAGATCGCCCCACTGCAGTCCAGCCTGGGAGACAGAGCGAGACTCTGTCTCAAAAAAAAAAAAAAAAAAGAATGATTTCAAATCACTCTCCAGCTTCTCGTGGTTGCAAGGAATACTACATTTGTTTGGAAACTTAGCATCAAACCAAGTGGCTCCTGAGAATGACTTTCCTGCTTCTGACTCTTCTTTTACTTGCAGGATGGTTTCTCTGTAGGAGAGTCTCCTTCAGCGATTTTTCACTTCAGCGATTTTTAATCAGCTTTATCAAGGAATCCTTGGCAGACAAACTGCCTTCATTGAAGCTGTGCAACTCAGTGAATTCTGACAGCTGTGAAACCACCAACATAGCCAAGAGTTTCCTCACTACTCACTAACATCAAAGGTCACAGAACACATGGGCAGTTACTCTGGGTTTTTCCATAAAAGGAGTGATACAGAGCTGTCCTTGCTCCATATTCTCAGAGGACCCCTCCGCCTTTGCATTCCTCTAAGACTTTGATCCCAGCTGGAGAAAGTGTACGTCCAAGGCATGCTACAGATCCAGCAGAGCACAGCTTACTCGTTCAAAAATGTTACTTGGGGAGGTCAGGAGATCGAGACCATCCTGGCTAACACGGTGAAACACCGTCTCTACTAAGAAATACAAAAAACTAGCCGGGCGAGGTGGCGGGCGCCTGTAGTCCCAGCTACTCGGGAGGCTGAGGCTGGAGAATGGCGTAAACCCGGGAGGCGGAGCTTGCAGTGAGCTGAGATCCGGCCACTGTACTCCAGCCTGGGCGACAGAGCAAGACTCTGTCTCAAAAAAAAAAAAAAAAAATGCTACTTGGACTGGGCGCGGTGGCTCATGCCTGTAATCCCAGTACTTTGGGAGGCCAAGATGGGCAGATCACAAGATAAAGAGTTCAAGACCAGCCTGGCCAACATGGTGAAACCCCTTATCTACTAAAAATACAGAAAGTAGCTGGGCGTGGTGTGGCGTGCACCTATAGTCTCAGCTACTCAGGAGGCTGAGGCAGGAGAATCACTTGAACCCGGGAAGCGGAGCTTGTAGTGAGTCGAAATCATGCCCCTGTACTCCAGCCTGGGCAACAGAGCAAGACTCCATCTAAAAAAAGAAAAGAAAAAGAAATAAAAACATTACTCGTTGTGGGATGCACAGGCATGGAGTAATGATTCTCACACTAGACTCAGATACACACACAATATTTGCAACTTAAATCAAATTAAATACCAATTAAATGTCAAGTGGAAAGACAACAACTACATAAATAAAATGACATAAGATGCAACGTGAAATGTCATTCAAAGAAGAATTTGCATTAGAATAGTTCAAATATTTCAAAACTATTCCAGCACAGTCACTGCGTTGCTGACCAGTCTTCCTCCTGACATGTGGTCGCCGTAGTGATCTCAGGCTTGGACCTCGTGGACAGACTGGGGAACTCAAGCTAAACCCTGGTCCTCACAGAGTTCAGCACATTGCAACCCTGTGTCTTTCCTTCCAATCGAATCCAATCTCAAGGTCCCCAGTTCCTGAGCAGCCCTGGCTTGGCTCAGCCAAAGGGAAGTGTCTAGAGAATCTGAGTCTCGACTGCCCGGAGGTCTGCACTTCTTGCCGTTTTCAGGAGATTCAACTGCAAAGCCCTCCCCAGGTCATCCACATTGGCTCACGTGTCTGTGCCCCACCCTTCCTGCCTGGGAGAAGCCTCTTGTTCAGCCGAAAAAGCAACCTGAGGGTGAGGTGGTAGCAGGGACTCACCCACGTCTCTCGCCATCTTCGGGCCCGGAGGGAGCCCTGGAAGGAAGACCTCAAGACGATGGTCATCTCCACAGGATTCCCACCCTGCCCCTGGCTTTGTCCTGAACATTAGCCTTGGCGGCCTGGCCCGGGTTCCGATGGTGGATGAACCTGGCTTTCCACGGGCTCCCACCTCCAGCCTGCGCTGTGGAGAGACCAGGTCCTCGGAACCGTATTTTAACCTTGTCCTCCCTTCCCTGCCGGGGTTTACCAAGACGTAGCGGGTGTCGTCGATGTGAAAATGCTTCTGCTATACCAGAGTCAGGAACTGAGCAAAACTGAAAAATGCACAGGATGTGGTCCGCCAGGTGCTAGCATCACAGCTCTAATCTTTAACAAGGTCCAACCGCAGGCACGGAAATAAACAGCTTCTCCCTGCCCTGTACACGTCTCCAATTTTACCCAGGATGGGGCTGAGGAAGCAACACAGATTCACAAATTTTACTTTTTTTTTTTCTTGCATGAGAGCCAAGGCAATAGGAGGCAAGGCTTGCTCCCTAGTTAGTGCCTGACAGGAACCGTATCTCCGTCCCAATCCTTCTATTCAAAGTAGGCGCAATTTGCTTTTACCAAATGTAAAACTCACGTCAAAACCGTGGTGTGAGTATTTACACCAGAGAAATCGGCAAACGCTACACGTCAGGGTTGTTTTTTGTTTTTCCTTTTGCTTTTTTTTACAGAGAACTGATGGTCAAGCCTTTACCAGCACACCACTGGTAAATTTCCAAGGGCCAATTTAAAGAAAAATTTTTTTTACAGAACACATAAAAAAAATCAATGTGAAGTCAACATGCTCCAGGAAAATCAGAGAATTGATAAAGCATGACTATTTCTGTAGCACATACTCCACCCTGTTTCCCCCTCCTATCTCAGCTACCATAATCAGCATCTGAAGTCTTATGTTCAAATTTCCCTTGTACATTTGTATATATAGTGTTCTCTCATCGATGTATCTATTTGGCGTGTGTGTGTATATATATGTAGGCTGTCATCTTTATTTATTCATTTATTCATTTATTTGAGACAGGGTCTCACTCCGTCACCCAGGCTGGAGTGCAGTAGCACAGTCTCAGCTCACTGCAGCCTCCACTTCCTGGGCTCCAGCAATCCTCCCACCTCAGCCTCCTGAGTAGCTGGGACCACAAGCACGTGCCACCACACTCCGCAGATTTTTTATTTGCTTTATTTTGTTTGATAGAGATGGAGTTTTGTCTTGTTGCCCAGGCTGGTCTCAAACTCCTGAGTTCAAGCTCACCCACCTCGTCCTCCCAAAGTGCTAGGATTACAAGTGTGAGCCCACACACTTGAGCCATGCTGTCATTTTGTTCTTGTCGCTGCTGTTGTGGCAACAGACTCTCACTCTGTCGCCCAGGCTAGAGGGCAGGGGCACCATCTCGGCTCACTGCAACCTCCGCCTCCAGTGTTCAAGTGATTCTCCTGCTTCAGCCTCCTGAGTAGCTGGGATTACAGGCACCCCCCACCACACCCGGCTAATTTTTGTATTTCTAGCAGAGACGGGGTTTCGCCATGTTGGCCAGGCTGGTCTCGAACTCCTGACCTCAGGTGATTCACCTGCCTTGACCTCCCAAAGTGCTGGGATTACAGGCACTCAATTTTAATTTTAGTGCAAAGTATAGTTTTCAAAACAATGTTTGCAATGTCATCAAATGTAGAATGAGCATGCATCAATGTTTCCTTAATTCATTCATGATGAAATCATCATCGAAAATTCCTATCTTTACCCAAATATTTAGCTTCTTCTGTTGCTCTTCATTTGTTCCTGCATTTCTCCATTTCCACTGGTATTATTTCCTCTTTTT
This sequence comes from Macaca nemestrina, assembly GCF_043159975.1. NCBI lineage: Eukaryota > Metazoa > Chordata > Mammalia > Primates > Cercopithecidae > Macaca > Macaca nemestrina. The sequence goes on along the minus strand of NC_092144.1, from coordinate 64,570,938 downwards.
TTTTTTTTTTTTTTTTTTTTTTGAGACGAAGTCTCGCTCTATCGTCCAGGCTGGAGTGCGGTGGCGCGATCTCGGCTCACTGCAAACTCCACTTCCCAGGTTCACGCCATTCTCCTGCCTCAGCTTCCCGAGTAGCTGGGACTACAGGCACTTGCCACCATGCCCGGCTAATTTTTTTGTATTGTTAGTAGAGACGGGGTTTCACCACATTAGCCAGGATGGTCTTGATCTCCTGACCTCGTGATCCACCCACCTCGGCCTCCCAAAATGCTGGGATTACAGGCGTGAGCCATCGCGCCCAGCTGGGATTATTTCCTCTTGTCCAAGCCTTTTATTCTGGCAACCAATGAACTTTTCACTCTTTCTATTGTTTTGCCTTCTCCAGAATGTCACATAGTTGGAATCAGACAGTGAATTCCCTATGTGGGCTGACTTCTTTCATGTAATGATAAACATTTAGCTCTCCTCCACGTCTTTTCGTGACTTGAGAGCTCCCATCTTCTTAGCACGGGATAATATTCCATTGTCTGGACACACAGTTAATCCACTCACTTACTGCAGGGCATCTTGATTGCTTCCAAGTTTGGGCAGTTATGAATAAAGCTACCGTAAAGATCCACATGCAGATTTCATGTGAACATATGTTTCAAACTTCCTCGGGTAAATACCAAGGAATGTAATTGCTGGATTCTATGGTAAGGCTATATTTAGTTTTAGAAGAAATTGCCACACTGTCTCCCAAAGTGGCTGGACCATTTCGTAATCCCACCAGCAATGAATGAGAGTTCCTGTTGCTCCACGTCCTCTCCAGTATGCCAGTATGTGGTATCGTCTGCGTTTTAGAATTTGGCCACTCTAATAGGTGTGTCGTGGTAACTTGGTTCCTAAGATACTGAGAGAGGTACAGAACACCAGCTGGGAAGTCAGCCAGAATGAGCTTCTCCTGTGACGTCCCGTCCCACAGCCTCAGTGACCTCGGATAAGCCACTTGCCCTATAAACTTCTCTCTTCTTTTTTTTTTTTTTTTTTTTGAGACGGAGTCTCGCTCTTGTCACTCAGGCTAGAGTGCAGTGGCACAATTTCAGCTGACTGCAACCTTCCACCTCCTGGGTTCAAACGATTCTTCTGCGTCAGCCTCCTGAGTAGCTGGGATTACAGGCACGTGCCACCACACCCGGCTAATTTTTGTATTTTTAGTAGAGACAGGGTTTCCCCACGTCAGCCAGGCTAGTCTTGAATTCCGCCTGCCTCGACCTCCCAAAGTGCTAGGATGACAGGCATGAGCCACCGCACTCAGCTACTTCCCTTATAAACTTTTCTAAACATCAATGTGTGACTATTCTTTCTTCAGAAGCCCAACCACCAATATTTATCAATTGCTTATTATCTGCTTGATGTTTGAGATTCAGGAGTGAACAAAACATATCCAGCCGCTGCCATCAACAGAGCTCTGAATCTAATGATGATAGGGACAGGATCAAAGAGCAAATCACAAATTATTTAGCTACTATTGTGAGATAAGAGTTAGGGTGACACTCACCACTATAGTAAGTAAGTCTTAAAACGCCAGCCGGGCGCAGTGGCTCACGCCTGTAATCCCAGCACTTTGGGAGGCTGAGACGGGGGGGTCACAAGGTCAGGAGATCGAGACCCTCCTGGCAAACACGGTGAAACCCCGTGTCTACTAAAAACACAAAAAATGAGCAGTGCGAGGTGGCGGGTGCCTGCAGTCCCAGCTACCGGGAGGCTGAGGCAGGAGAATGGCGTGAACCCAGGAGGCGGAGTTTGCAGTGAGCCCAGACCGTGCCACTACACTCCAGCCTGGGCGACAGAGCGAGACTCTGTCTCAAAAAAAAAAAAAAAAATACCGCTGGCTTAACATAATGAGGTTTGTCATCTCACTCACGTAAATGACCAATGAGGGTTTCTCTGGGCGGAATTTGAATTTTATCTCCAGGATGACTCAGGGACACCCGCTTCTTCCATCATATCATCCCCTTGGGCAATGGCGTCCCATCCTTCACACAGAAAGAGGAGACACAGAAAATATTTGTACACTTGCAACGTTGATTGACGCACATCATTTCTGTCCAGACTTTTGGCTATAAATAGTCATTATGGTCAGTCACACACGGATGCAAAGGAGACTAGGAGAAAAGTCCCTTGGTGGGGGTAGCCACCTCCCAGAGGTTCCAATGCACGCACTGTAAGGGGAAGTACAGAATTTTTTTGTTTTTTCTGGTGAGCAGCCACATATCTCTGCCTCATGTGAAAAATAATCTCCAGAAGAAACATACCTGAGACTGTACAGCCAAGGAGCATGACGTTGTGACACCCTGATTGATGGGCCATGTGGGGTGACTGACTCCTCTGTACTTAGAAGGAAATCAAAACCAAAGTTTCAAGTAATATTAAAGAGAAAAATTGTCATATTCCCTCTGGAACCCATGCACATCTTAACTTACCTGCAGAGAGCTGTAGAAACCACTAGAACCAAGGGAAGCAGCTCTGTGCAAGGATGGTGGTCTTCTCCCCTCCCAGTTACCTTCGTTCTGGAGTTCGATGAAGGACGGGGTCCACACGGCCCACTCCGTTTCCTCTTTCTCTGAACCGGGGATGCAGAACCTCAACCCGGGTAACCTCTGGGTATGAGTCCAGCCCCAGATCACCAGCTGTGGTTTTGGCTGCCGCAGTGACCGTGGCAACGTCCTGAGTCGTTTGCTGTTGTGGGTATGACGGACAGCTGGGACATTTTCCTGGACTCCCACCGAAATCTTTATCTTTAACGTCAAGATCGTCTTCTCCATCCCAACGGGACTCATCAGACCCAGAAGGCTCCCAGCCCCAGAGGTTCCCAGAGCTCTTCACGTGGAATGTTGAGTCTGGACCAGCCAGGATGGTGACTCTGGAGTTCTCCAGAAAAGAATCAGTATCTAGAGTCTCATGAGTTCCAGGCCCTGAGAAATTTAGACTCCAGAACCACTGCCAAAGTAACCCCCCCAGCCCAGTTCTTCGGTACCCGGCATCCACTCTCCTAGTGGGAGTCCATTGTGTTGCTCCAAGAAGACAGATCCTCACCATTACCGGAGAGACTGACCCTCCTGAATTCAGGTCCTGTGGCCCAGACTCAGCTCTGGAAGAGAAATCTGGATTTAAAATGCTCAGTACTTCGCTCGAAATCTGCACTTGATGAAGTCTGTAAGCTCTTGGTCCCAGCCTGGGCTGCGAAGCCTGAGGCTTGGGCAGATAATGCCTTCCCGCCATCATCTCTGCTCCCTCTTCAATCACTAAATCCCCACAGCATTGATCTAACCAGACATGGGCCCAGGGAGAGAGCTGTCTTCCCCGCCTCCCAGCCCCAATCCCTCGATCCCTCACCTGCCACGCCAAGACTGGTCAAGGGAAAGTCCAGGAAGAAACCATGGTAAGCGGCACTGTGCTGCCTGCACCGGCCCCGCTGTGCAGACGGCAGATGCTCGGGATGCGGTGCTCAGAGACTCGGTCCCGACCGTCTTGTGGTTTCTTATCAAGTATCTCCCAGCAAGGCACCATGAGGCTTCGTTCTTCCTTCCCGTGACCGGGGTAAAGGAGAGAACTGTCTCTTTAGACATCATCATCCATATGCCCGGCCCGAACGTCATCTCTGACCCAAACACCAAATCCAGACGGGCAACCATGACTGTGGGGTGTGGAGGGGGAACCTGAACACCAACCGGGAGGTCAGACTTGAAGGAGACGGCGACGCTGCCTACACCCCATCCAGAATATACAACCTTCAGTGGACCACCTCCCCAGTGAGCCTTCATCCATCAGGCTTGGTCAACGTTCTTTTTGTGTGAATCAAAACATACATATCCAGGCACCTATTAAGGGCTTGAGTCTGTGTCAGAGATGAGCCACACAAGTCCACGGACCTCACAGTCTAATGTGGAGGACACACATCTGAGTATTCAAACGTCTTATAGGCCAGGTGTGGTGGCTCACACCTGTAATCCCAGCACTTTGGGAGGCCGAGGCAGGTGGATCACCTGAGGTCAGAATTTCGAGACCAGCCTGGCCAACATGGGGAAACCCCATCTCTACCAAAAATACAAAAACTAGCCCGTGGTGGCGGGGCATGGTGGCGGGTGCCTGTAACCCCAGCTACTCGGGAGGCTGAGGTGGGAGAATCACTTGAACCCAGGAGATGGAGGCTGCAGTGAGCCGAGATGGCACCACTGCACTCCATCCTGGGTGACAGAGCAAGAAGAGAGGAAGGAAGGAAAGAAGGAAGAAGCCGGGCGCAGTGGCTCACGCCTGTAATCCCAGCACTTTGGGAGGCTGAGGCGGGCGGATCACGAGGTCAGGAGATCGAGATCACAGTGAAACCCCATCTCTACTAAAAATACAAAAAATTAGCCGGGTGCGGTGGTGGGCGCCTGTAGTCCCAGCTACTCCGGAGGCTGAGCCAAGAGAATGGCGTGAACCCGGGAGGTGGAGCTTGCAGTGAGCCGAGATCACAGCACTGCACTCCAGCCTGGGCAACAGAACTAGACTCCGTCTCAAAAAAAAAAAAAAAAAGAAGGAAGGAAGGAAGGAAGGAAAGAAGGAAGGGAGGGAGGGAGGGAGGGAGGGAGGGAGGGAGGGAGGGAAAGAAAGGAAGGAAGGAAAGAAGGAAGGAAGGAAGGAAAGAAAGAAGGAGAAAGAGAGAGAAGGAAAGAGAGAAAGAAGGAAAGGAAAGAAAGGGAAGAAGGGAGAGAGAGAAAGAAAGAAAGGAAGAAAGAAAGAAAAAGAGAGAAGGGGAGGGAGGGAGGAAGGAAGGAAGAAGGAAAGGAAAGACAGGAAGGGAAGAAGAGAGGAAAGAACAAGAATAAGAAAGAAAGAAAAGAGAGAGAGAGAAAGAAGGAAAGGAAAGAAAGGAAGGGAGGAGGAGAGAAAGAAAGAGAAAGAAAGAAAGAAGGAAAGAAAGAAAAAGAAAGAAAGAAAGAAAGAAAGAAAGAAAGAAAGAAAGAAAGAAAGAAAGAAAGAAAGAAAGAAAGAAAGAAAGAAAAGGGAAAAAGAAAGAGGGACTCGACCCTGAGAGCTGGCCCCAGGGAAAGGAAGCCACCTGCACTGTGGAGTGTAACCAGGGGCTGAGGACTGACAAACTGGCAACGGGAACAGCAGCGTGGGGGGCTTGAGGGAGACGTGGGCCGAGGAGACAGCTTCTGTGACAGTCCCCATCCGGAGATAATTTGCCTGTTGTAAGTTGAGTGGATTCCAGATGGAAAAAATAACGAAGAAGAGAATGTGTATGGGTTGAGCGGGAGTCTCTAAAAGGCCAAGTAGAGTTTTGGTATTTTACCCTCAAGAGAGTGGCAAAGGTTCTGAGCCTCCGTGTGGCATCATCATATTTTCGTCTGGAACATATCGGTGAGACCGCTTCCCGAAGTCAGAACTGCATGAGGCAATCGAAGGAAGAGGTAACTTTGCTAATCTCTTGCTCTATGCCAGACACTGCCCTGAGTCCCCCTTACGGCTAGTTTCTTTAATTCTCACAACTGTGGGAAGATGTTGTCATCCTTAGGCCAGTTTTACAGATGAGAACACTGACGCTCAGGGAGTTAATTAATTGGATGAGCCTCTTGCACCAAGATGTCCCGGAGACAGGGCTGACGGCCGCTGACCCGGAATGCTGGCGTCATCGTCACAAGCGTACCACATGCCTTCATGAAAATCAGACTCTCCCTCCCAAGTGCAGGTCTAATTTCATAAAATAAGGTATGCTGATAAGAAAATGCAATGGGGTAGTAAAATAACAACACAATACAATAAAAACATTCGCCACTCTGTGCCATTCTTCTGCTCAGAAGCCTTCCAAAGGGCTTGCCTCCTCAGTCTTACTGACACGACTGCAACTTCCATCCCCCAACTCGGGTGCTTTGATAGCATCTCCTCCAACTCTGCCTTTCACTAATCGTGATGCAGTCCCAGTGACCTCCTTGCTATTCCTAAAAATCATCAAGCACGCATCTGCCTCCGGGCTTATCCACATGCCATTCTCAACCCGGAATGCTCTTCACCCAGACAGGCGCAGGGCTCCCCCCTCCCTCTCCTTCACTGTCAACCCCAGTATCTCCTTATCCTTCAGACCTTCTTGGACCATCCTGTCTGAAGTTGCAACACTCCCTCCAGATTTCATATCACCTCTCCCTGCCTTTTTTCTTTCCTCAGCGTGTATCATTAAGCTTTGGCATATGTGCACGTATTTTACTTATTAATATTGTAGACTATCTGCCTTCCCACTACAATGTATCCCCATGAAGCCATAGATTTTTTTTCTGCAGTGTTTCCTAGAGTGTCCCTGCACCTGGAACACTCCCTAGCACACAGTACATAATAAATATTTTTGATGGCCGGGCGCAGTGGTTCACACCTGTAATCCCAGCACCTTGGGAGGCCGAGGTGGGCGGATCACAAGGTCAGGAAATCGAGACTATCCTGGCTAACACGGCGAAACCCCATCTCTACTAAAAATACAAAACATTAGCTGGGCGTGGTGGCGGGCACCTGTAGTCCCAGCCACTCAGGAGGCTGAGGCAGGAGAATGGTGTGAACCTGGGAAGTGGAGTTTGCAGTGAGCCGAGATCGCGCCACTGCACTCCAGCCTGGGTGGCAGAGCAAAACTCCGTCTCAGAAAAAATATATATATACACACATAAATATATATATAAATATATATACATAAATATATATAAATATATTTTTATATATTTATGCATATTTATATATTTTTTTAATGAATGATGAATGAATAGACATAGTACATAGGAAGTACGGGGAAAGTTATGAGTGCATGATTATCAGTACAATTCCAGAGGCCAGATCTCTAGATTTTTAATTTTGGTCATGCCAGTTATAAGCTCTGCCACTTTAAACTAAGTTTATTAACCTCTCTATTTCTCTGCCTCTTCCTCTGTAAAATAGAAAAGCAGTGGTGCCTAACTCATAGAACTGCTGTGATTATTCAGTGTGTAATTATGTTAAGGGTACTCACACTGAAATTACTTGATAGCCGGCTGGGCACGGTGGCTCATGTCTGTAATCCCAGCACTTTGGGAGGCTGAAGCGGGCAGATTACCTGAGGTCAGGAGTTCGAAACCAGCCTGGCCAACGTGGTGAAATCCCATCTCTACTAAAAATACAAAAAATTAGCCAGGTGTGGTGGCGCACACCTGTAATCCCAGCTACTCAGGAGGCTGAGGCAGGAGAATCGCTTGAACACAGGAGATAGAGGTTGCAGTGAGCCGAGACTGCACCACCATACTCCACCCTGGGCAACAGAGCAAGACTCTGTCAAAAAAAAAGAAAAAAAGAAAAGAAAAGAAAAGAAAATTACTTAATGGGTACAATGCACATTATCTGGGCGATGGATACCCTGGAAGTCCGGATTTCATCACTATGCAGTCTGTACATACAACAAAATTACACTTGTACGTCATAAATGTTTACAAAGTTTTTAAAAAAATAGAAAAATGAAAGGCAAAAGTAAGCATGCTTTCTTAAAAATGAAAAGTAGTCAGACTGAGCCTGACATTACTAAGGGTTCTAATATTGATTATTGTTATTTACTTATTTATTTTTTGAGATTGAGTTTCACTCTTGTCACCCAGGCTGGAGTGCAGTGGCACAATCTTGGCTCCCTGCAATCTCTGCCTCCCAGGTTCAAGTGATTCTCCTGCCTCAGCCTCCCGAGTAGCTGGGATTATAGGCCTCCGCCACCACACCCAGCTAATTTTTGTATTTTTAGTAGAGATGGGGATTCACCATGTTGGCCAGGCTGGTCTCGAACTCCTGACCTCAGGTGATCTGCCTGCCTCGGCCTCCCAAAGTGCTGGGATTACAGGCATGAGCCACCGCGCCCAGCCTAATATTGATTATTAATGGTTGTTATCATAATTGTTATTTTCATTATTGGTGGGTTGTTATATGCACAAAACAGCACCCATGGAGAACCCACATTCTTTTCAGGAACTTATGAAAAATCGACAAAAATTGACCACTTCTCAATCCACCAAGGAGGTCTCAAAATACTCCAAAGATTTGATATAATGAAACCACATTTTGTGACTACAGAAATTACATAAGAGACCAAAAATTAAACGTTTAAAAAACACACATTTTTAAAACAACAAAAATCTGCATAACTTCTGAGTGACTGTTAAAAACACACACACACAGAAGCTGTGACATATTTAGAAATGAACAGACAATGTTATTCATATCGAAACTTAGATGCAATAAAAATCACACTTAAAATGAAATGTGTGTTGTTTTAAGTGCACTTTTTTTTTTTTTTAAAGAAATTATGAAGTTTGGGGTTGGGCGCGGTGGCTCACGCCTGTAATCCCAGCACTTTGGGAGGCTGAGGCGGGCGGATCACGAGGTCAGGAGATCGAGACCATCCTGACGAACACGGTGAAACTCCAAACCCCATCTCTACTAAAAAAAATTAGCCGGGCATGGTGGTGCCCACCTGTAGTCCCAGCTACTTGGGAGGCTGAGGCAGGAGAATCGCTTGAACCCAGGAGACGGAGGTTGCAATGAACTGAGATCGTGCCACCGTACTCCAGTGTGGGTGACAGAGACTCTGTCTGAAAGAAAGAAAGAAAGAAAGAAAGAAAGAAAGAAAGAAAGAAAGAAAGAAAGAAAGAAAGAAAGAAAGAAAGAAAGAAAGAAAGAGAGAGGGAGAGAGAGAGAGAAAGAGAGAGGGAGAGAGAGAGAGAAAGAGAGAGAAAGAAAGAGAGAGAGAGAAAGAAAGAAAGAGAGAAAGAGAAAGGAAGGAAGGAAGGAAGGAAGGAAGGAAGGAAGGAAGGAAGGAAGGAAGGAAGGAAGGAAGAAGGAAGGAAGGAAATAAATTATGAAGTTTGGGAAATTAATCACTGAACATGCAACTTACATACATGGAATGAAAAACAAGAAGTAAAGGGCAGACAGGAGGAAGCCAGCCAGCAGTGAGGCGAGGGAGAGAGAAGAAATACCACCCTAAGGGCTCACCGCACTCACCAAGCTGCATTATCACGAAGGAAAAAGAAAATAAAGAAGACATCATAGGTGAGAGAGAAAAGACAATGGTGCACTAAGTTTCTATTATCATAATTACATCAGACTTCTCATCAGTCACTCTGGAATTTAGACGACCAGGGAGAAATACATTTGAAAATACCCCATGGGCCGGGCGCGGTGACTCCTGACTGTAATCCCAGCACTTTGGAAGGCGGATGCAGGCAGATCACCTGAGGCCAGGAGTTCCAGACCAGCCTGACCAACATGATAAAACCCTGTTTCTACTAAAAATACAAAAAAAATAGCTGGACCTGGTGGCGGGCCCCTATCATTTCAGCTCGGGAGGCTGAGTAGGAGAATTGCTTCAACCTGGGAGGTGGAGATTGCAGTGAGCCGAGATGGCGCCACTGCACTCCAGCCTGGGCGACAGAGTGAGACTTGTCTCAAAAAAAAAAGAAAAAAGAAAAAGAAAATAGCCGATGTACATCTATGGAGAGATCCCAGAGTGTATAGTTAGATATTAACATCAGGATGACGTCTGTATTGTGCCAAGAACTGGGGAAATCAGAATATACATTCATACTGACTTATACTCACCCAGAAACAAACAGTGGAAGGATTGACATGAGAAAATTAAAATTGTGGCTCTCCCACGTTTTCTTCCCGGTCGACCCACCTGGACAAGCTGCAGACCTAGAAATCCCCTCGACTGCTTCTCTTTCTCACCCTCTCCCCTTGTTCTACCTTCAGAATCTGTCCTCATGCAGCCACGGCTTGCCAGCACCACGGTGCCAGGTTCACCCTCTCTCCCCTCCTGCAGGGAACATCCCCTAGCTGGTCTCTCCATGCTCATTTCTTGCTACTCAGTTGCCCCTCTCCACATTGTAGCCAGAGTGATCTTTTTTTTTTTTTTTTTTTTTTTTTTTTGAGACGGAGTCTTGCTCTGTCACCAGGCTGCAGGCTGCAGTGCAGTGGTGCAGGTTGCAACCTCCGCCTCCCAGGTTCAAGCGATTCTCCTGCATCAGCTTCCAGAGTAGCTGGGATTACAGGCACCCACCACCACACCCAGCTAATTTATTTGTATTTTTAGTAGAGACAGGGTTTCACCGTGTTGGCCACGATGGTCTCGATCTCTTGACCTCGTGATCCGCCTGCCCCGGCCTCCCAAAGTGCTGGGATTACAAGTGTGAGCCACTGCACCTGGCCCCAGAGTGATCCTTTAAAAGCATAAATCGGATTATGTTTTGTTACCATTGAAATCTCCGGTGACTTCACGGTGCACTTCGCCCAAAACCCAAACTCCGTGACCCACGGGACACTCACTCAGCTTTCCAATTTCACATTGGTCCCTGTGCCCCTCACTCCCTGCCCTCAGGCCACATGACATTCCCGCTGTTCCTTGAAGACACCAGGTCCCTCCCTGCCTCAGGGCTCCTCCTCTCTGCCTGGATGCACTGACCTCCTGCTTTGCACCACAGCCTCCAGGTCTCTGATCAGCCTTCCCAGACCACCCTGTTGAAAGAAGTCCACTCCCCTGACACCAATCCCTTTGCTAAGGAGATTTGTCTTTGTTCCCTCTTGACGTTCATCCTCCTTTCTAATTATCTACTCATTGACTCGTACGCTGTCCCCCTCCCGCAGTTAGAATGGAGACTTCACTTGGCCAGGGATCTCTTCTGTCTTGATCATCACTCTATCACCAGTACTTAGGGCCGGGGACATAATAGATGTTTAGTAAATACTTGTAGAATGAAGAGCAGTGAATTAGAAATATATTGCTCATCACTTAATAGACACTTAAATGTTCAACAATGCCCCCCCACCCAATGCAATGGAATACTGTGTAGTCATTAAAAATGATGGTGCTGCTGGGCGCGGCAACTCACGCCTGTAATCCCAACACTGTGGGAGACCGAGGCGGGTGGATCACGAGGTCAGGAGATCGAGACCATCCTGGCTAACACGGTGAAACCCCTTCTCTACTAAAAACACAAAAAATTAGCCGGGCGTGGTGGTGGGCGCCTGTAGTCCCAGCTACTCGGGAGGCTGAGGCAGGAGAATGGCGTGAACCTGGGAGGCGGAGCTTGCAGAGAGCTGAGATCCGGCCACTGCACTCCAGCCTGGGCGACAGAGCGAGACTCCGTCTCAAAAAAAAAAACAAAGAAAAAAAAGAACAAGCAAGGTACCAAGATCTCTTTCCTATGACTGATACCTCCTCATTTTTCCCCCCTGAGTTTCAGTCATGCAAGATGAGGAAACCCTAGAGTCTCCTGTGGAGCTTACTGTGTGCAGGGAACAATACCACCTTGTAGCCTTACAAATTTGCTGAGAAGATAGATCTTATGTTAAGTGCACTTATCATCATAAATTGATATGTGATAATACAAATATTATCAAATAATAAGAAATAAGCTGGGCACGGTGGCTTATGCCTGTAATGCCAGCATTTTGGGAGGCCAAGGTGGGTGGATCACCTGAGGTTAGGAGTTCGAGACCAGCCTGGCCAACATGGTGAAACCCTGTCTCTACTAAAAATACAAAAATTAGCCAGGCATGATGGTGCGTGCCTATAATACCAGCTACTCAGAAGGCTGAAGCAGCAGAATGGCTTCAACCCAGGAGGCGGAGGTTGCAGTGAGCTGAGATCGCACCATTGTACTCCAGCCTGGGCAACAGAGCGAGTCTCCGTTTAAAAAAAAAAAAAAAAATCCATCCCAATAACCCTTCAAAAACACTTTTGAGTTCTGACTTTATTTCTTCTTGTTTTCTTATTTTCAATGGAATTCATTCTACTGTTTTCACATTTACCATTCAGGGATATTTGGACAGAATTACACGGCCACAGGTCAACCACTGTGACCATGATTCCCTTTCTAAGAATGAGGAAGGATGTGGTCAGTGAGGTTTATTCATATTATGTTATGCTTTGCAACACTTTTTGTCCATTTTATTTCTTACATTTATTATTTCAGATGCTATTGTGACTGTATAAACTATTTCCCCATTTATGCATGTATGTATGTATTTATTTATTAATTTTGTGACAGAGTCTGGCTCTATCGTCCAGGCTGGAGCTAAGTTTTTGTTGGTTTATTTGTTTGTTTTAGTACACATCAGGTTTCCCCATGTTTACCAAGCTAGTCTCCTACTCCTGACCTCAGGTAATCCACCTGCCTTGGCCTCCCAAAGTGCTGAGATTACAGGCGTGAGCCACCGCACTCGGTCTCTCCATTTATTTAGATCTTTAACTTCTCAGCATCTTTTGTAACTTTTAGTATCCACATCTTTCATTTCTTTTTTTGCATTTCATCTCATTCAGTTTGTTATTTTGGAGGCTTTGTAAATGAAATTGCTCTCCTCATTTCATTTTTAAATTATTGTTCATTAGTATACAGACACATGATTGATTTTGGTGAATATATCTCCCATCCTGCTAGGAATGTGTTGTACTTTCCAACTCCAGAGCTTCCATTTAGTTTTGTGTTTTAATAAGTTCACAGGATAGCACTGTACTCACTGGTCATTTCATGTAATTAATATTTCTATTAGCCGGGCATGGTGGCACTTGCCTGTAATCCCAGCTACTTGGAAGGCTGAGATAGGAGAATTGCTTAAACCCAGGAGGCGGCAGTTGCGGTGAGCCGCGATTGCACCATTGCAAGTCAGCCTGGGCGACAAGAGCGAAACTCTGTCTCAAAAAAAAAAAAAAAAAAATTCTAACTTCGTGCATTTATTGGGATCTGAATTGCCATCCTTCAGATTTCTTGCTCTAGCCTAATGACTCTGTTGTTGTTCATTGCAAGTTTTATTTTTATTTTGTTTACTTTTTAGCAGCTTTATTTAGCTATTATTGTTCTACTAAAAAAAAAACCCTCTCACTTAATATACACAATTGGATGGATTTCGACCTATGCAATAACCCCTTAGAAGACATTCACGTGCATGCGTTGTTGGCTTTTTGCTTCTCACGGGAACATATTTCAGGCATTTCCATCTCCACGCTACACATGGGGAAATAGAGGCTCACAAAGGAGAAAGGGTGTGGTCCAGGTCACACCTGTCCCTGGTCCTCCAGGCTGAGGAGCAGAGAGACCACCCACTTTGGGGGTGCGAGAGCTTGACGCGTATCTCGGGCGCCCTCTTGTGGTCGCAGTGGAGAAACTCCCTGCTTAGTTCATTTTTTTACCATCCGGTATTCATTTTTCTCATGCAGTATTTGTTGGCCCTCTCCTGTGTGCCAGACACTGTTCGAGGCCCTAGCGGTCCATCAATATACAAAACTAACATCCTTGGTATCGAGGAGCTTTTTTTTTTCTTTTTTCTTTTGAAACGGAGTCTCCCTCTGTGGCCCCGGGCTGGAGTGCATTGGTGCAATCTCAGCTCACTACAAGCTCTGCCTCCCGGGTTTAAGCGATTCTCCTGCCTCAGCCTCCCGAGTAGCTGGGATTACAGACTTGCACCACCACGCCCAGCTAATTATTGTATTTTTAGTAGAGATGGGGTTTCACCACGTTGGCCAGGGTGGTATTGAACTGCTGACCTCATGATCCGCCCATCTCAGCCTCCCAAAGTGCTGAGATTACAGACTTGGGCCACCGCGCCTGGCCGTTTAAAAAAAAAAAATGCTGCCAGCATATCGTCCAGAGTTCCTTTCCCTTTTATCTCTCCTTCGTTGCTGTTCTCGGCTGCTTTCTCCCAGACCTCTGCCCTTCCCGCTGTTCCATCCAGAACCGGCCACATAATTGGTGGTGTCGATTGCAAATGAGAACACGGGGTCCCTTCTTCAAAATGTAAGGATTTCAAATTGGTGGCAGTTGAGCATTAAAAGAAGTGTGGCGGCCGGGCGCGGTGGCTCATTCCTGTGATCCCAGCACTTTGGGAGGCCAAGGTGGGCTGATCACCCAAGGGGTTGGAGTTCAAGACCGGCCTGGCCAATAAGGTGAAATCCCATCTCTACTAAAACTACAAAACTTATCCGGGTGTAGGGGTGGGTGCCTATAATCTCAGCTACTCAGGAGGCTGAGGCAGGAGAATGGCTTCAACCTGGGAGGCGGAGATCTCAGTGAGCTGAGATCACACCATTGCACTCCAGCCTGGGTGACAGAGCAAGTCTGCATCTCAAAACAACAAACAAAATTCCATCCCAATAACCCTTACAAAACACTTTTGAGTTCTGACTTTATTTCTTCTTGTTTTCTTACTTTCAATGGAATTCATTCTACTGTTTTCACATTTACCATTCAGGGATATTTGGACAGAATTACATGGCCACAGGTCAACCACTACGACCATGATTCCCTTTCTAAGAATGAGGAAGGATGTGGTCAGTGAGGTTTATTCATATTATGTTACTGTTGCAAGATGACACTTTTTGTTAATTTTTATTTCTTATATTTGTTATTTTGGATGCTATTGTGAATGTATGAACTGTTTCTCCATTTTTATATGTATGTATGTATGTATGTATGTATGTATGTATGTATGTATTTTGAGATGGAGTCTGGCTGTGTCACCCAGGCTGGAGTGCAGTGGCACGATCTCGGCTCACTGCAACCTGCGACTCCCAGGTTCAAGCGATTCTCCTGCCTCAGCCTCCTGAGTAACTGAGATTACAGGTGCACCCCATCACATTTGGCTAATTTTTGTTTGCTTTTTGTCTGTTTGTTTTTTAGTGGAGACCAGTTTCCCCATGTAGGTCAGGCTGGTCTCGAACTCCTGACCTCAGGTGACCTGCCTTCCTTGGCCTCCCAAAATGCTGAGATTACAGGAGTGAGCCATCACGCTCAGCCTCTCCATTTATTTAGATCTTTAACTTCTCCACAGCATCTTTTGTAATTTTTAGTATACCCATCCTTTATTTATTTTACTAAATTTCTTCCCACTCATTTTATTACTTTGGAGGCTTTGTAAATAAAATTCCTCTCCTCACTTCATTTTTAAATTTTTTTTTGTTAGTATACAGACACACGATTGATTTTGGTGAACATGTCTCCCATCCTGCTAGAAATATATTGCACTTTTCAACCAGAGCTTCCATTTAGTTTTATGTTTTAATAATTTCACAGGATTACTATGCTCACTGGTCACTTCATGTAATTAATATTTCTATTAGCCAAGCGTGATGGCACATGCCTGTAATCCCAGCTACTTGGAAGGCTGAGGTAGGAGATTTGCTTGAACCCGGGAGGCAGAGGTTGAGGTTAGCCGAGTTCACGCCATCGCACTCCAGCCTGGGCAACAAGAGCGAAACCCTGTCTCAAAAAATATATATATATATATGTGTGTGTGTGTGTGTGTGTGTATGTATATATGTGTATATGTGTATATATGTATTACATATGTGTATATATGTGTATATGTGTATATATATTTATATACATATGTGTGTATATATATTTATATACATATGTGTGTGTATATATATACACATTATACAAACACACATATATATATTTGTGGATTTATTGGGATCTGGATTGCTCTCCTTCAGATTTCTTGTGCTAGCTTAATGGCTCTGTTGTTGTTGGACGCAAGTTTTATTTTTTATTTTATTTACATTTTAGCAGGTTTATTTAGATATATTGTTCTACTAAAAAACCCTCTCACTTAATATACACAATTAGATGGATTTCGACCTATGCAATAACCCCTTGGAAGACATTCAAGTACATGCGTTGTTGGCTTTTTGCTTCTCACGGGAACATATTTCAGGCATTTCCATCTCCACGCTACACATGGGGAAATAGAGGCTCACAAAGGAGAAAGGGTGTGGTCCAGGTCACACCTGTCCCTGGTCCTCCAGTCTGAGGAGCGGAGAGACCGCCCACCTCGGGGCTGCAAGAGTTTCACACGTATCTTGAGCGCCCTCTTGTGGTCTCAGTTGAGAAACTCCCTACTTAGTTCATTTCTTTTCCGTGGAGCATCGGTTTTTCTCATTCCGTATTTGTTGGTCCTCTCCTGTGTGCCAGACACTGTTCGAGGCTCTAGCGGTCTATCAATATACAAAACAAACATCCTCGCCATTGAGGAGCTTATTTTTTATTCTTTTTTATTATACTTTAAGTTCTAGGGTCATGTGCACAACGTGCAAATTTGTTACATATGTATACATGTGCCTTGTTGGTGTGCTGCACCCATTAACTCATCATTTACATTAGGTGTATCTCCTAATGCTATCCCTCCCCCCCTAACCCCACCCCACGACAGGTCCCGATGTGTGATGTTCCCTGCCCTGTGTCCAAGTATTCTTGTTGTTCAATTCCCATCTATGAGTGAGAACATGCGGTATTTGGTTTTCTGTTCTTGCGACAGTTTGCTGAGAATGATGGTTTCCAGCTGCATCCATGTCCCTACAAAGGACATGAACTCATCCTTTTTTTATGGCTGCGTAGTATTCCATGGTGTGTATGTGCCACATTTTCTTAATCCAGTCTGTCATTGATGGACATTTGGGTTGGTTCCAAGTCTTTGCTATTGTGAATAGTGCCACAATAAACATATGTGTGCATGTGTCTTTATAGCAGCATGATTTATAATCCTTTGGGTATATACCCAGTAACGGGATGGCTGGGTCAAGTGATATTTCTAGTTCTAGATCCTTGAGGAATCGCCACACTGTCATCTTCCACAATGGTTGAGCTAGTTTACAATCCCACCAACAGTGTAAAAGTGTTCCTATTTCTCCACATTCTCTCCAGCACCCTTGTTTCCTGACTTTTTAATGATCGTCATTCTAACTGGTGTGAGATTGTGTCTCTTTGTGGTTTTGATTTGCATTTCTCTGATGGCCAGTGATGATGAGCATTTTTTCATGCGTCTGTTGGGTGCATAAATGTCTTCTTTTGAGAAGTGTCTGTTCATATCCTTTGCCCACTTTTTGATGGGGTTGTTTGCTTTTCTCTTGTAAATTTGTTTGAGTTGTTTATAGGTTCTGGATATTAGCCCTTTGTCAGATGAGTAGATTGCAAAAATGTTCTCCCATTCTGTAGGTTGCCTGTTCACTCTGATGGTAGTTTCTTTCGCTGTGCAGAAGCTCTTTAGTTTAATTAGATCCCATTTGTCAATTTTGGCTTTTGCTGCCATTGCTTTTGGTGTTTTAGACATGAAGTCTTTGCCCATGCCTATGTCCTGAATGGTATTGCCTAGGTTTTCTTCTAGGGTTTTTATGGTTTTAGGTCTAACATTTAAGTCTCTAATACATCTTGAATTAATTTTCATATAAGGTGTAAGGAAGGGATCCTGTTTCAGCTTTCTACTTATGGCTAGCCAGTTTTCCCAGAACCATTTATTAAATAGGGAATCCTTTCCCCGTTTCTTGTTTTTGTCAGGTTTGTCAAATATCAGATGGTTGTAGATGTGTGATATTATTTCTGAGGGCTCTGTTCTATTCCATTGGTCTATATCTCTGTTTTGTACCAGAATCATGCTGTTTTGGTTACTGTAGCCTTGTAGTATAGTTTGAAGTCAGATGAGGAGCTTATTTATTTATTTATTGAGGCAAAGTCTCACTCTGTCACCCAGGCTCTAGTGCAGTGGCACAATCTCGGCTCACTGCAACCTCCGCCTCTTGGGTTCAAGCGATTCTCCTGCCTCAGCCTCCTGAGTAGCTGGGACTACAGGTGTGCCCACCACCACGCCCGGCTAATTTTTGTATTTTTAGTAGAGACAGGGTTTCACTGTGTTAGCCAGGATGGTCTCGATCTCCTGACTTCGTGATCTGCCCACTTCGGCCTCCCAAAGTGCTGGGATGACAGGCCTGACCCACCATGCCCAGTTGAGGAGCTTATATTCTTGCAGAAGGAGACAGACAGTAACCCTTGGGCATAATAAGCACATTCACAGCCTGCTAGAAGGTGAAAGTGATTTGGATAAATGAGAAAGTGCAGCAGTGGTCTGGAGGGTGCAAAGGTCAGCAGGGGGAACAGTGTGGTGGGTGCAGACTGAGGGCCAGGGAAAGGGAAGTGGTCATGAGTGCCCTGAGTGAGTGAGCTGGAAGGTAACACGAATGACTCCAAGTAGAACACCCTTCACGAGGATTCTTCTTCCCAAACTTCCTCTCGAAAGCTGAGGAACCCTCTCACCACAGGGATGGCTCATCCCATTAGACTTCAACATCCTCAGCAATTCCCTGCCCACCCCTTTCTAGGAGTCAGGATTCCTCCATCCTGATCTAGACCAGCATCTGGTGGCCCCTAAAAATCTGTCCTGGAAGTCTCACAAGGCTCTTCCACTCACAGTTTGTGATATGATGACCCCAGAGTTGTGCAGTGCACAACCAGCACAGCTGGACATGATGGGCCTGGTGCTCTTCCTCTGTGCTCCCACTGCGCTCTGTGCTGACTACGTCATTCCACTAGATGGTGCCATGTCAACTTCTCTCCTCTCTTCTCAATATCCTGTAAGCTCTTTAAGGATAAGATAGGATCAAAGTTCCATCCATGTCCCTGCTACTCAGAAGAGGGGCTGAAACATTGAAAAGGGAAATGTTAGAAATCCCTCAATAGCACTAGACTTAAGAAAACAAATTGCCGGGTAGTGATGATTAGATTGCTATAAAAGTCTGAATAATTACAAAAAGATTCTAGGAACTGACATATAATTATGTAGGGGCACTGGCAGTATGTAGTCACTGAAATCGGCTAAGGAATCATGGTGCAGTCTCAGGAACCAGCTGGGTACAGTGGCTCAGGTCTGTAATCCCAGGACTTTGGGAAGCTGAGGCAGGTGGATTGCTTGAGTCTAGGAGTTCAAGACCAGCCTGGGTAACATGGCGAAACCCCATCTCTACACAAAGTTAGCTGGGCATGGTGGCACACAACTGTAGTCCCAGCTACTCGGGAGGCTGAGGCAGGAGAATTGCTTGAACTAGGGAGGCAGAGGTTGCAGTGAGCTGAGATTGCTCCACTGCACTCCAGCCTGGCGACAGAGCGAGACTCTGTCTTAAAAAAAAAAAAAAAAAAAAAATGTTGGGAATGTATCCAGACGAACCAAAAAACCTAAAACCTTTCTTTGACCTTTCATGTTCTTTCAGATACTTTATCTCTCTCTCTTTCCCTTCATAGAGGACACCCAGGGTTATCTGCTGACCCCTCCGCCCTTCCTGGCCTCCTCTCTCTCTCTCTCCTTCTCCACTGCAGACTGACCTCTGCCTGCCCACCCCACTTGGGTCTGCTCTCACCCAGGCCCCGAGTGAACTGTGGATTCTTACTGAGTCCAGTGGACCTCTCTCCCTCCCTCATTTTTTTTTTTTTTTTTAAATCATACTTGGCCTGCTTTTGAAACCACAAGAAAGGGACGATGCATCTCCCACTCCAGGCTTCTGGAACACACCTCTCTCTTCTCCCTCTTTGCTTTATCAGGCTGCTGCCAGGATATCACCCAGAGTTCCTTTCCCTTTTATCTCTCCATCGTTGCTGTTCTCAGCTGCTTCCTCCCAGGCCTCTGCCCTTCCCACTATTCCCTCCAGAACCAGCCACATAATTGGTGGGGTCTATTGCAAATGAGAACACGGGGTCCCTTCTTCAAAACATAAGGAATTTCAAATTGGTGAACGCTGAGCATTAAAAAGAAGTGTGGTGGCTTGTCACGGTGGCTCATTCCTGTAATCCCAGCACTTTGGGAGGCCAAGGTGGGCCGATCACCTGAGGTGAGCAGTTCGAGACCAGCCTGGCCAAATGGTGAAACCCCGTCTCTACTAAAAACACAAAAATAAGCCAGGCGTGGTGGTACGTGCCTATAATCCCAGCAACTCAGGAGGCTGAGGCAGGAGAATCGCTTGAACCCGGGAGGCGGAGGTTGCAGTGAGCCAAGATCTCGCCATTGGCACTCCAGCCTGAGTGACAGATAGAGACTCCGTCTCAAAAACAAACAAAAAGGCCAGGCGCGGTGGCTCACGCCTGTAATTCCAGCACTTTGGGAGACCAAGGCAGGCGGATCACCTGAGGTCAGGAGTTCAAGACCAGCCTGGCCAACGTGATGAAACCCCATCTCTACTAAAAATGCAAAAAGTTGGCCGGGCGCGGTGGCTCAAGCCTGTAATCCCAGCACTTTGGGAGGCCGAGACCGGCGGATCACGAGGTCAGGAGATCGAGACCATCCTGGCTAACCCAGTGAAACCCCGTCTCTACTAAAAAATACAAAAAACTAGCTGGGCGAGGCGGCGGGCGCCTGTAGTCCCAGCTACTCGGGAGGCTGAGGCAGGAGAATGGCGTGAACCCGGGAGGCGGAGCTTGCAGTGAGCTGAGATCCGGCCACTGCACTCCAGCCTGGGCGGCAGACCGAGACTGCGTCTCAAAAAATAAATAAATAAATAAATAAATAAATAAATAAATAAATAAATATAAAAATGCAAAAAGTAGCTGGGCGTGGTGGCAGGCACCTGTAGTCCCAGCTACTGGAGAGGCTGAGGCAGGAGAATTGCTGGAACCTGGGAGGCGGAGGTTGCAGTGAGCCGAGATCTCGCCATTGGCACTCCAGCCTGAGCAACAGAGTAAGGCTTCGTCTCAAAAACAAACAAAAAACGTGTAGGGCCCTCCAAACATGGGTCGCTGGGCAACCCATGAAGCTGGCCCTGCTTTGGCCCCGCCCCGCTCCCAGGACCTGAGCTCTGAGGGGCACTGTGGTAGGCAGAATAGCCCCACCCACCCCCACCCTGCCCTACATGCAAGGTGTCCACGCACAAATCCCTGGGACCCGCGAGTATGTCTGCAGATGCAGTTAAGGTTGTTAAGGTTGTGGATCTTACATCAGGGAGATTATCCTAGCGTGATGGTTAGTTGTTTTGTTATTGTTGTTGTTTTTGTTTTTTGAGACGGAGTCTCCTCTGTCACCCAGGCTGGAGTGCAGTGGCCGGATCTCGGCTCACTGCAAGCTCCGCCTCCCGGGTTCACGCCATTCTCCTGCCTCAGCCTCCCGAGTAGCTGGGACTACAGGCGCCGCCACCTCGCCCGGCTAGTTTTTTGTATTTTTAGTAGAGATGGGGTTTCACCGTGTTAGCCAGGATGGTCTCGATCTCCTGACCTCGTGATCCACCTGCCTCGGCCTCCCAAAGTGCTGGGATTACAGGCGTGAGCCACCGCTCCCGGACAAAGGTTAGTTTTATGTGTCCACTTGACTGGGCTCTAATCTCCGGTTATTCCAGCAGGCTCCAGTCTGGGTGTCGCTGTGGAGGCATTCCGGAGACGCCGTTAACATCTACAGTCCATGGGCCCTCAGTGAAGATTGCCCTTAGTAATGTGGGTGGGCTTCATCCAAGCCACTGAAAGGCGTTGTGCAAAACGGAGGTTTCCCAGAGGAAGAAGAAATTCTGCCACCAGATGGCAGCACTAACTCCCGCCTTAGTTTCCCTCCTACCCTATGGATTCCAGGCTTGCACAATTCAATTCTGTGAAATAGATCTCTTTTCTTTCTTCCTTCCTTCCCTTTCCTTCCTTCCCTCCTTCCCTCCTTCCCTCCCTCCTTTCTTTTCTTTTGAGACTGAGTCTCGCTCTATTGCCCAGGCTGGAGTGCAATGGCACGATCTCAGCTCACTGCAACCTCCACCTCCCGGGTTCAAGCGATTCTCCTGCCTCAGCCTCCCAAGTAGCTGGGATTACAGGCACCTGCCATCATGCCCGGCTAATTTTTGTATTTTTAGTAGAGATGGGGTTTCACCACGTTGGCCAGGCTGATCTTGGACTCCTGACCTCGTGATCCGCCCATCTCAGCCTCCCAAAGTGCTGGTGCTGGGATTACACACGTGACAAATAGATCTCTTATATACATTTCTTTCTTTCTTTCTTTCTTTCTTTCTTTCTTTCTTTCTTTCTTTCTGTCTGTCTGTCTGTCTGTCTGTCTGTCTCTCCCTCTCTCTCTCTCTCTCTCTTTCTTTCTTTCTTTTTTTCAGAGCGAGTCTTGCTCTGTTGTCCAGGCTGGAGTGCAGTGGCTCGATCTGGGCTCACTGCAACCTCTGCCTCCTGCATTCAAGCGAGTATCCTGCCTCAGCCTCCTGAGTAGCTGAGACTACAGGCACACACCACTGCGCCCAGCTAATTTTTGTATTTTTTTAGTAGAGTCAGCGTTTCTCCATGTTGGCCAGGTGGTCTCGAGCTCCTGACCTCAAGTGATTCACCCGCCTTGGTGGCCTCCCAAAGTGCTGGGATTACAGGCAGGAGCCACTGAACCCGGCCTTTATATATATCTTAAGTACATAATACGTGTAATGAACCGCTGGCACATGCTACACATGGATGAACCTGCTTATGTGATGGAAGTCAGATAGGTAAAGCTGTGCGATGTGTGATTCCATTTATGCAAGTGTCCAGAAGAGGTAATCCATAGAATCAGAAAACAGGAGAGTGGTTTCCAGGGGCTGCAGACAGTGGGGCATGGGGAGTGACCGCTTAATAGGGTTTTCTTTTGGGGGGATGAAAATGTTTGGGAACTTGATAGAAGGGATGGGTACACAATTACCAGTGTACCAGTTAGGTGCGTTCCATTGGGAATGTACTAAATGTCACTGAACTGTACACCCTAAGGTGGTTAATTTTGGCTGGGTGCAGGAGCTCACACCGGTAATCCCAGCACTCTGGAAACCAAGGCAGGCGGCTCACCTGAGGTCGGGAGTTCGAGACCAGCCTGACCAACATGGAGAAACCCCGTCTCTACTAAAATTAGCTGGGCGTCGTGGCACGTGCCCGTAATCCCAGCTACTTGAGAGGCTGAGGCAGGAGAATCGCTTGAACCTGGGAGGCGGCGGTTGCGGTGAGCCGAGATTACACCATTGCACTCCAGCCCGAGCAACAAGAACAAAACTCCGTCTCAAAAAAAAAAAAAAAAGATGGTTATTTTTACATCAATAGAAAATACTTCATAAAAGTCGGTAACATATACATATACATATATATTTCTCTCTCTTTGATTATTGAGTTTCTGGTGACCACTGCCCCCTCCCTCCTTACATTTTTCTGTGGGTGCTGAGTCCTGACCTGATTTACTCCATCCCCTGCAGGGACCCCAGAGGGAACTTTCTAACACCTGGATGTTTCCCTGCCATTCCTCCGGGTTCCCCCACACCTGCAGGGCAAAGTGAGGCTCCCAGTGGCTTTCAGGCTGGCTTTTCCAGGCAAATCAAACTCCACCTGGCATCTGAGAACCTTCTGCCCCACCCAGCTTCCCCACTCCGCTCCGATATCCATCCTGCTCTCCTGGGTTCCATCAATGCTCACTCATCTTTCAAGACCCAGCTTAAGCCTGCTTCCTCGTTATCGCAAATTGACTATCTTCTCTCCAGCGCTACAACCCCATCCCCAGCTAGGGATAAAACCACTGACTTAGCCTCCCACCTGGGGGCCTCCCCTTTCTCTCACCAAGCTGCCTCCTACCTAGGCTTCCCTCTACCTCCCCCACTGACCCTGACCCAGCCTCCCACCTGGGCCTCCACCTCCCTCCCACTGACCCAGCCCCCCATCTGGGTCTCCCCTCTCTCTCAATGAGCTTCCTCCTACTTGGGCTTCCCTCTACCTCTCCTGCTGACCCTGACCCAGCCTCCCACCTGGACCTCCACCTCCCTCCTAATGACCCAGCATCCCACCTGGGCCTCCACCTCCCCCCCCACTGACGCAGCCCACTGACCCAACCTCCCCCTGAGCCTCCGCCTCTCTCCCATTGACCCAGCCTTTCACCTGGGCCTCCCCTTTCACTGAGCTGCCTACCACCTGGACCTCCACCTCCCTCCCAATGACCCAGCATCACACCTGGGCCTCCACCTCCCACCTCACTGACCCAGCCTTCCACCTGGGCCTCCACCTCCCTTCCACTGACCCAGCATCCCCCACCTGGGCCTCCACTTCCCTTCCACTGACCCAGCCTCCCACCTGGGCTTTCACCTTCTTCCCACTGAGCTGCCTCCTGCCTTGGGACTCTGCTCTCCCCCTCTGCTCTCTCCCTGCCCACACTGCCCTGAAGGAATTGTCCTGACACCCAAACCTCACTCTCTTGTCATCAGTAGACACGGGTGCTTAGAATGAGATATGACCTTTCTATGACCTTTCTATGAGTGGCTTCAGGCAGGGAAGTTCATCTAGGGGATGCGGTCACAAAGCCTCAGACACCCTCCGTGCTCTTCATTCTCCTGCTGCTTTCACTGTCTGACCTTCTCCCTCTCTCTCTCTCTGTCTCTCTGTCTCTCTCTCTCTCTCCATACAGCTGCAATCTGGAAGAAATTACTCTTCTAAACAGCCAGACTTCCCCAGTTTCAGGAAATTCCAAGCTGGGCAGGGGAGGGGCCAGGCTGGGGGCGCGCCCTGTCCAGCCCCACCCCCTCTGCCAGTTCCCCCTGCACACTCAGTCCTGGCCTCCTCCCGCCCCCACACTCCGCCCAGAGGGGCCTCAGCTTTTCCACCACTGCTTTCTAGTCCTTTAAATCCTAGAGGCAAACTTTTGGGGGATAAGAAAGGCTGGGAGTGGCCTGTGCCAAAACCCGCTCTGCCTGGGGACTGGGCGGTGATTCCGCTTCTGCCTGGGCTTCTACCATGGCCCCCGAGAGGGGCTGACACTTTAGTTCCCGGCGCAGGTAAAGGGGCCTTATGCCAGGGCTTGCCAGGGGTGGGGTCTGGACTCCTAGGCGTGAGGGAGGAGGGGCTGGGGGTCTGGACTCCTGGGGTTGAGGAAGGAGGGGCTGGGGTCTGGACTCCAGGAGCTGAGGGAGGAGGGCGCTGGGGCGTCTGGATCCCTGGGTCTGAGGGAGGAGGCACTGGGGCCTGGACTCCTGGGTCTGAGGGAGGAGGCACTGGGGCCTGGACTCCTGGGTCTGAGGGAGGAGGCGCTGGGGCCTGGACTCCTGGGTCTGAGGGAGGAGGCGCTGGGGCCTGGACCCCTGGGTCTGAGGGAGGAGGGGCTGGGGGTCTGGACCCCTGGGTCTGAGGGAGGAGGGACTGGGGATCTGGACCCCTGGATCTGAGGGAGGAGGGGCTGGGGTCTGGACTCCTGGGTCTGAGGGAGGAGGGGCTGGGGCGTCTGGACCCCTAGGTCTGAGGGAGGAGGGGCTGGGGTCTGGACTCCTGGGTCTGAGGGAGGAGGGACTGGGGATCTGGACCCCTGGATCTGAGGGAGGAGGGGCTGGGGGTCTGGACTCCTGGGTCTGAGGGAGGAGGGGCTGGGGGCCTGGACTCCTGGGTCTGAGGGAGGAGGGTCTGGAGGGTCTGGACTCCTGGGTCTGAGGGAGGAGGGTCTGGAGGGTCTGGACCCCTAGGTCTGAGGGAGGAGGGGCTGGGGCCCTTCGCTTTTGGGTCTGAGGAAGAAGGGGCTGACTTTCGGGTCTGGGGTGGGATTAAGAAAGCTAAGAGCTAGGACGCCTGGGACCTGAGGGCGAAGAAGGAGGTGGCTCTGCGGACCCGGATGCCTGGCCCCTGAAACCCCCTCCGGGTTCCTCATGACACTTTCTGTACCAGGTGAGATCCCGCCCGGAGGAAGAAGGAAGAAGGCGCGGGCCGAGGATTAGGGAGGTGGAGGCGGACTCGGAGCCAGGGAACCGGGGGTCCAGGCTAGAGCCGCAGTGGTGAGCGCGCGCCTGCCCCGCACTGGGAGGACCGCGAGGTAAGGCGCGGTGGGGGACAGGGGTCCTGGGTCCTGGTCGGGAGGGAAGAGGGGGCAGAAAGCGCAGGAGACGGCGGCCCCTGAATTCCCGGCCACAGCCACGTGGCTGGAGGAAGCGCGCAGTGAAGCCCTTACCGGGCCGGGGGTCTCCCCATCTGGGGTCCCCACCCGCCTCCCCGCAGCTCCCACGGGTCTGAGAACCAGTCGGGCCGGATCTAGAGCGGGTTGTTATTTCCGTCCTGGCGGGGCCGGGACTGAGAGAGGACAGAGGTGAACCAGCTGTGCCCACCACCCTGCAACTGGAGCCGTAGCCCTGCCCCAGCAGGAAGGAGAGGGGTGGGTGGAGGCCGGGGGAGAACGCGAGGCCAGGGGCTCCCGGGGCTGCACGGTCGCGCCCCGCTTTCTGCCTGTTCCACGTTGGTCGCAAACAACAGCCCCTCTGTCCCGAGGCCTGGCAGCGGGAGGGACTTTTTCCAAGCATGACCTCATTGCTTTAAACACGACTCAACCAGAGGGAGGTCGGAGGCTTCTATTTAAGAGGACACCCAGGCTGGCAGAAGCGAAGTGACTTACCCAGGGTCTCAGAGCTAGGGCGTAGGGGTGGCATTCGAAAACGACTTCCAACTCGTTGTTGTGGTCTGGACTGGAAAGGAAAAAAGACAATCAAGGGTGTCAGAGGAAATCCCTGGCGTTCACATCAAATCAGAACATGATTATTTTTTTTTTTCCCATGGGGTGGCCTGTCCATCCTCTTCTGTGGGTAGCTAGAGTTCATCTGGATTCTGAATCTGGTGCCCAGCATTTGCTGCTGAGTGACCCAGGGCAAGTTACCTAACCTCTCTGTGTCTCAGCCATCACGCATCTGTAAAATGGGGTTGTCCTGAAGATTAAATAAATTAGTTCATTCATGGGGAGGCACTCAGGCAGGATAAGCCCTCGGGAAATGAAATTTTGGCCCCCTGAATGTAGTCTTTCTTTTCTTTCTTCTTTCTTTCTCTCCTTCCTTCCTTCCTTTTTTTCCGTCCCTCCCCTCCCTCCTTTCCTTTCCTTCCTTTCCTTCTCTCTCTCTCTCTCCTTTTCTTTTGTTTTCTTTTCTTCTTGAGACAGGGTCTTATTCTGTTGCCCAGGCTGAAGTGTGGTGGGACGATCGTAGCTCACTGCAGCCTCAGACTCCTGGGCTCAAGTCATCTTCCCTTTTCAGCCCCCCAAGTAGCTAGAACTGCAGGTGCATGACCCAGCACCTGGCTAATGTTTTGTTTTTATTGTTGTAGAGAGGTCATCTCACTTTGTTGCCCATGCTGGTCTCAAACTTCTGGGCTCAAGCAATCCTCCTGTCTCGGCCTCCCAAAGAGCTGGGATTATAGGTGTGAGCCACGGCGCCCAGCCACAAACAGGAGTTCCAACCCCTGTTTTCCGAGGAGTAAACTGAGCTTTAGGTTGAGGAAGCCAGTTTGGGATCCCGCAAGAAGGAAATGGCAAGATTTGAGCCCAGGTGTGTTTCATGTCAGAAACCAAGACTTTATGTGTGTTGCCAGGTGCTGGAAAATGGTGACCACTGATAGGGCAATGGAAGGGGGATGCAAGATGCATGCTGGGAGCTGGGTTTGAGCAGAGGCAGGAGCTGAGAGCTGTCCAGGAGTCAAGAGGTAGCAGAGTGGAGGGAGCCAGCTCTGGACACTAGAGTTCCCCAGAGCTGGCTTTGTGATCTTGGGCAGTCACGTCCTCTCTCTGATCACCCATTTCCTTCTCTGGAACACTGGGAGAATGAGCCAAAGTGCGACTCCATTGAGCACGTGCTAATTGAACGTTCCCTGAGTGCTGGGTGCTGTGCCAAGACTTACATGGGTATATCATTCCACCAATTCTTGCAAAAGGACTGGGAAGTATTATCTTCC
Organism: Macaca nemestrina; assembly: GCF_043159975.1. Classification (NCBI taxonomy): domain Eukaryota; kingdom Metazoa; phylum Chordata; class Mammalia; order Primates; family Cercopithecidae; genus Macaca; species Macaca nemestrina. The sequence goes on along the minus strand of NC_092144.1, from coordinate 64,543,447 downwards.
TATCATGCCATTTTCAAGATAAGGAAATTAGGTCAGAAAGGTCAAGTAAGTTGCTCAGAGCCACACAGCAATCAGCACAGCCAGATTCAAACCTGCATATTGGGCTTTCGGAATTCCACTTTTCACCTCTGACTCACTGCAGAGGAAGTGCTGAGATCACAGGCTGTGTTCGCAGCTGGAGAGGATTTTTTAACTGTGGATCCAGAAGATACATTCATGAGCTGAGTTCAACATTTAAAAACAAAATCGAGTACAATAGAAAATATCAGAGGCCGGGCGCGGTGGCTCACGGCTGCAATCCCAGCACTTTGGGAGGCTGAGGCGGGCGGATCACGAGGTCAGGAGATCGAGACCATCCTGGCTAACCCGGTGAAACCCCGTCTCTACTAAAAAATACAAAAAACTAGCCGGGCAAGGTGGCGGGCGCCTGTAGTCCCAGCTACTCGGGAGGCTGAGGCAGGAGAATGGCGTAAACCTGGGAGGCGGAGCTTGCAGTGAGCTGAGATCCGGCCACTGCACTCCAGCTTGGGCGACAGAGCGAGACTCCGTCTCAAAAAAAAAAAAAAAAAAAAAAAAAAAAGAAAATATCAGAGTAGGGGCCGGGCGCGGTGGCTCACGGCTGCAATGCCAGCACTTTGGGAGGCTGAGGCGGGCGGATCACGAGGTCAGGAGTTCGAAACCAGCCTGGCCAACATGGTGAAACCCCATCTCTACTAAAAATACAAAAATTAGCCAGGCGTGGTGGTGTGTACCTGTAATCCCAGCTACTCGGGAGGCTGAGGCAGCAGAGTCACTTGAACCTGGGGGGCGGAGGTTGCAGTGAGCCGAGATCATGCCATTGCACTCCAGCCTGTGCGACAGAGCAAGACTAAGAAAGAAAGAGGGAGAGAGAAAGAAGAAAAAAAGAAAAAGAAAGAGAGAGAAAGAAAGAGAGAAAGAAGGAAAGAAAAAGAAAGAAATAGAAAAAAAAAGAGGAAAAGAAAGAAGGGAAAAAAGGAGAGAGAAAGAGAGAGAGGAAGGAAGGAATAAATAAATAAATCACAGTATCTACCACGTTGTAAGACAAGTATTGGCCAGGCTTGGTGGCACACACCTGTAATCTTAGCACTTTGGGAGGCCAAGGCAGGCAGATTGCTTGAGCTCAGGAGTTTGAGACCAGTCGGGGCAACATGGTGAAACCCCACCTCTACAAAAAAAATACAAAAATAACACTACGTGGTGGCATGAACCTGTAGTCCCAGCTACTCAGGAGGCTGAGGTGGGAGGATCGCTTGAGTTCGGGAGGCGGAGGTTGCACTAAGCCAAGATCTCACCACACACTCCAGCTGGGTGACAGAGTGAGACCCTGTCTCAAAACAAGACAAATCTTGTTTCTCAAAATGTTTGTTTCCATTATGGGTAAGGAGGGAGCGGAGACTGTGTGCTAGGTAATGATAAAAATATATTTATTCATCTAGGTTGAGGTCAGAGAAATTTGATAAATGCTGCAGAGGTAGTAAATCAAAACTAGTTTCCCCATGGAAATCAATGTAAAGTGTGTGTGTGTGTGTGTGTGTGTGTGTGTGTGTGTGTGTGTGTGGCAGAGGCCAGTCTTCCAAATCTAGCCATCTACAATTATTTTAAATCCCTTTGGCTTTCATTTTCATCCATATTATCACCAGTACTTCCCAGGTTACTATGCAAACAACATCAGTGTTCTATCCAACCTAATTTTTGTTCCACAGTTATTGTTAGGGAAATATTTTCCCCCCAATGCTAGCACTACCAATAGGTTAGCACTATTACAAGTATAGTTTTCTCTGATCAGACTTTTCTATGTATCCTGAAAGGAAGGTAGTGTTATTTTATTTATCTTACAGATAGAAAAATAGACAGGGAAATAAAGTAATTTATTCCAATTCATACAGCTGGCAAAGGGTAGGGCTTCAACTGAAATAGGTTTTTATTGTTGCGATAACAGTGACTGTTAAAACAAAAGTACAAGGTCATCAGAGTCCCTCCCAGAAGTTCCATACAAAACATGCAATGACCAGGATATGGGCAGAGGCTGTGACTGCAGTTCTATTTCTCATTGAATTTAGGCCACGCGTGGTGGCTCATGCCTGTAATCCCCACACTTTGGGAGGCCAAGGCAGGCGGATCACCTGAAGTCATGAGTTTGAGACCAGCCTGGCCAACATAGTGAAACCCCGTCTCTACTAAAAATACAAAAATTTGCCGGGCATGGCAGCACACGCCTGTAATTCCAGCTACTTGGGAGGCTGAGGCAGGAGAATTGCTTGAACCCCAGCCTGGGCAACGGAACAAGACTCCGTCTCCAAAAAAAATGAATTTGGTGCAGTTTCAAATATATGCAATTCTTCCCATCTTTTTTTTTTGAGACAGAGTCTTGCTCTGTCGCCCAGGCTGGGGTGCAGTGGCCGGATCTCAGCTCACTGCAAGCTCCGCCTCCCGGGTTTAGACCATTCTCCTGCCTCAACCTCCCGAGTAGCTGGGACTACAGGCGCCCGCCACCTTGCCCGGCTAGTTTTTTGTATTTTTTAGTAGAGACGGGGTTTCACCGTGTTAGCCAGGATGGTCTCGATCTCCTGACCTCGTGATCCGCCCGTCTCGGCCTCCCAAAGTGCTGGGATTACAGGCTTGAGCCACCGCGCCCGGCCAATTCTTCCCATCTTTTAACATAGGGGATTTTTTTTTTTTTTTTTTTGAGACAGTCATACTCTGTCACCCTGGCTGGAGTGCAGTGGCACAATCTCAGCTCACTGCAACCTCCGCCTCGCACGTTCAAGCGATTCTCCTGCCTCAGCCTCTCAAGTAGCTGGGATTACAGGCATGCACCACCACAACCAGCTAATTTTGTATTTTTTTTTAGTAGAAACGGGGTTTCACCATGTTGGTCAGGCTGGTCTAGAAGTCCTGACCTCAGGTGATCCACCTGCTTCAGCCTCCCAAAGTGCTCAGATTACAGGTGTGAGCCACCGTGCCTGGCTAGGGAATTTGTATTATTATTATTTTAGAAAACATAAGACATCATAATATTAGGTTGTAGTCTTTCAAGATCAGGTACAGTTGTCCCTTGGTAGCAGTGATGGGATTGGTTCTGGGATCCCCATGGATACCAAACTCTGAAGATGTTTAAGTCTCTTATATAAATGCCCTAGTATTTGCATATAATCTATGTACATCCTTTCCTACACTTTAAATCATCTCTAGATTACTTATAATGCATAATACAATGTAAATGCTTTGCAAATAAGTATTATATTGCTTGAAACTTGTACTCGTTTTTTTATTACTGTATTTTTCCCCAGTATTTTTGATCAGCAGTTAATTGAATCTGTTGATGCGGAACCCACAGATACCAAGGACTGTAATTCAAATCATAAAATGCACCCTAGGCAAAGTCTGCCTGGGCCTCTTCCTTGTGTGCCTGGTGGGCTCCAGGCAGGATCTGCTTTGCTCAATGGACAAAGTCAGCCCTGTCTTCAGAAAAGGAGCCTGGGAATTTCCATCTTTGACAAGCTGGAGTTTTCTTTTTCTTTCCATTGAGCCAGGGTTTCACTCCTGTTGCCCAGGCTGGAGTGCAGTGGCCAGTGCAGTGACACAGTCTCGGCTCCCTGCAATCTCTGCCTCCAGGGTTCAAGCGATTCTCCTACTTTAGCTGGGATGACACGCGTGCGCCACCATGCCTCGCTAATTTTTGCATTTTTTATAGAGTTGGGGTTTCGCCATGTTGTTTAGGCTGGTCTCGAGCTCCTGGCCTCAAGCGATCCGCCTGCCTCGGCCTCTCAAGCTGGGATTACAGGCGTGAGCCCCCGCACCCGGCCCAACAAGCTGGAGTTTTCTATCAGTCAAGTCTGGGAAGCACTCTGAAGGGTTTGTGAAATATTTGTTATTTGGCCTCTAGGAAGGCTCGAGTATTCGCTCTTAGGAGGATCGGCATAGCGTGGTGGTCATGGGAATTCTGGAGTCAGGTTAGGAAAACCTCCATCCAAATGTGAGTTCAGCAGCTGTGCCCATGGGACCTCCTGGAGTCTCATCTTACCCCATCTGTGACACGGGAGGCCGGGCGCGGTGACTCACGCCTGTAATCCCAGCACTTTGGGAGGCCGAGGCGGGCTGCTCACCTGAGGTCAGGAGTTCAAGACCAGCCTGGCCAATATTGTGAAACCCGTCTCTACAAAAATACAAACATTGGCTGGGTGTGGTGGAGGGTGACTGTAATCTCAGCTACTCGGGGAGGCTGAGGAGGAAGAATCGCCTGAACCCGGGAGGTGGGGGGGGGTTGCGGTGAGCCAGGATGGCGCCACTGCACTCCAACCTGGAGGACAGAACGAGACTCCGTCTCAAAACAACAACAAAAAAAACGGGAGCTGTCCCCCATGGTCCTTTGAGCAGTCTCGCGGCTGCGAGCCCCGGGCTGGGGCCTCGCTGACCCTCCCGTGCCCCTCGCAGATGCCCGTGCTGAAGCAGCTGGGCCCCGCACAGCCCAAGAAGCGGCCGGACCGCGGCGCCCTGTCCATCTCCGCGCCACTCGGCGACTTCCGGCACACGCTGCACGTGGGGCGCGGCGGCGACGCCTTCGGGGACACCTCGTTCCTGAGCCGCCACGGCGGCGGGCCGCCCCCAGAGCCCCGGGCGCCCCCCGTGGGGGCCCCCCGCTCCCCACCACCGCCCGCCGTCCCGCAGCCCGCGGCGCCCTCGCCTGCCGACCCGCTTCTGTCCTTCCACCTGGATCTGGGGCCCTCCATGCTGGACGCGGTGCTGGGCGTCATGGACGCGGCGCGCCCGGAGGCAGCTGCCGCCAAGCCCGACGCGGAACCCCGCCCCGGGACGCAGCCCCCCAAGGCCCGCTGCCGCCCCAGCGGGGACCTCGAGCTGGACGACGTCATCGGCCTCTAGGTTCCCCCATTCCCTGCGCCTTTCCCGCCCGGCACCCCACTTCTGTATACATAAACGTCCAAGGCGTGTGCCCGGGCTCTGACTTTTCACTTTGCACGTGGGAAGGGATGAATGATAGGGTCCTGGCGCCTCTGAGAGCCGGAGGTGTCACCGGGAGATCTGGTCCGGGTCGGATGATTGCCCTGGGGTGGGGTGCGGCTCCTTTAAGAGAGCCCGGGGGCGAGGCCAGGCGGTGCCGCTTGCAGAGGCGGCCGCTCCCGCAGTCCCGTTCGTCAAATACTGAGCGCCACCGCTGGCTGCACTTGGTCCTGGGGCCGGGCCAGACTCAGCCACCGCAGAGCCCGCCGAGGCGGGGCTGCCGATTGCTGTAGCCCCGGGAGTCCTGGGCCTCCACGCCTCGGGTGGACTCCGACCGGGCGGGGCCGCCCTTTACTCTGGGAGCGGCTGCAGAGGGAAGTGTCTGGGAACCCTTTTAGAGCAGTCGGGGCCTGGTCTCCGTGGGGGAAGGGTCCGCTGGCATCTTGGTTCTTTAAGGTCCCAGAAGGATGGGGCGAAAAGTGCAAATGATTTGGACTGAGGGGCCACGTTCTCTTAAGTTTCCCTGAGGGACGCGGCCGCAAATGTAAATCGCTTGGACTGAAGGCGGGTCCAGGTTCTTTAGAGACGTCCCCCTCAGGGGCGGGGCACACATGTATCACCAGGAAAGGGGCGGGGCACCACATGTAAATTACTTGGGGAGAGGCACACATGTAAATCACCCGGAAAGGGGCAGCACAAAAGGATCACCGGGAAAGGGGCAGGGCACGCATGTAAATCACCTAAAAAGGGACGGGGCACACATACAAATCACTTGGGAAGGGGAGAGGCACACATGTAAATAACCTAAAAGGAGCGGGGCACACGTAAATCACCCGGAAAGGGGCGGGGCATTACATGTAAATTACCCTGAAAGGAGCGGCGAACACATGTAAATCACTTGGGAAAGGGAGAGGCACCCATGTAACACACCTGAAATGGTCGGGGCACACGTAAATCACCCGGAAAGGGGCGGGGCACTACATGTAAATCACCTAAAAAGGGGCGAGGCACACGTAATCACCAGGAAAGGGGCGGGGCATTACATGTAAATCACCCAGAAAGAGGCAGTTCACACGTATCACCGGGAAAGGGGCGGGGCCAGGCTCCCAAGAGCTCCGGGAGACCGAGACGGCAGCAGCCTTTACGGAGCTCGCTTTCCTGGCGCTGGGGGAGGGCGCAGCTGGGAAGTCCCAGAGCAGCGGTGTCAGGCTCTCCACGAGGGAAGGACGGAGCCAGAGTCCTCGCGAGGGCCCGGGTCGTGGTCCCCTGGGCTGGGCCGGAGCGCGGGCCGCTGACGTCACTGTCGGGTGAAGCTCGGTGCCTCCAAGCGGAGCCGCCCTCCGTACGGGGTGACCTGGTCTGCGCGGCGGGCGTGCCAGCTCCCCGCACCCATGGCAGCGGCCAGAGGACAGCCGGAGTTGCCGCAGGAAGCCCCCGCCACGGAACCCCCGCCCCCGCCGGCCTGCCGCTTCTTCCTGGAAGGCCGCTGCCGCTTCGGCGCCCGCTGCCGCCAGCCCCACCCTGGGGCGCCGGCGCCGCCTGACTGCGAGGCGCAGCCCGAGGCCAGGGCCAAGAAGCCGCCGCTGCGCACAGCCGCAGATGTCATCCAGCGCATCCGCTGGGACCCGCGCCTCGACCCTGCCGACTTCTCGGTGGGCTACGTCGACCGCTTTCTGGGCGTGCGCGAGGAGCCCTTCAGCGCCTTCTGCTGGGACGAGCCGCTGGCGGCGCTCGGGCCCGGCGTGCTGGCCGTGCCCCAGCACCGAGTGCGCTTCTTCCGCTTCCGCGGCCGCCTCGTGTGGGACCGCGCCTCGCGCACCGACCTCGTCTTCGGCTCTGGCTCGACGGCGGGACGCGGGCCCACCATCCTGGACGCGCTGGACAGCGAGGGCGCCCACGGGGCGGAGGACGCCGAGTGGACACCGGCGGTGGCAGGGCAGGAGGCCCAGGCTGCCCCCGAGCGGGGGAGCACACGGCCGCTCCGCACAGGGAACCAAGAGCCAGGCGTGGAGGAAGCCGGAGAGCTGGAGGCGGCCCAGGAGCACGCGCTTGGCGCAGCTGCTGATTTTGAACACTGGCCCCAAGGGGACGCCTCGCAGGAGTGACTGAGGAGGCACTGAAGCCAACAGCAGCCGCCAGGATCACATGGCTGCGAAGCAAGGAAGCACAGGCCCTGGCAGCCCCGGGGAGCCCCGCTGAGGAGACAGAAGCCGAGTGGGGTCCTGGGGCCTGGCCCGAGGACAAAGGGGCCCGCCTTAGTGTTGCAGCCCCTCGCCAACCGCACCCCATTTTGTGGCCCTCATGGTGACCCAGCCTGGGCTACAAGCAGAAGTGACCAAGGCCCAGGAATACCTGGTCCACGTGGCCCCACACCGCGCCGACTTCCTGTGCCCACCCAGAACCTACACCTGCCCTGCTACCGGCAGGCGCTGGGGAGGCGGCGGCTACCATCAGGTCTCTGAGACGATCCTCTTGGCCCTGGGGCTAAACACACCCCCTCAGCTGAGCTTTAGGGAGCTGGTCCTCCTGGGCCCTCATGTGCTCTGTGCCCACCCTCTCCCACACTGGAAGGCATGGCACAAATGCTGAGCCAGAGGCTGGAAGCCGAGGGGCTGAGAGTGCTACAGTCTCCAGGGCGGCTGCATCGACACCTCACCGTGGGCAAGGTGCCACATGGTTCCCAAGCCCACCTCCCCAAGCTGGAATTCACCCTCAGCCAGAAAGTGGGGTGCCAGACCCTGCTGACACTCTGGCTGTGCCGGACGGGGAGGACACGGGGGCCTTTCCAGCCCCTGGCTGAGATCCCACTGGAGTGACACCCCCAAACCTCTGGAGGAGACAATGGATGCAAACAGCCCACACAGGAAGGACAAAGCGGGAGCGTGCGCTCTCTCTCTCTCTCTTTAATTTTGGTTTCTCTCAAGCTTCCAAATGGTGCTCAGTGCTCCAAGGAAAGGAAGGAAGGAAGGAAAGGGAGGGGAGAGGAGGGGAAGGGAAGGCAGAGGAGGAACATCTGGAAAAAAAGCAGCCTGACAGTCCAGCTGTTTGCAAACTCATAGCACATCCTCCAGTTACATGGCAGAAGAGGGAGGGAGGGAGGGCCAAAAAGAAAAGGGAGAGGAGGAAGAAAAATAACTTAAACACACACACAAAGAAAAGAGAAGGCAACATGACGTGAGCTGGTGATCCATGAAGGCAGGGAGGGAGGGAACCATTTTACCTGTGCTGAACCAAGGGAGGGATGCAGGGAGGAGGGAAGGAAAGGGGAAAAAAAAATCAGAAGAGACATTGGGGCAGAGGAAGGAGGGGACACGGAGACAACTTTATACAACTTGAGACGAGGCGGCCCGGCCGGCGTGTCCTCAGTGCGGTGTGGTGGCGGAGGATCTGGTGCTGGTGGTGCTGGCACTTCAGGGTGGGGGGCCAAGGACGGGCACAGTCTCTAAGCAGCTCCCCTCACCCCAAACACGGAGGCCCCAAAGGGCTGGGAACAAGAGTCTGTGGCGAAGCAGGTGAGGCAGCAGGCGGTGGGCAGGCTTGCTGGATGCCCCCGCCGCAGGCGGGCACGGGCTGGACGGCCTGTCTTCTTTCCACTGGCCCCCCGGCATGGGATGGGCCAGGGCGCCGGGTCGGGTACCGGAGTGCAAGCTCGAAAGAGAGAGAGAGAAAACACTGAGACAGCATTAGTGGAGTGAAAGGCGGACACAGATGAGCCTGCAGACCATGCCCCCAGCCCTCCGCTGCCCATCCCCTCCTCCCCAATCCCATCCCTCTGAGGCAAAAAATAAAAACGTAGAAAAATCTCTGTACAGACTCCCCGGTGGGAAAACGGGGGCAGGGATGGTGGCTCTTCCTGGAGCCCACTCCCCACAGATAAATTTACAACCCAAGTCCACGGCTCAAAAACAGAATCCGCAAAGGCAGCGCTGGGGGCTGCAGCCCCTGCCCCCGCCCCCTCCTCGCTGGGTGCTCAGAAGGCTGACAGCTGCGCCAGGCTGAGGCGGCAGTCGATGCTGGAGTTGTCCGGGCCCGTGTAGGCCAGGCCCAGGGGCTCTAGGAAGGCCCGGCAGGCGGCCTCGCCCTCGAAGGCCAGCTCGGCCTGCAGGTAGGAGACTGGCAGCGCAGGGCGGAAGCTATGGAGACAAGAGGAGAAGGTGATGAGGCGGGCGGGCGGGAGGGCAGGGGAGGGCCCCACGAGCGGGGAGGCCCCCCATTCGGGTACCCACAGGATTTCCTCAGCACAGTACCTGCTGGCTTCCCCACCCACCTCCCAGCCTCCCCACCACAGGGGCTTGGGGGGGCCCGGGGTGGGGTTAGTGGCCCCAACCCCCAGCTGTGCCCCCCCTCGCCCTCACTTACCTGTGCAGGGGGCCAGGGAGGAGAGGGGACAGGCAGGGAAGGGCCCAGCGGGCTCCTCCGCTGGCTGAGGGGCAGGGGCCAGATGGAGGGAGCAACACGCGGCAGGGGATGGGGATGGCAGGGCTGCCAGGGCCACCGTGGGGACCCGGCCCTCGCTGCTTCCCCTGCCCTGCATGACAGTGTCTCTGGGAAGCCAGGCACAGGGGTGCCAGCCAGCACTCACCACTACATACTGAAAGCAGCCGCTTCTGGCCGCTGCTAAGCCACACGACTAAGCATCTAGCACGACCCAGGTCCTACCCTTTCCACACACACAGGAACCAAGGCACCAAGTGAGGGGCACTAAGTCCTGGAACCCGCTTCTGCTCCAAAGCCAGAGCTTCATGGAGGCCCTGGGATCAGAGTCCACGCCATCTCCCAGTCTCAGCTGGCAGGGCGGCGTCAGCCTCCTTGGGGGAAAGGTGCTGACACAATGAGGTCAATGACAGACTAGGGCCCCACCCACGAGGAGCCTCTCGGCTATGTTCCCAACCAAGGCCAATTAGGCATTGATTCACCAGGACGCTCCACCACAGGACCCTGTGCAGTCCGAAGCTTGAGAGCCGCCATTCATGGGGCCCATCATGGCAGTACACTGGGCAGCCTCCTGCCTCTAACTTCCCAAGCTGGCATGGAGCTCTGGGCACGGCATGCCACATGCTCGTCTGCTCCTGTGACTCCTACCCTGGCTCGGCCTCTCCCTGAAGTTGGCTTAATCCACACTAGATTCCAGGATGAGTCTCCCACCCTCCAGGCTGACGACCCCTCCCTAGCTCCAAACTATGCTGTGACTATGACCTCAAACAGAGGGCCACCTGGCCAGGCACTCAAGGCCTCTCCAGTCCACTGGTCAACCTCTTCGACCAGAATTTCTCCACCTCGGCAAGACTGACCTCTGGGCCCCAGTGGCAGTGGTGGGGCTGCATACCTGGCCTCAGCACCCCTGGCCTCCACTCACTAGATGCCAAGAGCATCCCCTTGCTGTGACAACCAAAAACCTCTCTTGACATTGCCCAGCGTCGTCTGGGCACCTCAATCACCAGACAGAACCATGCGTCTAAACGTGAGTCAAGCAACTGTCCCCTATCCACAGCGAGCCAAGAGCAATGTCTAGTGAACAAAGGACACTGCAGGGGCCTGGCCTGACCAGGGGCCTTTGGCACCGCACCCAGTGTGGCCTCATCGCAGGCGTCTCCCTAAGTGTTTCTGGTGCTCTCCAAGGAGCTGCGTGGGACAGGGCCTTGTCCTGTTAGACCAGAGACTGCCTGGATGGTCTCTATGGTGGGAGCACAGCGACAAGCTGAGAAAGCAGAGACCTCAGGGTTCTGAGGAAGCCCAGAGCGAGGAGTGAACTAGGGGATCCAGGCAGGAGAGAACAGGAGGAAGAGACGCACAGACGGGGTGGAAAAGAGGCCCCAGAGGCAGTGAGCTGGGAACAGTGGGGAGGCGGGGAGGAGTGACCCGGAACACAGAGGTGGCCAAGAAGGAAAGCAAGAGGAACTGGAGAGGGAAGGGCTGAATGGAGAAAGATGGGGGAGCAAGGACCAGGAGAAGGGTCAGGGGCGAGGGGAGGCCTGCGGCCAGGAGCTGGTCTGAGAGGTGGTGTGAGGCAGAAGGATGGGAAGAGCAAGGGCAGAAGGGAGCTTGGCACCACATACGTTTTGATCATGGCTTTGAGGGCAACCTTGCGTTCCCGATCTGCAAACTTGTCCACGAGGTAGCCAGACATGCAGGGTGCATGGCAGTAGAGCCGGAAAAAGCGGTGGTAGTTGCCCAGGGCCCAGGCTGTCCTTAATGCCAAGGCGTGGGCCACGCAAGGATCTGCCTTCAGTTCTCGTGTGAGGTATGCCAGCTCCGTGGTGATGTCTAGCGCCAAGACAAAGAGGGTCAAGTCAGCAGGGCTCAACCCTGGGCACCACGGCCTCCGTCCCGGGGACTGGGCCTCACCTCCCGAGTTCTTGGTGAAGATGTAGTAGAGGATTCGGTAGGCAGTAAACTCGCCCACGTTGCCAGGCAAGTTCTCGGCGTACAGCGACTTGAGCTGCGTCTGGCACTGGTTAAACTCTTCATGGTCACCCTGCAAGGCAGAGGCATGGAGGGAGGAGAGCAGAGTGAGGGTGCTGAGGGCAGAAGAGCAGCAGGAAAGGGGCTGGGGAGGTCCGCAGAGGCCAGCTCACCTTCTCCAAGGCGATCCGGGCGTGGGTCTCATACACCTCCACCGTGAACTCGGTGCGGATGCCCTGCACCTGGGGCCGCGGGGCGAGAACAAGAGTCACAAGGAGCGGGAGGCAGGACTGGCTGAGGCCAGGCCCTTCCCAGCATGAGACTCACCGTCAGATCCTGCCGGATCGACTTCATCTGCTCGCAGGCAAACGCGTAGTCCTGCTTCTCTTTCCAGTGGGACTTCACCATGCATAGCGATTTTTTCAAAACCTGGAAAAGGAAACTGAATTAGCACTCGGAGTACAGCTCAGGTCCGGTAGGCAAGGGTTTCCACTGATTTGGTAGGAGAGTTGCAACATTAAGGAAAAAAACACCAAAAAAAGGCTGGACGCAGTGGCTCACGCCTGTAATCCCAGCACTCTGGGAGGCCAAGGCAGGTGGATCATCTGAGATCAGGAGTTTGAGACCAGCCTGGCCAACATGGTGAAACCCCGTCTCTACTGAAAATACAAAAATTAGCCGGGTGTGGTGGTGCACGCCTGTAATCCCAGCCACTGAGGAGGCTGAGGCAGGAGAATCGCGTGAAGCCGGGGAACGGAGGTTGCGGTGAGCCAAGATCACACTACTGTACTCCAGCTTGGGCAACAGAGCAAGACTCTCCCCCACCCACCAATTAAAACAAAAAAAGAGAAAAAACACACCAGACGTGGGTTAAGAGTGGCCACCCCACACCCATTTCCCCATAAGCACACGGCTGTTCACATGTTCTGCAGCAGAACAGTGAGGACGCAAACCCTGGGAAGCACAGCCCCCCGTGCCCCACAGCCCATGGGCCTGGAGAAGGCTCTGTGCTCCCTGTCACCTAAGCCAGGGACCACGGCCCAGAGGGCAAGCGATTCGCTGGCCAAGCTGCACACCCACCATGCAGGATCCGGGGCAGCAGTGTGCCTTCGCGCTCCTCTCAGAACGCAGACCGGCCGAGGCTTCCCTGGCCGGGCTTCCCCTGACATACCAGAGCCCCCATGTGGCCTCTGCCACCCTCCCTGGCTCGGCTCTCCAAGTCCTGAGCCAGCAGGGCCTCACAGAGCAGAACTGCCCAGCCCAGCCGGGCACTTACTGCCACAGGGCGCACGGTGGACGGGTCGGGGGCACAGGTGAGGCGCAGGTAGTGCTTGGTGATGTCAGGGCAGGTGCCCACGATCTGCAGCTCCTGCCAGTCAGGGTCGGCCCCGCTGCTCTCCAGGCTGCTCATCTGCAGCACCAGGGGCTCGAGGCGCAGACGGCGGGAGTGTCCATGCTGGAAGCGAGCTGCCCGCTTCTGCTTCTTCAGCTCGCGCTCGGGGTCCTCGCACTCCAGTGCCGCCATCTTCTTTCGACTGCGCTTGGTGGAAGCCAGATCATGCCTAGGAAGGGGTGAGGGCAGTGAGTGGGACGGGTGTCTCCAGCCACCCTACAGCCTCGCCTCTTTGGCAGCTGGCTATCCACCTGTCTAGCCTCTTCCTCCTTCTCCCACAGGTCCCCAGTACCCTCCTCCACCCTGGCCTGTGTCTCAAGCCCCTACCCAGTCTCACCTCTTCCCACGCTGCGCCCTGCCTCGGCCCCGATCCATATGGGCCCCTCGACCGCCCCGGCCCTTAGGGGGCGGGTTCCTGCGGCCCACAGGGTGACACTCGTTTCCTGAGTAGGAACTGTCGGAGTCTGAGTGGGAGTCACTGCAGGAAGAAGCAGGAAGATCAGGCCTGAAACGCCTCCCCCCTCCCCCACACCCCCCCACCCCAGCCCAGAGCCTCAGTACCTTCTGCGGAAGTGGCGGGTTGGGGACCTGGAGGAGGAGCGGGAGCGGGAGTCTGTGCTGGACGAAGAGCTGTTGTCCTTCATGAAGACGTTGCGGTTGCCAAACTTGGTGAAGCTGTTGCCCCGGGCTCGACCAGCACCCCCAGCCCCCGGCGTCCCTCGCTGGGACGGGGCACCCCCGCCCCTAGTCGCTGAGCCCGCCCCTCTAGGAGGGTGAAGGCTGCTAGGGGCCTCCCACCGCTTCTTCTTAGGGCTCTCGGCCACAGGCTCCCGGGTCAGCCTGAGGATACAGCAGGGCAGGGCATTACCATCCCCGCCAGACACCGGCAGGACGGCCAATACCACCTCCCTCAATCTACCAACCTACCTCTGAAAGGAAAGGGGCTTACCCCAGGCGGCTCAGCTATCACAGTGCAGAAATGAGACGCACACCCAGGTTTTCTGTGTCCAGAGGGTGCGCTTAACCACTAAGCAATGCACACCTCTCCAGCATCCATGGTCCCCACCCCACCGGCCTCCCTCCAACCAGGACTTCATTCCCCTGGGATCCAACTTTCCAGTTCATTTCTCTTTGGAACTCCTGGTACCTGAGACCCCCAACTCTCCTACTTCCATACCCGGCCCGTGCCTCGCACAGCACCACCCTCCCACCTATGTCCCCCACCCACACTAACCCTGGCAGGGGCTCCCGGCTCCAGTCAATGGTATAGGCTGAGCCGTCCTGCAGCCGCGCCTGCAGCACCTCCTTGAGCAGCTTTTCCGTGCGGTCCTTGTCCTCCTCCGATTCACAGGCGGTGAAGCAGCGCTCCACATACTCTTTCATGTCCTGGGGCCAGTCGTCGGGCTTCCCAGACAGGTTCCCCCGGGCAGAGGACCCACTGCGGGAGGACAGATGAGGGGCTCGGTTGTAGAGAATTCCCAAACTCAGAAGACCATCCCCAGCACCACTCTGAGCCGACACACAGCGGGACACAGTTCCCATGTTCTCCTTCTGTCTCCTTCAGTGCTCACAGCAACCCCCAAGGGAGGGTCCTTCTCCCCTTTCCAGAGGTGCACACTGAGGCTCGGGGTGGGCAGCTGGCCAGTGGCACTGGACCACAGACGCTGAGTGCAGTGTGCGGGGCTGTGACGGGGCAAGTGGGCAGACGTCACCTGTGGTTCTGAGCTTTCTCAGGGTTGGGCTGGGGGCCGAAGCCGCCGTGCTGGCCCTCTGCGTTGGAGCCAAAGCTCTGGGTGGTGACAGCAAACGGTCGCTTCTGGATGTTGAACTTGAGACCTCCAGTCCCAGGGGCTGCTGTGAGGGCAGCAAAAACTAGAGTTAGGCCCTTCCCCAGCACATCCAGAGGTCCCCAGGAGACAGCAGGATGTGGAAATTCAGGGAGGAGCGGTCAGGTTCTAGAGGAGGGCTCCAGCACACACGTGCTGGTCCAAAGCAGCCCCACCCCAAGCCTGGCGATCACAACACCCAGAAATAAGGAGCAGCACACACCATATGCCTCACACCTAGGAGCTCTGTAAGGGCCCCAACCCCTCGAGCCTCCACACGGCTTTGCCGACTTACGTTTCATGCGGTTCCACAGTTGTTGGCCCTTCTTGGGCTTGGCAGGTTCAGTGTAGCTGTGTGGCCCATAGGCCTGGCCTGTGGCGGGCCCCGCCTGGCTGTGCTGTGTGGCTGGAGCTGTCCCAGGCTGAGGGCCACTGTTCAGCGTGTGAGCCCCATGCGGGGGATTTGAGGGCTGAGGGGGCTGAGCCGACGGCAGCTGCTGAGGGGGAGCCTGGTAGGACATGCTCTCATCCATGCCGGGGACTGGGGGCTGCAGAAGGAAGCAGGCGCTAAGCACGGGAGGCAGATTCGGGAGCTGGCGAGTGGCACTCAGCCCTCACCATGAGGACACAGTGGTCACTGCACTCGACCCTCCTGTGACCTTCCCACACGTGCTCATTCGAGTCCTCAGTAGCTCTCTGAGGTTAACGTTTGTTAACAATCCTTTTCACAGCTGACAAGGCTCCAGCTCAGAGACTCAGCAACTTCCCAGGGCCCTGAGCTACGAAGCAGCAGCTGGCAGCGTCTCAATGCTGGAGTAACAGCCACCGACAACACACCCACTCCAGCGTTGCCACGTGAGCACACACACTCATAGAGCACGAGGACGAGGCCGCCATCCTTCCCGCTTCCGAGAGCGGACCGAGATGCGCACGTAATTACACCGGGGTGGGCACGCTGGGATTCAAACCCAGGCCTACCTGCCTCCTATGCACTAGCCCGGCCATCCCTCCAAGCTGCACCTTAAATGCAAAACCCACCCCGTGTGCGTGACCACACTGCGGAAAAAGACGTCTTTCAACATCTCAGGTCTGGCCTTGGCTCGGCCTCAAACCCACCCTGGGTTCAAACACTATGCTTTGTCCTCCTCATTTTCAGACCAGGAGTTGCTTGGAAGGAAAAAAGCAGTTTAAGGGGCACAGGCCATTCCTCATTGACAGCTCATTCAAAAATCTACATTTCCTCTGCTTGAGCACGGCATGGGAGCTGGGCTAGGGTGTTACCTGGTTCAGAGTCCCTTGGTGCTGGGGTGCGGATGGCTGCTGGGGTGTGGCTGAGCCATAGGAGCTGGCCATCCCATACTGGGAAGGGGAGCCGTAGCTCTGGTACATGCTCTGCAAAGGTGCAGGGAGGGAGGGTTTAGTGGGAGGCCTGCCCTTTCCACTTCCCCAGCCCGCTCAGGAACTACACCAGCCATGGCCCTCTACCGATCCCTCACCCCTTTCTCTCTCCACTATATTAATGCACCACACCCTCTCATATACTAAAAAAAGAAAAACCTCTATCAATCCCGCATCTCACTTAGCTAGTTCTCAGAAAAATATAATCAACAATACTGAGTGCCAACTTTTCTAAGCACCACGACGAACAGTAAGGAGGAAAACCCATGAACTAATGAAGCTTGTGCTTGAATTACATGCCCGGCTGTAGACATCAATATATAATATATCCAGCAATAAGAATCATGAACAATAAAAAGGCAAAGAAAGGGAGAGAGACAGGCTGCAAGGCAGGAATGCTACTTTCAATCAGTGTGTCAGGTAGAGGCTCTCTGAAGGCGGCATCTGAGCAGAGACCTCCAAGAGGCGGTAACACAGGGAGCACTGCAGCCAGGGCAAAGCAAGAGCGGGCCTGGCGGGGGTGAGCATCAAGGAGGTCTCCGCTTTGATGGCCATGGCAGAATGAGCATGAGGAGAGAAGGGACCAGAACCAGGTACGTAGGACCTTGTGGCTCAAGGTGGGGACCTTGGAATGCACCTCATGGGCAAGTAGAGGGTTTCCAGCAGTCATCACCGCTATCTCCAGTCCATCCACCACCGGGCCCCATCCCGGCAGACTCCGCCCCGCCCCGCCCCGCCCCGCCCCGCCGGCTGGGCACTCACCATGGGATAGTAGTAGCTGTAGGGGTAGGCATAGTTGTACTGCTGGTACCACTGGTAGTACTGCTGCTGCTGCAAAGCTGAGGCTTCTGCCTGGGACACGTACTGTGGAAACAGAGAGGCACACGTGCCGTCAGCAGCCCAAATCCACAGGCGGCCCCCAAAGCACAAGCCTGTTGTTTACTGGTGGGTAATTGCCAAGGGATGAAACTGGGTTCATGTATCTGCAAAGTGAGCCGCCGTCTCCACCATGAGACTCACAGACGTTAGAGACCAGGGACATGGACATGGCCTCCCTC
Organism: Macaca nemestrina; assembly: GCF_043159975.1. NCBI lineage: Eukaryota > Metazoa > Chordata > Mammalia > Primates > Cercopithecidae > Macaca > Macaca nemestrina. The sequence goes on along the minus strand of NC_092144.1, from coordinate 64,526,390 downwards.
TTCAGAACCATATCACACCCTAGATTCCTCAAGGAAACAGAACTCTTCCGTTCAGACTTAGATACCCTGGAACAACTTTTATGTTTCCCCTCAGAGCACCCCGTCCGAATGATACAAGAGGACGCCAGACTGTCTCTCTCCCACGACCACTGGCTCAGGGTACCCAGCCCCATGTCCTTCTCACTTGTGCACTGGCCACAGGCCCATTGCTGCTGGACTTGGCAGAGCTGCCGGCGGCTCCTGACTTGCTGATGCTGGCCAGGGCCTGGCGGGCCTTCTCCCACTCTGGGTTCTCGTGCATTGGCGTCTCCATGCCATTCTCTCGGCCTGCCCCAGCCACCATGCTGTACTGAGAAGACCTGCAGAGAGAGGACCTCAAGTCACACCTGTTCTCCCCACTGTACACAGGTGGGCAAGTTGGGAGGCAAATTCCAGTCCCTGGATCCCAAATCTAACTGTCACTACCTATCTAAGCCTAAGTTTTCTAATCTGTACTATGCTGATAAAGGGTTTCTGCTTCAGAGTCTTCTGGGAGGGATAAATGAGATCACCCACTTCAGGTACTTATCCCAGAGCCTGGCACACAGGAGTTGTTAAAACCAAACAAACAAAAAAATTAACAGAACCCACAGAACTGAACACAGGCCCTGGCACCTCCTAGGGCTATGTCTTTCATGAATCAATGAATTCCGTCTGACATCACCCCAGTCGGCAGGTTATCACACTATTTTGAGAAAAAATAAGGAATTTGCAGAAAAACAAATAAATGAGTGTCTATTGAGTGTTGGGAATCTGCCTAATTATACTTGCTTGAATGAATCATCATAATTCTGCAAAGCAAGCACTGTACTGTGAAAAATGAAAGCTCCAAGAGGTAAGGCCCCTCTCCACACAACCGAATGCTTCCCTCTGTGTTTGCCTCACCACCACCCCCAATCACAGGGATTGTGGCATCACTTCCCCTAAGGCCACGTGAGGTCCCACCCCAGAGGATAGCACTGGGTCTTGCTTCCTCTTTCCCTCCCGACCGGCCTCCATCCCTCTTGCCACACTAACCAATCTGTGCTACGTTGATCACCCACGTTGGCCGCCATCTGGACCTTGGGGTATAAGGGGTGGACCTCGGGAGCCAGACTGCTTTTTCACTGTCTATGAGAAAAAGAATGAGTTAGGGAGACTTAAGGGGGAGCTAAAAACATGTCACAAAGTGGGGAGGAAAAGTAGATGAACTCACAAGAAGCCAAGTAGAAAAGGGGAGGCTGACAGAGAAGCCACTGGGGTCAAGGATCTGAAGAGTTCTGGGTGTGGACTAAAAAGGCTGGAGTAGGCCGGGCGCGGTGGCTCAAGCCTGTAATCCCAGCACTTTGGGAGGCCGAGACGAGGTCAGGAGATCGAGACCATCCTGGCTAACACGGTGAAACCCCGTCTCTACTAAAAAATACAAAAAACTAGCCGGGCGAGGCGGCGGGCGCCTGTAGTCCCAGCTACTCGGGAGGCTGAGGCAGGAGAATGGCGTAAACCCGGGAGGCGGAGCTTGCAGTGAGCTGAGATCCGGCCACTGCACTCCAGCCTGGGCCACAGAGCGAGACTCTGTCTCAAAAAAAAAAAAAAAAGGCTGGAGTATGAGGAGAAGCCCCTGGCCACTCTGTAGTGCTCCGGGTGGAAAACGAAGGATTTGGAAACAGGGAAGCCAGAACAGACTTCCCAAAGGGAAGGAGAACGGTCTGAAATCCATGTGAGCAGAGAGAGGGTGTGATGAAAGGTCGAGAGGGTGGGAGTGCCTCCACCAAGGGGGAAAAGTTCTAAAAAAGATTCTAGGGGCCAGGTGTGGTGGCTCACGCCTGTAATCCCAGCACTTTGGGAGGCCGAGGCAGGCGGGTCACCTGAGGTCAGGAGTTCGAGACCAGCCTAACCAACATGGACTAACCCCGTCTCTACTAAAAATACAAAATTAGCTGGGCATGGTGGCACATGCTTGTAATCCCAGCTACTAGGGAGGCTGAGGCAGGAGAATCGCTTGAACATGGGAGGCGGACGGCAGTGAGCTGAGATTGCACCACTGCTCTTCAGCCTGGGCAGCAGGGTGAAACTTTGTCTCCAAAGAAAAAAAAAAAAAAATTCTAGGGAATACGGGTTGTGAAAGGAACCTGAACCAAGAGAACAGATGCTATAATGAGAAGAGTCTGAGGGAACCCTTAAGGCTGAGAGGGTGGAAAGGTTTCCGAAAACTCTAAAAAAGACAATGCCGACGTGAACCCCAACGTGAAGAAATGGGTTCTTAGCACCGAGAGACTGATTTCAAACAGGTCTCTGAAGGGCAGTAAGGAGACCGACGTGGGAGTCCTCAGTGGGACTACCCCTGCCTGCTTCCACGGGAGGTTCCCGGAAGCAGGGGTAGGGCTGGGAGAGAAAAGGGATCACCTTGGTTGGGTGTCTGGACATAAAGCTTTGGAAATGCCAAACAAGACCCAAAACATGTTCAAGGAATTAAGAGTGGGGTAGAGAGAACTGGAAGGAAAGTGGAGTGTCTCCGGGGCGAGGACGGCGAAGCCTAAACTCCCGCGAGGGAGTAACCGATAAGTAGGCTAATGAATCCCGCAGGAGAACCGGAATTCTCCCAAGTTGACGGGATAGGAACAGGAGTCTGGAGCTGGGGAAAAACCCTAGAAACGCAAAGGCTTAACTTAAACAGGACACAGGGCGTGAGTGGAGACGAGGTTTCGTGGCGGGGACACAGGAAAACGCGCCCCCGGGCAGAACGGAGATCAGAAATAAGGTCAAGAGTTGGGGGCTGGGGAGAGGACTCCCCGACGGGTCTCAAGAACGGGGACAGGCACCAGACGTGAGGCCTGGGGTTCCGGGAGCACCTGGCCGTCCCGCAGGCTGGGCGAAGGCAAAGGAGGACGCCGGGTGGAGGAGGCCGCCCGGATCCCCAAGACTGGCCACGGAGCCACTGCCCAGGCCGCGCCTGCGCACCACGCCCCAGAAAGACTCGCTGGAGTCGCCCGTCGCCCAGGGCAACACCCGGTCAATGGAGAGAGTGAGGGGCGCGCCCCGGGGCCCCAAGAACTCCGAGGGAGAGGGACGGGGAGTGGAAGACTACGGCGCACGCGCGCTAGTGCCCGAACGCGCGCCCCCAGGCCCGGTGCGCAGGCGCAGTGGCTGCCCCCTGCCCCGCCACACCCTGTCGACGCTCGCGCGCGGCGTCTGCTGCTGCGACAGCCGAGAAGGCCTCGGGGCTCGCGGGACGCTAGACCGAAAGGAGATGCTATCCCCGCCCGCCTGCTCGCCCGCCGCTCCCCTTACCAACCAGGACCCTTCGCTGCAGGGACACGCCAACAACCACCCAGGCGATTACCAACACGGCCACGACACAGCTCGGCCACCCGGCTGGCTCTGGTCTTCTTTGGCTTCGACGTCCTGACCGCGGCGTCCTGACGTCACGCGGCGGCCTCGCCCCGCCTCGCTCGGCCCTGCACAGCCAATGACCGCCACGAGCTACGCTTGAGCCCGCCCTCCCGCCTACGCACTTACGCATGAGCGTTTTAAGGCAGGCCGGAAGTCTGGGTGGGGACGGTGGCCCCGAGGGGACAAGTGAGGCCGCATTAGCTGGTTTTGCCTCCCACGCAGCCCCGTTTTGTTGTTGTTGTTGTTGTTCTCCTCCGAGACGGGGTATTGCTCTTGCTCTGTCATCGCCCAGGATGGAGTGCAGTGGCGCAATCTCGGCTTACTGCAACCTCCGCCTCCCGGGTTCAAGCAATTCTCCTGCCCCAGCCTCCGGAGTAGCTGGGATTACAGGCGCGCGCCACTATACCCGGCTAATTTTTGTATTTTTAGTAAAGACGGGGTTTCACCATGTTGGCCAGGCTGGTCTCGAACTCCTCACCTCGTGATCTGTCCGCCTCGGCCTCCCAAGTGCTGGGATTACGGGCGTGAGCCACCGCGCCCGGCCGCAACCTTGTTTTGACTGAGTCAGTGGGAGCCATTACTGTTCCTCCATGTACACTGGCGTGACAAGAGTTCCGGGATGGTCCACAGCACCGTGATGTGGAAGCCCTGGGGAGAGAATGATAAAGAAAGGGGGTGAGGAACAGCTTCCCCCGGAAGAGCGGGCTTCCCTAGTCAATGAATCTGGAAGGGCGCAGTGGAGGGGGCGCGGCGAGTTCAGACGGATGGAGGCTGGAAGCTGGTGCTGTTGGAGGAGGATGGGTGTAGCAGTTGGCAGGGGCGCTGGGGTGGAAGTGTGTGGGGTCACAGGTGTGTAAGGGTGGGCGCGGAGCGGACCCCCAGAGGTCACTGAGGTCAGGCTGAGACATTGGACCAAATCTGTACATAGGCATTTCTCTGAACTCCGCGCCACCTGTTTCCATCCAGGACTCGGATACAAATTATCCAGTCCGCTGCAGGGACCGGTCACTGTGTCACAGTAAGTGGTAGGATTTAAGAGGCAGTTTTCCTCCTTTATTTTGTACCATTATGAACTTGAAGCTTGAAAAGCACATACCATTTTCATAACTACGTATTATTTTGTTAATGCTAGCATAGATCTTTTTCCGTTATTTTACTGTGTGTGGTGGGGGGTCGTTTTCTTTTGTTTGTTTTTGTTTTTGTTTGGGTTTTGGTTTTGGTTTTTTTTTTTTTTTTTTTTTTTGGTACCAAACTTTTTGTTCCGGAATAATTTTGGATTTATTCAAAACCTTGCCAAGGCCGGGCGCGGTGGCTCACACCTCTAATCCCAACACTTTGGGAGGCCGAGGTGGGTGGATCACCTGAGGTCAGGCATTCAAGATCAGCCTGGCCTGGCCGACATGGTGCAGTCTTGTCTCTACTAAAAATATAAAAATTAGCTGGGCGTGGTGACGCGTGCGCCTGTAATCCCATCTGCTCTGGAGGCGGAGGCAGGAGAATCGCTTGAACCCAGGAGGCCGAGGTTGCAGTGAGCCAGGGTTACGCCATTGCACTCCAGCCTGGGCGACAAGAGTGAAACTCTTGTCTCAAAAAAAAGAAAAGTTGCAAAGATCATAATGCAGTCCAGCGTATTTTATGCCCAGTTTCATCTGATGCTGTCATCAGAAGCATCAATAAAAGTGCTTTGTTACAGATACTGACAGGATACGTTAGTGTAACTAAACCCCAGACTTTACTGGGATTTCACCTTTTCCTCCAATGTTTTCTTTACATGCCAGAGTCCAAGCCAGGACGCACGCTCCATTTAGCTTTCTTTTACCTGTTGTTTAGGGCGGGTTTCTTGTAGATAGCATGTAGTTGGATCTTGCTTTTTTTTTGCCCAAGCGAACAGTCTCTGCCTTTTAAAAGAGGTGTTTATAACTGTACTTTTATTTTTTATGTCTTATTCTTTTAGCATTCTGTAACAGACACAGCGATAAAATGAAATGACTGGAACTTAAAAGTGAAAACTCTTTACAATTAAGCCCACAATTAGATACATTTATCTTACATGTCAGTAAAAAAAAAAAAAAAATTATGAAAACAGGACGAATTATATCACAAAAGAACCCCAAAATAGAAAAAATACCTAAGAAATGTGTCTAACCATGAAAAGTACTGTTCTTTTGGTGTCTTCTGTGTACTTAAGTACAAAACATTGTTGCCTCTGATTAATGCACCCTGTACTTATTTTTCTGTTGTCCAGTTACATATTTGGTCGAATCCAGGGCTATGTTCATGTACCATCCAGGCAAACCAGCACCCCTCCCTTAATCCACTTCAGAATTTTACCCCAACTGTCTGATGATTTGCTCTAAGAAGTCACTAGGGGGTTGTTTTTTTTAAAATCAATTATTTTATTTTATTTTTTTTTTGAGACTGCTATGTTGCCCAGGCTGGAGTGCAGTAGCACGATGTCAGCGTACTGCAACCTCTGCCTCCCAGGTTCAAGCAATTCTTGTGCCTCAGCCTCCCAGTAGCTGGGATTACAGATATGCACCACCACACCCAGCTGAGTTTTGTATTTTTAACGGAGACGGTTTCACAGTGTCGAGCAGGTGGGTCTCGAATTCCCAATCTCAGGTGACCTGCCCGCCTCCGCCTCCCAAAGTGGTAGAATTACAGGCATGAGCCACTGCGCCTGCCCAGTAGGGCGTTGCTTCTGAACACTTATTTTAATGATCTTGGGTGGGCCAGGTGCGGTGGCTCACGCCTATAACCCTAGCACTTTGGGAGACTGAGGCAGGTGGATCACCTGAGGTCAGGAGTTCTAGACCAGCCTGGCCAACATGGCGAAACCCCGTCTCTACTAAAAATACAAAAAAATTAGCCAGGCGTGGTGGCGCATGCCTGTAATCCCAGCTACTCCGGAGGCAGGAAACCTGAGTTGTAATCCCAGCTCTTTTACTTAACCAGCCGTATGAGTTGGAAAACTCATTATTTCCCTTCTCTTGGCTCTAGATTCCTCATCTTGCAGCTGGGATCCAGAGTTCATACTCCAGGAGCCCAACTACAGCAAAAACCAAAACTGTACTTTTTTTTTTTTTTTTTTTTTGGAGACAGGGTCTCTCATTCTGTCACCCAGGCTGGAGTGCAGTGGCGTGATCTCGATCTCAGCCCACAGCAGCTTCACCCTCCCAGGCTCAAGTGATCCTCCTGCCTCAGCTACACAGTGTGATGGTATTTTGTTATAACAACCAGCATGTAGTTAAGACATTTATTGAAGGATGTCTTGGTTCCTTCCAAGTTTTTGGCAATGATCCATAAAGCTGCATAAACATGTACGTGCAGAGTTCTTTGTGGGCACAGGTTTTCAGCCCATCTGTGTCAGTACTGGGGAGCACTGTTGCTGGTTTGTATTCTACCAGTATGTCTAGGATTATGAGAGACTGCCACACTGTCCTCCAAAATAGCTGTACCATTCTACATTGCCAACACCAAGTAATGAGAGTTTCTGTTGCTCCACATTTCTGCCAGCATTTGGTGGTGCCAGCATTTTGGATTTGGCATTCTAATAGGTATGTAGTGGTGTCTTGTTTTGTTGTTGTTTTTTTTTTTTGAGACAGAGTCTCGCTGTGTCTCCCAGGCTGGAGTGCAGTGCAGTGGTGTGGTCTCAGCTCACTGCAACCTCCTCCTCCCGGGTTCAAGCGATTCTCCTGCCTCAGCTTCCCAAGTAGCTGGGGCTACAGGCGTGTGCCACCACACCCGGCTAATTTTTGTATTTTTAGTAGAAACGGGGTTTCACCATGTTGGCCAGGATGGTCTCGATCTCTTGACCTCGTGATCCACCTGCCTCAGCCTCCCAAAATGCTGGGATTACAGGCGTGAGCCACCACACCCGACCAGTGGTGTCTTGTTTTAATGCGCAGTTCCCTAATGACATACGACTAACATCTTTTCCTATGCTTATTTGCCATCTATATTAGGGTTCTCCAGAGGGCCAGAACTAACAGGATATATGTATATATTGAAAGGGAGTTCATTAGGGAGAATTGGCTCACACGGTCATCAGGCGAAGTCCCACCACAGGCCGTCTACAAGCTGAGGAAGGAAGAAACCAGTCATGTCTCCAAGTCCGAAAGCCTCAAAAGTTGGGAAGCCAATGGCCAGCCTTCAGTCTGTGGCAGAAGGCCCAAGAGTCCCCAACAAACCACAGGGAGAAGTTCAGGAGTCCAAAGGCCAAAGAACCTGGAGTCTAATGTCCAAGGACAGGAAGCATCCACCACAGGAGAAAGATGAAAGCCAGACGACTCAGCAAGCCAGCCCCTCCCACCTTCTGCCTGTTTTATTCTAGCCACGCTGGCAGCCAACGGGATGGTGTCCACCCACACTGAGAGTGGGTCTTCCTTTCCCACTCCACTGACTCAAATGTCAGTCTCTGCTGGCAACACCTCACAGACACACCCAGAAACAATCCTTTTTTTTTTTTAAGACAAAGTCTCACTCTCTCACCCCGGCTGGAGTGCACTGGCACCATCTCGGCTCACTGCAACATCCGCTTCCCGGGTTCAAGCAATTCTTCTGCCTCAGCCTCCTGAGTAGCTGGGACTACACGTGCCAGCAGGTTCGGCTAATTTTTGTGTTTTTAGTAGAGACGGGGTTTCACCATATTGGCCAGGCTGGTCTCAAATTCTTGCCTACCTCGGCCTCCCGCAGTGCTGGGATTACAGGTGTGAGCCACCGTGCCCGGCTGCTTTTCCTGTTTTTTAATCAGATTGTTTTCCTGTTAACTGAGTTTTCAGAGCCCTTTGTATATCTTGGATAACAGTCTTTAATGAGATAGGTCTCTTGCAAATAGTTTATCCCAGGCCGCAGCTTGTTTTCTCATCATATTAAAAATGTTTTTCAAAGAGCAGAGGGTTTTTTTATTATTATTTTAATAAAGTCCAGCTTGTAAGTTTCTTTCATGGAGCACGCCTTTAATGTATCAAAAAATTTATCATGGCGGGATACAGTGGCTCACAGCTATAATCCCCGTATTTTGGGAGGCTGAGGTGGGCGGATCGCTTGAGGCCAGGAGTTTGAGACCAGCCTGGCCAACATGGTGAAACCCCATCTCTGCTAAAAATACAAAAATTAGCCGGGCGTGGTGGCGCACAACTGTAATTCCAGCTACTCAGGAGGCTGAGGCGCGAGAATCACTTGAACCCAGGAGGCAGAGTTTGCAGTGAGCCAAAATTCTACCAGTGTACTCCAGCCTGGGCAATAGAGTGAGACTCTTGTCTCAAAAAAAAAAAAAAAAATTTCACAAAACCCAGTCATCTAGATTTTCTCCTAGGTTGTCTTCTAGGAGTTTTATAGTTTTGCATTTAACATTCAGGTCTATGATCCATTTTGAATTAATTTTTGTGAAGAGACTAAGGTCTGTGTCTAGATTTTATTTATTTATTTTTGGCATGTTGATGTCCACTTGTTCCAGCACCATTTGTGGGGAGAGGTTTGAGCATTTTTTATGATACTGTTCTTTTTCTTTCTTTTTTTTTTTTTTTAGACGGAGTCTCACTCTGTCACGCAGGCTGGAGTGCAATGGCGTGGTCTCGACTCACGGCAACCTCTGCCTCCCAGGTTCAAGCAATTCTCCCACCTCAGCCTCCCAAGTAGCTGGGACTACAGGTGTGCAGCAGCACACCCAGCTCCTTTTTGTATTTTTAGTAGAGACAGGGTTTCACCATGTTGGCCAGGCTGGTCTCGAACTCCTGACCTCGGGATCCGCCTGCCTCGGCCTCCCAAAGTGCTGGGATTACAGGCGTGAGCCACTGCGCCTGGCCTTGTCTTCACTTTTGAAAAACAGTTTCAATGAGTATAGAATTCTAGGTTGACTACTTTTTTTTTTTTTTTTTTTGAGACGGAGTCTCGCTCTGTCGCCCAGGCTGGAGTGCAGTGGCCGGATCTCAGCTCACTGCAAGCTCCGCCTCCCGGGTTCACGCCATTCTCCTGCCTCAGCCTCCTGAGTAGCTGGACTACAGGCGCCCGCCACCGCGCCCGGCTAATTTTTTGTATTTTTAGTAGAGACGGGGTTTCACCGTGGTCTCGATCTCCTGACCTTCTGATCCGCCCGCCTCGGCCTCCCAAAGTGCTGGGATTACAGGCGTGAGCCACCGCGCCCGGCCTCTACTTTTTTCTTTTGCTACTTTAAGAATTTTCTTACACTGCTTTCTCACATTGTTTCCAGTGAGAAATCTGGTGTCATCCTAATTTTTGTTCCTCTGTTTATAAAATATTTTTGTTTTTCATCTGGCTGTTCTCAAGATTTTCTCTTTATTACTGGTCTTAAGAAATCTGATTAGGATGTGTCTTGGTTTTTGTGTTTCTTCTGCTTGGGGTGTGTTGAGTTTCTTGGATCTTTGGTTTTATAGTTTGTATCAAATTTGGGAAATTTGGGGTTGTTATTTCTTTAAACACTTTCTGTTCCTTTCTCTCTCCTTATGGGCCTCCAGTTACACATATATTAGAATATCCCACCACTCACTAGTGTTCTTTCCATTTAAAAAATATATATATTCATTCCTTTTGTGGCAGGGCATGGTGGCTCATGCCTGTAATCCCAACACTTTGGGAGGCCAAGGCAGTAGGATCATTTGAGCCCAAGAGTTTGAGACCATCTTGGGCAACATGGTGAGACCTCATCTACAGAAAATGTTTAAACATCAGCCAACCATGGGCCGGGTGCAGTGGCTTACGCCTGTAATCCCAGCACTTTGGGAGGCCAAGGCGGGTGGATCACGAGATCAGGAGATGGAGACCATCCTGGCTAACATAGTGAAACCCCATCTCTACTAAAAATACAAAAATATTAGCTGGGTGTGGTGGCGGACGCCTGTGGTCCCAGCTACTTGGGAGGCTGAGGCAGGAGAATGGCGTGAACCCAGGAGGCGGAGCTTGCAGTGAGCCAAGATCACGCCACTGCACTCTAGCCTGAGCAACAGAGCGAGACTCCGTCTCAAAAATAATAATAATAATAAAATTAAAATAAAAAAATTAGCCAAGCATGGTGGCATGCGCCTGTAGTCCCAGCTACTCGAGAGGCTAAAGTGGGAGGATCGCTTGAGCTGGGGAGGTTGAGGCTGCAGTAAGTCATGATCATGCCAGTGCACTCCAGCCTAGGTGACCGAGTGAGACCCTGTCTAAAAAATAAATAAATCACTTTTTAAAATGTTTCATTTGGACAGTTTCTAATGCTGTCTTCCAGTTCATGAATCTTTTTTTCCCTGCAATGTCTAACCTGCTGTTCTAGCCAGTGCATTATTTCTTTCAGACATTGTAATTTCTATCTCTTGATATCCAATTTGGGCTTTTTAAATATCTTCTATATCTGTAAAGAACTTTTGAACGTATGGAGTACATTATAATAGTGGTTTTAATGTTCTTACCTACTTATTCTAACTTCTGGGCCCATTTCAGTTGAATGATTTTTATCCTCACGATGTGCCCTATTTTCCTGCTTGTTGCATATTTGGTGACTTTGTTATTGGATACTAGACAATGTCAGTATTACCTTGTCAGGCGCTCGTTACTTTTGTGTGCCAGTAAATATTCAAAAATTTGAGAATGCAGTGACGTTACGTGGAAGCAGCTTGATCCTTTCAGGTTTTGCTTTTAAAATTTCTCAGGTGGGGCCAGAACAGTGTTTAACCGTCTGTTCCTCACAGTTGATGTAACACCCTTCTCAGTGCTCTCCCCAGTGTTCCTTCAATTATGAGGTTTTTCTGGCAGGAACAACGCCTTGTCAAGCCCTGTGTGAGTCCCCAGAACTCAGGCACTATTTCCTTCAGTCCCTCCAGGTGGTTATTTCCCTGGCAGTCTAGTCCATTCAGGCTGCAGTAATGGAGGACCATGGACTAGTGACTCAAAAATAACAAACACTTATTTCTCACAGTTCTGGAGGCTGGAAGTCCAAGATAATTTATTTTTATTCTTATTTATTTATTTTTTGAGATGGAGTCTCGCTGTGCTGCCCAGACTGGAGTGCAATGGCATGATCTTGGCTCACTGCAACCTCTGCCTCCCGGGTTCAAGAGATTCTCCTGACTCAGCCTCCCAAGGAGCTGGGACTACAGGCGCTCACCACCACACCCGGCGAATTTTTTGTATATTTAGTAGAGACAGGGTTTCACCATGTTGGCAAAGCTGGTCTCTTAACACCTGAGCTCAGGTGATCTACCCGCCTCGGGCTCCCAAAGTGCTGGGATTGCTGGGATTACAGGCGTAAGCCACCGCGCCCGGCCAGTTTTTTGTATTTTTAGTAGAGACGGGGTTTCACCGTGTTGGTCAGGCTGATCTTGAACTCCTAACCTCGGGCGATCCGCCTGCCTCAGCCTCCCAAAGTGCAGGGTGAGCTATCGCGGCCGGCCCATAACTGCATTCTCAAAACAAAGCTCAGACTCTGCTCTCTCCTCTGCTCACGGAGTCCTCCCAGCTCCGCCTCAGTGTTCCCTCCCTGTCCCATGGCCTGGAAACTTGTAACAGGACCCTGCGGCAATTTTAGGGCTTTTCTTGATGTTTCCCATCCCTCAGGGATCACTTTCTTGTGAGAGTCTTGACTGCTGTTGTTTTCTTGTATTTGCTCTGGTTTTGGGGGGCCGTTGCAGCAAGGAGAGCAAGTCCAGACTCTGTGACTCCACCGTGGTCGGAGTGGAAGCCCCCATAGGTAACATTCTAAAAATAACCACTGGATTTTCCTTTTGTAAAGGTTGGGTAAAATGCCTTCTTTTTTTTTTTTTTTTTTTTTTTTTTGAGACAGAGTCTCACTCTGTTGCCCAGGCTGGAGTGCAGTAGGTGCGATTCCAGCTCACTGCAACCTCCACCTCCCAGGTTCAAGTGATTCTCCTGCCTCAGCCTCCTGAAGAGCTGGGATTACAGGCGCCTACCACCATGCCTGGCTAATTTTTGTATCTTTAGTAGAGACGGGGTTTCACCGTGTTGGCCAGGCTGGTCTCAAACTCCTGACCTCAGGTGATCGCCTGCCTCAGCCTCCCGTAGTGCTGGGATCACAAGCATGAACGACGGCGCCCAGGGCCAACTTCTTGATAAAAGATCACCCCCAGGCTCATTGGCATGGGAGATCAAGCAGCTGAATCTCAAGGTACTTTGCACCCACCCAACAGTAACAGTCAGCGGTTGCCTGTGCTTGGGAAATGGGCTCAGGGGCACTAGAGGGCAGTGTTTGAGAGGAAAGAAGTCAGCACAGCAGCAGGGCCTGCCCCGGGGCAGACAGCCTACATGGTCAGGAAAAAGTGAGTGAACGGATGTTGTCCCCAGAACCCCTCCCTGAAATTGCAGTTGATTTTTATTCCCCACCTCAAGCCCACATATCCAAAGCTTCCTCTGAACGCTCCTTGCAGTGCACAAGATAGAAATGATTGACAGGCACGGAGCCGCGGCGGGCCCCACGCTGGACACCAGCATCTGGCACCGTGGGTCACCAAGCACCAACCTGATCTCCTCGGAGCCAGGTGTGTGTTGGGATTCAGGATTTTTCCGTTTCAAAGGTAGTATGATCTCTACTCCACAGGGCACACGGCACCCTCAGTGCTCAGCACAGCAGTGGGCAGCAACCTGGTGAGCTTTTCTGCAGGGAAGTGTGTGAACGTTCACACCGAGCGGGGTCAGTCACGTCTGTGAGTCATCTCCCACCAACACAGGTCAGGTTTTCCCGCCCAATGAGCTTGGGGATGGCTTCACTTCGAAGCTCTTTGGATCTGTGGATTCTGGAATTTTGGATTTGTGATACCCATTTGATCAAAGAGGCAACCAAAGGCCGGACGCGGTGGCTCACGCCTGTAATCTCAACACTTGGGGAGGCCGAGGCGGGAGGATCATGAGGTCAGGAGATCGAGACCATCCTGACTAACACAGTGAAACCCTGTCTCTACTAAAAATACCAAAAAAAAAATTAGCCGGGCGTGGTGGCGGGCGCCTGTAGTCCCAGCTACTCGGGAGTCTGAGGCAGGAGAATGGTGTGAACCTGGGAGGCGGAGCTTACAGTGAGCCAAGATTGCGCCACTCACTCCAGCCTGGGCAACAGAGCGAGACTCCGTCTCAAAAAAAAAAAAAAAAAGAGGCAACCAAGGTCTAATGGGTCAAGTGACTTTCCACATCCGTGAAGGTCATGAGAAGCAGGACCAGGATGGTGGCCCAGCAGTGTCTTCAAGGATAAGCTGGGCCCTTCACCGTGCAGGCCCCTCTCCGTTGGTCCACTCTGCCACTGCTGTCTGCCACACCCTGCCCTGATATCTCCTCTCTGCCAGATTTTTCCCTCACGTCCTCAACTCAGCCAAGAGCTGGTTTCTTCCAGAAAGAGCCCTGCTGTCAGGTGATTTATCGGACTTCTCTTTTTTTGGATGTTTGTTTTCAGGGTTTAGCTGATCAAAGTGGTATCGTTGTAACAGGCAGCTCTAAATATAAGTTTTCAGAGGCCTGTGTGTCTTTTTCTGTAAATCAATTCCCAAAAGCAGGATTGTTGGGGCATGGGGTGTATGCAGTTTTGATCTGATCACATACAAGCACATTTTTTTTTTTAAGGGATAGTGGCAGTTTGCAGCCTCAGAAGTGTTTTGAGTGCCTGTTCCTCCAGATCCTTGCCCGCCCAGGACGTCAGCACTCTTGTTAATTTTATTGTATCTGGGTAGTGAAAAAGAGTAGTCTCTCATTCTTTCAAACTGCATGTCCCAGTTATTAGAGTTTGAATCTTTTTGTCTGTTTACTGATGTTGGAATTTTTACTTTATTGAATATTCATCTCAGTCGATTACTTTTTTTTTTTTTTTTTTTTTTTGAGACGGAGTCTCGCTCTGTCGCCCAGGCTGGAGTGCAGTGGCGCGATCTCGGCTCACTGCAAGCTCCGCCTCCCGGGTTCACGCCATTCTCCTGCCTCAGCCTCCAGAGTAGCTGGGACTACAGGCGCCCGCCACCACGCCCGGCTAATTTCTTTTTTTTGTATTTTTAGTAGAGACGGGGTTTCATCGTGTTAGCCAGGATGGTCTCGATCTCCTGACCTCGGGATCCGCCCGCCTCGGCCTCCCAAAGTGCTGGGATTACAGGCTTGAGCCACCGCGCCCGGCCAATCGATTACTTTTAAATGGGTTGTCTTTTTCTTAGTTTATGAAAGCTTTTGTAGATTTTATCTGTTAAGAATATATTTAGATTATATCTTTTAAGAATATTTCTGCATCACAACTTTTAACACACATGCACACACACACACACACTCTCACACTCTCTCTCACTGTTCCCCAGTCTATCAATTTGCCATTTGACTTTGCGGCATTTTTTTCAATCTATAATTTGTCAAATAAGCTATCTTTTCCTTTCTGGTTTTATGATCTCTTGCTGAAACTCCTCCCTCCCCACTTTCCCTACCCAGTTATACAACATGCAGACAACATACAAATATTCTCCTAATTTCTCTCTTTTTTCCCCCCCCCCCAGAGATGGAGTCTCACTCGGTCACCCAGGCTGGAGTGCAGTGGGTGCAACTTCCACCTCCTGGGTTCAAGCAATTCTCCTGCCTCAGCCTCCCGAGTAGCTGGGGTTACAGGCTTGTACCACCCCGCCCAGCTAATTTTTTTTTTTTTAAGTAGAGATGGGGTTTCACTGTGTTGGCCACTCTGCTTTCAAACTCCTGGCCTCAAGGGATCCACCCATCTTGGCCTCCCAAACTGCTAGGATTACAGTCATGAGCCACCGCAGCCAGCCTCTCTCTGTTTTTTGTCTTTTTTTTTTTTTTTTTTAAGAGACAGGGTCTTGCTCTGTTACCCAGGCTGGAGTGCAGTGGCACGATCACAGCTCACTGCAGCCTCGAAACGAGCTCAAGCCAGGAGCCTCAGCCTCCCGCGTAGCTGGCACCACAGGCATGCACCACCATACCCACCCTCCTAATTTCTCCTGAAATTCTGTGCCTTTACTTGTACACATCCAGATCTTCCACCCATCTTATCTATAGAAGGTTTTGGCCAGATGGAGAGCCGATATGTCACTACTGCTGCTAAATCAACCATCCTTTCCACACTGACTTGAAATCTGTCTTCTGTCATGCGTGTATATATATATATATATACACACACACACACACACACACACTTAGATCTATTTCTAGGCCATCTATTCTGTGCCAGAGATGTCTGTGTCTTCCTATGTCAGAACACATGTATTACTTTTAGAATCAGAAGAAAGGGTTCTTTTTGTTTTTTGATTTTTTTTTTTTTTTAAAAACCATGTCTTTGGAGCCCCTGCTGAGCCTGGACAGGCACAGAAATTCCTGGCGGCTGGGAGGCCAGGGGAGAGAGGACAGCAGGGAGGATGTCACAGCCCCGAATCAAGGGAGAGGAGAAATAAGGAGGGCTCAGCTGCTTGTAAAATAGTCTTCCCTTTTATTTTCAATCAACCCTTTTCCAAGTTAGTGCCACGAGTTGAGATCAGGGGGTCAGAGCCCACTGGGATGTGGCGGGGGCAGCAGGGGGACTCATGTCCCCCGCCCCCAGCTCAGTCCCTCCAAGGATGGGACCGGCAGCCAGGGATGAAGGGTGTGAGGCTGTCTGCCCCCTCCCCTGCCAGCCCTACTCCCTAGTCTGCCCCCTCAGCTACTCCCAAGGCCAAGGACAGGGAGGCGGTCCTGTGCGGGCTGTCCGTGGCCAAGAGTGTTAGTGGTCAGAGCCCAGGCAGGCTGGGTTAGTGGGGTCTCCTCCGGCAGCCAGGGAAGGAACTGCGGAGAGAGGGAGAGAGGGGGCAGTGATGCAGGTGGGAGGGCCTGCCCCGTGTGATCCACCCAGCAGGAAGCACGCAGCCCATGCCTGGAGCAGCTCAGAGGGCAGGAGGAGAGGGCAGAGGCTAGGCTGTAGGAGCTGGGGGTGTCCCTTGGAAGCTCACCGAAGAGGGGAGCCAGGGTCCAGTCCGGCAGGGAGGAGGGGCTCAGATAGACGACTGCCACTGCACAAAGCGCTTGGATTCCTGCTGGAAGATTCAGGGGAGAGGAGGGAATGGAGTGGGAATTGGTTTTGTACTGTGGGAGCCCTGCCCCTCCTCCCTCAGGCCCGAGTCCAGGCCCCCGGCCCCTCCTCCCTCAGACCCAGGAGTCCAGGCCCCCGGCCCCTCCTCCCTCAGACCCAGGAGTCCAGGCCCCCGGCCCCTCCTCCCTCAGACCCAGGAGTCCAGGCCCCCGGCCCCTCCTCCCTCAGACCCAGGAGTCCAGGCCCCCGGCCCCTCCTCCCTCAGACCCAGGAGTCCAGGCCCCCGGCCCCTCCTCCCTCAGACTCAGGAGTCCAGGCCCCTGGTCCCTCCTCCCTCAGACCCAGGAGTCCAGGACTGCAGCCCCTCCTTCCGCACACCTGGGAGTCCATACCCCGGCCCCTCCTCCCTCAGACCCAGGAGTCCAGGCCCCCAGCCCCTCCTCCCTCAGACCCAGGAGTGCAGACCCCCAGCCCCTCCTCCCTCAGACCCAGGAGTCCAAGTCCCCAGCCCCTCCTCCCTCAGACCCAGGAGTCCAGGCCCCCAGTGTCTCCTCCCTCAGACCTAGGAGTCCAGGCCCAGCCCCTCCTCCCTCAGGCCCAGGAGTCCAGGACTGCAGCCCCTCCTTCCGCACACCTGGGAGTCCATACCCCGGCCCCCCCTCCCTCACACCCAGGAGTCCAGGTCCCCGGCCCCTCCTCCCTCAGACCCGGGAGTCCAGATCCCCAGCCCCTCCTCCCTCAGACCCGGGAGTCCAGGCCCCCGGCCCCTCCTCCCTCAGACCCGGGAGTCCAGGCCCCCGGCCCCTCCTCCCTCAGACCCGGGAGTCCAGGCCCCCGGCCCCTCCTCCCTCAGACCCGGGAGTCCAGGCCCCCGGCCCCTCCTCCCTCAGACCCGGGAGTCCAGGCCCCCGGCCCCTCCTCCCTCAGACCCGGGAGTCCAGGCCCCCGGCCCCTCCTCCCTCAGACCCGGGAGTCCAGGCCCCCGGCCCCTCCTCCCTCAGACCCAGGAGTCCAGTACCTGCGGGTTGAAAGGGTCGTCATCGTCTGTGTCATCGTAGTCGTCACTGGGGTTTGATGCGGGGCATGGCAGAGAGGCGGGATGGGGACCCATCAGGAGGCTGCACCCCCCACCCCAACCATGGTCCCCAGGTGCTGCCCCCGCTCCCCAGGACCCTGCCCTCCCCCGCTCCTGACCTGGGTGGGAAGAGGGCCCAGGCGCGGGGCAGGCTGCAGAGCGCGGTGGCCAGTGCTCCCGCGGACAGCAGGGAGAAGAGCAGCAGGAAGAGCAGGCCTTCCAGGGCGTCTTCGCACAGGCCCCGCAGGGCTGCGCCGTAGTCCTGAGGGGAGGGCGTCATCGGGCGGTGCCCCCACCCCCTCCCCCACCAGCACACACTGTGCACACCAGTCTGGCTGTCCTCCCAGCTGTGGTACTGCACACGTCAGCCGACTGCTCTGTGACTCAGTTTCCCCTGTCAAAGGGCGGTTCTGAGAATACAGTGGGGTCGTTGGTGTGATAGGCCTGGCACTCAGGAATTAATTGCACAGACTCCAGACTTGGCGTCTCCTGAGCTGCACACCCCCCCCCAACCCTGTGTCATTGCAGGTCCCCATCTCCCTTTCACATGGATCCTTCCCCACCAGCACCCCACATCCAGAACCAGTCCAGCATCTCCCACCAGCCCTGGGCCCTCTCCTCCATCTTCATCTGCCCCGGAACCTGAGAACTGCCCCTCCTGTTTCCCTTCTGCGTCCCGGCAGCGGCACCCCCTGCAGAAGCATCCTCTCCTGTACCAAGCGCCCGCAGGCCAGCCACCGCCAGCTCCGCCTTGGCCCAGGGGTGAGGGCTTCATAACCTGGGCCCTGCTGACATTTTGAGCCAGATCATTCTCTGTGGTGACGGCACTGCCCTGTGTGTTGTGGGGTGCTGAGCAGCACCGCTCAGTTCCACCCACCAGATGCCAGGAGGACCCCCTCCCGCGGTGTGGCAACCAACAGCAACTCTGCACCCAGTCAAGTGCCCATGGGGGCTACAGCACATGGAACGGCACGTAAAAGAACCAACCAGTGGCTCAGGATGACACCACACACACAATACACACTCAACACGCCAACAAATGCTGGCTCTGATGACTGTCATCCCAAGAAATCAGCAGAAACGGCCTTCACCGAATGCTAAGCACCTGCACAGCCTAATGCACTCCGTGGGGGTTGACAGAGCCTGCTCCGCCCCGGGCGCTGCCCCCAGTACCAGGAAACTTCGGTAAACAGGACAGAGAAGGTCATCTCAGAGGGTGGTGTGTGCAACGAGGTAGGAGGGCGAGCGTCAGTGCAGGGTGGGAGTAGGTCAGGTGACCCCACCAGCAGGGATGGGTCCTCCAGGAAGGAGCCAGGCAGAGGGCTGTGCAGAGGAAGCTGGGAAGGGCTGAGGCCAGAGGCAGACGTATCCAGGACTGACCACCCAGGCCCTTGTAGGTCAGGGCGAGGAGCAGGGATTTTAATCCGTGTCCAGGGGGAATCACCAAGGGTTTTAAGCAGAGGAAGAACTTGATCGGATTGTGTTTTAAAAGGATCACCCGGCTGGCTGGCTGCTGCATGCAGGACAGACGGGGGTAGGCGAGGGGGGACAGGGAAGAGGCCCCTGCAGTCATGGCGTTTAGGATGCGGGGACCCGGGCACAGTGATGGAGGTAGGAACAGTGGTGGGAGTCCAGATAGGTTTCAGAGGAAGGGCCAACAGAACTTGTTCCGAGAATGGTTGTGGGAGGTAAGAGCAGGGAGCTGGTTGTGGGAGGCATGAGCCTGAGTTTCTGGCAGGAACACCTGGTTGAGGTGGGGTGTCTGTTACTAAGCCAGTGAGGGCAGGGGTAGGGACCTGTCAGGGCAATGGAGGCTCTGTTTTGAGAGTATTGGTACATGCACACTGTCCTTCATCCTCACAACAGCCCTGCCAGGCAGACACCGACCCCCACACGCTGCTGCCTTTTGCAATGGTGGAAAGAAGTTGCAGCCCAGAGAGGGCAAGCTACTTGTCCGGAGTCACACAGTCTGGAAAGGGCAGAAGTGAGATGGAGCTGATTCACTTAGGCTCCGGCGCACACCCTCCTTCCTCTTCATCCCTGATGTCCCTTATTGTTGTTGTTGTTTTTTTTTAATGTTAAAATAGAGATGGGGTTTCACCATGTTGGCCAGGCTGGTCTTGAACTCCTGAGCTCAAGGAGTTCTGATCTGCCCTACTGGGCCTCCCAAAGTGCTAGGATTATAGGCACAAGGCACCCATGCCCAGCCCCCTCTATTTTTTTTTTTTTTTTTTTTCTTTGAGATGGATGATCGCTCTGTTGCCCAGGCTGGAGTGCAGTGGCATGATCTCAGCTCACTGCAACCTCCACCACCCCGGTTCAAGCAATTCTCGTGCCTCAGCCTCCTAAGTAGCTGGGAATGCAGGGGTGCGCCACCACGCCTGGCTAGTTTTTCTGTATTTTTAGTAGAGATGGGATTTCGCCATGTTGGCCAGGCGGTTCTCAAACTCCTGACCTCCAGGTGATCCACCCACCTTGGTCTCCCAAAATGCTGGGATTAGGGGCATGAGCCACAGTGCCCGGCCTGGCTGCTTATTCTTGGTTTTTAATCTGTGAGGACCCTGATGCCCTGACAGGGGAGATGGAGGCCCAGGTTCTCATGGTGCAGCTGTAGGAGAGGGTAGAGTGATCTGTCCTCCTCCTTCCCTTCCCTCCCTCCACGAAGGAGTCTGGGGGCCTGTATTCCAGTTTCTGCCTAGGCCACAGAAAAGTGCCTGGACCCCAGTTTATCCTTATGCAAAAGATCAGGGCAGCCCTGGGCTGGGTGGGGGCCCAACCTTTCCCAGCTCAATAGTCGGCAATTCTGAACATGGCTTCAGTGCTTGCTCCCCACTCCCTTTTCGGAATGCCAATTTCAGAAGGCTGGGGGGCAGTGGGAGCCACAGAAGGGGTCCGTCTGAGCCAGACCAGGGAAAGCTCAGGTCCAGGTATGGTGTAGATGAATCCCTTTTGGGTAGGGTTGCCAGATCAAATTCAGGACTTCCAGTTCAATTTGAATATCAGATGCCCATAAGGATAAACCGGGGTCCAGGCAGTTTTCTGTGGCCTAGGCAGAAACTGGGCTGGAATACAGGCCCCCCGGACCCCTTTGTGGAGGGAGGGAAGGGAAGGAGGAGGACAGATACATAATTTTCTAGGGTAAGTATCTCCCCAGCATTGCACCGGGCATACTTATAGCAGAGTGGTTTGCTGTTTGCTGAATCTGGCAGCCCTATTCTAGGGTCCATGGGGGGACAGATGGGGAAGGGACCATGCTTCCTTCTCCAGGAGAGAGAACGAGGCCTCAGCTGCAGTAGGGGCATTGGGCATTGAGAGTAGATGGATAAAGGCATTCCAGAAGCAGAAAGGACAAGACTGGGCAACTGCCTGGCTGTGGGGGGCAGAGGGTGGGGCCCTCCGGAAGGTCCCTCTCTCTTCAGTGTGCACGGGCTGGCTGGCCGTGGGACCTTGGGAAAGTCCCTCAACTCTGCACCTCATCTTCTAAGTCTGTTCAGTGGGATAAGGGATAATCATAGTTCCTTCCTCATAGCATTGTTATGAGTCATCGATGAGTTACCACCTGTGAAACGCAACAGGGTCAGGTACTTGGTGAAGTTATGCACATGTGCGGTCTTTGATGGGCAGACTGGCCCGGGAAAGGCATCCTCGGGTGTGTTTTCGAACAGCTCTCACTGGTGTTGTTTGTTTGTTTGTGACAGAGTTTCGCTCTTGTCGCCCAGGCTGGAGTGCAGTGGCGCAATCTCGGCTCACTGCAACCTCCGCCTCATGGGTTCAAGTAATTCTCCTGCCTCAGCCTCCCGAGGTGCGTGCCACCACCGCGCCTGGCTAACTTTTTGTATTTTTAGTAGAGACGGGGTTTCACCATGTTGGCCAGGCTGGTCTTGAACTCCTGACCTCAGGTGATCCGCCCGCCTCGGCCTCCGAAAGTGCTGGGATTACAGGTGTGAGCCTCTGCGCCCGGTCAGCTCCTACTGTTTTATAAGGGAATTTTTTTTTTTCGATCCTCACGACCATCCAGTAAAAAATAAATAAATAAATAAATAACACTCGTCCTTCCTCACGGTAGGGGTGGGAAGCAGAGTTAGCCAGGCTCACCTGCCTGTGGCCACGCAGCCTACAGCAAAACCCAAGCTGGAGTCTGCAGGACACCAGATATCTTTCCTCCTGGGCACCCTGCCCGCCCCTGCCTGTCCAATGTATGAACAGCATACGCCCCAGGGGAGCTGGACAGGTGCCCACTCTTGCAATCCCAGTTTTATAAGTGAGGGAACTAACTGAGGTACAGAGAAGTTAGGTGACTTGCCCTTGGTCAAGAGCTAGGACTGGAACCCAGGCAGTCTTATTCCTGAACTCACTGAGCGGCAGCCTCTAGGAGGGAGGGAGAGGCAGGAGGAAGGAGAGAGGAGAGAAGACAAGGAAGGAAAAGGTGGCAGGAATGGACGGGGAGGGTGGGATGGGGACCCAGGGAGGAGTGCGGGAGTTGGAGGGGGGAAAGGAAGGGAGGAGGGAAGGAATGTGGATAATGCTTGATAGGTAGGTAGACGACAGGTAGAGAATAGATATAGGACAGATAAATCATATAAACAGGATACAGAGATATCCTCAGGCGCAATGGCAGGGGTCCAAGGAGAGGAAGGAGCTAGTTCTGTGGGTCGAGGCAGAGGCTCCCAAGACTCCCCGTGGGAGAAGAAATTGGGAAGGGGAAGGGGGTTCACCTTGTGCAGGCCACGGCAGTGCAGCAGTGCCACCAACTGGTGAAAGTTTCCTTCTGTCACATTCAGAGTCTCCTCCAAGGACAGCAGAGGCTTCTACAGGGCGAGGACAGGTCGTTTTCCCACCCACTCGTCAGGCTCGCCCAGTGCCCTGGCCCCGCCCACAAGATAGGGCCCCGCCCAGCTCTGCGGCCCCGCCCACAACCCAGAGCCCCACCCACACACGGCCAAGGGGTCCGGTTCTCTGGGTTCTACCTACGCCCCACAGCTCCACCGCGCCCCTCCCGCCTTCCCCTTGGGGTCCACGTGTCTGGGGAGCGCCCACCCACCGACCTGCGCTGAAGGGAACTGAGGCACAGCTTCTCTCTCCAGGCCCAGCAGCTGGGAGTGGATGTTGGCCAGAGCTCGCTGGGACAGAGTCAGCCTCTGCAGAAAGAGAAAGGGAGGGAGGAGGACCCAGGAGTCGACGCCCCCGGCCCTCTTTCCTCTCCTCCGGACACAGCACTCGGGCCCCTGGCCTGCATCCTCCCCGGAACCCAGGAGTCCAGGCCCCAGCCCCAGCCCCTCCCCCTCCCTTCAGAGTCCAGATTTCTGGTTCCCTCAACACCCCTTTCCCTTGCCCGCAGCCCTAACCTGTTGGAAGGGGTTGGAGACGGCCTGGTTGCAGAGGAAATAATAGCTCAGGATGTCTGAAGTGGGAGGAGGAGAGGGGAGGAGGCCATGAGCCTGGGCCCCCAGGGACCTCCCGGGGGAAGGCCGGGGACTGGGGGGTTAGCAGGGTTAGGGGCCTCAGCCCAGCTCTGGAGGCCTCCTGGAGCCAGATGGTCTTACCTTCAGAGACCCGCCAGCCCCGCGTCCCTTCTGCTCCTGCCACAGCCAGAGCAGGCGCTGGTGCACATCCCTGTACTCCCTGGGAACCCCTGACTTAATGGTGCTCCCCAGTTTTCTCCAGGGGGCGAAAGCCCCCATTCCTGACGCCCAGAAGCACCCTTTCCTGACCCTCCTCTCTCTTCCTGGCACCAGCGTATTAATCCCGCCCTCTTTTCCAGCGCACCAGGAGAGGCGCTGCCAGCTGGAGCGGAAGGGATGAGGGTCTGGGCGGTGGCGGGGCTCCAGGAGGGCTCCGAGCTGGGGAGTGGCCAGGAGCCCTGCTTCCCTTCCAGAGGGCTGGGTCTCGCCTGGCGGGCTGTACCCCCACCCCACCCTGGGCAGGACCGGGCACAGAGGAGGCCTCAGGAAGCCAGGGCCTGCACTGCCCACACCGGCGGACCCACCGGGCCCTTGGAAATCACCTGAGCTGAGCCCTGTCTCCTCCTGGGTCAGGTTCAGAACATAAGGGTCTGGATTGGAGCAGAAGTCACTGAGGCCCTGTGTGAGGCAGCAGAAAAGGGGCTCAAACCTGAAACTGCCCCAGTTCCACATTTCCACAGCACGCAGTGCCTGGCTCCCCGGCTCCCCTCCGCACCCAGGGGTCCAGGTCCCAGCCCTTCCTCCCTCAGACTTAGGAGTCCAGGTCCCAGCCCCTCCTCCCTCAGACTCAGGAGTCCAGGTCCCAGCCCCTCCTCCCTCAGACTCAGGAGTCCAGGTCCCAGCCCCTCCTCCCTCAGACCCAGGGGTCCAGACTCCCCAGCCCTTTCTCCCTCAGACCCAGGAGTCTAGGCCCCCAGCCTCTCCTCCCTCGCACCCAGGAGTCCAGACCCCCAGCCCCTCCTCACTCGTTCCTAGGAATCCAGGCTTCCAGCCCCTCCTCCATTACAGCCTAAGCGTCCAGGACACCAACCTGTACCCACTCAGGACCCAGAAAACCAGCCCTAAACCTCAGAGCTGTGATCGTGCCCCCCAATTCCTTTCTCTGCTAAGCCATGCCATCCCAGGATCCAGAAGTTGAAGTCTCCAGGCCCCCAGTGGCCGAGCCCCGGCACTCACCACAGCCGTGGCTGCCTCCAGGCCCATGGAGCCCCAGCTCAGGACAAGAACCAGGAGACTCATGACCGTCATCCTAGAGTAGGGGAGGGAGGATCAGCCTGGGGTTCTTAATCTCCTAGCCTAGCCTCTTTCCACACCCCAAATCCCATCACAGCCGCCCCCCCTACCCCACACCCACCTCTGGAGCCTGGAGGATCAGAATTAGGGACACAGAAGTTCGGTGGTGGGGGGTGGGCCTGTGGCTGCTGACGTCCAGCTGGACATCTGGCTCCTGCCCAGATGAGCAGGGTGTGGGGTACGAGCAGGGCCCTGGGCTAGGGGGTCGTGGCTTGGATCCCAGCTCCAGGACCCTGAGACGGTGACTGCTCACCTCTGGGCTCACTTCCCCTGAAGGTTCCCAAGTCCACCCACAGCCCGGTCAGCCTCCGGCTCTGCCCCGTCTCCTCTGAGAATGGGAGACAGTTCCAGGGCTGAAATCTGAAAGTCTCTGGACTTTCCAGGTGGGGAGGGGTGCAGGGGGCGTGTCAGCACTGGTAGGGTGACCAACAAGCAGGAAGGGCACCCAGGGGTCCCCAAACTGAAGGCCTGGCCTCCAGTCCCAGACTTGCCCCGTGTTGGCTAGGTTTACCTGTCTGCAAACCTTCGCAGGGTCTCTCCCACTCTCTCAGGGACAATGGAGGCACGAGTTCAACTCCGCCCCACCCCACCAGGGCCAGAGAGGATGCAGGGACTCCTCCAATGGGAATGGCCTGCCTGGTTCAAATCCCAGCTCTGGCATTTCTAGCTGTGTGGCCCTGAGCAAGTGGCCCAGCCTCTCTGATCTTCAGTCTCTCCCTCTGTTAAACAGGGAGAAGGGCCGGGTGTGGTAGCTTGTGCCTATAAACCCAGCACTTTGGAAGGCTGAGGCAGGCAGATCACTTGAGGCCAGGAGATCGAGACCAGCCTGGGCAACATAGCGAGACTCCATCTCTACAAAAATATGCAAAACTTAGGCCAGGCGCGGTGGCTCATGCCTGTAATCCCAACACTTTGGTAGGCAGAGGTGGGCAGATCACCTTAGGTCAGGCGTTCGAGACCATCCTGACCAACATGGAGAAACCCCGTCTCTACTAAAAATACAAACTTAGCCAGATATGGTGGCACATGCCTGTAATCCCAGCTACTTGGGAGGCAGAGGCAGGAGAATCGCCTGAACCCAGGAGGCAGAGGTTGCAGTGAGCCGAGATCGCACCACTGCACTCCAGCCTGGGCAGTAAGAGCTAAACTCCATCTCAAAAAAGAACTTAGCCGGGAGTGGTGGCATGAGCCTATGGTCCCAGCTACTCTGGAGGCTGAGGTGGGGGGATCACTTGAGCCTCAGGGGACAGAGGCACAGTGAGCCGAGATCGTGCCACTGCACTCCAGCCTGGGCAACAAAGCAAGACCTTCTCAAAATAAAAAACAAAAATAGGCCGGGCGCGGTGGCTCAAGCCTGTAATCCCAGCACTTTGGGAGGCTGAGGTGGGCGGATCACGAGGTCAGGAGATCGAGACCATCCTGGCTAACACGGTGAAACCTCACCTCTACTAAAAAACACAAAAAACTAGCCAGACGAGGTGGCGGGCGCCTGTAGTCCCAGCTACTCAGGAGGCTGAGGCAGGAGAACGGCGTGAACCCGGGAGGCGAAGCTTGCAGTGAGCTGAGATCCGGCCACTGCACTCCAGCCCGGGCGACAGAGCGAGACTCCGTCTCAAAAAAAACAAAAAAAAAAACAAAAATAAAAAACAGGGAGGAGGAAGCACCTTCCTCACAGGGTGGGCATGAGGCACTCCAGGGAGTACAGAAAAGAGTGTCGGGCGCGTAGAGCGATCTGTGAAATAAGCGTGGTCCTGCGGCTCTGCCACGACACTTAAGGGCCACTCAGCCTCGGACTTGGCCACCACCCTCTGCCTCAGGTCCCTGACCGGCCACATGGAGTCTTATGGTAACTCCTTTATCTGAAGGAATCAGCATGCATGACCCTCAATAGATCATCATCCTCATCTTTTTTTTTTTTTTTTTTTTTTTTTTTTGCACTCTGTCGCCCAGGCTGGAGTGCAATGGTATGATCTTGGCTCACCGCAACCTCCACCCCCCGGGTTCAAGCAATTCTCCTGCCTCAGCCTCCTGAATATCTGGGACTACAGGCGCACATACCACCAAACCCGGCTAATTTTTGTATTTTTAGTAGAGACGGGGTTTCTCCATGTTGGTCAGGCTGGTCTCGAACTCCTGACCTCATGATCCACCCAGCTCGGCCTCCCAAAGTGCTGGGACTACAGGCGTGGGCCACAGCGCCTGGTCTCATCCTCATGCTTATTGCAAACACAATGATTATTTCTGCCATGATTCCAGCATACTTCATACTGTGAGGGCTGCCTGTTTTCAGGTCTGTCTCTGCCTCCCTCCTGGGCTACTCTGACTCTCTTTTCTTCGTGTGTACCCAGCCCTGAAGGACCACCGTCCTCCGTGTAGGACAGTTGTAAGACTGAGGTCCTGCCTGCCAGGAGAGTGCCAGGCACGCACTGGGGAACCCCTACTGCCTACACTTACACGATCACCAGCCACTTGCTCTGCTTCGCCAGGCCCAGGAGGGTGAAGAGGCAGACCAGCAGCTCCAGGAGCAGCAAGAGGACATAGGCCAGCCACCTGGGAGGGGAGATGGTAGGGCTGAAACCACAAACCTGCCTCCAGGCACCCCGGCGGAACAGCAAACCCGCCACCAACGTTCACCGAGATGGTAGGGCTGAAACCACAAACCTGCCTCCAGGCACCCTGGCGGAACAGCAACCCCGCCACCAACGTTCACCCCGTACCCCCAGCTCAGCCTCACATTCACTACCCTCCAAGCTCAGCCTCCTGCTATTTACTGTGTCTGGGCCACAGCCCAGCTCATCTGTGAAATGGGCTCATCAGGAGATGGGTCACTGGAGAGGTTTAGAATACAGGTCCTGAGCACCTGGGACTATCCCCTGGCTGGGCCGCACACACATGCCCTGGACCAGGGACATGTGATGTGTCCTCTCCGAGCTCCCCATCCCCGACCACGCCCTGCAGAGTGGAGATATTCCTTCTCAGACTGCACCAAGGATCCCATCGCATCCCCTGAGGGCATGACGTCTGGAGGCAGAGGCTGCCTGGTCTCAATCCCAGCCCCTCCGCTTAACCGGCCGGGTAACTCTGTCTGGGTAACCTTAGCCTCTCGTTCCTCAGTTTCCCCACCTGCAACGTGGGGAGCACAGCACCACTGGCTTGAGAATGTTGCCTCAAGTGGGATGCGTGACTAGAAGTGCTTAAGAGAGTGCCAGGCACGTGGACACACTTAGAGGTTAGCCTGAGCAGGAAAGAGGGAACTGAGATGTTATTTAATAGTTAATACTTGGCCGGGTGCAGTGTAATCCCTGCACTTTGGGAGGCTGAGGCGGGTGGATCACTTGAGGTCAGGAGTTTGAGACCAGCCTGGCCAACATGGTGAAACCCCGTCTACTAAAAATACAATTAGCGGGGTGTAGTGGTGCATGCCTGTAATCCCAGCTACTTGGGAGGCTGAGGCAGGAGAATCATTTGAATCCAGGAGGTGGAGGTTGCAGTGAGCCAAGATAGCGCCATTGCACTCCAGCCTGGGCAACAAGAGTGAGACTCAGCCTCAAAAACGAAAAAAAAAAAGTTAATACTTAAATATCTGCAAAGCGCCCACCACGATTCAGGAGGTGCAAGCACCCAAGCCACAGTGAGAGACAGGACCAGCTGGGTTTCGTAGGCCCATCAAGAACCCCTAAGCCTAGCTGGGAAGGTGACCGCCTCCACCTTTAAACACGGGGCGTGCAAGTTAGTTCACACCTGACCAATCAGGTAGCAAAGAGAGCTCACTAAAATGCTAATTAGGCAAAAACAGGAAGTAAAGAAATAGCCAATCATCCATTGCCTGAGGGCACAGGGGGAGGGACAGTGATCGGGATATAAACCCCGGCATTCCAGCCTGCAACGGCTACCTGCTTTGGATCCCCTCCGTTTGTATGGGGGCTATTTTCACTCTATTAAATCTTGCAACTGCACACTCTTCTGGTCCATGTCTGTTATGGCTCGAGCTGAGTTTTACTCGCCGTCCACCACTGCTATTTGCCGCAGTCGCAGACCCGCCACTGACTTCCACCCCTCCGGATCCAGCAGGGTGTCTGCTGTGCTCCTGATCCAGCCAGGTGCCCATTGCTACCCCCAATTGGGCTAAAGGCTTGCCTTTGTTCCTGCACTGCTCAGTGCCTGGGTTCGTCCTAATCGAGCTGAACGCTAGTCGCTGGGTTCCACGGTTCTCTTCCATGACCCATGGCTTCTAATAGAGCTATAACACTCACCGCATGGCCCAAGATCCCATTCCTTGGAATCCGTGAGGCCAAGAACCCCAGGTCAGAGAACAAGAGGCTTGCGGCTACCTTGGAAGGAGCCCACCACCATCTATGGAGTTCTGGGAGGAAGGACCCCCCCCCGGGAACAACAGTGCAGTGCCCGGCACATAGTAAGTGCCCAGTTAATCCTGCCATTCTCTGCAGGCCCCACAAGCTTGGGCTTCACTCCTTACCCTCATCTCTGGCTGCTTCCCCCCCAGCCTCACAAGTGCCACCTGCTGCAAGACTCCCTTGAGGGCCCCTGATTTGTCTCTCGAGGGACTCCCAAGTGTGGGGTGCTTTCGCAGTGGTGCACCCGGAATATACCCTGGCGTCACCCTCATGGCTACCCCCACTTCCCTGCCCTCCCCCAGGAGGAGGAGCTGAGGCCCGGCTTGTGTGGCCCCTGGGCCTGACCATAGTGCAGGACCTGGATTTCCGCAAACTTAGGCCTGTCTGTCTGTTGCATCTGCTGCCCTGCAGGTGTGTCTTGACCTCCAGCTTTTTCAGCCCCAGTCTGCCTTCCCCACTCCCGGAAGGTCTCCCGAATCTCAGCCCATGCCCCGCAGGCAGGGCCCCCAGCTGACGTCGCATGAATGAATGAATGAATGAATGAATGATTACTAATGGTCAAAGCGATGAGGATGCCATCATGGTGGCCGTTGGGAAGGGTGGCTGCCTGGACGCTGCACAGCCCCCTGCCTCCTCTTCTCCAAATGCCACCTTCTCAGTCCCCCTGATGAACTGCCAGACTCTGTTCCACCTCATCTCCCTCTATAATTTTCTTTTTTTCTTTCTCTTTTTTTTTTTTTTTTGAGACGGAGTCTCGCTCTGTCGCCCAGGCTGGAGTGCAGTGGCGCGATCTCGGCTCACTGCAAGCTCCGCCTCCTGGGTTTACGCCATTCTCCTGCCTCAGCCTCCTGAGTAGCTGGGACTACAGGCGCCCGCCACCGCGCCCGGCTAATTTTTTGTATTTTTAGTAGAGACGGGGTTTCACCGTGGTCTCGATCTCCTGACCTTGTGATCCGCCCGCCTCGGCCTCCCAAAGTGCTGGGATTACAGGCGTGAGCCACCGCGCCTGGCCTCTTTTTTTTTTTTTTTGAGACAGAGTCTCACTCCACTACTCAGGCTGGAGGGCAGTGGCACAATCTCCGCTCACTGCAAGCTCCGCCTCCCGGGTTCACGCCATTCTCCTGCCTCAGCCTCCTGAGTGGCTGGGACTACAGGTGCCTGCCACCACGCTTGGCTAATTTTTGTATTTTTAGTAGAGACGGAGTTTCACCGTGTTAGCCAGGATGGTCTCCATCTCTTGACCTCGTGATCCTCCCACCTCGGCCTCCCAAAGTGCTGGGATTACAGGCGTGAGCCACAGCGCCCGGCCCCCTCTGTAATTTTCTCCAAAGTTCTCATGGCCCAACACCTTACAGACGGTTTTGCTCTGCATTTGTCCCTTGCTGGCGCCCCCTAGAGGACGCAGCCACGTGGCAGGGATTTCTGCCACTTGCTCACTGCCCTGCCCCACTACCTGGGCGGCTGCACTTCCCGTGCACCTCTGCGGTGCTCTCCCTGTGCCAATCGCCCTTCTCAGCACTCAGATGCCAACTCAACAGTTCACAACAATTTAACAAGGGGGATGCTGCCCCGATTCCCATTTCACAGATGGGGCCTGCAAAGTAACTTGATTGCAGCCGCGTGGTTAGGGAGGGGCTGGCTGGCTTTCAAGTGCAGGTTCCTAACCTGTAGGTCCGCTGCCTCTTTCGCCAGAGGGTGCTAAATAAATGGTGCGGAACAACACTTTGGGAGGCCTAGGAGGGCAGATCACAAGGTCAGGAGTTCGAGACCAGCCTGGCCAACATGGTGAAACCCCATCTCTACTAAGAATACAAAAATTAGCCGGGCGTGGTGGCGCATGCCTGTAATGCCAGCCACTCCCGAGGCTGAGGCAGGAGAATCGCTTGAATCCGGGAGGCGGAGGTTGCAGTGAGCTGAGATCGTGCCGTTGCACTCCAGCCTGGGCAACAGAGCGAGACTCCATCTCAAAAAAAAAAAAAATAGTGCTGAAAAAATGCACGTGTCACACGGATGAACGGGTGAGTGAGTGACCTGCTGGGTTAGTTCAGGAGTGACTGAGTCCAAGAGTGACTTGCTGAATGAGTGAGTCAAGGAATGAATGCATGTGTGAATAAGTGAGTGGAGTGATGATGGAGGGGGTGGGTGAGTGAATGGGCGAGGACATGGGTGTCAGGATGGCCATGGGGTCCTATGATCTGTCCCTCCACAGCAGGGTTTATCGACCTCATCATATTTTTATTTTTTTGAGGTGGAGTCTCACTCTATTGCCCAGCCTAGAGTGCAATGGCAAAATCTCGGCTTACCACAACCTCCACCTCCCGGGTTCAAGGGATTCTCCTGCCTCAGCCTCTTGAGTAGCTGGGATTACAGACGTCTGCTACCACACCTGGCAAATTTTTGTATTTTTAGTAGAGTCGGGGTTTCACCCTGTTGGCCGGGCTGGTCTCAAACTCCTGACCTCAGGTGATCCACCCACCTCAGCCTCCCAAAGTGCTGGGATTGCAGGCCTGAGCCACTGAGCCTTGCCAGCCTCATCATAATTGACATGGTGGCTGGATCATTCCCTGCCGATGGGTGGGGAGGGGGGTCCTGTGCCTTGCAGGGTGTTGAACAGTCCCTGGGCCCTACCCACTGGATGCCAGAAGGTGCACACCCCCCCCCCACCGGCTGTCACAACCAAAACTGTCTCCAGACATGGCCAACTGTGCCCCCGGGGACTCTGTCTGAGAGCTGCTGGCACTGAGAGCAAAAGCAGCAGCAGCAGCCTCTCACCTGTATTCCTCCACGAAGGACACATCTTCAGCCACCTGCAGGGGGCTCAGGGGCACTCCCTGCCAGAAGGCCAGCCCCTGTAGCTGCTGGGCCACCGCCTCTGCCTGCCGCCGAGCCCCTCGGGCAGCAGCCACCAGCTCTGTGCGAGGCTCGAGCACCTCCTCCAGGGTGGTCAGCTCTGTCCTCACTGCCTCACCCAGCCTCTCCACCGTCTCCAACACCTGGGGACAGGACAGGGGCTGAGGTCTGGGAAGGACATCCTTGGGGGAGCCCGTGGTCAAGGCCCGGGGTTTTAGAGGTGAAGGAGGGGTGCACAGTAGCGGGTGTCTGAGATCTGGAGTCTGGGACATCTGAGGATTGAGGAAGGGAAGGGGTTGGGGAGGGGCTCCAACATCAAGTTCATGGAGTTCTGTGGCCTCTATCCAGAGCTCTGGGCGGTTGGTAGCTTGAGCCCAGGGTAGTGAGTCCAGCCCCAGGACTGAGATTAAGTCTGGAGCTTTAGGTCTGAAGTTTTCATCTGCCTTCCAGAATCTGGGGTCTCAAGTCTGGGTCCCATGGTCTGGGGTCTGCAGCTGGACATGGAATCTAAGGCTGGAGGTGGGGCCAGGCCTCAGCCCCAGGGCCCAGAATCCTGGAGCTGAGGTCAGAGCTGAAGCCTCAAGTCGGGGACCTGGGCCTCAGGGCGGGGGTCCCTGAGCTTGCTTATGGGCCAACAATCAGATCTGGGGCCCTGGATCTGGCCCGAGGACAGGGGCTGGCGTCCCCGGTAGTTGGTTTCTGTGTGGTTTGGGGGTTTCAGGTAAGGTCCAGGGCTGGGCCCGGGTGTGAGGTCCTCAATTTGCAGCCAGGGTAGGGGGTTGGGTGGACAGTCTGAGGTCCGTGGGTCTCAGGATGAAGTTCCGAATCTGGGGTCCTAAGCTTCAAGCCTGGGGTCTTAGCTCTGAGTTTGGATCCCTTTGTCCTTGGGTGTGGGGAGCCCATCCGGGTGTGGGTCTGGGGTCCCACTGGTCGCTGGCCCCTCACCAGGTGGTCAATGGCGCTGAGTGTGTGGTTGGCGTGCAGCAGCGCAGAGCTGAGCTGGGACACCCCATCACTGGTCTCACTGTTGCCATAGAAACCGATGCCAATGCCAATGCTGAGCGGAGGAGGAGGGAGAGGAATCTCAGCGGGTCCCAGGACCCCGGGGGCCACCGTCCCCTCCCACCCCATCCCCTCCACCCCGCCTTCTTATCCACCCCTCCCATCTCTCAGCCCCACCCCATTGGTCCAGCCCGTGGGAAAAGGGCGACTTCAGGCTGGCCCCCATCAGTTGCCAAGGTAACGGGAAGGCCTCACTCCCCCAGCGGAGGGACGTCATTGTGATGCTAATGGTGGGTGGAGTGGTAGGGGGGAGGGAGCCCCCGATTTAACTCGCACCTCCCTGGAGCAGAACCCCAGTCACACCCAGCTTCGGGATGGGCCGTCTTCCCCTCCCGATGACTGCCTACCCCACACCCTTCCCCGCATCCTTTGCCAGGCAGGCAGCCCTCCTGGCACCTGTCCTAGGGTGCCCTAGGGTCCTTGGAGTCCGCAGCGTCAACCCCTTGTGCTGAGACGTCCCCCGCCCCCACCTGCTGGGGGTTCCTAAGGGTACGAGGGGGCAGCTGTCACCATCTCCTGGGGGGGACGCTGAGCCTGGAGCTCTCAGCCTTCCCCCACCCGGGACCCAAGCGTCTGGCCAGCTGGGAGGGAAGTAAGGGAATGTGGGAGGGAGGCTGGAGGATGGGCCAGAAGCCGTGCCCCCGCCCGGGCCCTGCCAACACACAGAGCTCCATTGTGGGGCCTGAATGTGGGGCCCCAGACCCCTCCCGTCCCCGCCCCCGGCCGGTGTCCCGCAGTGGAGGGGGCGGGAGCCTGACACCCTCACAGTTCCCAGCCCCGGCTGGGCCTCCACCCCCATCCCTCGGGTCGGACGCCCAGTGTCCCCGCCCCATTGTTTGGAGTCCTACAAAGCTCCTCTTGTTCCCAGTTCCCCCCAGGCTGCGGGGGCTGGGGCCGTGTCTCTCCCCCACTGGGCCTTTGTCCACCTCCCCTGTCTCCCCCCACGCCAGAGAGCCAGAGGAGGAAGCGTCCTGGATACAGGGCACCCATACAGGTCCCTCCCCTTGCCCACTGTGGGTCTGGGGGCAGGCCGCTGGCCCTGTGGGACCGCCCCCCGCCGTCTGTGGAAGAGGATAGCCGTCTGTAACTTGTGGGTGCTGCTGTGCTGGGGAGGGGGCTATGCTCAGAGCTTGCTCTTGGTAGGTGGTGTGTTCACATTGGAAGCCCCCTAAGCTCCCTTTGGGGGGTGTGACGGGATCCTACTAACCTGGGTCTGAATCTCCATGCTGCCTCTTAAGCCACGTGGCCTTGAAAGGTGACCTCCCCTCTGTCCCTGAGCCTTCCTCTTTGGAAACTGGGCCTGATACCCCTGAATCCAGCAGCATTATTGTGAGAAGGAATTAGACCAGCTCAGGTCTGGGCACAGATGAGGTGCTCTTGGAGGGTGAGTATCTATTTATCGTCTGTCTCCCTGATTAGAACATAAGCTGCATGAGGGGCTCCTTGCCTGGCTTGGTCAGTATCTGGCACATAGTAGATACTCAATAAATAGTTGTCGAATGACGGAATGACAGACATCACCAGTTAACGTTGGCTGAGAGTAGCTGCAAGCCAGACACTGTGCTTTCTCTCCATCTTACCCCAGCAGGAGGTGGGCGAGACGGTAATACCCACTTTACAGAGGTAGACATTGAGGCCCAGGGAGACTATCACTCCCTTAGGTCACACGGCTATTCAGTGGGAGAGCCACCAAAACCAAGCCATCTGACTGCCCTGCACCTTCTCACCAGATGGCTGCCCTTGATTCACTTCCTCTCCAGAACCTCACTTTCTCCATCCATCGAATGGAAGAGTCCTTCCTGCCGCGCGCTGAAGCGGGCTTGCAAATGGCGGGGAGAGGGATGAGGGAATTTTCTCCTTCCTGTCTGCTTCCTCCACGTCCCCGGAGGACACCCCCAGGAAGGCCAGCAGAGAGCTTGGGGAGCCCTGTCCCCACCGCCCACCCACCCTGGGGCCCCATTACCAGCCGGCGAGAAGGGCGACAATGCAGCTCCAGGTGACGCAGCCTCCTCCGGGCGAGGGGGTCTTGGACCCGGGAGGCTCGGGGGGCCGGCAGCAGCAGAAGCGGATGAGGTAGACAGCGATGAAAATGAGGCTCAGGCCCAAGCCCAGGCCCGCCAAGGCCGCCACCAGCAACAAGGCCTGGGGGAAGGGGGTGACATCAGGCCTCCGAGGGCACCAGCGTGTTCCACGCTCAGATCCCCCTTCCTGCGTGGCTTGGGGGTCGGGGTCTGGGACGTCAGAGTGAAGGTGGGAGGCATCCCTGGCCTAATCTTGGGGGAGATTGGGGCCCAGCCCCTCCCAGGCTGGCAGCTGGGGTTCCAGGTGTCAGGGCCAGCTTGCTGGAGGGAGCTTCCAACTGGGGGCCCCAAGCCTTGGGTCGCAGTTCTGCTCTGCCCTCCAATGGCTGTGCAACCTTTAGCAGGAACCACCCCTTCTCCTAGCCTGGGTTTCCTCCTGCAGCCAGCAGTTGGAATGGAGCATTTCCCGAGGCCCCTCCACAATCGTGTGGGATTAGGGGGCCGGTGAGGGTGTGGGGGCACCTGTTCCTGGTGCCTCGGGCCAGGCTGGGGGAGGTGTGCTTCCTCCCCCTCTCCTCCCTGCTCACTGTCTCCCCTGCTGCTAAGCGCCACACCCCACTACGCCTGAGCTTGTCACCCAGAGACGGGGCGAGGGGCTGTGTGGCAACGTGTGTGTTTGTGTGTGTGTGTGTGTGTGTGTGTGTGTGTGTGTGTATGCAAGACTCAGAAATGGAAACTGGGAGAATGAAGACAGAACAGAGAGAGAGAGATGGAGGGAGGCGCAGGCAGAAAGACACAACCAAAAAAAGAGACAAAGATAAGACAAGGTTTGGGCATGAGTCTGAAAACGGCAGAGAGCAAAAGAGATCAAATCAGAGAGGAAGAGCAGAGTAAGGGAGAGAGAGCGTGAGAACACTATAGAGACAGGAGAGACACACAAGGACAGAGAGGCTGAGAGAGCCTCTCAGGCCCGGGAAGACAGAGGCAAGCAGTGGAAACATTCTGCGGTGGGGAAAGCCTTGCAGAATAACAGGGTGTCCACGTGGCGGGGATTTTACAGCTGACCTGTGCGGTCCCAGAGGCCCAGAGGACCACAGTGGCCCAGGGGGTTTGTACTGAGCCCTGGAGCTTGGAGGGACAACATTGGGATCAGAGTCACACTTCTGGACTTGCCAAGGCTGTTTCCCCTAAACCATGGTGTTTCTGCCTTTGTCCACACACACACACACACACACACACACACACACAGTGGCACAGTGGTGTGTGTGTGTCCTAAGTGTGTGCAGTGTTTGTGTTTCTGGTGTGAGACTGGATGTTTTTATCTTTGGGTTGTCTCCATGAGATGAGGATGCACCTGAGTGTGCCTCCTGGGTGCACTGGTGTCTGCAAATGAGAACATCTGTGGGCATTTGCGTGTTCTGGGCACAGTTCCTTGGGTCTGTGAGTGGGTCCAGTTGTGTGTGTGTAACAGTGTGGGTGAGTGTGTGTGGATGCGTGACTGCATGTGAGGGTGTGTGTGCACATGAATGTTAGAGTCAATATATGTGTGCGTGTGTGTGTATATGTGAATGTGAAATGTATAAATGTGTGTGTGCATGTGTGTGTATATGGGAGTATAAACGTGTATGTGTAACTGTGCATGCATGAGTGTGTCAACATATATATATAAGTGCAGTGGGTGCTTGTATAGGGGAGTAAATGCTTATGTGTGTATGTGAGCGTGTGTTGAGTCACTGTGTGCAGTGTGTGTGTGCATATGTGTGATTGTGTATGTGTAAGTGGGTCTAGCCATGTGGGTGTATGCATGTGTCTATATGCGCGTGTTGTATGTGGGTGTGAGTGCATAGTGGGAGTAGTAAATGGGTATATGTGTGTGTGCATATGTGTGTGCATGTGGTGTATAATGAGAGTAAGTGGGTGTGTGTGTGCCTGTGCAGATGTGTGTGAGTGTGTGCATGTGCGTAATGAGAGTAAGTGGGCGTGTGTGTGCCTGTGCAGATGTGAGTGTGTAATGGGAGTGTGTGCATGTGAGTGTGTAATGGGAGCGTGTGTGTGCCTGTGCATATGTGAGTGTGTACTGGGAGTAAGTGGGCGTGTCTGAGTGTGCCTGTGCACATGTGAGTGCATGTGTGTAATAAGATTAAGTGGACGTGTGTGTGTGCCTGTGCATATGTATGTGTGCAGGTGTGTAATGACAGTAAGTGTGGGCATGTCTGAGTGTACCTGTGCATGTGTGTGAGTGCATGTGAGTGTGTAATGGGAGTAAGAGAGTGTGTGTGTAATGGGAGTAAGTGGGCGTGTCTGAGTGTGCCTGTGCATATGTGAGTGTGTGCATATGAGTGTGCTGGCAGTAAGTGGGCGTGTGTGTGTGCCTGTGCATATGCGGGTGTGTGTGTGTGTGGCTGTGTGCCTCCCCGTGGGCCAGTGTCCCAGAGGCCCTAGCTGTGTCTGCAGCTGTGCCCACGGTGGTCGCGTCCCTGGAGGGGTCCCCCTCTCCCCCCTCGGCTGTGGGGCTCTGCCTGCGCATCCCTGCCACCCTGACCCTGACCCCCGACCATGGGGGCGGAGTGAGGCTCCCCCAAACCCGTGCCTCTGGCGGTGACTGGGGCCGCGGATCCCCGCGTAAGGCTTCGGGAGGTCTCGGGGCCAGAGCGGGCGTGAGTCTGGGCCCAGGCCGGAGCCGGTGGAGCAGCGGGGTTGGAGGTGGCCGTTGTATAATCGCGAGGCTGTGGGCGAGGGGACGGCGGTCCCCGTGTGTGGGGAGAGGGGGCGGGCGAGGAGCAGGCGGGGAAGAGCTGCTCAGGGCTGTGCCAGCCATGACCCAAATAGCTCAGAACACAGCACGCATCCCCTCCGCGCTTTTCTGGGACCCCCTCCACGCCCCCTGAGCTCTCCAATCCCAGCCCCCTTTTCCCAGGAGCAACCCAGGACAGCGCCCAGGGACTCAGGCCCCATCGGCAGGGCCAGGACCCGTCCTGGGGCCACATCGGGACTCCCTGCACCCCCACCCGTGCCCAGCTCTGCCGAGTCTTTCTCCTCATTAATCTCAAAGTCAAGGACTTGAATTAAACTGGGTCAGAGGACAGCTCTTTCGCCCGTTGGAGCTGCCCCGAGCTGGGTCCCTTCCCCAGGGACCCCGGCTTCTGTGAGGTTTCCACACCGGCCCCACCCTCGGGACCCGGGTCTGTCATCCCGAGGCTCCCCAAACCCAGCCTCATCTCGGCCCTCACCCCTGCAGCGTCCTGACCACCCCTTCTTTCTTGGGACGGGCAGGAAGCTTTCTCTCCCAGCGCGCCTTCATTTTCCAGCCCTGGCACTCAGCCCCTTGAGCCCCCTTCCCCATTTCAGACTTTCAATCCCATCCCAGCACCCCAGAAGCCAGCGTTTTCCCCTCCACCGTTATCAGGTCCGCTGTCTCCTGGGTCCCCCCTTATCTGGGACATATTCACCTGCTCTGATCCTGTGGGGCTGGGTCATCTTTTAGGGCAGGGAGAGTAGACCTAACCTCCCGATGACCCCGGAGGCCAGCTTCCCAGGCAGGTATCAGACACCCGGGAATCCGGGCCCCCCCTCCCCTCCACTCCATGAACTCAGGGGTCCAGGCCCCCAGCCTTCCCTTATTGAGAGAGCTCGAGGTCTGGACCCCGAGCGAGCGCGCGTCCCGGGAGAACCTCCAGGTATGGAAGCCCCAGGCTCCTCCCCCCTTCGCAACCCCAAAGTCCGGGCCGGCCCCCAGCCTCCGGGGGAGCTCAGGAGATCTGTGACCCAGCCCCCTCCTCCCTCGGGACCCAGGAGCTCCGGCCCCCAGCCCTGGCCCCCAGGCCCTGGCGCCCGGTCCCACCTGCTGGTATTCCTGCTCTTGGGGCGCGAAACCGCTGGGCACCGGGCGGAGCTGGAAGTCGGCGCGGGGCAGCTGGTGGAGGAGATGCACCCAAGCCGAGGGCCGGTAGCCCGGGGGCGCCCCCATGGCCCCCGGGGGAGGGGGCAGCGGGGCGGACGCCGGGGCTGCGGGAGCCTCCGGAGTCGAGCGGGGCGCGGGCGGCGCGGGGTCTGGCTGGGCTCAGGGGAGCGGGAGCGGGGGGGAGGCAGGGGGTGGGGGGCGGAGATTGGGGGGAGGGAGGCGCGGGCCGGGCGGGGACGGTGCTGCCCCTGGTGGTCGCGGCGGGGACTGCGGGAGTCAGGAGGCTCCGGCGCTCCGCTCCCCCCACCCGCCCCCACCGTGGTCGCGGCTCCCACCTGCTGCCCGCGCAGGTACCGCGCTGCTGGCGTCGGTGGCATCCGGAGAGCTGGTTTGCACCGCGATTGAAAACAGCCCTCCTTATCCATAAGAGGCCACTCATATTGTTATTTCACCCTAAAACCTAATGATCCCTTTATCCTTATGGAGAACCTTCATGTCTGCGTAAAGGTCGTTAGTAAGTACAGAGCGTTTTACAAAGAGCGGCCAGTTCCACGGATAAAAATTCCTCTGTGTATGAAAGTGCTCTCACCTGTAAAAGATGCCCGTGTTTGTGTAAAATCTCCGTCCCACTTTTATTCCTAACCTGTATAAGGACACAGCTTCTAAGCACAAATCCTCCTGTGTGTATGGGCTACTCCAGAACGCACTGAAAAATCCACACGCCTGTATAAGAAGCTTTCATATCTGCATAAGGATCCCTTCTACCTGCATAAGGACCCTGGCCATCTATATAGGGGCCCTTCCCGTCCTGTAAACTGACTCAGGATTACTTCCGTGTATACAAGAACCCCTGCCCCTTGGCATTCGCGGTACAGTTACAAAGTATTTTTCCAGCCACTGCCCATGTTACGTCTCACTGGAATCCTCCGATGCCACACTGATAGATGGGGAAGTGCCAGCCCTGGGAGGAGACTTGGCCACCCTGACATCATCACCCGGACTGTCATTATTGCAGCCAAAACTAGGTGCTCAGGAATCTGGCCCCAGGGGTCCCCTCTTGCTGTAAGGCAGGATGAGACTTTACCATCTGAAAAGCACACACGTGGCCTCTCTTGTGGGGACTGGGATGAGTGAAAGAAGGGAGACTAGTGCTCCACTTACTCCATTTCCATATTTTGCTCCAGATTGACAAGAAAGGACTAGGGAAAAGAGGAATGCTGGTGGTAGTGGAGGTGGTGGTGATGATGATAATGATGGTGGTGATTATGTTTGTGATACGGTGTCATGATGATGGTGACGGTGACGGTGATGGTGGTGATGATGGTGATGGTGATGATGATGGTGATGATGATGATGGTGGTGGTGAGGATGGTGGTGATGATGGTGACGGTGATGATGATGATGGTGGTGGTGATGATGGTGATGATGGTGATGGTGGTGGTGATGATGGTGATGGTGATGCTGGTGATGGTGGTGGTGATGATAGTGATGGTGATGATGGTGATGGTGATGGTGATGATGGTGATGGTGGTGGTGATGATGGTGATGGTGATGATGGTGATGGTGGTGGTGATGACGGTGATGGTGGTGATGATGGTGATGATGATGGTGGTGATGATGGTGATGGTGGTGATGATGGTGATGGTGATGATGAAAGTTGTGATGGTGATGATGATGATGGTGGTGGTGAGGATGGTGGTGATGATGGTGATGGTGGTGGTGATGATGGTGATGGTGACAGTGATGATGGTGAAGATGAGGATGTGATGATGGTGATAATGATGATGATGATGGTGAAGACATGATTATGTTGACATGTCATGATGATAATGTTAATGATGATGAGGATGGCGGTGGTGGAGGATGATGAGGTGATGACAGTGAAGAGGAGAGTAGTGATATTGGTGATGGTATTGATGATGAAAGAGGAGAGTGAGAATAGGCACCTTATCTCTCTTTCTCTCTCACACACACACAGACACACCCTCTCCTCACTACCCCAGGTCTTCTCCAGCTTCCTGTGGTTCTGACTAGAGTCATGTTCTCCACCATTCCCAGCCAGGTGCTCTACATGCGGCTTGGGGATGAAGAAGATCCTGAGACGAGCAGTCAGAGGTATACTGAATGACTCTAGGCAAGTAGTTTTCCATCTTGGAGTCTCTCTTTTTCTGTCTGTAAAATGAAGGTTTAACGCTTTAGGGCTAAGATTAGTGTATTCTAAAACTCTTGTTCTGACAATCTCTTGCATCATGTCCACAGCCAGTGTTTGTTGTAGCAGCAGGATTTGCAAATGGGAAGAATTCCAAATGTCATGATGTGCACATTTGGGCGTGTGTACATCAGAGTGCAGGACAGTGAGGTGCTGGTGGTAACTCTGCAACCCAATAGAGTTCAGTGGCTTCATATTGCCCAGAGAATCAAATCACACCCTCAGCCCTAAGTTTATGCCCTCCATCGTTTGGCCCTGCATCAGCCCTTTCCGTAAGGATAATATTCTAGATTAGTGGTTTCCAATTTATAGAGCCACAACCCACAGTGAGAAATACATTTTACGTTATGATCTAGTATACACACACACACACACACACACACACACGAAGTAAAAAGTTTCTGACCACTATGTGCAATGCTCTTGGATAATTTCTATCCTCTGTTACTTCTATTTTATAACACAAATCTGGTCACAACCTTCTAAATTGGCTGATGGATGTTGGATTGCCACCTGAGAAACATGAACCCCAAATTGCAGAGAACAATCTGGGTTGGTGTTAGAAAAGGAGTAACTGGGGGCCAGGCGTGGTGGCTCAAGCCTGTAATCTCAGCACCTGGAAAGGTGGAGGTGGGTAGATCACTTGAGGTCAGGAGTTCAAGACCAGCTTGGTTGGCTGGGTGCAGTGGCTCAAGCCTGTAATCCCAGCACTTTGGGAGGCCGAGACGGGTGGATCATGAGGTCAGGAGATTGAGACCATCCTGGCTAACACGGTGAAACCCCGTCTTTACTAAAAAATACAAAAAATTAGCCGGGCGCGGTGGCGGGCGCCTGTAGTCCCAGCTACTCGGGAGGCTGAGGCAGGAGAATGGCGTAAAGCCGGGAGGCGGAGCTTGCAGTGAGCTGAGATCTGGCCACTGTACTCCAGCCTGGGTGACAGAGCGAGACTCTGTCTCAAAAAAAAAAAAAAAAAAAAAAAAAAGACCAGCTTGGCCAACATGGTAAAACCCTGTCTCGGCCGAGCCCGGTGGCTCACACCTGTAATCCCTCCGGAGGCTGAGGCCAGTGGATCACCTGAGGTCAGGAATTTGAGGCCAGCCTGGCCAACATGGCAAAACCCCACTCTACTAAACATACAAAAAAATTAGCCTGGCATGGTGGTGTGTGCCTGTAATCCCAGCTACTCGGGAGGCTGAGGCAAGAGAATTGCTTGAATCCAGGAGGTGGAGGTTGCAGTGAACCAAGATTGCACCACTGCTCACCAGCCTGAATGACAGAGTGGGACTCCATTTCAAAAAACAAACAAACAGGCTGGGCGTGGTGGCTCATACCTGTAATCCCAGCACTTTGAAAGGCCAAGGTGGGTGGATCACTTGAGGTCAGGAGTTCAAGACCAGTCTGGCCGATATGGTGAAACCCCATCTCTACTAAAAATACAAAAATTAGTCGGCGTGGTGGCACGCGCCCATAGTGCCAGCTACTCGGGAGGCTGAGACAGGAGAATTGCTCGAACCTGGGAGGCGGAGGTTGCAGTGAGCCGAGATTGCGTCATTGCACTCTGGCCTGGGTGACAGAGCAAGACTCTGTCTCAAAACAAACAAACAAACAAACACCCTGTCTCTACTAAAAGTACAAAAAAATTAGCTGGACATGGTGACGTGTGCCTGTAATCCCAGCTACTCAGGAGGCCAAGGCATGAGAATAGCTTGAACCTGGGAGGCAGAGGTTGCAG
Source organism: Macaca nemestrina (assembly GCF_043159975.1). Lineage (NCBI taxonomy): Eukaryota > Metazoa > Chordata > Mammalia > Primates > Cercopithecidae > Macaca > Macaca nemestrina. The sequence continues at coordinate 64,484,040 of NC_092144.1, read as the reverse complement.
TGAGCTGAGATTGCGCTACTGTACTCCAGCCTGGGTGACAGAGTGAGACTCTGTCTTAAAAAAGAAAAGGGATAACTGTTACTAAGTAGAAGTAAGTTATATTAGCTTCCAGGGAGAGCTCATTGCTTTGTTCTTACTGCTATGTCCGCAGCATGCTGCTTTCTTACATGAAACACACACACACACACACACACACACACACACCCCATAGTCACCACATATGCTATTCCCCTAGAAAAAAACTTTAAATTGATGGAGTCTCTCTCTCTCTCTCTCTCTGTCTGTCTCTCTCTCTCTGTGTCTCTCTCTGTGTCTCTCTCTATCTCTCTGTCTCTCTCTCTCTATCTCTCTCTCTCTTCTCTCTCTCTCTCTCTCTCTCTCTCTCTCTCTCTCTCTGTGTGTTTTTACTCCAGCTCTTTCTGTCCCCACCTCTCTGTCTCCCTCGCATGTGTTTTGGGCCCCAGAAGGCAAGCCTCTTTAGAGAATGGCTTAGCCTGTATGGATTAAACCTAGGACATCCATCCTCCTGCATGGGACATCTGCATTGCTGCCTGACAGAAATGTGTTATCTCCACCTTCTCTGGCTGTGGTTCCCTGGGTCTGTTTCTGCTGAGGAAAACGGTCATTCCAGGTGGCCTTCGGGTATTTCTAGAGCCCTTGGCCAAATACCACCCCCAAACTATCTCAGGCTCTACAGGTGTTCATTCACGGCTTGGGACGTGTGCAAACCCCCTGGTAGAGGGGAGCTCAGAGAACATGGTTGTTGCTATTTCGTTTCAGCCAACGCTTGCCATATGGGAAGAGGGACCTGGCACCACCAGATGTTCCAAATTTCCAAGAGAAGGCAGAAATCTGGATATTTTTAAAAGCAAAATCCCTCAGCTTTTAAATGTTAAAACTAATTCAAATGAAAAAAAAAAAATGCTGTGTGGGCCAAATAAAACCTGTCTGTGGGTTGGACTGGCTGGTTTGTAAGCTCTGGTCTAGCCAGGCATGGAGTAGCACAGGCATGAAAGGGACAAGTGGAGAAAGAGGGGCCCACAAAAAGACTGAGAAGGAGCAGCCACAGAGATGGGAGGGAAGCTTGGGGCAGGCGGTGATGCTGCCTCCTCCAGGAAGGCCTCCTGACCAGCTTCTGCTGACAGAAGGCAAGGGCAGCTCCTGGCTGAAGGATTCAGCATGTGCTTCCCATGGCTTAAGCTTTGGGAGACTTGCCTGCTTAACTGAGTGGCTGTAAGGATGCCAGGAGAGATTTCCAAGCGCTCGGCCCTGTGCCTAGCATGTAGTAGGCTCTCAATAAATCAGGACCACGTGTGCTGTGCCCTCCTTCCCTCCTTCCTCCCTCCCTCCCTTCCTTCCTTCCTCCTCCCTTCCTTCCCTCCTTCCTCCCTCCCTTCCTTCCTCCTCCCTTCCTTCCCTCCCTCCTCCTTCTCCTTTTTTCCTTCCCTTCCTCCCTTCCTTCCTTCCTCCTTCCTTCCTTCCCTGCTTCCTCCTTCTCTTCCTTTTTCCCTTCCTTCCTCCCTCCCTTCCTTCCTCCTTCCTTCCTTTCCTCCTTCCTCCTTCTCTTCCTTTTTTCCTTCCCTTCCTCCCTTCCTTCCTCCTTCTTTCCTTCCCTCCTTCCTCCTTCTCTTCCTTTTTTCCTTCCTTCCTTCCTTTCTTCCTCAAGAAATCAGGACCACAGATGTGTCTGTCCCCCACACACATATCGATGCCTACTATGTCCCAGGCACTGCTGCAAGTTCTAGAGAAACGGGGATAAGCAAAAAAGACAAAGTTTCCCATTGGCACAACTAAAACTGCCAGAGTAGAGAAGGTAGAAAATTGAGGAATGAACAGTGAGCCGAGTCTGTACTATCAGGTAAGAGGAAGCAACACACAGATGTGAGTGGATGTGGTGGGGATGCGGGGATGGGGTGGTTGCTCCTTTGTTTTTTGTTTTTTGTTTTTTTTTGAGATAGTGTCTTGCTCTGTTGCCCAGGCTGGAGTGCAGTGGCATGATCTCAGTTCACTGTAACCTCCACCTACCCAGTTCAAGCAATTCTCTGCCTCAGCCTCCCGAGTAGCTGGGATTACAGGTGCCCGCCACCACACCCAAGTAATTTTTTGTATTTTTAGTAGAGATGGGGTTTCACCATCTTGGCCAGGCTTGTCTTGAACTCCTGACCTCGTGATCCACCCGCCTCAGCCTCCCAAAGTGCTGGGATTACAGGCATGAGCCACCACGCCCGGTGGTTGCTACTTATGTAACAGAAGGTGCTCGGGGCATGTCTCTGTCTCCATTTGGGTGATATTTGAACAGAGACACAAATGAAGGACGTTCTTTAGTTCATGATTGGCATGACTAAGAGCTCAGGCTTTGCAGTCACACTATCTGGTTTCAACCCTCCTCTCTCGGCTCTTTATTAGCTCGGTGACCTTAGATAATTTTCTCAACTCTCTGTGCTTTTGGTTCACATAAATAGGATGAAAATAGTAACCTTGGCCAGGCGCAATGGCTCACGCCTGTAATCCCAGCACTTTGGGAGGCCGAGGTGGGTGGATCACCTGAGGCCAGGAGTTCGAGACCAGCCTGGCCAACATGGCAAAACCCTGTCTCTACTAAAAATAACAAAAATTAGCTGAGCGTGGTGGCGGGCACCTATAATCCCAGTGACTCTGGAGGCTGAGGCAGGAGAATCACTTGAATTCGGGAGACGGAGGTTGCAGTGAGCTGAGATCGTACCACTTCACTCCAGCCTGGGCAACAAGAGTGAAACTCTGTCTCAGAAAAAAAAAAAAGAGAGAGTAACCTTAACTAATTCCACAGGGCTGTTGTGAGATTGAGTGAACACGCGGGAAGTGTTTGCTGAGCTAGTGCTTAACATGTGCTACTGAATTATGGTGGTGATGGCATATCTCCCAAATAGGAGGAAAGCAAAGTAAGTGAATGAATTCACAAGAAGATAAGAAAATGACCAGAAAAGGCATAAATAGATAAAGCTGTTCAGCCTTCAGATGTTCAGTCATCCTTATGATCTTTCCCTTCCTCCCTCCCTCCCTCCTACCCTCCCTTCCTTCCTTCCTTCCTCTTTCCCTCCTTCCCTCCCTCCCCCTTCCTGCCTTCTGGCCTTCCTTCCTTCCTTTCTCCTTCTTCCTTCCTTCCTTTCTTCTCTCCCTCCCTTTCTTCCTTTCTTCATCCTTCCCTCCCTTCCTTTCTCCTTCCTTCCTTCTTCCTCCCTCTCTTCCTTTTTACCTTCCTTCCTTCGTCCCTCCCTCCCTTTCTCCTTTCTTCCTCCCTTCTTCCTCCCTTCTTCCTTCCTTCTTCCTCCCTCTCTTCCTTTTTTCCTTCCTTCCTTCCTCCTTCCTTCCTTCCCTCCTTCTCTTCCTTTTTTCCTCCCTTCCTTCCTTCCCTCCTTCCTCCTTTCCTTCCTCCCTTCCTTTCTCCTTCCTTCCTTCCTCTCTCCCTTCCTTTCTTCCCTCCTTCCTTCTTTCCTTCATTCCTACCTTCCTTCTTCCTTCCTTCTCCCCTCTTTTCTTTCAATTAAATGTTTAATAGCTGCCAGACTGTGTTCAGTAAGCCCTGGGATCTATTAATAATAAAAAAGAATCCGTAGATTCATTGGTTTGTTCATTCCCCAAGTATGTATTTACTGGACAGCAACTAGGTGCCAGGCACTGTTCTAGGCCCTGGGAATTCAGCAGTGAACTAAACGAATGAAAATCTCTGCTTTCACAGAGCGTGATAGAGATAACTCATTAGGCAAATGAGCAAATATGCAGATATAGCCAGTTTATTAAATAAGCTGATGTCATGGTTAATTTTATGCGTCAACTTGACTGGCCTAAGGGATGCCCAGATAGCTGGTAAGACATTATTTCTGGATGTGTCTGTGGGGGTGTTTCTGGAAGAGGTGAGCATTTGAATCAGTAGACTGAGTAAAGAAGTTCTCCCTCACCAATGTGGGCGGGCATCATCCAATCTGCTGGAGGCTTGAATAGAACAAAAAGCAGAGGAAGGGCGAATTCACTGTGTTTTCTTAACTGGCACATCCATTTTCTCTTGCCCTAGGACAACAAATTTCGTGGTCCTCATGCCTTTAGCCTCAGACCGAATGATACCACCAGCTTTCCTGGTTCTTCAGCTTATAGACAGCATGTCGTGGGACTTCTCAGGCTCCAGAATTGTGTAAGAAAAGTTCTCATAATAAACCTCCACTGGTATCTCTCTCTATAGCTCTTTGGTTTTCTTTCGTTGGACAAATCTGACTAATAGAGCTGCATTCAACCGCAGTGAAATACCGACAGCCCAAAGCAGGCCTGAGATCCACAGATTCCAGGAATAAAGCACCCGACTGTTATACATTATTGATGAGAGAGTAAAGGGTACAAACCCTTTAGGAAAAGGCCTGGCAGCTTCTTACAAAGCTAAGCCCACACCTATCCCATGACCCAACAATTCTACTCTTTTTTGTTTTTTGCTTTTTGTTTTTAGACGGAGTCTCACTCTGTCACCCAGGCTGGAGTGCAGTGGTGCGATCTTGGCTCGCTGCAACCTCTGCCTCCCGGATTTAAGTGATTCTTCTGCCTCAGCCTCCCGAGTAGCTGGGACTACAGGCATGCACCACCACGCCCGGCTAATTTTTCTATTTTTAGTAGATACAGGGTTTCACCACGTTGGCCACGCTGGTCTCAAACTCCTGACCTCATGATCTGCCCGCCTTGGCCTCCCAAAGTGCTGGGATTACAGGCGTGAGCTACTGCACCCGGTCAACAATTCTACTTTTACCCAAAAGAAAGGAAAATATGTATCCACACTAAGAATTGTGCAAGACTGTTTACAGCAGCTTTATTCATAATAGCCTCAGGCTGGAAACAGCCTGCATGCCTGTCAACAGGTGAATGGACCAAGATATGTCATATAGCCACAGAACGGAATGCCACTTAGCAATGGAAAGACACAAGCTAATAATGCATGCACAATACGGGTAGGTCTCAAAATTATTGTGCTGAGTGTCAGACACAAAGAAGGACGTACTGTATGAGTTCAGTTAGATGATTTTCCAAACAGACAGAATTAGCATGTGGTAGCAAAAACAATCAGAACAGTGGTTGCCTCTGGGTGAGCAGGGTCAGGGTGACTGGGAAGGGGGCTGGGGGAACTTTCTGGAACAAAGGAAATCATTCCGTATATTGATGAGGGTTTGTTTTGTACTAGTGTCTGCATGTGTTGCTCACTTAAGATTTGTGCATTTCAGGCCAGGCACGGTGGCTCAAGCCTGTAATCCCGGCACTTTGGGAGCCCGAGGCAGGCGGATCACGAGGTCAGGAGATCCACAGCATCCTGGCTAACACGGTGAAACCCCATCTCTACTAAAAAAATACAAAATATTAGCCAGGCAAGGTTGCGGGCGCCTGTAGTCCCAGCTACTCGGGAGGCTGAACCAGGAGAATGGCGGGAACCCGGGAGGCGGAGCTTGCAGTGAGCCGAGATAGCGCCACTGTACTCCAGCCTGGGCGACAGAGCAAGAGTCTGTCTCAAAAAAAAAAAAAAAAAAGGGGCAACCAAGGTCTAACGGGTCAAGTGACTTTCCCACATCCTACTACTCTAGCGGTATGGTTTCTGGCCCTGGGTGATGAAGGCAGGTGCACAGCAGCCTTGAGTGTGAGAGCTCAGAAAGGAAGGTGGCTGGGGGCTGGACTCTGGACTGGTTGGTTTGCATGTGAAAGGTGTGATTGAAAGAGTTGTTGGCTTGGCCGGTGGCTCAAGCCTATAATCACTTTGGGAGGCTGAGATGGGTGGATCACCTGAGGTCAGGAGTTGGAGACCAGCCTGGCCAACATGGTGAAACCCCTGTCTCTACTAAAAAAAAAAATTAGCCGGGTGCAGTGGCAAATGCCTGTAATCCCAGCTACTCGGGAGGCTGAGGCAGGAGAATCGCCTGCACCAGGAGGTGGAGGTTGCAATGAGCCAAGATGATGCCACTGCACTCTAGCCTGGGCGAGAGAGCGAGACTGTCTCAAAAAAAAAAAAAAAAAAAAAATGTTAATGGTAGCTGTGTTCACAAGAACCCCCAAGACTGGAAACGGCCAGGTGTTCATCAGCAGAAGAAAGGATAAAGAAACGACGGAACCCCGTACAAGGCAATCCTGCGCCGCGGTAAAAGCGAAGGGACTGTGGACACACACAGCGGCACAGAGGAATCTCAGAGTCACCGAGCTGAGTGGAAGACGCCAGAGAGGAGAGCTTAGCTTTCTGAGAGTTTATGACTCTGCTTGTGTGAAGTCCCGGAACAGTGGAAATTAGACTATAGTGAAAAAATAATAATAATATCAGAGGAGTGGTGGCCTCCAGGAAAGTAAAGGCGGGATGTGACTGGGCGGGTGCATTCGGGAGCTTGCTGTGACAATGCCGTGTTCTATGTCTCCATAGGAGCTTCAGTATATAATTTTGAAACACACTCAGGCCAGGAGCGGTGACTCACACCTGTAATCCCAGTACTTTGGGAGGCTGAGGCGGGCATATCACGAGGTCAGGAGATTGAGACCATCCTGGCTAACATGGTGAAACGCCGTCTCTACTAAAAATACAAAAAAGTAGCCAGGCGTGGTGGCGAGTGCCTGTAGTCCCAGCTACTCGGGAGGCTGAGGCAGGAGAATCGCTTGAACCGGGGAGGCAGAGGTTGCAGTGAGCCGAGATCATGCCACTGCACTCCAGCCTGGGCGACAGAGCGAGACGCCATCTCAACAAATAAATAAATAAATAAATACTCACCCCCCCACACACAGTTAATAGTGTACTTAAGATGTGTGCAATGGCCAGGTGTGGTGGCTCACACCTGTAATCCCAGCACTTTGGGAGGCTGAAGCAGGCAGATCAGTAGGTCAATTCAAGACCAGCCTGGTCAACATGATGAAACCCTGTCTCTACTAAAAATAGAAAAATTAGCTGGGCATGTTGGCTCACACCTGTAATCCCAGTGCTTTGGGAGGCCGAGGCGGGCAGATCACTTGAGGTCAGGAGTTCGAAAGTAGCCTGGCCAACATGATGAAACCCTGTCTCTACCAAAAATACAAAAAAAAATTGAGCCGGGCATGGTGGCAGACACCTGTAATCCCAGCTATGTGGGAGGCTGAGGCAGGACAACCGCTTGAATCCGGGAGGCGGAGGTTGCAGTAAGTCAAGATCATGCCACTGCACTCCAGCCTGGGCAACAGAGCAGGACTCTGTCTCAAAAAAAAAAAAAAAAAAAAAATTGTGAATGGTTGAGTCTGGGTGTCTGGTTGGTGTGGATGGGGTATTCATTCTAAGATTCCTTCAACTCTCTCTATGCTTGAAAAAATTTTATAATAAGATGTTGGAGAAGAACTCAGCCTTTACCAACCTCCTCACCCACAGGTTTGTCGATCTCCTTAAATTACAAAAAAAAAAAAAAAAAAAAAAAAGACTTGGGGCACCTGTCACAAAGTGTGTGGGAAGAGGTTTTATTTTGGGAACCACCTTGGCTGCTATGCACAGTGGCAAGTCATAATTTGTCATTTTCCGCTTTCTGTGTATGAACCTTTTTGCCACTTGGAAAGAGGTCCTTGTCAGTCTGAGTCTCAGTGGGAAGTCTGGTTCTGCCTTCCTCTGTGGAAGGAAAGGTGCTCTCTGTCCAATCCTTTGAGGTAGAGATTGGGTTCCCCCATCACACGGCCCCGGCCCCACGTGGGACTTTTTTTTTTTTTTTTAAGAGATGGAGTCTGGCTGTGTCACCCAGGCTGGAGTGCAGTGGCAAGATCTCGGCTCACTGCAACCTCTGACTCCCTGGTTCAAGTGATTCTCCTGCCTCAGCCTCCCAAGTAGCTGGGATTACAGGGACCCACCACCACACCCAGTTCATTTTTGTATTTTTAGTAGAGATAGGGTTTCATCCCATTGGCCAGAATGGTCTCGATCTCTTGACGTCATGATCCGCCCACCTCGACCACCGAAAGTGCTGGGATTACAGATGTGAGCCACCACACCTGAACGTTTTTTCTTTTCTTTTTTTTTTTTTGAGGACGGAGTTTCACTGTTGTTACCCAGGCCGGAGGCTGGAGTGCAGTGGCGCAATCTCAACTCGCCACAACCTCTGCCTCCCAGGCTCAAGCGATTCTCCCGCCTCAGCCTCTCAAGTAGCTGGGACTACAGGCGCGCGCCACCAGGCCCAGTTAATTTTGTATTTTTAGTAGAAACGGGGTGTCTCCATGTTAGTCAGGCTGGTCTTGAACTCCCAACCTCAGGGGATCCACCCGCCTTGGCCTCCCAAAGGGCTGGGATGTGGCATTGTAGTCGTGTGAGCCAATTTTCCCTATAAACTCCCTTTTGCATATACATGTATCCTATCGGTTCTGTCCCGTGGAGAACCCTGACTAATACAGGGTCCTAGAAATAACAGAACTCTTTATTTTTTTGAGACAGAGTCTCCTTCTATTGATAAAACTGTAGTGCAGTGGTACGATCTCAGCTCACTGCAACCTCCACCTCCTTGGTTCAAGCAATTCTCATGCCTCAGCCTCCGAAGTAACTCCCAAGGGCCCAAGTAAGACTACAGGCCCACACCACCATACCCCAGCTAATTTTTGTATTTTTAGTACTGACAGGGTTTCACCATGTTGGCCAGGCTGGTCTTGAACTGATGACCTCAAGTGATCCGCCTGCCTCAGCCACCCACAGTACTGGGATTACAGGTGTTAGCCGTCGTGCCCAGCCAAAACAGAACACTTAATTATAGAAGTCATAATAGCTTTCATATACCGACAGCTCCCTATGTAGACACTTTGTATAAGTGATGTCCATCCCTCACAACACCCATGCGAGTTACTGCCCTGCTTTACAGATGGGAAGACTGAGGCTCAGAGAGGTTAGGAAACTTTCAGAAGGCCACACAGCCAAAGGGCAGAGCTCAGGTCTGCTCACTTTGCCAGGTTTCCTGACAATGCCCTTTGATTGCCCTGTGACTGGGAAGGAAATTAACTTTTTTTTTTTTTTTTTGAGACGGATTCTCACTCTGTCGCCCAGGCTGGCGTGCAGTGGCCCAATCTCGGCTCACTGCAAGCTCTGCTTCCCAGGTTCATGCCATTCTCCTGCCTCACACTCCCGAGTATCTGGGACTACAGGCACCCCCACCACACCCAACTGGAAATTAGCTAATTTAAAAGGGTTCAGCTCACTGTTTTGCATTCCTTCTTTCCAGGATTTTCCAAGGTAGTGTTCCTTGGAATACTGGTCTGAAAGCAAGACTAACCACATAATTTGCTGGGACCAGTGCAAAATAAAAACACACACAAAAGCAGAAAAAAAAAAGCCCTTTATAGGAGGCTGAGGCAGGAGAATGGCGTGAACCTGGGAGGCGGAGCTTGCAGTGAGCCGAGATCGCGCCACTGCACTCCAGCCTGGGCGACAGAGCGAGACTCCATCTCAAAAAAAAAAAAAAAAAAAAAAATGCCCTTTAAGTTATTAAAATATAAAACTTCTTCCTTTCTTCCATCTTCTTTCGTTACTTCTCACAGTTTAATTTTTATTTAGTGCCATTCTAAATAAAAATTAAATGTTTAAATTATTAGTAAAAATAAAATTATGGTAATTAGCATATCCATCACCTCATGCATTTATCTTTTTTTTTTTTTTTTGAGGCAGACTGTGGCTCTGTTGCCCAGGCTGGAGTGCGGTGGTGCGATCTCCGCTCACTGCATCCTCCACCTCCCAGGCTCAAGTGATCCTCCCACCTCAACATCCCGAGTAGCTAAGACTATGGGCACGTGCCATGTGCCATCACATCCAACTAATTTTTTTTTTTTTTTTTTTTTTGAGATGGAGTCTCACATTGTCAACCAGGCTGGAGTGCATTGGCCTGATCTCGGCTCACTGCAAGCTCCGCCTCCTGGGGTCAAGTGATTTTCGTGCCTCAGCCTCCCGAGTAGCTGGGATGACAGGTGCCCACCACCACGCCTGGCTAATTTTTTGTATTTTTAGTAGAGACAGGGGTTTCACTATGTTGGCCAGGCTGGTCTCAAACTCCTGACCTCACAACCTGCCCTCCTCGGCTTCCCAAAGTGCTGGGATTACATGCATGAGCCACCAAGCCCAGCTAATTTTTGTGGTTTTAGTAGAGACGTGGTTTCATTGTGTTGCCCAGGCTGATCTCAAACTCATGAGCTCAAGCAATCCACCTGCCTCTGACTCCCAAACTGCTGGGATTACAGGCATGAACCACCGTGCCCTGCACCATTTATCATTTCTTTGTGGTGAGAACATTCACAAACCTGTCTTCTGGCTATTTTGTTATATACAATAACTTGCTACCCAATATCTTTGCCATCAATTCCTTTTCTGCCCAAAGCAGTCAGTCATTTTCCGTTTCTTGCCACCCAAGACCCTGAACTGATACAGGTTAATACTCCTACAAGCACTACTGCTTTTCCTAACTGACCTTGCTTAGGGTCTCTCTCTATAGAAGACATCTGCATGTCTGATCCATTTGCTCTTAACAACAGTGCTATCAGATTCTGATATTAAACCCTTTTACAGAAGAGGAAACTGAGGCACAGAGAGGCAAATTACTTGACCGAGTTGGCATAGGTAGTAGGGTGCTGAGCTGGGATTCAAAACTTGGAAGCTTGAAATTGGGAGGCTGACAACCAGGAGCTCTGAGAACAGGTTCCTTCTCTATCTCGCTAGTGAGGTTCATTATCACTCCTGTGTCTTTCTTTTTTTTTTTTTTTTAAAGACAGAGTCTCACTCTGTCACCCAGGCTGGAGTGCAGTGGTATCATCTCTGCTCACTGCAAGCTCCACATCCTGGGTTCAAGTGATTCTCATGCCTCAGTCTCCCAAGTAGCTAAGACTACAGGCACCCGCCACCACCCCTGGCTCATTTTTGCATTTTTAGTAGAGACGGGGTTTCACCATATTGGCCAGGCTGGTCTCGAACTCCTGACCTTGTGATCTGCCTGCCTCGGTCTCCCAAAGTGCTGGGACTACAGGTGTGAGCTACCATGGCTGGCCGACTCCTGTGTCTTTTCTGCTTGGCGGGAACAGATTCTTCTGTGGTGTGGGGGCTGCCCTGGGCACTACAGGTTGTTTAGAAGCATCCCCGGCCTCTACTCATTAGATACCAGGAATAGCCCCCGTTCAAAAGTTATGACAACCAGTGTCTCCAGACATAGCCAAGTGTCCCCTGGGGAGCAAGATAGTCCCTGGTTCAGAACCACTGCACTAGTGTGGTCTTTCTCTTACTTTTTGTGGAGAGAGTCAGGGGCAGGATCTTGCTCTGCTGTCCAGGCTGGAGTGCAGGGGTGCAATCAAGCTCACTGCAGATTTGACCTCCCAGGTTCAAGCCATCCTCCCACCTCAGCCTTCTGAGTAGCTGAAAAGAAAAAGTAGTAGCTGAAAGAGAAAAAAAAAAAAAAAAGGCTGGGAATAGTGACTCTCGCCTGTAATCCCAGTACTTTGGGAGGCCGAGGCAGGTGGATCACCTGAGGTCAGCAGTTCCAGACCAGGCTGGGCAACATAGTGAAACCGCATCTGTACTAAAAATACAAAAAAAAAAAAAAAAAATTAGCCAGGCCTGATGGCAGGCGCCTGCATTCTCAGCCACTCAGGAGGCTGAGGCAGGAGAATCGCTTGAACCCAGGAGGCAGAGGTTGCAGTGAGCCAAGATCATGCCACTGCACTCCAGCCTGGGCAACAGAGTAAGACTCCGCCTCAAAAAACAAAACAAAAAATTTAGCATGCATGCACCACCATACCCAGCTAACAACAACAAAAAAAAATTGTAGAGATGAGGTCTCACTCTGTGGCCCAGGCTGGTCTTGAACTCCTAAGCTCTAGCGATCTTCCTGCCTTGGCCTACCCAAAGTGCTGGGGTTACAGGCCTGAGCCCCCAGCCCAGTCCTAGTGTGGTCTTTCTCGACACACAATTCCCTAGGTTACTCCACTGCTGATGCCCCTCACCTGGTCATTGCTAACCCAGGTGTGGACCACAGACCAGCAGCACTGGCTTCACCTGGGAGCTTGTTAGGACATCAGAAAGGCAGATCCCAGCCCAGTCCTGCTGGTTTAGAATCTGCAGTTTAACAAGATCCCCAGGTGACTTGTATTCACATTAAAGCTTTAAGAACATTGTCCTAAGAGACGCTATGGAAAGCCCTGTGATGGATCCGGAGACCTATCCCATCACACTCACTGCGATTCTTCCTTCTAGAGAAAAGGCATGACATGAGTCCATTGTGACAATTTTCTTTTTCTTTCTTTTTTTCTTTTTTTTGAAATGGGGTCTCACTCTTGTTCAGGCTGGAGTGCAGTGGTGCGGTCTTGGCTCACTGCAACTTCCACCTCTCAGGTTTAAGCTATTCTCCTGCCTCAGCCTCCCAAGTAGCTGGGATTACAGGTGCCTGCCCCCACACCTGGCTAATTTTTCTTTTTCTTTTTTTTTTTTTGTATTTTTAGTAGAGACGGGGGTTTCACCATGTTGGCCAGGCCGGTCTCGAACTCCTGACCTCATAATCCACCTGCCTCAGCCTCCTAAAGTGCTGGGATTACAGCCTGAGCCACCACATCTTTTTTTTTTTTTTTTTTTTTTTTTTTTAGAGGGATTCTCGCTCTGTCGCCCAGGCTGGAGTGCAGTGGCCCGATCTCAGCTAATTTTTTGTATTTTTAGTAGAGACAGGGTTTCACCGTGTTAGCCAGGATGGTCTCGATCTCCTGACCTCGTGATCCACCCGCCTTGGCCTCTCAAAGTGCTGGGATTACAGGCGTGAGCCACTGCGCCTAGCCCGGCCTATTTTCTTACAGCAAACTCTGCAGGGCTTTCTATGACTCTTCCCATAAGAGAGATGCTACTCTCTGCAACAAGGAAAAATAGTGTGGCATTCTGGCTAAATTCCAGTATGAATTATACTGGAAGTATATGTATGAAGCCTATCTCTGCTTAGAGGTTATATGAGGTTTAGAGGATTGTGTGAAGTGTCAGTGTAATACAGAGGAAAGAGAGGGACTGCTCAGTGGTGAGTCTTACATGGCAAAATAGAGATCATGCTTTCTGCCCTAAGCACGGTAAGAAAACCGGTTGGACTCCCTCTCCACCTTCAGCAGCTGCCCTGCTGTGCCTGTAGGGCTTGGCTGTGGGATATAAGGAACCCTCCGTCTCTGCTCCCTTAAAACAAGCAAGCCACACCTGCTGGGGTGGGTCCTAGGCTGGTAGAGCTGTAAGGCAATCCTATTTTTGGTGGAAGCCTGAAAGCAACATATATAATCCATACATATTCATAAGGTTTGCCTTGTGCAGTAGGAGCCTCCCAGATGGTCCCCAATAATCCTCACCTCCTGGTATTTATAGCGTCATGTAATCCTGTCCTTTTAAAGATGATTGTGTGACTTGCATTCTGCTAGCAGACTCTTTTTGCCTTCTTAGTTTGCATACTTTGATGAAACAAGCTACCCTGTTGCAGAAAGCCTGCACGGCAAGGAACTGAGGGGTAGCCTCTGGCCGACAGTCAGCAAGGAACTGAACTGCCAACAAGGCCATGAAGTCAACAGAACCTTGAGATGGCCACAAAGCCGCTGGCCCCTTGATTGCAGCCCCGGGAGAGATCTTGAAGCCGAAGAAGACCCGGCCGGGCTGTGCTCAGATCCCTGACTCATGGAAATCGTGAGATAATAAACGTGTGTTGTTTGAAGCTGCTCCCTTTGAGGTGATTTGTTACACAGCAGTAGCTAACTGATACATATAGACATAAAGAGAAAATAAAGTCTTGGGTCTCTCTTTTGATATCTTCATCAAGAAAGTTTGATCACTTTACCAAACACATATTATGTATTTTTCATCAATAAAAGAGAATCTATAAAACAGCTTAAATAATGAAACATTAATGACATGGCCTCACTTAGCCCACCATCCAATTAAGAGCTACAATCTTATCTCGACCACCTCATCTACCCAGAATCTCCTTCCATTCTCATCCTCCACTTTCCTCCTCTGCAGAAGTAATTATGTTTGTCGTTCTCTTATTCATTTTATTTTTTTATTTTATTTTATTTTATTTTATTTTATTTTATTTTATGTTCTAAGACAGAGTCTCACACTGTAGCCTAGGCTGGAGTGTAATGGCGTGATCTGGGCTCACTGTGACCTCTGCCTCCCGGGTTCAAGCAATTTTCCTGCCTCAGCCTCCCAAAGAGCTGGGATTACAGGTGCCCACCACCACGCCCAGCTAATTTTTGTATTTTTAGTAGAGACAGGGAGACAGGACTTCACCATGTTGGCCAGGCTGGTCTCAAGCTCCTGAACTCAGGAGATCTGCCCGCCTTGGCCTCCCAAAAGTGCTGGGATTATAGGCGTGAGCCACTGTACCTGGCCTCTTATTTGTTTAAAATAGTATCTCTAAACCACATATTGGAATAAACTTGGTAAAAATGACAACAAAAATCATGAAGTTTTTTTTGATATGATTCGTGAGATCATTTTCAATGCCATCGTTTGAAGCTTTCCAATATAGGTCTACATCACAGTTTTTGTATTTTTGTACCTGTTGATGGACACACGAGTTTCTTTTAGTTACTTTTCTATTTCTATTTATTTTACTTTCCCTATTATGTAACAGACATTTTTTACATGTTTCTTGGTGCATATGTGCAAGAATTTTTTTAGAGGATACATATAGGAATGGAATGATCGTGCTATAGGGATTGTTAGTTTCAATTTTTTGAAATAGTGTCAAAGTATTTCCAAAAGTAGCCTTACCAATTTTTTCCCAGCTTAATTGAGATATGATTGACAAATAAGAGTGGATATATTTAAGGTGTACAACATGTTTTGACATAAGTATACATTGTGAAATAATTACCATAATCAAGATGTTTACCATATCCATCACCTCACTTTTTCTGAGACATGGTCTCATTCTGTCACTCAGGCTAGAGTTCAGTGGCGCTATCTTGGCTCACGGCAACCTCCACCTCCCAGGTCAGGCGATTCTTGTGCCTCAGCCTCCTGAGTAGCTGGGATTACAGGTGTGCGCCACCACACCTGGCTAATTTTTGTATTTTTCGTAGAGATGGGGTTTGGCCATGTTGCTCAGGCTGGTCTCAAACTTCTGACCTCAAGCGATCCACTTGCCTTAGCCTCCCAAAGTGCTGGGATTATAGGTGTGAGCCACCGTTCGTGGCCACATAGTTGTCATTTTTGCAAGTGTGGTGAGAGCCCTCATGATCTACCGTTAGCAATGTTTAAGTACATAACACATTTTCACTGATTAGTCGCCACGTTGTACAACAGATCTCTTGAATTTATTTTTTTCTATGTAAAATTTTGTACCCTTTGACCACGATCTTCCCAATCCTTACTCCCCTTCCCAAGCCCCTGGTCGCCACCATTCTGCTTTCTGCTTCTGTGAGTTCAACTTCTTTTTTTTTGAGACAGAGTCTCACTCTGTTGCCTAGGCTGGAGTGCAACGGCATGCTCTTGGCTCACTGCAAACTCCGCCTCCCGGGTTGAAGTGATTCTGCTGCCTCAGCCTCCCAAGTCGCTGGGAATTACAGGCATGTACCACCACACCTGGCTAATTTTTGTATTTTTAGTAGAGACAGAGTTTCCCCATGTTGGCCAGGCTGGTCTTGAACTTCTGACCTCAGGTGATCCGCCCACCTCAGCCTCCCAACCTGCTGGGTGGGATTACAGATGTGAGCCACCGCGCCCGGTCAGAGGGTAAGCTTTAACTGAGTGGTGGGAGTACAACTGGATTTGAAACAACTTATCCCAGGCTGAAAAATCGTAGCAACAAAAGCAAATTTATGACAAGGACCTGGTGCTGTGTCCTGCATCACGCCACATCCTCCCATTCCTTTTCAGAGAGACTCTAGTGGCTCAAGCCTGTAATCCCAGCACTTTGGGAGGCTGAGGCGAGCGGATCACAAGGTCAGAAGTTCGAGACTAGCCTGGCCTACATGGCGAAACCCCATCTCTACTAAAAATACAAAAATTAGCCAGGTGTGGTGGCTCACGCCTGTAATCCCAGCACTTTGGGAGGCTGAGGCGAGCAGATCACAAGGTCAGGAGTTCAAGACTAGCCTGGCCAACACGGTGAAACCCCGTCTCTACTAAAAATACAAAAATTAGCCAGGTGTGGTGGCGCACGCCTGTAATCCCAGCACTTTGGGAGGCCAAGGCTGGCAGATCACAAGGTCAGGAGTTCAAGACTAGCCTGGCCAACACGGTGAAACCCCGTCTCTACTAAAACTACAAAAATTAGCCAGGTGTGGTGGCGCACGCCTGTAATCCCAGCACTTTGGGAGGCCAAGGCTGGCAGATCACAAGGTCAGGAGTTCGAGACCAGCCTGGCCAACATGGCGAGAACCCATCTCTACTAAAAATACAAAAATTAGCCAGGCACGGTGGCTCATGCCTGTAATCCCAGCTACTCAGGAGGCTGAAGCAGGGGAATAGCTTGAACCCGGGAGGCGGAGGTTGCAGGGAGTCGAGATCGTGCCACTGCACTCCAGACTGGGCGACAAGAGCGAAACTCCGTCTTAAAACAAATAAGCAAACAAACAAACAGAGACTCTAGTCAAAAGCAGTTGCTCAGGGTCCCTTGAGTACACCCAGCCCATGTCACATTGTCACGTCTTGGCAGGGACCATGTTCAAGTTGCCTGCACCCTAACTCAGTGAGGGCAAAGCCTTTGTGTTGTAATCCCCGTTCCCTAGCTCCTGCCTGGCCTACGAAGGCGCCGAGGAACACCGTGTTTGCGGTGTGTGAGCCCCAGCGTGGCTGCTGCTGGGCTGAAGGGCTTTGCTCTTATATCTGCCTCTCCCCACCAGAAGCGGCGCTGCCAGGGAGCCTGGGTCAGGTGGATTTACCTCCGTCTCCAGTGCCAAACACCGGACCCACAGACTGGGGAACAAAGTGGAGAAAGATATTAGGAGTGAATGATTACAAGAAGACAATGTCAGAAGACAGGGAGCAACATCCTAACTCCTCTAGACCAGACTTCCTTGAGGCCATGAGATGTCCTTAAGTAGGTGAATAGATAAACTATGGTCCATCCAGACAATGGAATATAATTCAGCACTAAAAGGAAATGAGGCTGGTGCGGTGGCTCAAGCCTGTAATCCCAGCTACTCGGGAGGCTGAGGCTGCAGAATCGCTTGAACCCGGGAGACAAATGTTACAGTGAGCTGAGATCGCAGCATTGCACTCCAGCCTGGAACAAGAGTGAAACTTTGCCTCAAAAAAAACAAGAAAAGAAAAGAAAAAGAAAAAGAAATGATGCCGGGTGCAGTGTCTTATGCCTGTAATCCCAGCACTTTAGGAGGTCGAGGTGGGCGGATCACCTGAGGTCAGTAGTTCGAGACCAGCCTGACCAACATGGTGAAACCTTGTCTCTACTAAAAATACAAAAATTAGCTGGGCGTGGTGGTGCAAGCCTGTAATCCCAGCTACTGGGGTGGCTGAGGCAGGAGAATCGCTTGAACCTGGGAGACGGAGGTTGCAGTGAGCTGAGATCACAGCCACCGCACTCCAGCCTGGGCAGCAAAGTGAGACTCTATCTCATAAATAAATAATACATAAAGAAATATGTATCAAATAAATAAATAAATAGAAATAAGCCATCAAGCTATGAAAAGACACAGAGGAAACTTAAATGCATATTACTAGGTAGTAGAAGCCCATCTGAAAAGGCTACGTATTGTCTGATTCCAACAGTATGACATTCTGGAAAAGGCAAAGTACGGAGACAGGAAAAGATCAGGGCTGCCAGGAGTCGGGTGAAGGAAGGATGAATAGGTGTGCAGAGGAATTTCAGGGCAATGGCTCTCCTCTGTCCAACACTGTGATGGTGGATGCCTGTCATGAGACATTTGCCTGAACTCATAGGACGTATAACAGGAAGACTGAGCGAGCCCTAATATGACTTCGGGTGATTACGATCTGTTGATGTAGGCTCATCAATTGTAGCAAATGTACCACTCTGGTAGGGAATGCTGGGAGTGGGGGAGGCTATGAAGGTGTCGGGGTAGGGAGTACATGGCAAATCTCTACCTTCTCCTCATTTTACTATGAACCCGAACCTGCTCTAAAAACTGTCTTTTATTACTATTATTATTATTATTTTTTTTTTTTGAGACGGAGTCTCGCTCTGTCGCCCAGGCTGGAGTGCAGGGGTGCAGTCTCGGCTCACTGCAAGCTCTGCCTCCCGGGTTCACGCCATTCTCCTGCCTCAGCCTCCTGAGTAGCTGGGACTACAGGTGCCCATCACCACGCCCGGCTAATTTCTTTTTTTTGTATTTTTAGTCGAGATGGGGTCTCACCGTGTTAGCCAGGATGGTCTCAATCTCCTGACCTCGTGATCCACCCACCTCGGCCTCCCAAAGTGGTGGGATTACAGGTGTGAGCCACCGCCCCCCACTGACAGGTGGGGATTATTACAATACCAGGTGAGATTTGGGTGGGGACACAGAGCCAAACCATATCACCTGCATTCTCAGGAGAGTCGTTTGCTACTCACCAGGCGAAGGAACACTGTTTTTTTCTGGGTAACACTGTTGACATTCGGGGCTAGGTTATTCCCTGGGGGAGGAGCTGTTCTGTGCATCCTCAGCCTCCACCCACCTCGGTGCCAGCAGCATCGCCCTCTCCTCGGGGTTGTGACAATCAAAAGTGTCTCCAGACTTTCCCCAGTGTCTGCATTTGGGACCTTTCTATTATTACCGCTGATTCCATGAGTACATGGTAATCACCCACTGAGTTCCAGGGACTCCACTGTAATTATCCAGCTGGTTCTGGGAGCTCCTGGTGCAATTACCCAGCTGGTTCCTGAGACTGCACCACGATTCCTTAGCTGATTTCCATGTCTCTACACACTGCCAGCGCCTCTACATAATTATACACTAGTTTCTAGAGCTTTTCTGTAATTATTCAGCCTTTTATAGAAATCTAATCATAACTACCTGGGCAATTTGTTTTGTTAAGTAGAGCGCTAATGAGTGGTGGCCGATGTTTCAGCCCCTCTTCTGAGTACCAGGGACGTGGGTAGAACTTTGATCCTATACTATCTTAAAGAGCTTACAGGATATTGAGACGAGAGGAGAGAAGTTGACATGGCACCACCCAGTGGAATGACATAGTCAGCACAGAGTGCAGTGGGAGCACAGAGGAAGAGCACCAGGACCATCATGTCCAGCTGTGTAGGTAGTGCACTGCACAACTCTGGGGTCATCATATCACAAACTGTGAGTGTGAAGAGCCTTGTGAGACTTCCAGGACGGGTTTCTAGGGGTCACCAGATGCAGGTCTTGAGCAAGGCTGAGGAATCCTGACTCCTAGAAAGAAGGGGGCAGGGAATTGCTGAGGATGTTTGAAGTCTAATGGGAAGACACGTCCCCTGCTGTGAGAGGCGGCTCAGCGTGCTAGTGGAAGTTTGGGAAGAAGAATGCTCCATGAAGGCACATTCTGTTTGGGGTCATTTCTGTTACTTCCCAGTTCACTCAGCATAATCATGGTGACCAACAGGGCTCTCTACACAGGACCTGTGGCCCCAACACTCACCCCTCTGCATTCTCTTCCTGCCACTTCCCTCTTCCCATCCCTCTGTCTGCAACTGCCACACTGTTCCCCCTGCTGAGCTTTGCACCCCCAGACCTCTTGGACCACCGCTGCACTTTCTCCTTTATCCAAATCACTCTCATCTTCTAGCTGACTGTGACTGTGTAATGCCCGTGGGTTACTGCCTGTCTCCTTCTGCAAGAATATAAGCTCTTCCATGGAAAGGGTGTTTGTGTTGTATATTGACGAACCTCTAGAGCCTCAAACAGTGTTGGCACACAGGACAGGACCAAGAAATACTGACTGAATGAGAAAAATGAACGCCAGATGGAAAAAATAAAAATGAGCTAAGCAGGGAGTTTCTCCACTGTGGCCACAAGAGGGAGCGCAAGCTATGTGCTAAACCCTCCCAGCTCCAAGGTGGGTGGTCTCTCTGCTCCTCCGCCTGGAGGGCCAGGGACAGGTGTGACCTGGACCACGTCCTTTCTCCTCTGTGAGCCTCTATTTCCCCATGTGTAGCGTGGAGATGGAAATGCCTGAAATGAGTTCCTGTGAGAAGCCGGAAAACCAGCTACGCATGCACGTGAATGTCTTCTGAGGGGTTATTGCACGTGTCCAAATTCATCTAATTGTGTATGTTAAGTGAGAGGGTTTTTAGTAAAACAATTATAGCTAAATAAAGCTGCTAAAAATAAATGCAATAAAAATAAAGTAAAATTGCATTGAACCACAACATCCAAGCCATTAGGATAGCACAAGAAATTTGAAGGAGAGTAATCCAGACCCTAATGAATCAACAGAGTAAGAAATATTAGTTACAGGAAGTGACCATAATGCTACCTTGGGAAATTATTAAAGCATATAACTAAATGGAAATTATGAAGCTGAGAAGTACAATAAATTTCTAGCAAGGGCAGAAAGTGGTGGCTCATGCCTGTTATCCCAGCACTTTGGGAGGCTGAAGGGGGGTCAGGGTTTGAGCTCAGGGGTTTGAGACCAGCCTGGCCAACATGGTGAAACCCCATCTCTACTAAAGATACAAAAAATTAGCCAGGTGTGGTGTTGCATGCCTGTAATCCCAGCTACTCGGGAGGTTGAGGCAGGAGAATTGCTTGAACTCAGGAGACAGAGGTTGCAGTGAACCGAGATTGTGCCATTGCACTCCAGCCTGGGCAAAAAGAGCGAAACTCTGTCTCAACAATGACAACAATGCAACAACAACAACAAAATTCCTAGCACGATGAAGACATATTCACTACAATCAATCATGTCTATATACTGACAAAAATAATTCAATAGTGAAATTAGGAAAGCTATTTGCAAACCTCAAAAATAATAAAATGAATAGAAACAAATTTAATAAAGAAATGCGAGACGTGTACACTGAAAACTACAAAAGATCGCTGAGGGAAATTAAAGATCTAAATAGAGAAACAGTTCATACATTCACAATGACTTGCAAAACAATAAATATAAGAAATAAAATTGGGCCAGGTGCAGTGGCTCATGCCTGTAATCCCAATACTTTGGGAAGCCAAGGTGAGAGGATTGCTTGAGTTTGGAAGTTTGAGGACAGCCTGGGCAACATGGTACAACCCCAGCTCTGCAAAAACTACAAAAATTAACTGGGTGTGGTGTTGTGTGCCTATAGTCCCAGCTACAAGGCAAGAGGATAGCTTGAGCCCAGGAGGCAAAGGCTGCAGTGAATTGAGATTGCTCCACTGCCTTCATATCTGGATTACGAAATAAAATGAACAAAACATGTTATCTTACAAAGCAGTATCGTAATTTTAGGAACACACTGACTACATCTTTCCCCCTTCTCAAGAAAGGACTCGTGCTTATAGAGGTTGCCCTGTGGCCATGTAATCACGTCCAAATATACGTGAATGGTAAACATGAGATCATTAAGATGAGTTCCGTGAAAAATAAGAAAAGAGTAAGAAATAAAGTCAGAACTCAAACGTGTTTTTGTTGTTGTTGTTGTTGTTGTTGTTGTGTGTGTTTTTGAGCTGGAGTCTTGCTCCATCGCCCAGGCTGGAGTGTAGTGGCACGATCTCGGCTCACTGCAACCTCTGCCTCGTGGGTTCAAGGAATTCTCCTGCCTCAGCTTCCCGAGTAGCTGGGACTACAGGTGCCCGCCACCACACTCGGTTAATTTTTGTATTTTTAGTAGAGACAGGGTTTCACCTTGTTGGTAAGGCTGGTCTCGAACTCACCTCAGGTGGTCCGCCTGCCTCGGCCTCCCGAAGTGCTGGGATGACAGCCGTGAGCCACCGCGCCCGGCCCAAAAGTGTTTTATACGGGTTGTTAGGATGACGTTATTAATTTCTACAATGTGCTCCGAGGGACTGCAGACCGTGGATGGGGAGCTCAAGTTCAAAGGCCACCTTCATCCCTTCCTAGCTGAGGATCTTCGGGCAAGTTGCTTAACTTTGCTGTGGCTCAGTTTCCCCATTTGTAAGAGGAATAACGACAGTATCTGACGTGAGTGTTTTAGGGGTAGTGAGATGAGTCAATGCATGTCCAGTGCTTTGAACTGTATCTTGACAAAGCGAGAGTTTCATAGTCTCTGTCCATTATGATGGTATCTCCTCTTTGACCCACCACCTTTCCATCTGTAAAATAGACTTGAGGCGCTCAATCTGGCCAGTCTTGAAAGGTTCTTTCCAGTAATTTGCAGTGTGGCAGGTCAGGCTGGGGCCCGAGAGGACTCCAAAGCAGTTCTTGTCCTGGGAAGTCTCAGCTTTCGGGGCTGCTGAGACGTCCGTTGGTGTTAAGGCAGCTGAGTCCCTTACTGCACAGGGACACGGGACTGAACGTGAAGGCTGGAGAAGGGGGAGAAACTTGGAGGAGTGAAACCTCCTGCAGAGAAAGTGAGGAAAGGTGGGGAGAGAGGAAGGCGCTGCCCGGGGGGACCGCGAGGCTGGGGAAGCCGTGAGCATGAGACGTTTAACAGGCAGTGAGAGTGTCACCGGCAAGTGGGCAGAGGGAGCCCCCTTTTGTTACAGAACTGGGGAGGCCGGGTTCTGTGCTGGGAGCTTACCTGGGGACTGCTGCCCGGCTTTACTCCTCCCAGAGCCAGCGTCCTCGCCTATAACACGGAGGTGAACATAGGAACCCTTCACAGGATCCTCGTGGGGATTAAATGAGGCTCGAAGATGGAAGCGGTTGCCTGCTGTGGAGCCTGTTCCTGCAGATGCAGATGTGCGTGTGGATAACACAGATCTGGGCGCACACCTGTAGGGGCAGGTGCACCCTCTCCTCCCTGCGAGGACGGGAGCCCAGCCCTGCGCCGTGATCCCCAGGAGGGGATGTTTTCTTCTGGGTACCGAGGCCCCTCTAGGCCTGGACACAGGCATCAGCCCACAAGTTGCTGCCACTTAGGATGAGAGCAATGTGGGGGCTGGCACCCGCAATCGAGTTCTGTGAAGGAAAAAACAGGAACTTGAACTTGGGCGGAAAGCTGAGCGGTTGCGGAATGCCTGGGAAAATAATTTTTTAAAAAATTTAATACAGATAAAGGCAGAAGAGCCACGACACACACCGTAGGTGCTGAAGCTCACGGGCCACACCTACAGGAATCCTCCAGACTCTCAAACCTATAGACGCTCTCTGCAGGCACTTGCAATTAAAAAAAACAAAAACAAAAACAAAAAACCCTACTCTATCGAAGAATAATTGACATATAAAAAGCAGTATGTATTTAACGTATACGACTTGAGGAGTTTGGAGAGGAGTATGCCCTGCGCGTCCACACCACAGTTTACGGCATAAACCCGCCCACCACCTCCCACAGGTTCCTCCCACCTGTTTGTATATTATTATTGTTTGATAATATTTCTATGACTACATATCAGTTAGTGATGATAAGAGCACTTAACAAAAGATCTACCTTCTCAGCAAATGTGTAAGCGTACAATACTGTATTGTTACCTGCTGGCACTGCACTGACCGAGGCTCTCGCGTTTCCTCATCTTGCATGACTGAAACTCGTGGGGAGAAAATGTGAAGGGATCAGTCACAGAAGGAGGTCTTGACACCTTATCTGTTTCCACCTAAGCCTGTACTCCCAGCTCCTCATAGGTGGCTGTTTTTTTTTTTAATTTTCTTGAACAAAAAATAATTTTGTTTTTCCTAGTTACGACTAACACTTGCTAACGTCAAAAAAATTTGACTGGACGCAGTGGCTCACACCTGTAATCCCAGCACTTTGGGAGGCTGAGGTGGGCGGATCACCTGAGGTCCAGACTTGGAGACCAGCCTGACCAACATGGAGAAACCCCGTCTCTACTGAAAATACAAAATGAGCCGGGCGTGGTGGTGCATGCCTGTAATCCCAGCTACTTGGGAGGCAGGAGAATCACTTGAACCCAGGAGGCAGAAGTGGTGGTGAGCCAACATCGCACCATTGTACTCCAGCCTGAGCAACAAGAGTGAAACTCCGTCTCAAAAAAAAAAAAAAAAAATTCAGCCAGGCATGGTGGCTTACACATGTAATCCCAGCACTTTGGGAGGCAGAGGTAGGAGGATCGCTTGAGCCCAGGAGTTAGATACAAAATACAAAAATTAGCTGGGTGTGGGTGGCACGCATCTGAAGTCCCAGCTACTCGGGAGGCTGAGTTGGGAGGTTGACCAACCCTGCGAGGTTGAGAATGCAGTGAGCTGTGATCGCACCCTGCACTTCAGCCTGGGTAACAGAGCAAGACCCTTTCTTTAAAAAAAAAAAATCCAAATAAAACAACTCATAAAAAATAAAATAAGAGAATCTGTTAATCACTGCAAACATTTGTGTTAACACTTTCTCAGAAATTTCTCCTTCCATAAATGTGTGCAAATGTACATATGTAACTTAATGTATGTAACCTCTACAAACATGTTTTTTTCCTGTTTTGTTCAGTCAACAATACCCTTGAAATCTTCCATGTCAATAAAAACAGAACAGCATCATCCTTTTTTTTTTTTTTTTTTTTTTTTTGAGACAGAGTTTCGCTGTGTCGCCTAGCCTGGAGTGCAGTGGCGCGATCTCAGCTCACTGCAACCTCTGCCTCCCAGGTTCAAGTGATTCTCCTGCCTCAGCCTCCTGAGTAGCTGGGATTACAGGTGTGTGCCACCATGCCAAGCCAGCAGCATCATTTTTAATGTTCATCCAGTATTTTGTTTGTTTGTTTTGTTTTGTTTTTAAGTTTTTTGTTTTGTTTTGTTTTTTTAGCTGAGATGCGGTTTCACCATGTTGGTCAGGCTGGTCTTGAACTCCTGACCTTGTGATCTGCCCGCCTCAGCCTCCCAAAGTGCTGGGATTACAGGTGTGAGCCACCACACCCAGCCAGCAGCATCATTTTTAATGCTCATCCAGTATTTCATTGCAAAGAGGTGCCATTATTTAACCTGTAAATGTCCAGTAAACAATGGCCAATATTGTTTCTGATTCACTATTCATTCTACAAGTATTTACTGAACATCTATTATGTGCCCGGCCCTAAGTACCGGTGATAGACTGATGATCAAGACAGAAGAGGTCCCTGGCCAAGTGAAGTCTCCATTCTAACTGCGGGAGGGGGACAGCGTACGAGTCAATGAGTAGATAATTAGAAAGGAGGATGAACGTCAAGAGGGAATGAAGACAAACCTCCTTAGCAAAGGGATTGGTGTCAGGGGAGTGGACTTCTTTCAACAGGGTGGTCTGGGAAGGCCCTTCTTGCTGAGATGGTGCTGAGCAGACCTGGAGGCTGTGGTGCAAAGCAGGAGGTTGGGTCATCCAGGCAGAGAGGAGGAGCCCTGAGGCAGGGAGGGACCTGGTGTCTTCAAGGAACAGCGGGAATGTCATGTGGCCTGAGGGCAGGGAGTGAGGGGCACAGGGACCAATGTGAAATTGGAAAGCTGAGTGAGTGTCCCGTGGGTCACAGAGTTTGGGTTTTGGGCGAAGTGCACCGTGAAGTCACTGGAGATTTCGTGGTAATGAGACATGATTTGATCGACCCTTTTAAAACATCATCCTGGCTATAATGAGGAGAAGGACGGCTAAGAAGCAGCAAATGAACACAGAGACGCCAGCTAGGGGATGTTCCCTGCAGGAGGGGAGAGAGGGTGAACCTGGCACCGTGGTGCTGGCAAGCCGTGTCTGCATGAGGTCGGATTCTGAAGGTAGAACAAGGGGAGAGGGTGAGAAAGAGAAGCAGTCGAGGGGATTTCTAGGTCTGCAGCTTGTCCAGGTGGGTCGATGGGGAAGAAAATGTGGGAGAGCCACAATTTTAATTTTCTCATATTAATCCTTCCAGTGTTTGTTTCTGGGTGAGTATAAGTCAGTATGAATGTATATTCTGATTTCCCCAGTTCTTGGCACAATACAGACGTTATCCTGATGTCATTTAATCCCTAAGAATACACTCTGGAGTAGATAGGCTATTTTTCTTTCCTTCTTTCCTTCTTTCCTTCTTTCCTTCTTTCCTTCCTTCCTTCCTTCCTCCCTCCCGGCCTCCCTCCCTCCCTCTCTCTCTCTCTCTCTGTCTTTCTTTCTTTCTTTCTTTCTTTCTTTCTTTCTTTCTTTCTTTCTTTCTTTCTTTCTTTCTCTCTCTCTCTCTCTCTCTTTCTTTCTTTCTTTCTTTCTTTCTTTCTCTCTCTCTCTTTCTCTCTCTCTCTCTCTTTCTCCCTTCCTTTCCCTTCCCTTCCCTTCCTTTCTTTTTTTGACAGAGTCTCACTCTGTTGCCCAGGCTGCAGTGCAGTAGTTCAATCTCAGCTCACTCCAACCTCCACCTCCCGGGTTCAAGCAATTCTCCTGCTTCACCTTCCGGAGTAACTGGGACTACAGGCATGCGCCACCACGCCTAGCTAATTTTTTGTATTTTTAGTAGAGACAGGGTTTCACCATGCTGGCCAGGCTGGTCTCGAACTCCTGACCTCAGGTGATCCACCCACCTCGGCCTCCCAAAGTGCTGGGATTACAGCCGTGAGCCACTGAGACCGGCCATAGGCTATTTTCTTTTCTTTTCTTTTTATTATTATACTTTAAGTTCTAGGGTACATGTGCACAACGTGCAGGTTTGTGCTTTAAAGTTCATATGGAACCAAAAAAGACCCCGCATTGCCAAGACAACCCTAAGCCAAAAGAACAAAGCTGGAAGCATCACGCTACCTGACTTCAAACTATACCATAGGCTATTTTCAAACGTATTTCTCCCTTGTCAGCTTCCAGAGTGACGGAAAAGTCTGATGTAATTATAATAATGGAAACTTAGTGCACAATTGTCTGCTTTTTCTCACCTAGAATATGTTTATTTTCTTTTTCTTTTGTTTTCTAAAAGTGTCGTGATAATGCACCTTGGTGAGTGCCTTGGGCACTTAGCGGGGCATTTCTTCTATTACCCTTGTGTTCACTGCTTTTCTGGACCTTTCCAGCCCCTCCCCTCGACTTCTTTTCTCCTTCCAGTTCCACAAGTTGCATGCTCAGTAAGTAATTTCCCAAACTTCATGTTTTCTAAAAAAAAAAAAAAGTGTACATTTTCCTCTAATATGACTTCTACTGCATTCAGCAAGTTTCGGTATGAATCACTGTCTCTGTTCATTTCTAAATATTTTGTCTCCTGTGTTTGTTAAGTCTGAACTCATAAGTTATACTGAATTTTTAGTTTTAAAAATGTATTTTTAAAATCTTTTAATATTTAATCTTTTACAAAAATTTGTAGTCACAGAATATGGTCTGTATTTCTGTCTTTTTTTTCTTTCTTTTTCTTTTCTTTTCTTTTTTTTTTTTTTTTTTTTTTTTTTTGAGATGGAGTTTCACTCTTGTTGCCCAGGCTGGAGCGCAGTGGTGCAATCTCGGCTCACTGCAACCTCCACCTCCCGAGTTCAAGCAATTCTCCTGCCTCAGCCTCCCAAGCTGGGATTACAGGCATGCACCACCACACACGGCTAATTTTGTATTTTCGGTAGAGACAGGGTTTCTCCGAATGTTGGCCAGGCTGGTCTCTAACTCCGGACCTCAGGTGATCCGCCCTCCTCGGCCTCCCAAAATGCTGGGATTGCAGGCATGTGCCAC
Organism: Macaca nemestrina; assembly: GCF_043159975.1. NCBI lineage: Eukaryota > Metazoa > Chordata > Mammalia > Primates > Cercopithecidae > Macaca > Macaca nemestrina. Next base: position 64,456,465 of record NC_092144.1, on the reverse strand, counting down.
CACGCCCAGCTAATTTTGTATTTTTGTTAGAGACAGGGTTTCTCCATGTTGGTCAGGCTGGTCTCGAACTCCCAACCTCAGGTGATCCACCTGCCTCAGCCTCCCAAAGTGCTGGGATTGTAGCCGTGAGTCAGCAAGCTCAGCTGATTTTATTTGTATACATTTATAGGGTACAAGTATAACTTTCTTGCATGGATAGATTGCAAAATGATGAAGTTAGGGCTTTCAGGGATTCATTAACTCAGTGACATACATTGTATCCATTAGATAATTTTTTTTTTTTTTTTTTTGATGGAGTCTCGCTCTGTCGCCAGGCTGGAGTGCAGTGGCGTAATCTCGGCTCACTTCAACGTCTGCCTCCCAAGTTCACACGATTCTCCTGCCTCAGCCAATATGATTATTTTTAACTTAATAACTCACTGAATAGTCACAATAGTTCTGTACCATTACTTTGAAAAAAAATTTTTACAGAGGAAGAAGTAGAGGAACAAAGAGGTTAATAAACTTAGTCTAAAGTCACAAAGCTTCTAACTGGTACAACCATAATTAAAAGCTAGAGATCTGGCTTCTGGAATTGTACTCGGTAATCATGCCCGTGTAGCTTTCCTTATACTTCCTATATACTGTGTATGTCTATCCATTCATAAGTTTCCAGGTTTTAGATACTCAACAAATATTCATTCAAAAAAATTTATTGAGTATGTATTATGTGCCAGGGACTGTCCTAGGTACAGGGACACTATAGGAAACACCGCAGAAAAAAATCTATGACTTCATGGGGATATATTCTAGTGGGGAGGCAGATCATAAACAATATTAGTAAGTAAAATATATGCAAGATTAGTGATATATGCTGAAGAAAGAAAAAAGGCAGCCAGAGGTGATATAAAATCTGGAGGGAGTGTTGCAACTTTAGATAGGATGGTCCAAGAAGGCCTGAAGGAGAAAGGGATATTGGAGTCAAGAGTGAAGGAGGCGGAAAGTGAGTCCCATGCATCTCTGGGGGAAAGAGTGTTCCGGGCAGAAAGCATGGCACGTGCAAAGGTCCTGAGGCAGATGCATGCTTGGAGTATTCTAGGAACAGCAAGGATGTCCATGTGGCTGGATCAGCATCGCGAAGGGGAGAGTAGGGGGAGATACAATCAGAGCACTAAGCCAAGAGGTGGGTGGGGGAGAGAAGATGCAAAGTCTTGTCAGTATGACCGAGATGGGAAGTCCTGGAATGCTTTTGGGCAGAGGAGCGTGTTAGTCCATCCCGGGTGCCAATTTTCTGTTATTAGTCCGTTCTTGCATCACTGTAAAGAAATACCTGGCACTGGGAAACTCACAAAGAAAAGAAGTTTAATTGGCTCATGGTTCTGCAGGCTGTACAGGAAGCATAGTGGCTTCTGCCCGGCTTCTGGGGAGGCCTCAGGAGGCCTTCCGTCACCGCGGAGGGCAAAGGAGGAGCAAGCACTTCACATGGCTGGAGCTGGAGGAAGGGAGAGAGAGAGGAGAGGGGTGCCATACACTTTTAAACAACCACATCTCATGAGAACTCACTCGCTATCATGAGAACAGCACCAAGGGGGATGGTGACAAACCATTCATGCCGGAGCCACCCCCATGAACCAATCACCTCCCACCAGTCCCCACCATTCATACCGGAGCCACCCCCATGAACCTATCGCCTCCCACCAGTCCCCACCATTCATACCAGAGCCACCTCCATGAGCCAATCACCTCCCACCAGTCCCCACCATTCATACTGGAGCCACTGCCATGAACCTATCGCCTCCCACCAGTCCCCACCATTCATACCAGAGCCACCTCCATGAGCCAATCACCTCCCACCAGTCCCCACCATTCATACTGGAGCCACTGCCATGAACCAATCACCTCCCAACAGTTCCCACCATGCATGCCAGAGTCACCCCCATGAGCCAATCACCTCCCACCAGTCCCCACCTCCAACCCTGGAGATAACAGTTCGACATGAGGTTTGGTGGGGACACAGATCCAAACCACACTAAGGAGTGACACAAAGTGGCCAGTGCTTTTGCTATACTGCCACTTAATTGCCAAATTGTATTTTATGATCAGCATGCCTTATTTTATGGAATTGGACTTGCACTTTGGAGGGAGACTTTGATTTTCATGAAGGCATGTGGCATGCATGTGACAATGATGTCAGCAATCCAGGTAAGCTACCATCAGCCCTGTCTCCAGGACATCACCCGTGTGAGTAGCTGGGCATTACCCTTGTACTTCCATTCTGCAGGCTGGTCACCAGGACCTGGCAGCAGGTACCCGGGACCTTCACTCTCTAAGGAGACACCCTGGGTCTCACCCGGTGACCCCTCCTTGCTCCTGAGGGGCATCCTTCCTGCTCTACTTGGACTTTGGTTTGATTGTGTTCCTCTCAGTCACCTGTACAGGGACCGTTGATTCCAATGAAGACGTCTTCTCCAAGGAGGGCTCCTTCCAAAGCCACAGTCTTGATTTATGCAAAAATTTCACAGGAATAAAAAAACATTTCATAGGAATCAGCTCTTGGCTAATTTTCCCCCATTGCCTGATCATATTTTGAGTCATTTACCGCATAATCTTTTGTAGACTCCACCTTCTTCTGACAAAGTTCTGTTCTCAAGGGAATGATTTCCCAGAATGACAGCCATAAACTCAGCTATTGTCTTCTCTCATCTGGAGCCACCCAAAACTCCAGAAACGAGCTTGGCTGGCACAATGCGTGGGCAGGCGTCCTTGTGGCTTGGAGCAGCCACTGCTGTGTCTGATCTTCTCTGATCCTTGGGAGAAACGTTATCTTTTTACAGGACAACTCTGCTACTGGGTGGAGAACAGATTAATAGATGAGGAATGTTAGATGCAAGAAGGATTAATTAGGAAGCTCTTGCAATGATCCAGGTACAGCAGACAGTGGTTCAGGCCCGGGTGGTCTTCAAGAGGTGGTGGGAAATGATGCGATTCTGGAGATATTTCAAAGGAAAACGTCTTATAATGTGTTCACAGCTGTGAGATATGAGGAAAAGCATAGAGTCAAGGATAACACTATATATATATTTTTTTCCCAAATAACTAGTGACTGGAATTCTCATTTACTGAGATGGGGAAGACCTTAAAAGGAGCAGATCTGGGAGTGAATATAAGAAACTTGGTTATAGCCGGGCGCGGTGGCTCACGCCTGTAATCCCAGCACTTTGGGAGGCTGAGGCGGGCGGATCACAAGGTCAGGAGATCGAGACCACGGTGAAACCCCGTCTCTACTAAAAATACAAAAAATTAGCCGGGCGCGGTTGTGGGCGCCTGTAGTCCCAGCTACTCGGGAGGCTGAGGCAGGAGAATGGCGTGAACCCGGGAGGCGGAGCTTGCAGTGAGCCGAGATCGCGCCACTGCACTCCAGCCTGGGCGACAGAGCGAGACTCCGTCTCAAAAAAAAAAAAAAAGAAAAAAAAGAAACTTGGTTATAAACATGTTAGGTTTAAGTTCCTACTGGACACCTACTGTGTGGCTTGATGTCTTTTATTCGTTTTAGGAAATATTGTTTAGTAACCCTTCCAATATTGTGTCTGCCTGATTCTCTTTCTCTGTCTTTCTTCCCCTTATGGGATTCCAGTTGTACATATGTTAAGCGTTTTCACCACGTCCCATATTTTCTTTCTTTCTTTCTTTCTCTTTCTTTCTCTTTCTTTCTTTCTTTCTTTCTTTCTTTCTTTCTTTCTTTCTTTCTTTCTTTCTTTCTTTCTTTCTTTCTTTCCTTCTTTCTTTCTTTCTTTCTTTCTTTCTTTCTTTCTTTCTTTCTTTCTTTCTTTCTTTCTTTCTTTCTTTCTTTCTTCTTTCATTCTTTCTTTTTTGAAACAGAATCTTACTCTGTCACTCAGGCTGGAGTGCAGTGGCACCATCTCGGCTCACTGCAACTTCTGCCTCCAAGCAATTCTCCTGCCTCAGCCTCCTGAGTAGCTGGGATTACAAGCGCCCGCCACTACACCTGGCTAATTTTTGTATTTTTAGTAGAGATGGAGTTTCACCATGTGGGCCAGGCTGGTCTCGAACTCTTGACCTCAGGTGATCTGCCTGCCTTGGCCTCCCAAAGTGCTGGGATTACAGGCATAAGCCACTTCACCCGGCCTCCGTATTTCCATTCTATGATCTGTCTCTGCTTCTGTCTGGATTTTGTTTTCTCACTCATGTTTCAGTTAATACTTCTCTCTCCAACTGAGTCCCGCTTGTTACTAACCTCATTTGTTGAGTTTATAATTTTACAAACTCCGTTTTTTAATTCTGGAATTTTCATGTGTTTTTTGTTTTTTTGAGATGGAGTCTTGCTCTGTTGCCCGGGCTGGAGTGCAGTGGTGCGATCTCAGCTCACTGCAACCTCCGCCTCCCAGGTTCAAGAGATTCTCCTGCCTCAGCCTCCTGAGTAGCTGGGATTACGGGCATGAGCCACTGTGTCCGGCTAATTTTGTAGTTTTAGTAGAGACGGGGTTTCTCCCTGTTGGTCAGGCTGGTCTCAAACCCCCCACCTCAGGTGATCCGCCCCCTCTGGCCTCCCAAAGTGCTGGGATTACAGGCGTGAGCCACCACGCCCGGCTGTGTTTGTTCTTATATTTGCTAGTTCTTTGTTGAAATTCTTTATCCTGCTCCCACTCAGCTTTTTGGTCTCTCATCTGCTGCCTTTCGTTTCAGAATCAGCAAACCGTTAACATAAAGCTAACCTCAAAGGATAAAGTCCCTTTGCTTGGTTTCCTTCCTCTTTTATGTCTTGGAACCCTAAATTCTCTCTGACTTGGAAGCATGCCAAGTTCTACAGACAGATGTTCTTCGGTTTTTGTTCATCTTTTTAAATTTTTTTTTTCTTTTTTTTTTTTTGAGACAGAGTCTCGTTCTGTTGCCCAGGCTGGAGTGCAATGGTGCGATCTTGGCTCACTGCAAATTCCACCTCCCGGGTTCAAGAGATTCTCCTGCCTCAGCCTTCCGAGTAGCTGGGACTACAGGTGCCCTCCACCACACCTGGCTAATTTTTGTATTTTTAGTAGAGACAGAGTTTCACCATATTGGCCAGGATAGTCTCGATCTCTTGACCTCGTGATCTGCCCACTTTGGCCTCCCCAGGTACTGGGATTACAGGCACAAGCCACAACAACAGGCCTAAAGTTTTTGTTTTGTTTTGTTTTGTTTTTTAAATGAACAGCGAGAAGTTTATTCTAAAACGACCTAGTCAGATATTTCTGGAAGCCAAACTTCCATCAGTGTTTCTTCTGAACCTACCTCCCAGGCATAAATCCACATATTTACTGAAATTCCTGCTGTGATAATTCCAGTCCAAGCAAATCATCACTGTCCTGGAAGGCAACAACTTTCTTTTTTTTTTTTTTGAGACGGAGTCTGGCTCTGTCGCCCAGGCTGGAGTGCTGTGGCCGAATCTCAGCTCACTGCAAGCTCCACCTCCCGGGTTCACGCCATTCTCCTGCCTCAGCCTCCCGAGTAGCTGGGACTACAGGCGCCCGCCGCCTCGCCCGGCTAGTTTTTTGTATGTTTTTAGTAGAGACGGGGTTTCACCGTGTTAGCCAGGATGGTCTCGATCTCCCGACCTCATGATCCGCCCGTCTCGGCCTCCCAAAGTGCTGGGATTACAGGCGTGAGCCACCGCGCCCGGCCGGAAGGCAACAGCTTTCTAACTGGTCTATCCACACTTGGTTTTTCTTGTTTTCTTTTAGAAATATAATGATATATCAATAATAGGTAAGGCCAGCTGGGTGGGGTGGCTCACGCCTGTAATCCCAGCATTCTGGGAGGCCGAGGCGGATGGATCATCTGAGGTCAGGAGTTCGAGACCAGCCTGGTCAACATGGTGAAACTCCATCTCTACTAAAAATACAAAAATTAGCCGGGCATGGTGGCAGGCTCCTGTAGTCCCAGCTACTTGGGAGGCTGAGGCAGGAGAATTGCTTGAACCCAGGAGGTGGATGTTGCAGTGAGCCAAGATCATGCCACGGAACTCCAGCCTGGGTGACAGAGCAAGACTCTGACTTAGTAATAATAATAATAATAATAATAATAATAATAACAACAACAATAATAATAGTAAGGACAGCCGGGTGCAGGGGCTCATGCCTGTAATCCCAGCTTTCTGGGAGGCCGAGGCGGGTGGATTATCTGAGGTCAGGAGATGGAGATCAGCCTGGTCAACATGGTGAAATCCTGTCTCTACTAAAAAATACAAAAATTAGCCAGGCATGGTGGCAGGAGCCTGTAATCCCAGCTACTCAGGAGGCTGAGAGAAGGAGAACTGCTAGCACCCGGAAGGCAGAGGTTGCAGTGAGCCACGATTGTGCCACTGAACTCCAGCCTGGGTAACAGAGCAAGACTCTGTCTCAATAATAATAATAATAATAATAATAATAATAATAATAATAATAGGTAAGGACATACTTTCTTCCTGGGTTGAAATCCAGTTCCATCCATGAAATTACGCGTGTTAATGCATGACACTAATCAAACTAATTAACCTCTGAGTTCAGGGTTCTCATCTGTAAAATGAGTCTAGTGATGAAAACGCCTTTCCAAAGTTGTTGGGAAAGTTAAGTGAACTATCCATACAGGGGACTCAGAGCAGTGTCTGGCATAAAGTAAGTGCTCAGAAAACGTTACCTCTTACTTTTTTTGCTTCGAGCAATTCTGACTTCAGGAAGCGGTCTCACAGAAACGTTTTAGACAAAAATATGATGATGCCACACCTTTCCCACTCTCTCGAGGGTAAAATACCAAAACTTCATTTGGCCTTTTAGAGACTCCCGCTCAATCAATACACATACTCTTCCTTATCATTTTTCCATCTGGAATCCACTCAACTTAACGACAAGAAAAATTATCTGCTGATGGGGACTTTCACCAAAGCTGTCTCCTCCGTCCACGTCTCCCCCCAGCTGCTCTTCAGTCAGTCCTCAGCCGCCGATTACACTACACAGCACAGGTGGCTACCCTGGGGTCAGCTCTCAGGGTCGAGTCCCCTTTTCACACAAGGTCGGCTTGTATCCTATTGTATGTATTTATGTATTTATTTATTTTGAGACAGAGTCTCACTCTGTCCCCAGGCTGGGGTGCAGTGGTGTGATCTTGGCTCACTACAACCTCCGCCTCCCAGGTTCAAGTGATTCTTCTGCCTCAGCCTCCCGAATAGCTGGGATTACAAGTGCCCGCCACCACGCCCAGCTAACTTTTGTATTTTTAGTAGAGACGGGGTTTCACCATGTTGGCCAGGATGGTCTCCATCTCTTGACCTTGTGATCTGCCTGCCTTGGCCTCCCAAAGTGCTGGGATTACAGGCATGAGCCACTGCACCCAGCCGGATATTTTTTTCTTTAGAGCACTTACTGCATCAGCAGATGTGGCTCTCAGTGCCACAAAACTCTGCCTCCCAGGTTCAAGCAATTCTCTTGCCTCTCAGCCTCCGGAGCAGCTGGGATTACAGGCGCCTGCCGCTATGCCCCTCTAATTTTGTATTTTGGGGTTTCATCATGATGGGGTTTCATCATGTTGGCCAGGCTGGTCTCGAACTCCTGACCTCAAGTGATCCATCCACCTCGGCCTTCCAAAATGCTGGTATTACAAGCGTGAGCCACTGCGCCTGGCCAGTTGATCAACTTTCAAAGAAGGAATATTCACAAATTTAGATTTAGAGAAGTTTATAAGGAGGCCGGGCTCGGTGGCTCACACCTGTAATCCCAGCACTTTGAAAGGCTGAGGCAGCCAAATCATGAGGTCGAGTTCAAGACCAGCCTGGTCAACATGGTGAAAACCCATCTCTACTAAAAATACAAAATTAGCCGGGCATGGTGGTGGGTGCCTGTAATCCCAGCTACTTGCAAGACTGAGGCAGGAGAATCACTTGAACCTGGGAGGCAGAGGCTGCAGTGAGCCGAGATCATGCCATTGCACTTCAGCCTGGGTTACAGAGTGAGATTCCATCTCAAAAAAAAAAAAAAAAAAAAGAAAAAAAAAGAAGAAGGAAAGGGGAAGTGGCTTGTCTGAGGACACTGAGGCTGTGGGACAGGACGTCACAGGAGAAGCTCATTCTGGCTGACTTCCCAGCTGGTGTTCTGCACCTCTCTCAGTATCTTAGGAACCAAGTTACCACGACACACCTATTAGAGTGGCCAAATTCTGAAATGCAGATGATACCACATACTGGCACACTGGAGAGGACGTGGAGCAACAGGAACTCTCATTCATTGCTGGTGGGATTGCGAAATGGTCCAGCCACTTTGGCAGACAGTGTGGCAATTTCTTCTAAAACTAAATATAGCCTTACCGTATAATCCAGCAATTACATTCCTTGGTATTTACCCGAGGGAACTGAAAACGTACGGTCACATAAAACATACATATGGATCTTTACGGTAACTTTATTCATAATTGCCCAAACTTGGAAGCAACCGAGATGCTCTGCAGTGAATGAGTGGATTAACTGTGTGTCCAGACAATGGAATATTACCCCGTGCGAAGAAGATATGAGCTCTCAAGTCATGAAAAGACGTGGAAGAGAGTTAAATGTATATCATTACATGAAAGAAGTCAGCCCAGATAGGGGATCCACTGTCTGATTCCAACTATGTGACACTCTAGAAAAGGTAAAACTATAGAAAGAGTGAAAAGTTCATTGGTTGCCAGAATAAAAGGCTTGGACAAGAGGAAATAATCCCAGTGGAAATGGAGAAACGCAGGAACAAATGAAGAGCAACAGAAGCAGCTAAATATTTGGGTAAAGACAGGAATTTTCAATGATGATTTCATCATGAATGAATTAAGGAAACATTCATGCATGCTCATTCCGTATTTGATGACATTGCAAACATTGTTTTGAAAACTGTACTTTGCACTAAAATTAAAAAAGAGGCTGAGGACAGTGGCGCATGCCTGTAATCCCAGCACTTTGGGAGGCTGAGGCGAGCAGATCACCTGAGGGCAGGAGTTCAAGACCAGCCTGGTCAACATGGCGAAACCCCATCTCTACTAAACATACAACAATTAGCTGGGTGTGGGGTCACGTGCCTGTAATCCCAGCTACTCGGATGGCTGAGGCAGGAAGATCGCTGGAGCCCGGGAAGTGGAGGCTGCAGTGAGCTGAGATTGCACCATTGCACTCCAGCCTCGGTGATGGAGAGAGACCTATCTTAAATAAATAAAAATTTTAAATGACAGCATATATATATACATGCACACACACACATATGTGTATATACACACATGCATATATGTATATACACACATATGTCCATATACACGTGTATACACACACATGTATATACACATATATGTCCATATACACACGTGTATACACACATATGTATATACACATGTGTCCATATACACACGTGCATACACACATATATGTATATGCACACATATATTATATATAATATATGTGTATATATACACATATGTATATATACACATACATGCATATGTATATATACACATATATGTATATATACACACATATATGTATATATACACATACATACATATGTATATATATACATATATGTATATACACACACTTATATGTATATATATGCACACACACACCAAATAGACACATCGATGAGAGAACACTATATATACAAATGTACAAGGGAAATTTGAACATAAGACTTCAGATGCTGATTGTGGTAGCTGAGGTAGGAGGGGAAACAGGGTGGACTATGTGCTACAGAAATAGTCATCCTTTATCAATTCTCTGGTTTTCCTGGAGCATGTTGACTTCACGTTGATTTTTTTTATGTGTTCTGCAAAAAAAAATGTCTTTAAATGGGCCCTTGGAAATTTACCAGTGGTGTGCTGGTAAAGGCTTGACCATCAGCTCTCTGAAAAAAAAAGCAAAAGGAAACACAGAAAACAGCCCTGACGTGTAGCGTTTGCCGATTTCTCTGGTGTAAATACTCACACCACGGTTTTGACGTGAGTTTTACATTTGGTAAAAGCAAATTGCGCCTACTTTGAATAGAAGGATTGGGACGGAGATACGGTTCCTGTCAGGCACTAATTAGGGAGCAAGCCTTGCCTCCTATTGCCTTGGCTCTCATGCAAGAAAAAAAAAAAGTAAAATTTGTGAATCTGTGTTGCTTCCTCAGCCCCATCCTGGGTAAAATTGGAGATGTGTACAGGGCAGGGAGAAGCTGTTTATTTCCGTGCCTGCGGTTGGACCTTGTTAAAGATTAGAGCTGTGATGCTAGCACCTGGCGGACCACATCCTGTGCATTTTTCAGTTTTGCTCAGTTCCTGACTCTGGTATAGCAGAAGCATTTTCACATCTACGACACCCGCTATGTCTTGGTAAACCCCGGCAGGGAAGGGAGGACAAGGTTAAAATACGGTTCCGAGGACCTGGTCTCTCCACAGCGCAGGCTGGAGGTGGGAGCCCGTGGAAAGCCAGGTTCATCCAGCATCGGAACCCGGGCCAGGCCGCCAAGGCTAATATTCAGGACAAAGCCAGGGGCAGGGTGGGAATCCTGTGGAGATGACCATCGTCTTGAGGTCTTCCTTCCAGGGCTCCCTCCGGGCCCGAAGATGGCGAGAGACGTGGGTGAGTCCCTGCTACCACCTCACCCTCAGGTTGCTTTTTCGGCTGAACAAGAGGCTTCTCCCAGGCAGGAAGGGTGGGGCACAGACACGTGAGCCAATGTGGATGACCTGGGGAGGGCTTTGCAGTTGAATCTCCTGAAAACGGCAAGAAGTGCAGACCTCCGGGCAGTCGAGACTCAGATTCTCTAGACACCTCCCTTTGGCTGAGCCAAGCCAGGGCTGCTCAGGAACTGGGGACCTTGAGATTGGATTCTATTGGAAGGAAAGACACAGGGATTGCAATGTGCCGAACTCTGTGAGGACCAGGGTTTAGCTTGAGTTCCCCAGTCTGTCCACGAGGTCCAAGCCTGAGATCACTACGGCGACCACATGTCAGGAGGAAGACTGGTCAGCAACGCAGTGACCGTGCTGGAACAGTTTTGAAATATTTGAACTATTCTAATGCAAACTCTTCTTTGAATGACGTTTCACGTTGTATCTTACGTCATTTTGTTTATGCAGATGTCGTCTTTGCACTTGACATTTAATTGGTGTTTAAGTCGCTAATATTGTGTGTGTATCTGAGTCTAGTGTGGGAATCATTACTCCATGCCTGTGCATCCCACACCAAGTAACGTTTTTGAGTGAGGACGCTGTGACGTGCTGAGTCTGTGGCATGCCTTGGACATAAGCATATAGCTTGCCTTCTCCAGCTGGGATCAAAGTCTTAGAGGAATGCAAAGGTGGAGGGGCCCTCTGAGAATATGGAACAACGACAGCTCTGTATCACCCCTCTTACGGAAAAACCCAGAGTAACTGCCCATGTTTTCTGTGACCTTAGATTGTGGAGGAACCGACAGATGCCGATTCTGCCAGCCACTCCTTCCCTAGTGGGCACCACACCCTTGTCCCCCATCCTTCCTGGGCACCTGGTATTCAGATACTAGGGGAATATTAATCAGGGCCCAACTAGGAAAACAGAAACCCTTCTCTACAGTTAACAGAGAGGGAAGTAAAGGCAGGACGGTGCCCCTGCATTGGATCCCAGCACAGGCAAAGAACATTAGTGGAAAGGTGATGAAATCTAAATAAAACCTGTCATTTTAATTACTGTATCAGTGTTAATTTTTTTCTTTCTGGCAGATGTGCTGGGGTCGTGTAAAGCCTGAACATTAGAGGGATCTGGATGAAGGGCATATGGGAACTCTCTGTATCTCTGCAACTCTTCTGCAAATTTGAATTTATTCCCAGGTAAGAAGTGTGTTTAAGAAATAAATTAGTCAGCCAGGCGTGGTGGCTCACGCCTGTAATCCCAGCACTTTGGGAGGCCGAGGCGGGTGGATCACGAGGACAAGAGATCAAGACCATCCTGGCCAACACAATGAAATCCTGTCTCTACTAAAAATACAAAAAATTAGCCGGGCGAGGTGGCGGCGCCTGTAGTCCCAGCTACACGGGAGGCTGAGGCAGGAGAATGGCGTCAACCTGGGAGGCGGAGGTTGCAGTGAGCTACGATCGCACCACTGCACTCCAGCCTGGGCGACAGAGCGAGACTCTGTTAAAAAAAAGAAAAAAGAAAAAAGAAATTTCTTCCCCAGATACCCTGGTGTGGTATCTCGAGGGCATGGACGCAATGCAGCAGTGTTGTTTGCTAAGGCGTAACAAGGGCGGCCATTGCTCTAGTTCCCAGTAAGATCCTCATTTCCAGCTGAGACCTTGTCAGTCTGGACTTCGCTGCTCACATCACTATCAGCATCTTGGTCACAACCATGTAATCAGTCTCTAAGAAGTTTCAAACATTCCCTTCTCTTCCTGTCTTCCTCTGGGCCCTCCAAATAACATGAGTTAACAAATTTCAAGTGAACAAGACATTATTATTGATGATTTATAGGTTGTAGGTTGGACAGCAGATAGGGCCTGTTTGCTAATAACTCCCCATTTTCCCTTCCTCCCAGCCCCCATAACCACCATTCCCTGCTGTGATGTTGTGACTCTGGTGACTTTGCAGACCCCCTGTGACATCATGCAGTACTTGGTCTCTGCATCTGCATCACTTGGCATGATGTCCTCAGGGTTTGTCTGTGTTGTCGCCCATGGCAGAATTTTCTTCCTTGTTTAAGGCTGCATAGTATTCCCCTGTGTGTGTACCACATTTTCCATATCCATTCATCTGTCATGGACATTTAGATGATTTTCACGTCTTAGCTATAGTGCATAGTGCTGCAGTGATCAGGGGAGTTCAGATGGCTCTTTACATATTGATTTTTTTTTTTTTTTTTTGGAGACAGAGTCTTGCTCTTCTTGCCCAGGCTGGAGTGCAGTGGTGCAATCTCAGCTCACTGCAACCCCCGCCTTCTGGGTTCAAGCGATTCTCCTGCCTCAGCCTCCCAAGTAGCTGGGATTACAGGCACCTGCCACCACCACACCCAGCTAATTTTTTTGTATTTTTAGTAGAGACAGGGTTTCACTATGTTGGCCAGGCTAGTCTCGAACTCCTGGCCTCAGGTGATCCACCTGCCTCGGCCTCCCAAAGTGCTGGGATGACAGCCGTGAGCCATCATGCCTGGCCTGTTTATTTTATTTTATTTTATTTTATTTTTTAATTTTTATTTATTTTTTTTGTTTTGTTTTGTTTATTTTAAATATAGACCCAGAAGTGGGATTCCTGGGCCATATGGTAGCTCTATTTTTAATTTTTTGAGGAACCTCCCCACTGTTCTCTATAGTGATTGCCCAATTTTTAATTCCCACTGAAGTACGCGAGGGATCCAGTTTCTCCACATCCTCACCAACACTGTCTCCTGAAAAAAATAGTATGCGTCGTAGGATATTTTTTAACATGTTATATACCTTGTTGGGATTTTAGCAAAGATCACAGTATGAAAAATTTGGGGAAGGATTTCTATGGCTCCCATTTCTAATACGAGGAAATGTCAGCTTCTAGTTGTGTCATGTCTTGCCCAAGAGCTGCGACCGTTGACTTGTGGAGTTGGGATGGCGTCCAAGTCAGTTGGTTGCCCGACCTTTATTCTGCCTTGTCCCATAGATTTAGAAAGAGGCTGACACATCGGGTACCTAGTTTAGGGTCATCTGATCCTAAGCCACATTTAGGGTAAGTGACATTTTTCAGAAACCAGCACCCTCCCTCTTGTCTCACTAGTGGGAAGGCGGGAAAGAACAGGACAGAAAGCTCTTCCTCTTGTGTGAGGCAGCTGCTGTGGAAACCCCACAGGCAGGAGGCCCCTGGCCAGCACATCCTGTCAGCTTGTGTCTGCTGCAGAGTTCTGTCCTTGCACTGGTGCACCCCAGGCCAGGCCGGACTACTGGGACCGGGGCCATGTCTCCCCACCCCACCGCCCTCCTGGGCCTAGGTGAGTCCTGGAGGCAGCGGGGAGGCTGGAAAGGGGGTCGGGAGGTCTAGAAAGTTCCCTGCTCAAGCCTGACTCCAGTGCAGAAGATTCTGGGAAGGAAAGTGTCCTCCTCCCCCAAGACTGCCCTGCTGCTCTCCCCAGGGCCTAAGTCTGACCAGAGAAGACCTTGTCCTAAAAACAGGGACCCGGGTATGGGGATGAGGTCAGCTTTAAGAAGGGCTGGGGGAGCAGGAGCCTTTTTGGAAGAGGAGACTTTGGGATTTATCTTGAAACCATTTTGCAGCAAGAAGGATTGCACTGAGATAGTGATGTCGAGGAGGGTTGGTTTGGTCCTGATGAAATGCTGAACGCCCCCCAGCTCCATCCAGCCCTGTTTTGATAGCAGCCCCGTAAGGAGACTGGGTGGTGGCATTTTTCTCACTGGGGCTTCTCTTGCAGTGCTCTGCCTGGCCCAGACGATCCACGCGCAGGAGGGTGAGTCACACCTTTGTCCCGTCTTCCCCGTCCCCTCTGGCACCCCAAGGGCAGTCCTGGGTGGGAGTCATGTTGATGCTTAGAGGGCCTGGAGGGACCCCTTTAAGTATACCCTAGATTGGCCGGGCGCAGTGGCTGAAGCCTGTAATCCCAGCACTTTGGGAGGCCGAGACAGGCGGATCACGAGGTCAGGAGATCGAGACCACCCTGGCGAACACGGTGAAACCCCGTCTCTACTAAAATACAAAAAAAATTAGCTGGGCGAGGTGGCAGGTGCCTGTAGTCCCAGCTACTCGGGAGGCTGAGGCAGGAGAATGGCGTAAACCCGGGAGGCGGAGCTTGCAGTGAGCTGAGATCCGGCCACTGCGCTCCAGCCTGGGCGACAGAGCGAGACTCTGTCTCAAAAAAAAAAAATATATATATATATATACATATATATATATACACACACCCTAGATTGCAAACTATTCCAGATGTAAAATGCATAACCCTCACCCAGTTCTCTCTCGCATCCTCCACCTGTCTTATTTTGCCTTTCTTATTTTCAAAAATTTTATTTTTAATTGACAAATAATTGTATATGTTTGAAGGGTACGTTGTGATCTGATGACGTGTGGACACATGGTGGAAAGATTAAATAAAGCTGATTAACATATCAGTCCCATCACATACTTATTTTATTGTGATGAGAATATTTTAAATCTCCTTTTAGTACTTTTGAAATATACAATAAATTATTATGAACTATTGTTCTGCTGTGCAACAGATCTGAAAAACTCACTCCTCCTGGCTAGTTGAAACTCTGTATCATTTGATCAGTGTCTCTCCCATATTACTGGAGGCCCTGCAGCCTCCAGTAACCACCATCCTACTCTCTACTTCCGTGTGATCAACTTTTCTTAGATTCCACAGATAAGTGAGATCATGCAGTAATAATTGTCTTTCTGTGCCCGGCTTATTTCACTTAGCACAATGTCCTCTGGTTCATCCATGTTGTTGCAAATGATACAACGTCCTTCCTTTTTTAGGGCTGAATAATATTCCATTGCATAGACACACCACATTTTCCTCATCCATTCATTTGGCAGTGGACACTCGAGTTACTTCCAGGTCTTGGCAGCTGTGAGTAGCTCTGCGGTCACCCTGGGAGTGCAGGCGTCACCTTCACACACCGATTTCCACAATGAGAATTCAAACCCAACACGACGGCCGGGCGCGGTGGCTCAAGCCTGTAATCCCAGCACTTTGGGAGGCCGAGACGGGTGGATCACGAGATCAGGAGATCGAGACCATCCTGGCTAACCCGGTGAAACCCCGCCTCTACTAAAAAATACAAAAAACTAGCCCGGCGAGGTGGCAGGCGCCTGTAGTCCCAGCTACTCAGGAGGCTGAGGCAGGAGAATGGCGTGAACCCAGGAGGCGGAGCTTGCAGTGAGCTGAGATCCGGCCACTGCACTCCAGCCTGGGTGACAGAGCAAGACTCTGTCTCAAAAAAAAAAAAAAAAAACAAAAAAAAAAACAAAAAAAATACAAAAAAACCCCCAACACGACAAGGTTAAGCCCAGCAGTTTTCCCCAGACCAGCCCACACTTCACTCGGCAGCTTCTTGGTGGGGAACACGACAGTCACAAAGGGCAGACTCTGAACATTCCATCTCTTCTCCATCCTCCTAGATGCATCATGTCACCCAGTCCTGGTGATTTCACTCTCAGTTTTTCTCATCTTTCCCTCTCTCTTCATTGACTTTTCCTGTGTCTCCCCCCAGTGGTGGCCGCTCTCCCCTCCGTGGCTCCCCGAGGCCGGCCTCAGCCTGTCCATGCCACTGCTGCCCGCTGCCTTCCTGACCCCAGGGACGCTGTGATTTGCGAAAGCACAGACATGACCATTGTACTTTCCACCGTTTTTAAATTGTATTCAAAATTTTTCATTTACTATCTCATTGTAAGATGAATTTTTTTTTCTCAGAGCCCTTCCCCTGTTTATCTTCAGATAGAATCAGACCTGTGTACCTCTCTTTGGTCTGGACATGCCCATTTTCCCACCCACATCCTGTCCCTGAGGACTTTGCAGAGGAGGTCAGCTCCACCGCCCACCTGTCCCCTAGATTCCTGCGCTTACCCACAGGAAACTTAACCGCAGTTCACAGCTGCAGATTGGACAATTCTCCGAGCAGTATCTGTCCTCCCTTCTAGACGTCCACCTCCAAAGGGCAGGCACCCTGTGTGTGTTTCTCACATTTGTGGAATTAGCAGCCCATGAAAAGCATCTTTAAACGGATTGATAAGTAACTGAGATATGGTTAAAAGAAAGAAAAATGAACAAATGGGTGGGTTTGGGGAGATGCTGTTCAAAGGATAGAAAATTTCGTCCAGACAGGAAGAGTAAGTTCAGGATTGTGCAACATAAGGATTAATCACAATGTATCGTATGCTTGAAAATCGCTAAGAGGCAGATTTTAAATGTTCTCACCACAAAAATTATGCAAAGTAAGGTTATATGAATTAGCTTGATTCAGCGAGTCCACAGTGTGTATCTGTACCAACACATCATGTTGTACACCTGCAATATATGCAGTTTTAATCTGGCAATAACAGAGAATGAATGAAGACGGGATGAGCGAATTGAAGCCCTGCCAGCTCTCTGCCCTGCTCAGGGATTTTGCTAATTTTGACACAACCTTCCTGTTTCAGGGCATCAAACCCGCCCTTCCTCCTCCACCCCAAGCCCAGTTGAGATAAACAGGGTTTTTCAAGAGCTTTAATAACAAGGAAATGCAAATTCGGCTGAGGAGAAAGGAGAAACTATAGAGGAAAACACAGAGGTGGTGTCTCCACAGAGACCTGCATTAGCAATGGGGACCTGTCACGGGCTGGGCATCTGCTGTGAGCAGATCAGGGCTGGGTCAGGGCTGGGGGCTTCACCCTCACCCCATCGGACCCTCACAGGAGCCTGGCAACCCCCGTCCCACACTCAGTCCCCCCCGGGGACCGGCCAGTGCCCTTCAGGCCCCAGCACGAGCCATCTCCAGAGCCCTCGCTCCCCTGTCCCTTGTCCTTCACGAATGACCCTGTCATCCCCGTCCTGTGCCCCCTCCCGCCCTCTGTCCCTCTGGAAAGTGACCCTGGGCCCTCGGCAGACATGAGGGGCCCCAGGCTGCTCCAACACTTCCCACGTGACCCTGAGCAAGGCCCAAGTTGTGAGCAAGTCTCGGGGTCCTTATTGTCAACTGGGAAAATAACTCTGCACCGATGAGGATTCCCGCACATGTAGAAGGTGCAGGAGGCCTGGCGATGTTCTAAGGTTGGGCTGTGGTCGTGGCTGCACAACTCTACAAAATTGCTAAAATCCCTGACGTGTGACGCTAAAATGACATGTGTGGCATGGTGACTTCCTATGGTGGACGCTGAGGTCCTTCTCTGCTTCCCTCCTAGGGCCCCTGCCCAGACCCTCCATCTCGGCTGAGCCAGGCACCGTGATCCCCCCGGGGAGGCCTGTGACTATCGTGTGCCGGGGCCCGGTTGGGGTTCAAACATTCCGCCTGGAGGGGAAGAGTATATCCGACTACCATGATACTAATGATGTGTCTCAAGCTAGTCCATCTGAGTCCGAGGCCAGATTCCGCATCGACTCAGTAAGTGAAGCCAACGCCGGGCTTTATCGCTGCATCTATTATAAGACCCACCGATGGTCTGAGCACAGCGACTACCTGAACCTGGTGGTGAAAGGTGAGGACGTCACCTGGGCCTTGCCCCAGTCTCAGCTCGGCCCTCGAGCACAGGTCCCTGGACCCTGTCCCAGCTGCTGCCCTCTCTCTCTGTGGCCACCCTTGCCCTCCTCCTGACCCCCAAGCCCTCCTCTCCCCCTCTCCCTCTGCACACACCTCCCCTCTGCCCTCGCACCTGCTTAGGTCCCTGGAGCCCTGGTCTCCTCCGGACACCACAGATGGCCTGGACACTCAGCCCCAGCATCCGGTGGGCTCAGAGCTGGCTCTGCTTGGCTGGGTGGGGAGTGGGTTCCCAGAGATTAGGGGGCGACGCCCCTACAAGGGGATGAGTGTCTTTTCACACAGGGTGGATGGTCTCACTTGTTATTCCTTTCCACTGAGCCAGAACCTGCCCCAGGCAATGTGCTTCTCCTGGTGTGGTTCATCTCCCACTGGGCAAAGCACAGGGCCCAGGGATGGCCCCTGGTCAGGGCTGGACAGGGCTTTGGGGAAACCTTTGGTATGTGACCACACGCACCCCTGTGTGTGCTCAGCCCGAGATGTCCTGGAGTCAAAGTCCACTGGAGAGGCTCCAACCCACCTTCATGTCCCCCCAGGACCTCAAAGGTCCCCTGAGGTCAAGCAGAGCTTGTGGTGGGAGGAGCAGAGGGAGTGACCAGCCCCAGGGAGAATGGGGCAAGCAGCGGGGCTCTCCCCAGCCTCCTGTCCCCTGCCCCGTTTTCTCAGGAGTCTCGGGACATTGTCTGGGATTGCCTGATGGCCATGCGGCCTTTGGATGGGGGCTCAGGGTGGAGGAGGGCAGGTTGGTTGGGACGGGTTCTACATCCTTCTCTTGCCCCTGTTTGCAGAAACCTCTGGAAACATGGACTCCCCCGTCACAGAGCCCGACTCCTCAGCTGGTCAGTAGCAGGGTCCTCAGCCGGAAGGGATAACAGGGGGATCTGTGCTGGGGATGCAGCTCCGAGTCTAGCCCTCGGCCCTGGGCTTGGAGTCAAGGTCTAGGGAGGCCACGGGAAGGAACTGACACCCGCCCGGCTCTGGGAGGTGGCTAATGCTCCTAGAGACCATAGCAACAATGGTACCGTGATTGTAACCTCATTCCAAGCCAGGAACTGTGGAAAACACTTAATGCAAGCACCACTCTCCAGGGGAGGTACTAGTCTGGTTCTCTAACTCCTCCTCCTCTGTAATATGCAAAACAAAAATTAAAGTTTCTTGCTTAAAGTCACAAGGCTATGAAGGGGCAGGGGCAGGGGCAGGGGCAGGGGCAGGGGCAGGGGCAGGAGCCACCCACCCGGGCAGCCCCACCCCAGACTTTCGGGTTCTCCCGAGCTCCATGCTGCCCCCTTGTGGGCGTGGCCTCACCATTCACCCCGCTCTGCAACTGATGGAGGGACTTAGAACTCACCTTCCAACCTGGGACACCTGGAGAGGGACGGTGATGCTCCTATTGGCTCTGTGATCTCCGGGGGAGGCCTGAACAGTGGAGTAAGGTCCCGTAAGAGGAGGAGGGTGACAGGGAGGGGACGTAGCCTGTGAACGGTGACCAGGATGAAGCCATGAGGCTTCCCTTCCATCTGGCTCTGCCCTGGACTCTGTGATGGTAGAGAAGCTGCCCCTGGCTCTGGCCCTGGACTCTGTGTGATTGAAGTGAAGCTGCCCCAAGTCCCTGGGTCTCAAGTTGTCCATCTCCCCCGTGATCTGTGACTGGAACTTCCCAAGGGAGGACACACGGGGTCATAAGACATCCGCGGACCCTTCTCCACCTGGGTTTCCATCACCAGAGTGGTCGTCCTCGGACCTAGACCCAGTGATGGCCTGTGAGGCTCGGGCTGTGAGCTCAGGCAGGTGGGACCAGGGGCTGAAGCCACATGGGGAGGTGGGAGGAGCCATGCTGTGCTCCTTCCGGACCCCCTCAGAGGCTCCTGGGCTGCTGGAGCAGGACGGGACGTGCTTCTGAGTCCAGCTGACCTGGTTCAAGTCCAGTGTCTGGTTTTTATTGGCCTTCTGTCTGCAGGAATATCTACCCTCTCTTTCTCTCTCTCTCCCTCTCCTTCCCTCTCTCCTCTCTCATCTTTCATGCAGTGACATATAAAGGTTACGAGGACAGACCCTCCTGCAGCCAGATGGCTGGGTTCATGGTTCAAATCCCGGTGGTTCTGCCACCCCCCCGGCTCCATGCCTGATGGTGACTCACCCAAACGTCCTGTGTCCCAAATTCCTCATGTGAAACATAGGCAGTAAAATAGCTGTCCCGGTAGAATCGTTTAGGGGAGACTTGAGTTCAAGTATACACGGCGCTGACATCAGTGCTGATTAGAAAACCCCAAAGGAGGGGTGCTGCTATTAATACTGAGGAAGTATTTTGTCCTCACAGGGACTGTGCCAGGCACTGAAGGCTCTGGGTGTGATGCACCGTGAATGAGGAGAAATGGCCTCCCACCTTGTGAACTTCAATGGGGAGAAACAATTAGAATGAGCGATAGAAATGCACAGGTTCTCATACATGCATATACAAATAAAAATATATGATTTGCAATGGAGAATTTCAGATCTATAATTTAAATTATAATAAATATTTTTCCATCATATATTATGTATATAAGGAAGATAATTATATAATAAGAATATGTTAGTGTATCACTACATATGACTATAATGTATGTTATATATTATATGAAAGATAATTTACTATATAGCATAATAAATTTCAACTGTTATAATTAATAAATAAATATAGGTATTAATGTAAACATACCATCTATTATGTATACATTATATATAACTATAATAGAAAAAATATGTTATATTTAATTACAGGTTTCGATTTAATATAAATTATACATTATATGTTATAGTGAATATATGTAACATATGAGTTATAAATCATATACAATTAACACTATATACATTAAATTATGTCTATATCAAGATTACATAATTTAAAAATATATTATATATTATACATTTGCATAATACATGATACATATAGCTATAAATAATATAAAATGTATACTATTGCACATGAATAATACATATGCAATTTTAAATGGTGGCAAATGTTATGAAGAGCAAGCCCAGGAAGTCATGGTGTAGAATAACGGGTGGTGTCCTGGACCTTGGAACGTGGACGAGGCATGAGAGAAAGCACACTCCAAGAGAGAACGTCTGCCTTTCTTGAAGGATATTGAAGATGCTACCTAGGCAGCGGGGGAGGGGAGGGATGCTGTTCCTGGAAGAGAGACGCTTGGCTCGGACCCTGGGTTTTGGGGAGCCCCACAGGACCCCATTTGGTTACCTGTGAATTGGGTAGTGGCGTGCACTGTGCTGAGGACGGTGAATGTTCGAGGAGATGACGGGCCGGCCCGGAATGCGCTGCGCAGGGAGCCTGGGCGGCGCCGCACACACTCGCCCGCTAGCTGCAGGGCTTCAGGAAACAGGAGCACATCGGGGCTTGGATTCTTCCCACAGGAGGGCGGGTTATATCCCCATGAGGGGGTTGCCGCGAGGGCGATAAAATCAGACACGGGGATTCTTGCACTCTGGTGGGAACCCAGAAGGAGGTCAGGGAGGGAAAGTCTCCCTCCCTCTTCTTGGTGGTTGGTCTCTGCCTAGATCCACAGAGGGCAGAGACCAGCGATGTCTACCACAGCTTCATGCCCAGGAAACGTGCTGTATCTGCACTGTCCAGTAGGGATGGCATCAGGCACATGGGGTCACTGAGCCCTCGAGATGCAGACAGTGCAGCAGGCTTCTCACACCATTCGACTTTGGATAAATTTAAATATCAGTAGCTACGTGTGACTCTCATACTGGACAGTAGATGTAGAAAGTTTCCATCATCACAGAAGACTCTGCTGGATGGTGTTGGTCTAGAAGGAGCGGTCAGGGTCCTGGGGAGTGAAGAGAGATCCCCACAGTGGACATGGGAGGACTCAGAGCCTTCTCTGTCCAGCTCAGGACTAACTCCATTTCTTTCTAATTCCTCCCTCCCAGGACCCATGCAGAGGCCATCGGACAACGGTCACAATGAGCGTGAGTGATGGGGACTATGGAGCGTGAGCCTGGTGTGTGCCTCCTGGTGAACGAGAAAGAGGTTGGGCTTTGGGGTTGGTCAGATTCCCACTCTGCCAATGGCCACGGCTGTGTCCCTGTGCAGAGGACCCCAGCACTCAGGACCCCGGTGGTGGAAGAAGGGGATAACGATCCCTGTGCTGCAGAACTATTATTTACCTGAGAGATTTTATATATTAGTAAGTTTATGACACGCACGCGACATGTGTGTGGTATACAGTAGGTGCTCAATAAATGCACACTGCTGAAAACCTGTTTCTGTCTTTCTTAGATGCACCTGCTTCCCAAGGCCTGAGTGCTGAGCATCTTTATATTCTCATTGGGGTCTCAGTGGTCTTCCTCTTTTGTCTCCTCCTTCTGGTCCTCTTTTTCCTCCATCGCCAGAATCAGATAAAGCAGGGTAGGTCTCAGGGGCAGGGTGGAGTGACCTGGGGAAGCTGTCAGGAGAGGCTAGGAAGAAGGTCTCCTTAATTCATACCCCGACTGTCCTCAGGTTCCCCCAGAAGCAAGGACGAGGAGCAGAAGCTACAGCAGAGGTGAGGCCCCTGGGAATGACTCCTGGGCCTCCACCCAGTCCTCTGCCCCCAGGCTGCCCCTGAGGTTCACTTTTATTTTTCCTCTCAGGCCCGACCTGGCTGTTGATGTTCTAGAGAGGACAGCAGGTAAAGGGGGAGGAGGAGGGACAGGCCTGGGATGGGGAAGTGGGAACTTCTTGCCAATCCAGATGCAATGTGGGGGGCGGGGGGAAGAATCTTTGGGAACATTCTAGAAGGTCGTATTATTGATTGGGTGCAGGATGTCAACTGAAGCTGGGGGGTCTCAGGCAGATTTGCCTTGTGACATCCTTCCCAGAAAACTGGCCATGTATTTTCTCCCCCAGACAAGGCCACAGTCAATGGACTTCCTGAGAAGGCCACAATCAATGGACTTCCTGAGAAGGACAGAGAGACGGACACCTCGGTGAGCCTTCCTCCTAGTTATTCAAGTTCCCCACATTTAGCAGCTTAAAAAAATCTCAGTTCCTTGGACTGGGAATTCAGGAGTGGTTCAGCTGGGCGGTTCTGGCTCATGGCCTGTCCTGAGGTTGCTGTCGAGAGGTCGCCCAGGGCTGTGTCCATCTGAAGGCTCTTGTGGGCTGGAGGCTCTACGTCCAAGACGCTCACTCCCACGGCTGTGGGCAGGAAACCTCTGTTCCTCTCACAGGGGCCTCTCCACACCGCAGATTCCCCCAGAGGGAGGGATCCAAGGATGGGTGGCGGGGAGGGGCGGAAGCGCGATGTCTTTTGCCTCAGCTTGGAAGTCAGGAGTCTTCCCTTCTGCCTTGTTCATTGTCACATAGACCAACCCTAATACCCTGTGGGAGGGCTCTTCACACGGATGCAATTTCAGGAGAGGGTCCTCGGGGCCCATGGAGATGGCCGCCACAGCCCTCCAGCCCCACAACCCCTCACCTCACCCTCCACCAGGCACTCCCTCACCCTGGGTCTCTCTCTCTCAGGCCCCGGCTGCAGGGAGTTCCCAGGAGGTGACGTATGCTCAGCTGGACCACTGGGCCCTCACACGGAGGACAGCCCAGGCTGTGTCCCCACAGTCCACAGAGCCCATGGCTGAGTCCAGCACGTATGCAGCTGTTGCCAGACACTGACCCCAGGCCCACCTGGCCTCTGCACCTGAGGATATAAAGTCACTCTAGGAAAAGGCTGAAGCGGCCATTTGGAAGGCTTCCCCTTGGACTCATCTTCATCCAGAAAGCCAGTCAGGCAGCCGACCTGGAGACATGAGCTGGAGACTGGAGGTTTCTAACCAGCATCCAGAAGGTTCGTTAGCCAGGTAGTCCCTTCTACAATTGAGCAGCTCCTTGGACAGTTTCTCAGTTGATTCCAGAGACCCAGCTACAGTTCCCTGGCTGTTTCTAGAGACCCAGCTTTATTCACCTGACTGTTTCCAGAGACCCAGCTAAAGTCACCTGCCTGTTCTAGAGGCCCAGCTATAGCCGTCAGGCTATTTCCAGAGACCCCGCTACAGTCAATCAGCTGATTTCCTGAGCAGTGATGCCGCCTCCAAGCTTGTCCTAGGTGTCTGCTGTGAACCTCCAATGACCCCAGGGACTTTGCTATAATTATCTGCCCTGTTAACCCTAAAGACCTTCCTAGAAGTCAAGAGCTAGCCTTGAGACTGCACTATACACACACAGCTGAGAGCCAAGCCCAGTTCTCTGGATCATGCTTTACTCTGTGCATCAATAAATAATTTTGAATACCTCACATCTGGCAACCTCAGGCCTGGTCCTGGGTGCATAGGTCTCTCGGACCCAGGCTCTGCTGTCACAGTTGTTCAAAGCTGAGCGTGGGAAACAGGACCTACAAAGGAGGTGTCAGCGTTTTCTTTTTAAAATTTAATTGATCAGGATTGTACATATTCAAGGCGTAAAACGTGATAATTCGTTATACGCATACATTGTGCAATGATAGCCACAATCAAATTCATCAGCGCACCCACTACCACGGATATTATACATTAGATATTCTGAATTTGCTCATCTTAGGACTTCCCGTTGGTGTCACTGTTTTCTGACAAATCACGTGTATCAGGAATGAATGAGGGAGGTGTGGCTGGGTGAAGGCAGAGAGCTGACCCTACAGGTCCACATCTGCGCATACATGCACAGGAATGCATGCTCTCACACACATGCGTACACACACACAGACATGCACACACACTCACACGCCTCAGGACATCCAAGGAATCACTGAGCCTGCTGTTGGTTGAGGCATATCTGAGTATCCACCCTACCTGTAGGGTAAGATGGTACTCTCTCAAATGCAGATTGAAACAGAAAATTACCCTATGCAGCACTAGGAGGTGACAATCTCATTTGGGTTCATCTGTGTTTGTCTTTAAAAAACAAAAGCAGGCCAGGCGCGGTGGCTCACGCCTGTAATCCCAGCACTCTGGGAGGCTGAGGCGGGCGGATCACGAGGTCAGGAGATCGAGACCATCCTGGCTAACATGGTGAAACCCCGTCTCTACTAAAAATACAAAACACTAGCCGGGAGTGGTGGCGGACGCCTGTAGTCCCAGTTACTCGGGAGGCTGAGGCAGGAGAAGAGCGTGAACCCGGGAGGGATAGCTTGCAGTGAGCTGAAATCACGCCACTGCACTCCAGCCTGGGCGACAGAGTGAGACTCTGTCTCAAAACAAAACAAAACAAAAACCCCAAAACAGTCACAAGCCTGAGGTGGAGACTCCAATGGGCATGGCTCTGCGTGAGACCCTGTGGGGAAAAGAAAGATCAGACTGTTACTGTGTCTATATAGAAAGAAGTAGACATAAGAGACTCCATTTTGTTCTGTATTTGAGATGCTGTTAATCTGTGACCCTACCCCTGACCTTGTCCTTGCAAGAGACATGTGCTGTGGTGACTCAAGGTTCAGAGGATTTTGGGCTGTGCAGGGTGTGCTTTGTTAAACAATTGCCTGAAGGCAGCTTGCTGGTGAAAAGTCATCACCATTCTCTTAATCTCAAGTACCCAGGGACACACACACTGCCAAAGGTCGCAGGGACCTCTGCCTAGGAAAGCTAGGTATTGTCCAAGGTTTCTCCCCATGTGACAGTCTGAAACATGGCCTTGTGGGAAGGGAAAGACCTGATCGTCCCCCAGCCTGACACCCGTGAAGGGTCTGTGCTGAGGAGGACTAGTGTAAGAGGGAAGAAGGCCTCTTGGCGGTTGTTGGCGGTTGAGATAGAGAAAAGCATCTGTCTCCTGCCCGTCCCTGGGCAATGGAACATCTCGGTATAAAACCCGATTGTATGTTCCGTTTACTGAGAAAGGAGAAAACCGCCTTAGGGCGAAAGGTGGGACTTGCTAGTGCAATGCTGCTCTTAATGCACTAAAAAGGTTTATGGAGATGTCTACATATGCATATCAAGGCACAGCACTTTTCCTTAAACTTAAGTCACAGAGATCTGTATTCATATGTCTTACTGCTGACCTTCTCCCTACCACTTCCCTTTTTTCTAAGATGGCAAAGATAATTATCAATAAATACTGAGGGAACTCAGAGACCGGTGCCGGCGTGGGTCCTCTGTATGCTGAGCAAAGGTCCCCTGGGCCCACTTTTTCTTTCTCTATACTTTGTCTGTGTGTCTCATTTCTTTTCTCAAGTCTCTCGTTCCACCTAACGAGAAACGCCCACAGGTGTGGAGGGGAAGGCCACTCCTTCAGACCCCACCTGAGAAGAACTGCACGTGTAAACCAATCATCAAAACACTTAAGACAGTTTGGCTCTGTGTTCCCACCCACATCTCATCTTGAATTGTAAGCCCTGCAATCCCCACGTGTCAAGGGAGACACCAGGTGGAGGTAATTGAATCATCGGGGCAGTTTTCCCCATGCTGTTCCTTTGACAGTAAGTGAGTTTTCATGACAGCTGATGGTTTTATAAGTGTTTGGTAATTCCGCCTGTATTCGTTCTCCTTCCTGCCTGCTTGTGAGGAAGGTGCCTGTTTCTCCTTTGCCTTCCGCCATGATTGTAAGTTTCCTGAGGGCTCCCGAGCCATGCTGAACTGTGAGTCAATTAAACCTCTTTCCTTTATAAATTACCCAGTCCCCGGAGGTTCTTTGTAGCCGTGTGAAAACAGAGTAATGCAACATTGTACCCCGTACGTATATGCCATTATTATCTGTCAGTGAAAAAAAGAATACGAAAAAAATCCCGAAAAAGCAAACCAAACAAATGAAAAATCCTAGAAAAGAAGCCTGCATGCCCACTACAAAGAGAATATTTTTAAAATACTATTTTTTATATATATATAGAAAGATTTTTAGGAATTCAGCAAAAACTCAGCCAGCTCTTTCTGTGGGGCAGTTGCTAATTTAGTTTAAGCAAACATGGACACATTAAATTCTCCTACAAACCCTTCACAGCGTGCTCTATTATTTTCCTCATTAAAAAAAAAAAAACAAAACTATGGACCGAGACATGAAGTAACTGGTCCAAGGTCGGCCAAGTCTCAGAGGCAGGGGCTTCAGACCCGGGTGAGGCTCCTGATTCCATATTATGAACCCCGGGACGGACTGCAGCTCAGTCTGCTGGGAGGTTTCTGTCCTGGTTCAAAGAGGGTGGGTGCCTGGCTGGCCTACCCAATTTTAATTTGTACTAAGCTTTAATTTTCTCTTTGTGCTCAGGTTTAATTTCCTCCTGTGATCTGCTTTCTATTGCTGTACTCTATATCTTTGCTTTCTTGCCTGAATATCATGACTGATTTTCCCTGTTCTTCACGTGGGACACGTTCTCCCTGCTTTATCTGTCTCTGTCTTTGTCTCTCTCTCTTTCTTTCTCTCTCACAATGTGTCTCTGTCTCTCTCTCTCTCTCTCTGTCTCTCTTTTTTTTTTTTGAGACAGAGTTTCCCTCTTGTTTCCCAGGCTGGAGTGTAATGGTGCGATCTCAGCTCACTACAACCTCTGCCTCCCAGGTTCAAGCAATTCTGCCTCAGCCTCCCGAGTAGCTGGGATTACAGGCATGCACCACCACACCCAGCTAATTTTTTGTATTTTTGTTAGAGACGGGATTTCTGCATGTTGGTCAGGCTGGTCTCGAACTCCCAACCTCAGGTGATCCACCCACCTCGGCCTCCCAAAGTCCTGGGATTACAGGTGTGAGCCACTGCGCCCAGCCATCTCTATCTCTTTTTCTGTATCTCTGTCTTTCTTTTCTGGTTGTTTTTCAACCATCAGCCGGGTGTTTTCTGCCATAACGTCTTGTTTGTTTGACTCTGAGGTTGACAGGTGGGTAAATGAACTCTTTAGCAGAAGGCGGACAGTCTGGACATAGGCGAGGATGTGTGAATTTTTCTACCCCTTGCAGAGCACAGGAGAGCTGAGCTGAGCAGATGCCACTGTCTGCTCCAGTGCAAGGAAGTCCAGGAAGTTCAGGCGGTGAGGTCACAGTGGAAACAGGACAGATATAGTTTAGGGGAAATTAAGCAAAAATACCACACTGTTATTTCTTGAAATATTAGTGGGAGGAGGATGGGTCCAGAGAGAAGACAGAAAATCAGATGCAGGGGACTGTCTTTTCTTCTTCACCTTCCAACCCACCCAACGCAGGGGCTAGAACTCAGGGTGATGAGGTCTGGGGACATTGCTGTGTGGAGATGTCCCTCCTGCTGCACGGCCCCCAAGCACCACCTGGGCAGTGCAGTGCGGCCAGGCAGAGAGGGAGGGCCTACCCTGTGCTTGTGATTCCCCAATTCCCCTGGGGTGTGAGCACCAGGAGGCTGCAGTGGGGCCCAACGTGGAAGGGGGGACAGGCCTCACCTGGGCCAGATGGGGCAGCAGCATATACACACAGACATCCCTGTGAGTATCCAGGGCACAGGCCAGGGGTCTGACCTTCCCTTTCTTGGAGCCTGGGCCACTGGGCAAGGTGTTGAGAGAAAGATTACCCAGTGACCTTTATTAAAGCAAAGTAGGGAGGGCTTTATTCAGAACCATCACCGTAGGTACAAGGACCACAGCGGTGGGATTTTGTAGTAGGGGAAATAAAATGGGCTTGACATTGAATACAGCTTGAACAAGTGAGAATGTTTGTCATATAAACTATAGGGTGGAGATATGTGTATATATATACACACACATATATATATACACACACACACACACACACATATATATATATAACCTTTTAGTGTCAAAACTGAACATAGAAAATAAATTCATGAAGCGGGGATATTTTCTGAGGGTGTCCAGGGCTGCCCGACACCTCTTGTTACCTTCTCTGTCATAGCCCCATTTAAAACACTCTCTCTGGATGAATACACCAAACCGCACAATCTTTGCTCTCTTGCTAGGAAGAGCATGTTTCACTCTTGGCTCTTGCTTACACACCTGCTGTCCAGTGGAAACTACTACTGAGGACATTTGAAAATAGTTGTGGTGGTAGCACGTTGTATTTTGGTTGGTGATGCCAGTTAGTCTCTGAAAACTTTCTGTGATGAGTATAAAATTATACACCTTCATCTCCTTTGTTATAGGATCTGGGACGCAGTATGCACTTGATTGCACCAACAATAGAAAATTTCTGGCATCCGTGTGAAGAAAGTAAACTATATCTTCCACTTAAACAAATAAAATATCTTTTTGATAAAAGGTGGCTATACGTTTAAGGCTTAGGGAGGAGGAATAATCAAGGAATATAAGTGTGTTGATGTCTACATGCAATTCTGACACTTAACCAGATTTAAAAGTGCTTTGAGAGTCCCCAAAGCTCTGCACCTGCTCCAGATCCACTGGGATTTAGAGCTAAAGCTTCCAAAAACTGTTGTTCTGCTCAGTCCTTCAGCCGTGAAAACCTGTTCTGTTCCGATTGCTAAGATCTAAGCTGTAAGAGCTGCGGGATGAGAATTTTCCTGTTGCTGTTCCAAGCAGTAAAACGTGCCTCATTTGGTCCTACATTGTACCTCCATAAAAATCACTTTGATAAAGAAAGGAGAAGGTCTTTACTTTTTCATGAATTTTTGCAGTTCCTTAAGGGCATATGGAGCCATCATCACAGCTGGTCTAGGATTTACAGATATTTTCTTGTTGCTTTTAGTTACCATCCAGCTCAATTTATTTAGTACACTATATCTATTCATTTGTGAGATTGCTTTCTGCTTTTATAGACCACTCCTCTTTCTCCTATTTGGATTTATTGATTGATCTCTAGAACAAAGTTGCTAAATTTTTTATCTTTGTTGTGATAAAACATTTTCTTCCCAACAAAAGAAAAAGATTTGTGCACATAGACTACATGAAATGTGTATTATTTTCTCATTCTTCCACCTTTTCCCCATCCTCTATAACACTGGGGTCAAACTGTTATTGGTTATTATACATTCTTTCAGAAATGTCTTTGATTTTCTAAAGCATCTCTTTCTTTTAACTAATCTGTACTTTACCAAGATTCTAATTTCCCAAATTCTCATACCAGTTAAATCACATCGTAACTTAATAACTTGTTCATTATTAAACAAATACAGTGTTTTTCAAGAATAAAGACAGTCCTATTTTTGATGAATCCCAATTTGAATTCTTTAAAAACCATTTACATTTTGGATACTTATAAAATTTTCTGTTAAATTAAACATGACTAAGAAAGTCATATATTTTACTTTGCATGATATAAATATAGAATGATTCTCTTTTCATTCTACTTTAATTATTGGCAAATTGAGAAATCATAATTCATTTATTTCTGTGTAGAATTAAAAGAGCAAGGCTGGAATCAGAACAATTATTATACAAATTGAAGGTGTGACCCTGAATTAAACATTTGGCTAATGAATGTATTTTAAATAAAAATCAACTGCACTTTCAAATTTTTTTTTGAAATATTTTGACCATATTGGCCAGGCTGGTCTTGAACTCCTGACCTCAGGTGATCTGCCTGCCTCGGCCTCCCAAAGTGCTGGGATTCCAGGCGTGAGCCATTGCGCCGGGCCCGTTCTTGTTTTCAAAAGCTCACTCATTTCTGAACTTCTGTGCCAGCGACTTCCTAGGCAAGGAAATGCCAGATATACCTTTTCTTGGACTCCAGTCCACTCGGGACATATTTTGTCTCCACCGGTAACCGTGGCCGTTGTGTTGAGGAAGGAACAAAAGCAAGAAAGAGATTCTCTGAGCAGGTTTCTATGAGCACCAGATTGTCGCCCGGTAGGGGCAACTGCAGGAACTGAAAGTTAATCTCCCCTGGGTATGACACCCACTGTTACTTTCCTCAAAATCTCACTTTCCTCCCCAAGGAAATACGGCTCCCCAGATGAACCACCACGTGGGTCTGGGGATGTGAAAAAGGGAAATGAAAGAGAAGGAATATTTATGATTTCAACCACACTGGGAACTCAAGGAACCTGCTGCAGCCAACTCGAGAAAGACAGGCCAGGCTAAATCTGGAGAAAAAAGAGATACACAAGTCCCATTTTTAGAATCCAAGAGGCCTGGAGTTTGTATTATTATTTATTATTATTATTATTGTATTGTATTTTTTTTTTAGCAGCAACACTTATATGGAAAGTACTTGGACACCTTGGGGTCTGTGTGTAAAGTTGACTCCAGTTGTGGTGAGTATGGAAGCTCCTATCTCAGGATTCTCGTTTTAGGGAAAATCACTGCTGGTCTGGAATTTTTTCTTTTTTGAGACGGAGTCTCGCTCGTCGCCCAGGCTGGACAGTACAGTGGTGCGATCCCGGCTCACTGCAAGCTCCGCCTCCCGGGTTCACCCATGCTCCTGCCTCAGCCTCCCGAGTTCCGAGTAGCTGAGACTACAAGCGCCACCACGCCCGGCTAATTTTTTGTATTTTTAGTAAAGATGGGGCTTCACCGGGTTAGCCAGGATGGTCTCGATCTCCTGACCTCGTGATCCGCCCGCCTTGGCCTCCCAAAGTGCTGGGATTACAGGCGTGAGCCACTGGGCCCAGCCTGCTGGTCTGAATTTAACTCCAGACAGCTCTTTGTTTTTTTTTTTTTTTTTTTTTGAGATGGAGTCTCGCTCTGTCACTCAGGCTGGAGTGCAGTGGCGAGATCTCGGCTCATTGCAAGCTCCGCCTCCCAAGTTCAAGCAATTCTCCTGCCTCAGCCTCCCGAGTAGCTGGGACGACAGGCGCCGCCACCATGCCTGGCTACTTTTCATATTTTTAGTAGAGATGGGGTTTCACCATCTTTGCTAGGCTGGTCTTGAACTTCTGACCTCGTGATCCACCTGCCTCGGCCTCCCAAAGTGCTGGGATTACAGGCGTGAGGCACCGCGCCCGACCACGGACAGCTCTTTCTAACCAGAATCATCACCTGGACTTCTGAGGCTTGTGGAAAAGATGAATCTTCTTGTCACTCACTTGATTTAAAAAAAAAGTTGGGGCCGGGCGCGGTGGCTCAAGCCTGTAATCCCAGCACTTTGGGAGGCCAAGATGGGTGGATCACCTGAGGTCACGAGTTCAAGACCAGCCTGGCCAACATGGTGAAACCCCATCTCTCCTGGAAAAAAAAAAAAAAAATACGGGCTAGGCGCAGGCTCACTCACACCTGTAATCCCAGCACTTTGGGAGGCCAAGGCAGGCAGATCACGAGGTCAGGAGATCGAGACCATTCTGGCTAACACGGTGAAACCCCGTCTCTACTAAAAATGCAAAGAAATTAGCCGGGCGTGGTGGCGGGCGCCTGTAGTCCCAGCTGCTCCAGAGGCTGAGGCAGGAGAATGGCGGGAACCCAGGAGGCGAAGGTTGCGGTGAGCCGAGATCACGCCACTGCACTCCAGCCTGGGTGACAGAGAGAGACTCCGTCTCAAAAAAAAAAAAAAAAAAAAAAAAAGTTAGCCAGATGTGGTGGCAGGCGCCTATAATCCCAGCTACTCAGGAGGCTGAGGCAGGAGAAGCACTTGAACCTGGGAGGCGGAGGCGGAGTTTGCAGTGAGCTGAGATGGTGCCACTGCACGCCAGCCTGGGAAACAAGAGTCAGACTTCATCTAAAACACACACACACACACACACACACACACAAATATTTACCAATGGGCACACAGGTGATCCTTGTTCCCTCAAAAAAAAAGAAACACACACACACACAAATATATTTACCAACGTGCATAGAGGTGATCCTGTTCCCATCTTCTTCCATCTCCAGAGGCAGTCAAATGCCTCTTTATTCTGTTTTCTCCACATGCCGTGCTCTGAGACTCATGGCTGTATTGCAGATAAGTGTTTTTATTTCTCACTTTATTTATGTATTGATTTTCAGTGAACAATTTATTGCACACGTCGATGTCCATACGTCTGTTTGCACACCTGGAAATACAGCTCTACACCACTTTTTTCATTTCCTCTTTCTCAAATACATTTTAGACACACTAGGAACATTTCTGCATTTTTTGGTATCAAAAGACCCCAATCATCTGCTCCTATGTTGGGCAATATTACCTTTCTGGATCCTCCTCTTGCTCATTGTTCAGTTTTTACCTAACCTGTCACATCCTCACAAACATTTTTCTTTTTATGACAAACTGGGTTGAGTGATCTTTGCCCCTAGTACTCACTGTTTTTTTTTTTTTTTTAATAGAGTCTCCCTGTGTCACCCAGGATGGAATGCAGTGGCAAGATCTCAGCTCACTGCAATCTCTCCCTCCCGGATTCAAGTGATTCTCCTGCCTCAGCCTCCTGAGTAGCTGGGATTACAGGAGTGCGCCACCACGCCCAGCTAATTTTTGTATTTTTAGTAGAGACGGGGTTTCACCGTGTTGGCCAGGCTGGCACTGGTATTTTTTTTTATAAGGACAACACACATTCCAAGACCTCTAGGTAGCTTAAATTTTGTCTATTTATCCCTCTGTGTGTTGTTTTTAAATAATAGTTCAGCTCTTTTGTATTTTTGCTTAATTCATCTGACTTTCTCCATTTCTACCATAAATTGAGTGAACAATGCAAGGTTTTGCTCACTATAGTGTTTCTTATTCCTGAGAAAGTTACTTGGAATCTATGACTAGTCTCTCATTAATTGTAAAACAAAACAGATAAATGGACAGAAGAATAGATAGTGAGATTATTACTTGGATTATTAGTAGTACTATTAAGTTGAACCAGAGAACACGGAGAGCTGAGTGAGCTACAAAAAAAGAAAAGGAAGCTGGGCGCGGTGGCTTATGCCTGTAATCACAGCATTTTAGGAGGCTGCGGTGGGCAGATCACCAGGTCAGGAGATCGAGACCATCCTGGCTAACACGGTGAAGCCCTGTCTCTACTAAAAATACAAAAAATTAGCCAGGCGTGGTGGCACGTGCCTGTAGTCCCAGCTACTCAGGAGGCTGAGGCAGGAGAATTGCTTGAACCTGGGAGGCAGAGGTTGCAGTGAGCCAAGATCACGCCACTGCACTCCAGCCTGAGCGACAGAGCGAGACTTTGTGTCAAAAAAAAAAAAAAAAAAAAAGAAAGAAAAGGAAAGGCAGTCACAGCCTTTGGCTGATTCATAGTCCTGGCCCTGGGACACCAGGAGTCCTACATGCAGATCTATGGATTCCATACTGACAGGTGATGCATTACTGGAGGTCAAAGGGTGAGGCTTGGGTTTAGCTAATTTTGAGACTAATTTGAGACCAGAGAAGAGCAGAGTTAAGCGTCCCAGAGGTTGGAGATTGTTGTCCTCTGTCCCTGAGTTGTTGTAAAAACCAAACCCGCAATATCTCTGCAGCTGAGAAGTTGTTTGTGACTTCAACAAGGCCCAGGAACCTGAACACATTTGAGGAGGGGACCATAGGGTTCTAAGCCTGAGCTGGGAGTTGAGTTCAGCAAGGATCTCATACAATTCCCCCATGAGAAGGGAGGAGAGTGTGAAGGAGCCAGGGCATAGTGGGTTACACACGCTGGTGGGGGACTGATGGTGAGTTACACACCCTGGGTGGCGGCAGGGATACAATGCTGGGTTACACGCCCTGGTGGAGGGGATACAATGGTGGGTTACACACCCTGGTGGGGGGGATACAATGGTGGGTTACATGCCCTGGTGGAGGGATACAATGGTGGGTTACATGCCCTGGGGGGGGGGATACAGTGGTGGGTTACACGCCCTGGTGGGGGATACAGTGGTGGGTTACACGCCCTGGTGGGGGGATACAATGGTGGGTTACATGCCCTGGTAGGGTGATACAATGGTGGCCTGGCTACTCATGCCCCGCCTCATTCTTATTCATAGGAGTCTAATATGGTTTAGCTCTGTGTCCCCACCCAAATCTCACCTTGAATTGTAATAATCCCCATGTATCAATCATGAAACCAGGTGGAGAAATTTGGCTCTGTGTCCCCACCCAAATCCCACCTTGAATTGTAATAATCACCACCTGTCAAGGGTGGGACCAGATGGAGGTTACTGAATCATGGGGGCAGTTTTCCCTGTACTGATAGTGAGTGAGTTCTCACGAGAACTGATGGTTTTATAAGGGGCTTCCCCCTTCGCTCCACTCTCATTCTCTCTCCTGCCGCCCTGTGAAGAGGTGCCATCCACCATGATTGTCAGTTTCATGAGGCCTCCCCAGACATGTAGAACTGTGAGTCAATTAAACCACTTTTCTTGTAAATTACCCAGTCTCGGATAGTTCTTCCTAGCAGAGTGAGAACAGACTCATACAGAGTGGTGGATCCTCTCAACCATCCTCCACCAAGTATAGACCCACAGTGAGGAATAACTGGAACTCCCCTTTCCAGAGTGTAGATGTGTAAACACCCATCCTGGGCTTCCAAGGTAAGTGTGATCTGTCTAAGCCCTCACCAAATGCTCCATTCTGTCTACTGACCACGCCCCTCTAGACTCTGCCATGGAGAATCTCATCCCAATGACCATGCTGCCTTGATCCTGGTGGTCTCTGGGGGATGCTCTTTCAGGCTCAGTACAGCCAGGGAAGGCCCCAGATGGCTTCCCTCATGAAAACTCAAGATGAGTATGGATTTACTACTTACAGTTTGCAGAACCTTGGAGAATCTGCAGAAAAAAACTGAGATAGGGCCAGAAGAATCTGGAGGAGCTGGAGGCATGTTCTGGGTGAACAGCGTGCTGCTGCATTCAAGAGGACTGTTATTTTTTTCAGGTGCAGGTTGTGCAAGAAGGAGTTAATCTCACAGCTGCAAGGGGGATAACGTTGGGAGGGTTTGCTTGTAAAGGTGGTCCTGAGCTGGCGTCTAGTTCCTAAACATGGCTCCTGGAATGTTCCCTACGTTCCTAAGAGATAAACTGGGGTTGTGTGACTGCAGCATTGAATTCTGCTGTGTCTTGACTAGGCTGTTTCTGCAAACAGTGTAGCTCACTGTTGATGAGCTAGTTAAAAAAAAAAAAAAGAAAAGCTGGTGAACACCAGCTTTTCCCTGGTTTCCCTGTGACTGACCCTTATGCCTATGTGGTCCCCACCTAAAAACAACCTTGAACATTGAGTCTTAAGCCGGTTTGCCTGGAACCAACACTTCACATGTGTTGCTACATTTTTTATGCTGATGGAATGATTAAGACAAGACACAGATTTTCACAGCTTACGACTAGCATTCTTGATCTTAAATTTATTTTGGTAAAGTTTTTTTTTTTTTTTCAAAAAGGTAAAAAAAAATTACTCTTCTAGATGGACACAAGTTTTTATTTAGCTTACTATTAACAAGGGAACGGGAAAAATATTAATACTGAATTCAAAGAATAATCCAAAGAGCAGACATTTATAGGCTGGTAATGTTTAAGGGGATTCAAAAATGAGGCTAATTTTTGTTATTTTTAGTATAGAGATGGGGTTTCATCATGTTGGCCAGGCTGGTCTTGAATTCCTGATCTCAGGTGATTCACCTGCCTGGGCCTCCCAAAGTGCTGGGATTACAAGTGTGAGCCACCGTGCCCGGCCATAGAATTGATTTTCAAGTGTGTTAATTCTACCCACTACTTTTCACCACAGCAACATCTGCCTATGTAATTTCTAGTCGGCTATCTCTTCTCAAATATACTGCATGCTGTCCATCTCCCCCATGCACAAGATCTTACAAAGAACATTTCTCCCAGAGATGGCTCAGAAATCAGGCCTGTCCCGAGGGGATGGTTGCAGCTCCTACTGTCCCAGAGCATCAACTCTTCCAAACTTAGCATCTGCCCAAGGTTGTGGCTGGCAAGGCGGAGTCCAATGTCACCTCCCACTCACACATGGGACAGATGTCCAGGTGTGGCAATACCACACAGGGGAGATGCAGCCTCTTCCATGGGGAGGCTCTGAGAGGGAAGGAGGAGCCGTCAGTCCCTCTCCCCTGGAAGGGGCTGAATCAGGAAGACTCCGGGTCCATTTGCTGCTACATCCTGGCCCTTGGTGAGACAAGGACAGATTAGATAGACGCAGCCAAAGTGAGGGGAGAGCTCATTTCTGTCTGTAATATCTCCAGAGAGCCTGGTGTTCACCCCCAGGACAAGCCCTGGGGAAATGAGAGCTGGGCTCCTGGGGAGGGGTAGTTCCTCTTTCTGCCCCTCATGGGCTCCCACCAGGAAGCAGAGATATGGCAGTGCCCATCTACAAACATGGAAGAGGGGGAACCACAGCGTCCCACCTTCTCCTGGATCCCTGGTTCCTCCCTGTCTGTGAGGAACCTGGACTTCCTGTGCTGTGCCACATAGAGGTGGAAATGTCCTTTTTTTTTTTTTGAGATGGAGTTTTGTTCTTGTTGCCCAGGCTGGAGTGCAATGGCGTGATCTTGGCTCACTGCCACCTCTGCCTCCCGAGTTCTAGTGGTTCTCCTGCCTCAGCCTCCCGAATAGCTAGGATTACAGGCTTGGGCCACCACGCCTGGCTCATTTTTGTATTTTTAGTAGAGACGGGGTTGTGCCATGTTGGCCAGGCTGGTCTCGAACTCCTGACCTCAAGTGGTCCACCCACCTTGGCCTCCCAAAGTGCTGGGATTACATTTGTAAGCCAGGACATCCAGTCCAAAACGTCCTTCTTAAAGACTCCCTTGTGAGTTCCCATTTGTGTCTGAAATATCTCCAGAGAGTCTGGTGCTCACCCCCAGAGCAAGCCCTGGGAAATGAGAGCCAGGCTCCTGGGGAGGGGCAGTTCCTCTTTCTGTGGGGCTGCTGATGGGATGACCTCGTGATGGGGAGGACCCAGCCTCCGTGTGCCTACACACCATGTGTCTGTCTGTCTACGGGCACCGTGCTCACACCTGCCTGCACAGCCGGGGCCAGGAGGAGGAGGAAATGCCATGACCCCCATTCTCACAACCCTGCTCTGCTTTGGTGAGATCTTAAGAGGGGGAGGAGAGACCCTAGTCTAGGAGAGAGACCCCAATCCATAGCCAGGCCCTGGTCAATTAGGACACCCCAGGGGCTCAAGGAAAAGAAGACCTGCTCAGGCTTTGGGGGCAAATCTCTCACAGGGAACTCTCTTCCAGGGCTGAGCCTGGGCCCCAGGACCTGCCTGCAGGCAGGTGAGTCTGTCCCCAGCTGTCCCAGGTCCCTCCTCCTCTCTGGGGACAAGGGACCACCCCTGGGCAGCTGGGGGTGGGGACAGCAGTTCTGGGCTGACTGATGGGGATGACGGGGGTCCTGGGGCTGAGAGCCGGAATCTGAGGGTTGGGGACATCTTCAGACCTAACCTGTGGTTTCCTTCCAGAGAACCTACTCAAACCCATCCTGTGGGCAGAGCCAGGTCCCGTGATCATCTGGAAAAAACCCGTGACCATCTGGTGTCAGGGCACCCTGGAGGCCCAGGAGTACCGTCTGGATAAAGAGGGAAACTCTATATCGAGGCACATGTTAAAAACACTGGAGTCTGAAAACAAGGTCAAATTCTCCATCCCATCCATGATGTGGGAACACGCAGGGCGATACCACTGTTACTATCAGAGCCCTGCAGGCTGGTCAGAGCCCAGCGACCCCCTGGAGCTGGTGGTGACAGGTGAGAGGACACTCAGGGGTCCCAGCCCCAGGCTCTGCCCTCGGGAAGGGGGTCAGCTCTCAGCTCTCAAGGGGTCTCCCCTCTCACAGCCCAGCCTTGCGGGATAAAGTGGGAGGTGTGAGCCCCACGTAAACATAGCTGCCCTTTGCTCTCCTGAAAGCCTACAGCAGACCCAGCCTGTCCGCCCTGCCGAGCCCTGTGGTGACCTCAGGAGTGAACGTGACCCTCCGGTGTGCCTCACGGCTGGGACTGGGCAGGTTCACTCTGATCGAGGAAGGAGACCACAGGCTCTCCTGGACCCTGGACTCACACCAACACAACCATGGAAAGTTCCAGGCCCTGTTCCCCGTGGGTCCCCTGACCTTCAGCAACAGGGGTACGTTCAGATGCTACGGCTATGAAAACAACACCCCGTACGTGTGGTCGGAACCCAGTGACCCCCTGCAGCTACTGGTGTCAGGTAAGAAGCCGTAGCTTTTCCTCACACAAAGTCAGGGCAGCGGCTGAGCTGTTGGGAGCCTTACCCTCAGGCTAGCCCACGAAGAAGAAAAGATGAGGGGAAGACGGGGTTCCTGGGGACACAAATACAGGATGAGAAAAAAACAAGGACACTGGAAACCCTAGTGAGGAAGGCTCCAGAAGGAAGGGGTGCGGGAGGAACCAGCCCCTCCGAGTCCCGACTCGACTTTCCCTCCAGGTGTGTCTAGGAAGCCCTCCCTCCTGACCCTGCAGGGCCCTGTCGTGGCCCCCGGAGAGAACCTGACCCTCCAGTGTGGCTCTGATGTCGGCTACATCAGATACGCTCTGTACAAGGAGGGGGGCGATGGCCTCCCCCAGCGCCCTGGACAGCAGTCCCAGGCTGGGCTCTCCCAGGCCAGCTTCACCCTGAACCCTGTGAGGGGCTCCCACGGGGGCCAGTACAGATGCTACGGTGCACACAATGTCTCCTCCAAGTGGTCGGCCCCCAGCGACCCCCTGGACATCCTGATCGCAGGTGAGGAGCCCAGCGGGTTCAGTCAGGGACCCAGGCTCTGCACAGGCCCTGCCGGGGGGAGCCCAGGTGGTGATGGCCGGGATGGGGGCGGGGAGTTCCCAAGGGAAGGAAAGACAGACAGAGACAGGGGATGGGCAGGGAGGGGAGACTCAGACTGAGGGTCCCAGAGAGAGGCCTGAGGGTGGCTCAGCTCAGAACGAGGTGGGGCAACCCTTCACCCATCCTTCTTGTCTCTAGGACAGATCCCTGACAGACCCTCCCTCTCAGTGCAGCTGGGCCCCACGGTGGCCTCAGGAGAGAAGGTGACCCTGTTGTGTCAGTCATGGGGTCCGATGTTCACTTTCCTTCTGGCCAAGGAGGGGGCAGCCCATCCCCCGCTGCGTCTAAGATCCACTTACAGAGCTCAGCAGTACCAGGCTGAATTCCCCATGAGTCCCGTGACCTCGGCCCACGCGGGGACCTACAGGTGCTACGGCTCACGCAGCTCCGACCCCTACCTGCTGTCTCACTCCAGTGAGCCCCTGGAGCTTGTGGTTTCAGGTGAGGGCCCTGACTCTGTCCTCTCTGAGCTCGAAGAGGTTCTTGGAAATGAAAAAGGAGAGCTTCCAAGGGAATGTCCATCCGTTTGTCTCACTTGCCCACTCCTCTTCTTCCTCCATCAGCACCAGCCTCTCTGAGCCCTGAGCCTCTCTCAGCGCAGGCCCTGCCCCCAAGAGAGCTCAGGACACTAAGAAAACAGGAGAGTGAAGGGGGAAGGTGCACAGCGGAGGGCCCAGCCCATGGGAGGGTGGAAACACACAGGAACCTCCCACCCAGGGGAAGGTCTAGCCAGGGGAGTGTGGAAATAGATGGGGACTTCCCACCCGGGGCTCCCAGCCCTGAAGTCTCAGTAGGGTAAAGAGTGGAGAGGACTGGAAGGAGGTGGGGGTGAGCCTCGGAGGAGATGAGATTAGACTGAGAGTGGAAGACGGAGGCCCCACACGCTCTGCTCCTGATGTCTCCATCTCAGAATCAACGTCTGGGTGTCCCAACCTCTAAGTCCTGACCCCATGGGAGATGAAAACGCAGTTACTCTGACCCAGTATAATATTCTAGACTCGTCTCAACCTTATCTCCAATATTCAGGAAAGGGAGCAGAGGGGAGAGTGGACAAAAGGGGCATGGTCCACGTGGCTTCCTGGGGCCCCGAGGATGGGGCAGGTGTTCCCTCTGTGGTGGTCAGAGGGGAGGGAGGTGTCCTAGGACCAGGCAGGAAGGAGGGAGCAGCGATGATGGGCAGAGGAGCTAGGTCTGTCCTCCTCTATCTGAGCAGGATTTGGGGTCCCGGGGTCCAGGCCTGACATGGACAAGGGGAAGACGCTGAGGCTGTTTATATCAACCATAAAAAACTGGAAATTTCACTTTTATATTTCCAAATTGTAAGCCCCTCTTTCTCACCTCAACTATGAATATATATGTAGTTACATTATATATATATATATATATATATATATATATATATATATTTTTTTTTTTTTTTTTTTTTTTGAGACGGAGTCTCGCTCTGCCGCCCAGGCTGGAGTACAGTGGCCGGATCTCAGCTCACTGCAAGCTCCGCCTCCCCGGTTCACGCCATTCTCCTGCCTCAGCCTCCCGAGTAGCTGGGACTACAGGCGCCCGCCACCTCGCCCTGCTAGTTTTTTGTATTTTTTAGTAAAGACGGGGTTTCACCGTGTTAGCCAGGATGGTCTCGATCTCCTGACCTCGTGATCCACCCGTCTCGGCCTACCAAAGTACTGGGATTACAGGCTTGAGCCACCGTGCCCGGCCTACATTATATTTTTTAAGACAAATATCTAAAGCCACATATACATATGTATCTACAATCATTGTATTAATCAGTTCTAACACTGCTATAAAGAACTACCTGATGGGCCGGGTGCGGTGGCTCACGCCTGTAATCCCAGCACTTTGGGAGGCCGAGGCAGGTGGATCATGAGGTCAGGAGATGGATACCATCCTGGTTAACACAGTGAAACCCCATCTCTACTAAACATACGAAAAAATTAGCCGGGTATGGTGGTGGGTGCCTGTAGTCCCAGCTACTTGGGAGGCTGAGGCAGCAGAATGGCGTGAACCTGGGAAGCGGAGCTTGCAATGAGCTGAGATTGCACCACTGCACTCCAGCCTGGGTGATAGAGCGAGACTCCGCCTCAAAAAAAAAAAAAAAAAAAAAAAAAGAACTACCTGAGGCTGGGCACGATGGCTCACGCCTGTAATCCCAGCACTTTGGGAGGCCAAGGCAGGCGGATCACCTGAGGTCAGGAGTTAAAGACCAGCCTGGCCAACATGGCAAAACCCTGTCTCTACTAAAAATACAAAAATTAGCTGGTCGTGGTGGCAGGTGCCTGTAATCCCAACTACCCAGGAGGCTGAGGCAGGAGAATCTCTGGAACCTGGGAGGCAGAGGCTGCAGTGAGCTGAGATCGCACCATTGCTCTCCAGCCTGGGGGACAGACAAAGACTCTGTCTCAAAAACAAACAAACAAACAAAAACCTACCTGAGATTGGGTAATTTATAAAGGAAAGAGGTTTAACTGACTCACGGTTCCACAGGCCATACAGGAAGCATGGCTGGGGAGGCCTCAGGAAACACAATCATGGCGGAAGGTGGAGGGAAAGCAGGAATGTCTTCTAAGGCTGGAATAGGAGGAAGAGAGAGAACGGGGAGGTGTTGCCCACTTTTAAATAACAAGATCTCATGACAACTCACTATCATGAGAGCAGCAAGGGGGAAGTCGGCTCCCACGAACCAGTTACCTCCCACTGGGCCTCTCCTCCGACACTGGGGATTAAAATTCAACGTGAGATTTCAAAGGGACACAAATGCAAACCATGTTAATCACATATATTTTATAAGCCATGTTAATCACATATATTTTATATGAATATATGTATATGTACATATATAGACACAAACATATATTCAAGTATTCATTCCTATGCTTAATATTTTCCATCATTTTTTAAATATTTATTTGTTTTTATTTTTTAAGTTTGGGTATGTTTTTACATATTTGCTTTCACCTTTCAATCTAGGTTCATACTTCAAAAACGCAGAAATGATGTTTTTCTGTCCCGCTCAGTCATTATCATTTAGAAAACAATACATTTTCATATTTAAGTATATCACATTGTTGGTGTTCCTAACTGTATGAAGAATTAGTTAACAAGACAGTAAACGAATGATGAAACCGCAGGGGAGCTGGCTGAGGCAGCACGCAGCGGGGGCCATCGCAGCCTTCAGTCCTTGTACTCCTGACTTTCAAGAGCCACTGAGGACCAACTCCTCATCCACAGAGACTGGGTCCTCATCCACTGAAAAATGGAAATTTCTGTCTCTGGGGGAATTAGTTTTGTGTTCTTGTTGCACAAGATTGCACATCCAAGACAGTACACAAGAGCTCAATTCTTTCTAGTTGGGAGATCATTCTTCTCACTAGTCCTGAGCTCTTGGGCTCAAGGAAACGTTGTTCCAAAGTGACTCAGACACAAGATCTGAATTCCCAGAGCAGAGAGAGGTTGAAAAACCCAATGACATACCAGGGGAGGCCTGCTAGAGCAGAGAATGTGTTCACTAAGGATCTACATAAAGCCACACCATGAGAGATAGAGGAATATAAGAAAGCAGAGCCTGGGGGAGAGGCTCTTCAGCTTCTTGCCAACATCCTTGTTCTTTGATTTTTAGAAGCAACTGAGACCCTCAATCCAGCACAAAATAAGTCAGATTCCAAGACTGGTGAGTGAGGAGATGCTCCCAGTTATGGGGCTGGGCACAGAGGGTCAGGTCCTGTCAAGGGGAGGTGGGTACCCTGGGTGGACATCCAGGGGTCCTGGGTAATCATGATCTGCCCTGACCTCTGTGACCTCTTTGTCCACCATCCCTAGCCCCACACCTCCAGGATTACACAGTGGAGAATCTCATCCGCATGGGTATAGCTGGCTTGGTCCTGGTGTTCCTTGGGATTCTGTTATTTGAGGCTCAGCAGAGCCAGAGAAGCCCCACAAGGTGCAGCCAGGAGGTGAACAGCAGAGAAGACAATGCACCCTTCAGAGTGGTGGAGCCCTGGGAACAGATCTGATGATCCCAGGAGGTTCTGCAA
Organism: Macaca nemestrina; assembly: GCF_043159975.1. Lineage (NCBI taxonomy): Eukaryota > Metazoa > Chordata > Mammalia > Primates > Cercopithecidae > Macaca > Macaca nemestrina. The sequence goes on along the minus strand of NC_092144.1, from coordinate 64,412,695 downwards.
GACTGGGGCAGCAGTTGGGGAAGTGTCTGCTGAGAATATCAAGGGGAAGCAGCATGGGTCAGGTGCAGGAAGGTGTCTGGGTGTCTGTAGAAGATGCTTCCTCCATTAAACTGTGGTGCTTTCCTCCTCATTGTTGACTCTCCTTGACTGCCCCTCCCTTCCTTTTTCTTCCCTATGATGTAAGGTTTTGCCCCTATGGTGAGTTTGGGTCCGCTCCTCTGTGACCTCATGCTCTGCTCCACTTTCAGGTAATACATCTTTCATTATTTCTAGCTAGTGCATTTTCTGATGTGTATTACTGGGACTATCTTTTCAGCTCATAACATGGAATTTGCTTTTGATAATTAAATCCATGTGCAAAAATCAGATTTGCATTTGCAAAATTTAAGTTCAAAGTGATGCCCTACCACCTGTCACTCTCCATCTGTTGTTTCTCTAGAAATACAGTCACTAGGAATCAAAAGAGAGGTGTCTGATGGAAAAGCCTGCTATTGTGCCCATAGACTGGCTTCCTGAACGACAACAAAAACGTTTTCTAAAAAGCATTTATTTGTGGAATTTGTTGATGACTGTGGTATAAACACTCCCTTCATGGGCAGCTTCAAGATTCTCACATGACTGCACCTTCCCCGACCTGCTGTCACACCCCAGTCAGAGCTGGTGGTCTTGGGTTGGTCTTGGGTGAAAGGTCCTGACCCTGCCCTCTCTAAGTTCGAAGGTTCGGCTCAGGCCCTGCCCCCAGGAGCGCTCTGGGCAGAGATGGAGTGAAGGGGGCTCTGAGGGAGGCTCGGCCACAGAGGAATTCGCCCCTCAGAGGAGAGGAGGCCAACAGCGGTTCTCCCTCGTCTCCTTCACCTGGAGTCCAGAAGGTGCTAGGTGGGGAGAGGGAGGGTCTTGGAGAGGCCACCGGGCAGATGGAGGGGAGAGCTTTGAGTGGAGGTGGGGACTGCAGGATAGCTCCAATTCCTCAGTCCCTTTCTGTGCCCATTCCCAGGACCCTCCAGGGATCCCAGCCCCCAACCCACAGGCTCCTCCTCCACACCGGTGAGTCATTGAGGCCTCTGGGCTCGGAGAGAGGGCGGCCTCCCGCAGGGCAGTCTTGAGTCTCCCAGAGGATCCCATTCCCCTCAAGGACTCAAGTACCGGCTTCCCTCCAGAGCCAGAGGAGGGGCCACAGGCTCCCAGGGCCTCAGGCTGGGCTGGTGAGGGGCGGGGTCGAGGCAGAGGGAGATGTTGGGGCCCAGCCTGGGGAAGGAGCAGCCTGGCTGACGTGGGGAGCAGGGCAGTCCCAGCCCTCCCCTGCCTGTCCTGACCTAACAGGCCATGAGGACCAGCCCCTCACCCCCATGGGGTCAGTGCAGGGCTTTGAGTGGGAGGTGGGCGAGGTCCAGGGGAGGAAGGGCTGAGTTCCGTCATCAGTTTGAGGCTCCTCTGGTGATGGTGACATGGACAGGCCCCTCCCCTGCCTGGGCCTCAGTTTCTCCAGGTGTAAAGGCAAGAGGCCTGCGGGTGGGAAAGTTCCTTTCAGCTCTGACTCCCAGCTGGGACCTCCTGGGAAAGGAGACCTCCCAGGGAAGCCTCCCAGGACCCGATTCCATAGGGGCCTGTCCTTTCCCACCTGCAGCAGTGACGGTGACCTGGGGCAGGGGAGGGGAGCAGAGGCTCATGTGTCCAGAGGGTCTGGGGTCCTCCCAAGCCATCCCCCTCCCCACCCAGGGAAAACCAGAGCCAAACCCAGAGAAAAGCAGTTTCCCTTCCTGTGGGTCCACAGCTGTGGGGACCTGGACGGGCAGCAGCAGGCTCTGAGTGACCACATCCGTGTATCTCTCTGTCTTGGAGGGCCCTGTGGTCTCCTCTCCCACAGCTGGAGCCCCCAGAGCAGGCATCACGATGTTCGTGCTTCTCTGCCTCAGTCAGTGATGGAGGGAGATGGGGCTACCAGGTTCTCCACGAGCCTCTCTCTTACTCCAGCCCCTGGGCTCTCAGGGTTGGGGGGGCACAGTCGTTCTGGGCTGAGGGTGATAAAACAGAGAGGGGTTTTGGACTAAGCTGGAGGACCGGGAGTGAAAGAGATCTTGGGATCCAGTCTCTGGTTCCATTTCAGGAACCATTCCTTCCCCAAACCCTCCCCATGGGCTGAGACAGGCTCTGTGATCACCTGGGAGAGGCCTGTGTGTCTGGTGTCAGGGGAACCTGGAGGCCCAGGAGTACCGACTGGATAAAGAGGGAAGCCCAGGGCCGGGCGCGGTGGCTCACGCCTGTAATCCCAGCACTTTTGAGAGGCCAAAGCGGGCGGATCATGAGGTCAAGAGATCGAGACCAGCCTGGCCAACATGGTGAAACCCCGTCTCTACTAAAAATACAAAAATTAGCTGGGCGTGGTGGCGGGCACCTGTAGTCCCAACTACTTGGGAGGCTGAGGCAGGAGAATCGCTTGAACCTGGGAGGCGGAAGTTTCACTGAGCCGAGATTGTGCCACTGCTCTCCAGCCTGGCGACAGAGCAAGACTCCATCTACAAAACATAAAAAAAAAAAAAAAAAAAAGAGGGAAGCCCAGTGCCCTGGGACAGACAGAGCCCAGTGCAGCCTGGAGACAGGCTGAGTTCTCCTATCACGTCCATAACAAATGAATATGTAGGATGACATTACTGTCACTATTTCAGCCCCAGTGACTTGTCAGAGCTCACTGACCCCCTGGAGCTGGTGGTGACAGGTGGGAGGACACCTTGGGGTCCCAGCCCCAGGCTCTGCCCTCAGGAAAGGGGTCTGCTCTCAGGGGCGTCTCTCTCTCACAGCCCAACCCTAAGGGATAAGGTGGGAGGCTTGAGCCTCAGAGATCACACTGCCTCCTTCTCTCCTAGGATTCTACAGCCAATCTACCTTCTCAGCCCCCCTGAGCCTGTTGTGACTTTAAGAGAGGACCCTCCAGTGTGGCTCACGGCTGCAACCGGACAGATTCATTCTGACTGAGGAAGGAGAACTCAGTCTCCCCTGCACCCTAGACTCTCAGCAACACCCTAGTGGACAGTCCCAAGCCCTGTTCCCTGTGGGCCCCATGACCCTCAGCCGCAGGTGGGTGTTCGGATGCTATGGCAAGAACAGGAACACCCTTCAGGTGCGGTCGGACCCCAGCGACTCCCTGAGGCTCCTGTTCTCAGGTGAGGAAGTTGGAACACCCTTCAGGTGTGATCAGAACCCAGCGACTCCCTGAGGCTCCTGTTCTTAGGTGAGGAAGTCCTGTCTTAACCCCAAACGTTCTTTGAGGCATCAGACAGGTTGCTGTGCATCTCACTCCCAGGCAAGCCCCAAGTGTGAGGGTGGAATGAGGGGAACAAGGGCTTCTGGGGCCAGAGACGTAGAGTGTAAGTGACAGTGAGATCTGCAGAGCCAGAGGAGGACAAGGGATGTATTTGACTAAAAACTAAACTAAAGGCAGGTAGCCTGGCGCCTAGGAACCAGACCCGAAACCAGGCCTGGGCCTGCCTGACCTAAGCCTGGCAGTTAAAATTCGACCCCTGACCTAGCAACTGTTGTTATCTGTACATTCCAGACATTGTCTGGAAGGACATTGTGAAACCTCCCGTTCTGTTCTGTTTCACTCTGACCACCGGTGCTCTGCTCGCAGCCCCGTCACGTACCCCCTGGCTTGGTCAATCAGATCACAACCTTCTCACGCAGACTCCCTTAGAGTCGTGAGCCTTTCAAAGGGACAGAAGTTGAGCACCTGACGAGCTCCGATTTTAAGACGCTCCCAGCTGATTAAAGCCACTCCCTTCACTGTCTCAGTGTCTGAGGGGTTTTGTCCGCGGCTCGTCCTGCTACACATGAAGAAACATCAGAGCACGGTGGTTCACACCTGTAATCCCAGCACTTGAGGAGGCCGAGGCGGGAGGACTGCTTAAGCCCAGGAGTTCGAGACCAGCCTGGGCAACATGGTGAGACGTCCTCTCTACTGAAAATACAAAAATTAGCGGAGTGTGGTGGCGTACGCCTAGAGTCCCAGCTACTTCAGGGGCTGAGGTGGGGGGGTCACCCACCTGAGCCTGGGAAGGTTGAGGCTGCAGTGATCCAAGATCGTGCCACTGCACTGCAGCCTGGGGGACAAAGTGAGACCCTGTCTCAGAAAACAAAAACAAAAAAAACGGCTCTGACCTTTTCAAAAGTATCACGGTCGAGAACAAAGGTCAGCAAAGGCACCACGTAGTGGAGTGCGAGCCTGTCTGTTGCCTGTTGCTCTCAAGCGCCGTCTACTGGATCGCAGCCGAACGACAACACCAAGAATCACTACTCAATTCTACCGCCTGGAAGAAACCAAGAGCAAGAATTCATCAATGCCTTAGTTGTCTGAAAACTTCCAGAAATAAAGCCAACAGACTATACTCAACTTATACCCTTGCAATGAAAGGAATAGCAACCCTCCCAGATGAGAAAAAAATCAGGGAAATGACTCCTAGTATCTCCAAACCAGCCCACGAACTCCCCAGAAATTGTCCTTAATCAGTATGAATTGTCTCAAATGACAAACGTAGAATTTGGAATCTGGATCGCAAGGAAGGTCATTCAAATCAAGAACAAAGTTGAAACTCAATCCAAGGAACCCAAGCAATCCAGTAACGTGATTAATGACATGAACGATTAAATTTTAAGAAAGACCCAAACTGAACTACTTGAGTTGAAAAATTCACGACGCGAATTTCATAATACGTGGAGAAGCATTAACAGCAGAATAGACCAAGCTGAGGAAAAGAATGTCAAAGCTTGAAGACTTGTTTGAATCAAATCAGTCAAATATAAAGAAAAAATACTTTTAAAAATGAACAAAATCTCTGAGAAATACATTATCTAAAGAGACCAAATATATGACTTGTCAGCATTCCTGAAAGAGGAGAGAGAATAAGCAACTTGGAAAATATATTTGAGGATATAGTCCATGAATATTTTCCTAAACTCGCTAGAGTTTGACACACAAATCCAAGAAACACAGAGACGTCCAGCCAGATACTATATATAAGATGACCATCCCCAAGGTACACAGTCCTCAGATTTATCAGTGTAAATGCAAACGAAAAAGACCTAAAGGCAGCTAGAAAAAAAGGACAGGTCACCCACAAGAGGAGCCCCATCAGGTGAGAAGCAGACTTCTCAATAGAAATCTTAGAAGCCAGAAGAGATTGGAGGCCTATTTTCAGTGTCCTTAAAAAAGTAATTACATGGCCGGGGGCGGTGGCTCATGCCTCTAATCCCAGCACTTTGGGAGGCCGAGGCAGGCGGATCACGAGGTCAAGAGTTTGAGACCAGCCTGGCCAATGTGGTGAATCCCCATCTCTACTATAAAAAAAAAAAAAAAAAAAAAAAATAGCCGGGCATGGTGGCACGCGCCTGTAGTCCCAGCTACCCAGGAAGCTGAGGCAGAAGAATCACTTGAATCCAGGAGGTGGAGGTTGCAGTGAGCCGAGATCACTCCACTGCACTCCAGCCTGGGCGACAGAATGAGAATCTGTCTCAAAAAAAAAAAAAAAGAAATTACAACTAAGATTTTCATATTCTGCCAAACTAACTCCAATTGATCACAACTAATAGCTATTAGTAACTTACGGTAATTTAAACATTTCACAAGTGTTTTTCTGAGATCATCTCAAATCCCCATGTGAACGCTGTCACTGTACCTACAGATAAAATGGTAATTACCTGTCAGCAAGGAGATGACCTCATGGTGTCCCAAAACTTTATCTCTGGGATAAGATGCCCCTTTTGGACAGACGCACAGACTGTGATGATGGCAGCAGCTACTTCTGCAGCAAAAAAATGGCATTTGGTAAGTGGACCTAATTTTTTTTTTTTGAGACGGAGTCTCGCTCTGTGGCCCAGGCTGGAGTGCAGTGGCCGGATCTCAGCTCACTGCAAGCTCCACCTCCCGGGTTCACGCCATTCTCCTGCCTCAGCCTCCCGAGTAGCTGGGACTACAGGCGCCTGCCACCTCGCCCGGCTAGTTTTTTGTATTTTTTAGTAGAGACGGGGTTTCACGGTGTTCGCCAGGATGGTCTCGATCTCCTGATCTCGTGATCCGCCCGTCTCGGCCTCCCAAAGTGCTGGGATTACAGGCTTGAGCCACCGCGCCCGGCCGTGGACCTAATTTTTTAGGTTCAGATGCTCATTCTTAGAGGAATGAAATGTTTATCATAAAAATATGGTGTGGACATATAATTCGTTTTATCCCTCAGAGTAAAAACTGAACAACAACAACAAAAAACAAAACAAAAAAAAAACAAGAAGCAGGGATATTTTCTCTGAGACAGAATCACCCAAACTTTCTCACCCCAGGGATGCCTGACATGTCTTGTCTACCTTCTCTGTCATAGCTGCATTTGAAGTCTCTCTGGATGAATACACCAAACCTCACAGTCTTTGTAAGAGGGTGAAGAGCATGTTTCACTCTTGGCTCCTGCTTACACTCCTGTTGTCTAACGGAAGCTGCTACTTCGGACATTTAGAAATATCTGTGGTGGCAGCATGTTGTGCTTTGGTTGGTGACGCCAGTGAGTTTCCGAAAACTTTCTGTGATGAGTACAAAACCGTAAACCTTCATCACTTTTTTGATAGGTCCTGGGGAGCAGTATGCACTTTTTTCCACCGATGATTTTACGTCTATAGAGAATTTCTGGATTAAGCGTGAAGAATAGAAACTCTCTCTTCCATCCAGAGAAATAAAAATATCTTTTTGATATTAAGTGGCTACATTTTTAAGGATTAGGGAGTAGAAATAATTAGAGAATATAAGTATTTTAAAGTCTAAATATGACTCTGACTCTTACCAGAGGTCAAAGTGCTTTGATAGCCCACAGGCTTTGCACCTGCTCCCAATCCATCATGATGTAGAGCTAAAGCTTCTCAGAGTTGTCATTGCACTTGGTTCATCAGCAGTGAAAGCTTGTTCTGTTCTGACTGCTAAGATCTAAGTCGTAAGAGCTGTGGGATGGGAATTTTCCTGTTACTCTCCCAGGAAGTAAAATATGCCTCATTTATTCTCTAATTGTGCCTCCATCAAGATCACTTTGATAAAGAAAAGGAGAAGGTCTTTTCTTTTTCATGAATTCTTGTTTTTTAAGGGCGCATGGAATCTATAATCCCAGCTGATCTAAAATTCACAGATATTTTCTTGTGAATCTCTCTTTTATTATTCCCCTTCTACATTTATTTAGTATAATATAAATTCATCTGTAAGATTCTTCTCTGGTTCCATAGACCACTCCCCTCTTCTTTTTTGGATTTATTTATTGGTCTCTAATACAAATTTGCTAAATTTATGCTATTTGTTGTGACAAAACATTTCCTTCCTAAGAAGTTTGAACCTGTTTGTGTGCATAACTTAGTGTTCTTTTCTTGCTCTCCCACTTTTCTCCCCATTCTTTATAACTCTGGAACCAAACTGTTACTGATTATTATATATTCTTTCAGAAATTACCTTGATTTTCTAAAGCACCTATTTCTTTTAACTAATCTGTACTTTACCAGCATTCTAATAGTTCCCAAATTTTAGTACCAGTTAAATCACATTGTAATCCACTAACTTCTTCATTGTTTGAGTAAATAAATGCAATATTTTTCAAAATAAAGACAGTTCTTGCTTTGATAAATCTAATTTAAATTATTTAGACAATATCTACATTTTAGAGAATTATAAAATTTTCCATCAAATTAAATATCTCTTCAAGGATTACAGGCGTGAGCCACCTCACCCGGCTTTTGGATGCTGTTGTTGTTGTTTTAATGTTACGCTATTTTTTTAGATTCAGGTGCTACACACGCAGGTTCCTTACATGGATGCATTGTGTTCTGGTGAGGTTTAGGTGTCTAGGGCACACATTACCCATATAGCTCACCAGATATTAGCGGGGAGGCAAAGGGGATACTTCTCCATCCCCAAGAGCCTAAATAACATTTCCACATGGGGCCCAGGTGAAGGTCTCTGCAGGATCCCCCCGCTTGGGTGGGCTCAGTTGTCACCCAGGGGTCCAGTGCGGGGACTGGTAACCCATGGGCCTGCCGGTTGGAGCGGGGGTCTCACCTGCTTGCCCGTCGCTGAGCTCCACCACCAGCCAGGGAAAGATGCAGGCGCCAAGGGCAAAGCCTCTGGTTGGTATGACAGCTCTGCAGCATTAGCAGCTGTTTATCGTTACGGCCTCAGTGTGACCGCTCTTGGAGCCCTGATCACAGACTGCCCTGTCCTCGCTGCCTCTCCACCTGTCTCAGCAACCTCTCGCTGTCTTGCCCAGTGCCACCTCTCCGTGTCTCTCACCCGTTGCCTCCCCTGCTTGGATCGCTGACTGTCACCATCTCTGCTGTCCAGCCATCTGGCCTCTCTGCTAATTGTCCCTGCCTCGGCTGAAAGTCTCTCTGCCTCTCACTCGCTGTCCTCATCATCCTTTCCTGGTTACTAGATGACGCGGGCAAGGTGAGCTCCCAGATTGGGGCATAGCCCAGGACAGTTCTTGGCTTTGCCTAAGAAAGAATTTAGGCCGGGCGCGGTGGCTCACACCTGTCATCCCAGCACTGTGGGAGGCTCAGGTGGGTGGATCACTTGAGGTCAGGAGTCCGAGACCAGCCTGGCCAACACGGTAAAACCCCCTCTCTACTAAAAAACTACAAAAGGCCGGGCGCGGTGGCTCAAGCCTGTAATCCCAGCAGCACTTTGGGAGGCCGAGGCGGGCGGATCACAAGGTCAGGAGATCGAGACCACAGTGAAACCCCGTCTCTACTAAAAATACAAAAAATTAGCCGGGCGCGGTGGCGGGCGCCTGTAGTCCCAGCTACTCAGGAGGCTGAGGCAGGAGAATGGCGTGAACCCAGGAGGCGGAGCTTGCAGTGAGCCGAGATCGCGCCACTGCACTCCAGCCTGGGCAACAGCGTGAGACTCCGTCTCAAAAAAAAAAAAAAAAAAAAAAAAAAAAAAAAAAAAAAAAACTACAAAAATTAGCAGGGCGTGGTGGTGGGCGCCTGTAATCCCAGCCACTTAGGAGCTTGAGGCGGAGGTTGCAGTGAGCCGAGATGGCGCCATTGCACTTCAGCCTGGGCAACACACCCAAACTCCGTCTCAAAAAAAAAAAATAAATAATAAATAAATAAAATAAAACAACATTTAAGGGTGAGCTAGTGTTACCTAACCCCTTAAGGGTTACGCCAACCTCTCGTCAAGCGGCCATGCACAGCAGCAGCAGCAGAGGTACTCCGCCTCAGGTAGCAGGGCTGCCCCGCAGGCAGGGTGCCCAGAACAGCAGCCTAGAAACACAGCTGCAGTCACTCTTGTACCTGCTTTTAATGATAGGCTAATTAAAGGGTACGTATGCAGAAATTCCTAGGAAAGGGTGGTAACTTCCGGTCAGTGGGTGTTCGCCTTGGAAAAGGGCGGCAACTTCCGGGCGTTGCCATGGCAATGGTAAACTGAGATGCCACGCTGGTGGGCGTGTCTTAAGAACAGCGGCTTCTACCCCTCCTCCCGCCCTATATTAACTAGGTGTCAATCTGGGGTGGCGTCTGAGTCCCCGCCTCCAAAGTCCCACATCCTACCTCAGAACTTCTGAGAAAGCTTTTTCCCCTCCCACCCTGGGTTTTCCCATCCGAATAAGAAGGAGCTGCCTGGAAGTGACCCCCAAAGCCCTTTCATTTCTGACCTCCTGGGGCATCTGGGTTGTGGCTCATCCTAGACCTGCCCCAGTCTCCAACCCTCCCTGGGCCTGGTCGGCTCCTACCAATAACTATGTGTTGCAAGGGTTACAAAGCCAGGAGAGGCAGCCGCAGGTACGTGTAATTGTATCCATCAGTGCTGGAGTCTGAGATTCGTGAGATGAAGCCACAATATTAGGAGAAAGCAAAGATTTGTAAAAACCCCACTGGTTTAGAATCTCCCCTCTCTCATGTATCACACAAAGTGGTTCAGATTTTCTACTAAAAGCAACACCCAGCACAGCTATGCATGACTCCCAGGCCCCGACCCTGTCCTGCAAGATGGGTGACGAGTAGAGGAAGGAGCACAGGCTGGGTCAGGAGGAGTTGGGGTCCAGCCTGACTTGGACACGGGGAAGATGCTGGGGCTGATGGAGGAGGAAGAGAGGCAGGCAAGTTGGAGAGAGGAAAGACGGACGCTTCCTTGGCAGCTCTTATTTCTCATTTCCAAGAGCTCCTGAGGGTGAACCCCTCACCCACACCTGCAGGGTCCCTGGGTCCTCTGAGGACAGGAAAGGAGGCTGCTCAGGCCTCGGTGGGATCTGACTGTGATGAGGCTGGAGTCCACCAAAGATCTGCTCCTTTAGAGAGAAGCACCCCAGCTGTGGGTGCCGCTCACACGGTCGCTCCTGTGCTCACCTGGAGACCTCTGTGCTCAGGGAACTCCTGAGACTAAGGAGGGGCTGTGCACCTGCTCCCTGGATGAGTTAGGGAATTAGTCACAGCACGGCTTGTGTGTCATTCATTTCTACCCTGCCTTTTCCGTGCACACTTGTCTATTGTTCCTCTCTGTTCTTCTGAAACATTTAAAGCAATACATGAATATATAAACTTATCATTTTAATTTGGGACTTGATTTCATTTATATATTTGCTTTAGAAAATAGTTTCTTATTTACGTTAAGTTTTCCTATCCTAAACTTTTAAAATTGAGGTTTATTGATGAACTTAAGAAGTGTCTTGAAATTTTATTTATGACTTTTATATATTTATTTCAATGTAAGCAATTATTCAATCACTTTAATAATCTGTAAATGAGGCCTTTGATTCCTTATAAATAAAAGCTAGGTACACATGATACAGTAAATGGTTTGAGTACATTTATTTTATTTTATACCAACTTACTACAGAATTTCTTAATTCCAATTATTTTCAATTGATCCCCTCTAATTTACTAATAAAATATATATAACTCACAAGAAAGTTGAAATTTCACTTTATTTCTAAATTGCATGGCAATATTTCTCATGTCAAATATTAATATATAACTACATATTAAAAATCTAAAGTATTATATAGATGTATCTATAAATGATTATGTAAGTTGCATCTGAATGTATTTGTGTTTTTATCTACATATGTATACTTGTCCATGTGCTTAGTATGTTTGACGTAGTGGGTCTTTACCTGCTTGTTATTCATCTTCCCACCTACATTCACACTTCCTACAAGCAGAAATAGGCCGGGCATGTGGCTCACGCCTGTAATCCCAGCACTTTGGGAGGCGGAGGTGGGTGGATCACGGGGTCAGGAGATCGAGACCATCCTGGCTAACACGGTGAAACCTTGTCTCTACTAAAAATACAACAATAACAAAAATTAGCCGGGTGTGGTGGCAGGCGCCTGTAGTCCCAGCTACTCGGGAGGCTGAGGCAGGAGAATGGCATGAACCTGGGAGGTGGAGGTTGCAGTGAGCCGAGATCGCGCTACTGTACTCCAGCCTCGGCAACAGAGTGAGATTTCGTCTCAGAAAAAAAAAAAAAAAAAGCAAAAAAAAGAACTCCAGGTATTATCTCAGACAACGAGAGACTGTTCCATCTTGGTGCATTGGTAAGAGTACACCACCACCATTTAGAATATATACATTTGTACATGTGCATGTGTGTACATCACATGTTAGGTGTCCTTGCCTATATGAAGAATTAGTTAGTGGAAGAAGAAACCCTAGGTGAACTGGCTGAGCTGGAGTGAAGGAGAGGCAGCCCCAGGCCTTCACTCTTTGGATTCCTGATATTCAGGAGCCCCTGAGCTTCCTCATCCATGGAGCTTGGGTCTTCAGCTGGTGAATAAGCGGAAAGACACATCTATGGAGGAATTAGGTCATGTGGTCCGTGTTGTACACTGAACAGAGAGTAGTTGAAGGATCAGTTTTTTCTGTTGCAGAAGATGATTTTTCTTGCAGATCCTGAACTCTGAGGTACAGCAAAACTCTTGTCAAAAAATGACTCCGGAGCACAATTTAAATTCAAAGAACACAAGAAGGCTGAAATAACTTAGTGAGGACGCAGCCGAGGGAGGGTTGATTGAGGAACTCCATAAAAGTCATGTTGAGAGACATAGGGAACTATAACAATGCAGAGCCCAGGGGGAGAGGCTGGGCTGAGATCTCTTCAAGAACCTGTCCTTCTCCTTCCCCTTGGATTCTCAGAAGTAGCTGATACCCTCCGTCTGACACAAAACATTTCTGATTTCTCCAAACATCTCACATACGTTTCCCCCTGATTATTTCTCCCTCAACTCTGTATTTGCTTCTCTCTGTCTCTATATCTATGTGTTCCCTTCTCCTGTCTGTTTCATTATTTCTTTCTCTGTTCTGTATCGATGTCTCTTTTTGTCTCTGTCTCTCTCTCTTGTTCTCTTCTCAGTTGATCTAAACTTAGAGCTGATATTAGCGCTCAGTGATTTGAACGTCTCACAGGTATTTTTCTGAGATCATCTCAAATCCCCATGCACACACTGTCACTACACTTGTAGGTAATATGATAATTACCTGTCAGCAAGAAAATGACCTCATGGTGTCCCAAACTTTACCTCAGAGATAAGATGTCCCCTTCTGCCCACATGCTCAGACTGAATCCCTGGCAGTTACTTTCCCAGTGAGAAATGGCATTTGGTAAGCGGATTTTCTTTGTATGTAGAGAGCCATATTCTTAGAGACATAGAATGCGGGTCATAAAATAATAATATGGAATGGGCATACAATTCTCTTTTTCCCTCGAGGGTCAAAAATAGAACAACAAAAAAAATGAAGTACAAGTATTTTCTGAGAGTTCCTTAAATGTAGAATCATCCTAAACTTCTGCTTCCAGGGCTATCTGGCATCTCTTGTTTACCTTCTCTGTTGTAGCCCCGTCTGGAACATTCTCTGAACACACCAAACTTCCCAGCCTTCACTCTCCTGCTTGTACAAGGAGTATGAGTGTATTTAGCCCTTGGCCCCTGTTTACACATCTGTTTTCTGATGGCAACAGCTACCTAGGACATTCGAAAGGATCTGCGATAGCACGTTGTGCTTTGGTTGGAGACGGATGTACGTCTGTGGAAACCTGGTAAGTGCAAAATCCTATACTTGGATCTCCTTTCTGGGAGCAGGGTGCACTTTAGTGCACGGATAATCTTACGTTCACAGAACATTTCTGGGATTAGTGTGAAGAAGGTAAACTCTATATCCTATTTGAAGAATTAGAAATCTTTTTACAAAAAGAGAGACCGAGTGTTCAAGGCTTAGGGAGCAAGAATAACCAGGGACTATCAATGTGCTGGGGTCCAAATGCAATGCTGACAGTTATCAGATTTTTAAATGTTTTGATATTCCACAGACTTTTGCACGTATTTCAGTTCCATTGGGACCTAAAGTTAAAGCTTCCAAAAGTCATTGCTCCAGTCAGTCCTGAAGCAGTAAGAATTTGGTCTGTTCTGACTGCTGAGATCCCAGCCACAAATGCTATGGGATGGGGATTTTTCTGTCACTAGCTCAGAATGTAAGATATGTCTCATTTAATCCCTAATTGTGCCTTCATAAAAATCACTTTGGGCCAAGCGCAGTGGCTCACGCCTGTAATCTCAGCACTTTGGGAGGCTGAGGTGGATGAATCATGAGGTCAGAAGTTCAAGACCAGCTTGACCAACATGGTGAAACCCCCCTCTCTGCTAAAAATACAAGAAGAGCCGGGCGTGGTGATGGGTGCCTGTAATCCCAGCTACTCGGGAGGCTGAGGCAGGAGAATTGCTTGAACCCAGGCGTCAGAGGTTGCAGTGAGCTAAGATCACACCACTGCACACCAGCCTGGGTAATAGTGAGACTCCAACTCAGGAAAAAAAAAAAAAAAGACATATAAACCAATGAAACAGAATAAAGGACCCAAAAATGAAGGCACGTATCTACAGCCAGCTGATCTTTGACAAAACTGACAAAAACATACACTGGGGCTAAGTGTTATTTCTTTGTCTTGCCTGATTGCTCCGGCGAGGACCTCCAGCACTACGTCGAATCCGAGTGGTGAGAGCGGACATCTTTGTCTTACTCCAGTTCTTAGGGGGAAAGCTTTCTGCTTTTCCCTGTTTGCTATATTGGCTGTGATTTCGTCGCCTATGGTCTTTAGTATTTTGAGGTATCTCCTTCTATGCCTTGTTTGTTGAGAATTTTTATCCTGAAGAGATGCAGGATTTTACCAAATGCTTTTTCTGCATCTCTGACATAATCATAGAGACTGAAACCAGAGTCCTCTCATGTCCCCACCCCTCATGTCTTAATCTAGTCTAGAAATTAACTGTGATTGAGTCTCTGCCATGAGCCAAGCGCCGCTGGCCCTCACATCCGCTGTGATGAGTGAGGTTCATGACAGCAGGCTCCACACAGGGAAACTGAGGCTCAGAAACAAGGTAGTACTGCCCAAGATCACGCAGGCCATAGATAATAATCAGGAATTACATAGAAATCAATTCCCCACTGGCTGGGTGTGGTGGCTCACGCCTGTAATCCCAGCACTTTGGGAGGCCGAGGCGGACGGATCATGAGGTCAGGAGATCAAGACCATCCTAGCTAACACGGTGAAACCCCGTCTCTAATAAAAATACAAAAAAAGTAGCCGGGCGTGGTGGTGGGCACCTGTAGTCCCAGCTGCTCGGGAAGCTGAGGCAGGAGAATGGCGTGAACCCGGGAGGTGGAGCTTGCAGTGTGCCAAGATTGTGCCACTGCACTCTAGCCTGGGTGACAGGTCAAGATTCCATCTCAGAAAAAAAAAAAAAAAAGAAAGAAAGAAATTGTTGAGAGAGTTGTCCCCTCTCCGCAAACCAGAGCCCAAATCTAAGTAATGTACCCACAAAAATTAAAAAATAAATAGATACATAAGAATAAAAATTTCAAAACAAAGCCTAAGTAATTACTCTGAAAATGTTGAACTTGGATTGAGGTGTAGAGGGAAACCCAAAGAAACAAAAGGCACAGTGGAGGCAGAAATGATTCAGAGGTTTGTTCCTGGAGGTGGGGTGGAAGTAGACTCTGTTGCAAAAAAACAAAAAAAAAAAATTAAGAGAAGTAAAAGAAAAAGAGTACTATTGGTTAGAAAAGAAACACTCCAGGGCCACTAAAGGGTCATGATTTCTTCCCCTATTTCCCTGCATTTCTCCTCTGTGCTCACTGCCACTCACAGCTCAGCCTGGGCTGCACAGCCCGGTGTCAGGTGCGTCTCTGCTGACCTGGGTCTGCCTGCAGCATGGACCTGCATCTTCCCTGAAGCATCTCCAGGGCTGGAGAGACGACTGCCATGGTAAGGACCCCGCGAGGCTGAGCCGATGGACGGGCTGAAGGAGGGAGGGAGACCCCATGGGGAGGCTCTGAGAGGGAAGAGGAGCCCACGGTCGCCCTCGCCTGAAAGGGGCTGACTGAGGAAGTCACCGGGTCTACTTGTTGCTGTGTCCCGGCCCTCAGTGAGATAAAGATAAATCAGGCAGACAGTGGCCCGGGGACGGGGAGACCCCATTTCTCTCTGAAATGTCTGCAGAGAGCCTGATGCCCGCCCCCACCTCAGCCCTGGGGAAATGAGAGCCAGGCTCCGGGGGAGGGCGGTTCCCCTTCCTGTGGGCTGAGGATGAGACAACCCTATGACAAGAAGGACCCAGCCTCCGAGCGGCCACACCCTGTGTGTGTCTCTGTCCTGCCAGGCACCATGGTCTCATCCATCTGCACAGCTGCAGCCAGTGGGAGGAGACGCTGTGACCCCTGCCCTCGTGGCTCTGCTCTGCCTCGGTGAGATTGGAAGCAGGGAAGGGGCACCCTAGTCTGGGAGGGACCCCACTCCATAACCAGGGCCTTGTCTATCAGGAAACTCCAGGGTGTTAGCAGGTTCCCAGGGCGGGGAGGGTCTGCTCAGGCTTCAGGGGCAAATCGCTCACAGGGAACTCTCTTCCAGGGCTGAGTCTGGGCCCCAGGACCTGCGTGCAGGCAGGTGAGTCTGTCCCCAGCTGTCCCAGGTCCCTCCTCCTCACTGGGGACAAAGGGCCACCCATGGGCAGCTAGGAGAGGAGACAGCAGTTCTGGGTGACTGATGGCGACATCTGAAGGGTCCTGGGACTGAGAGCTGGGATCTGAGGGCTGAGGGACGTCTTGGGATGCAGCCTCTGATTTCCTTCCAGGGCCCCTCCCCAAACCCGCCCTCTGGGCTGAGCCAGGCTCTGTGATCATCCGGGGGAACCCCGTGACCATCTGGTGTCAGGGGACCCTGGAGGCCCAGGAGTACCGTCTGGATAAAGAGGGAAGCACAGCGCCCTGGAACACACAGAACCCACTGGAGCCCAGGAACAAGGCCAGATTCTCCATCCCATACATGACAGAGCACCATGCAGGGAGATTTCGCTGTTACTATCTCAGCCCTGAAGGCTGGTCAGAGCCCAGTGACCCCCTGGAGCTGGTGGTGACAGGTGAGAGGACACTCAGGGGTCCCAGCCCCAGGCTCTGTCCTCAGGAAGGGGGTCGGCTCTCAGGGGCGTCTCCCTCTCACAGCCCAGCCCTGGGGGATGATGTGGGAGGTGGGAGCCCATTAAACACGGTGCCTCCTTCTCTCCTAGGATTCTACAGCAAACCCACCCTCTCAGTCCTGCCTAGCCCTGTGGTGGCCTCAGGAGGGAACGTGACCCTCCTGTGTGGCTCACGGCTAAGATTCGACAGGTTCATTCTGACTGAGGAAGGAGACCACAATCTCTCCTGGACCTCGAACTCACAGCTGTCTCTTAGTGGGCAGTTCCAGGCCCTGTTCCCTGTGGGCCCCATGACCCCCAGCCACAGGTGGACGTTCAGATGCTATGGCTCTCGCAGGCATATCCTACAGGTGTGGTCAGAACCCAGTGACCTCCTGGAGATTCCGGTCTCAGGTGAGGAAGCCACAGCCTTCTCTCGTACAATTTAGGGGAGCCAGGCAGGTTGTGGAGACTCTTACCTGCAGGGCAGCCCCTGCTAAGAAAGAAAAAAAGGGGAAGGAGAATACAGAAATCCTAGGGATACAAGTTCAGAGTGAGAAAAACAGAGCAAAGGCCGGGCGTGGTGGCTCACACCTGTAATCTCAGCACTTTGGGAGGCTGAGGCGGGTGGATCACCTGATGTCAGGAGTTCAAAAACAGCCTGACCAACACAGTGAAACCCCATCTTTACTAAAAATATAAAAATAGCTGGGTGTGGTGGTACACACCTGTAATCCCAGCTATTTGGGAGGCTGAGGCAGGAGAATCGCTTGAATCTGGGAGGCAGAGGTTGCAGTCAGCCAAGATTGTGTCATTGCACTCCAACCTGGGTGACAGAGCGAGATTCCATCTCACAAAAAAAAAAAAAAAAAAAAAGGCCAGGCGCGGTGGCTCACGCCTGTAATCCCAGCACTTTCGGAGGCTGAGGTGGGCGGATCACGAGGTCAGGAGATCGAGACCATCCTGGCTAACACGGTGAAACCCCGTCTCTACTAAAAACACAAAGAATTAGCTGGGCGTGGTGGCGGGTGCCTGTAGTCCCAGCTACTCGGGAGGCTGAGGCAGGAGAACGGCGTGAACCCAGGAGGGAGAAGTTGCAGTGAGCCGAGATCGTGCCACTGCACTCCAGTCTGACTCCATCTCAAAAAAAAAAAAAAAAAAAAAAAAAAAAGAGGAAAAGAAAAAGAAAAACAGAGCAAGGAAGACTCCAGACGGAGGTTTACAGAAGGAACCAGCCCCTGCACTCCCGGCTTCTTTCCCCTGCAGGTGTGTCTAGAATGCCCTTCCTCCTGACCCCACAGGGCCCTGTTGTGGTCCCTGGAGAGAACCTGACCCTCCAGTGTCACTCTGATGTTGGCTATGACAGGTTCACTATACACGGAGGACAGACACGACCTCCTCCAGCACCCTGGCCAGCAGCCCCGGGCTGGGCTCTCCCAGGATGACTTCCCCCTGGGCTTGGAAGTGACCCCCAAAACCCCCTCATTTCTGACCTTCTGGGGCATCTGAGATGTGGCTCATCCCAGACCTAGAAAAGCAGCTCTTATCAGTCACCCTAAGACCTGGTCTGCTCTTGCCAATAGCGACACCTCGTAAGGGTTAGAAAGCCAAGAGGGGCAGCTGCAGGTACATGTAATCGTATCTATCCATCCTGGGGTCTGAGATTCGTGAGATGAAGCCACAAAATTACGAGAAAGAAAGATTTACAAAAAACCCCACTGTTTAGAATCTCCCCTCTCTCACACATCACACGAAGTTGTTTCAGATTTTCTACTAAAAACCATGCAGCTCTACAAGACTCCCAGGCCCCCACCCTATCCTGCAGGATGAGCGATGAGTAGAGGAAGGAGAACAGACCTGGTAAGCAGGATTTGGGGTCCAGGCCTGACTTGGAACATGGGGAAGATGCTGGGGCTGGTGGAGGAGGAAGAGAGGCAGGCAAGTTGGAGAGAGGACAGATGGACCCTCCCTTGGCAGCTCTCACTTCTTGTTTCCATGAGATCCTGAAGATGGAGCCCCTCACCCACACCTGCAGGGTCCCTGGGCCCACTCAGGACAGGGGAGGACGCTGCTCCGGCCTCAGTGGGATCTGACTGTGATGAGGGTGGAACCCACCCCAGACCTGCTCCTTTAAAGAGAAGCACCCCAGCTGTGGGTGCCACTCTCATGGCCCCTCCTGTCTTCAACCGGAGGCCTTTTTGCTCAGGGCACCCCTGAGACGAAGGAGGGGCCGTGCACCTGCTCCCAGCAGTAACTTAGGAACTTATTCACGGCACATCTTGTCTGCTGTTCATTGCTACTCTGCATTTGCTGGGCATGCTTGTCTATTTTCTCTCTCTTCCTCTGAATCTTTTAAAACAATATTTGAATATTTAAATTTGTCTCTTTAAGATATGTGGATTTATGATTTAAAAACCAGTAATTCCACTCCCATTGTTGTGGGGTGTAATTCAATATTTACATTTGCTTTATAAAATTAGTTGTTAACGACAAGTATTTCTATTATTAATATATAAAATTGAAGTTTATGAATGAAGTTAATAAGTGTTTTGAAGTTCTGTTCATAAGAATGTGTACATTTAGTCTAAAGAATTCTTCAACTACTTTAATTATTTTTAAGTGAAATATTTGATTCATTTATATTTCTTTTTTTTTTTTTTTTTTTTGAGATGGAGTCTTGCTCTGTCACCCAGGCTGGAGTGCAGTGGTGCAGTCTCAGCTCATTGCAAGCTCTGCTTCCTGGGTTCACCCCATTCTCCTGCCTCAGCCTCCCAAGTAGCTGAGACTACAGGTGCCCGCCACCATGCCTGGCTAGTATTTTCAGTAGAGACAGGGTTTCACCGTGTTAGCCAGGATGGTCTCGATCTCCTGACCTCGTGATCCACCCGCCTCAGCCTCCCAAAGTGCTGGGATTACAGGTGTGAGCCACCGTGCCCAGCCTGATTAATTTATATTTCTAAGTAAGATATACACATGAGAAAGCTTTTAGTTTGAGTATATTCATTTAATTTCATATTAGCTTGCTATGACATTTTTCCCTTTCCATTATCTTTCAACTGATCTCCCCAAATTTACTGATAAAATTTATATTAACTATAAGAAAATTGAAAAATTTTTTTTATTTCTAAACTGCATATCAATTTTTGTCACTTCAAGTATTAATATGCATGTAATTGCATCTTAAATAAATATCTAAAGTTTAACATATATACATACTTATGTATGGTTATATAAGTTACATCTGAATATAAGTGTAGGTATATCTGCATATATTTTTTATATGTATATCTACATGCTTAATGTATTTCACATCACGGGCTTTTACACGTTTGTTATTGGTCTTCTCACTTAGATTTGCACTTTATAAAATCAGAAATTGTTTTTTGTTTGTTTGTTTGAGACGGAATCTTGCCCTGTCGCCCAAGCTGGAGTGCAGTGGCACGACCTGGGCTCACTGCAACCTCCGCCTCCCAGTTTCAAGCGATTCTCCTGTTTCAGACGCCCGAGTAGCTGGGATTATAAGCATGTACCAACTCGCCCAACTAATTTTTTGTATCTTTAGTAGAGACAGGGTTTCACCACGTTGGCCAGGCTGGTCTCGAACCCCTGACCTCGTGATCTGCCCTCCTCCCAAAGTGCTGGAATTACAGGCATGAGCCACCGTGCCTACCCCTAAAAGCAGAAATTGTTTTATGGCCTCTGATAACGTCATATATATATATATACACACACACCCCCCACACATTTATATACATACATATATATATGACTGACTACATGAATAATCAGCTAACTAGATACTTATTGTATGATGAAACACCAGGTGAGGTGGTTGAGGTGGCGTGAAGGGGAGGCAGCTGTTTGTGTTTCTGACATTCAGGAGCCCCTGAGGACCCACCCCTCATGCACGGAGCCTGAGTCCTCAGCTGGTGGATCCGTGAAACTCTTATCT
The DNA here is from genome assembly GCF_043159975.1 of Macaca nemestrina. NCBI lineage: Eukaryota > Metazoa > Chordata > Mammalia > Primates > Cercopithecidae > Macaca > Macaca nemestrina. Next base: position 64,392,289 of record NC_092144.1, on the reverse strand, counting down.
CCAGGGGAATTGGCTCATGTGCTCCTGTGTCCCAGGCTGCACAGACAGCACCCAGGGCTCAGTGACCTCTGTACCGGGGACCAGATCCTGGTCTTTCACGGTGCAGGAAAACTCTTTCCCAAATGACTCAGGAGCAAAAACAAAGGAAAGGTGAAATAATTCAGTGAGGAGACTGGAGGGAACCCTGCTCCAGCAGAGGGAGGGCTTATCGAGGAACTCCATAGAAGTCATGTCGAGAGGCATAGGGAACTAGGAGAATGCAGAGCCCAGGTGAGAGGCTGGGCTGAGATCTCTTCAAGAACTTCTCCTTCCCCTTCCCCTTCCCCTGTTTTGATTTTCAGGAGCAGCTGATAACCTCAGTCCGTCACAAAACAAGTCTGACTCTGGGACTGGTGAGTGAGGAGATGCTCTCAGTTATGGAACTGGCACAGAGGGTCAGGTCCTGTTAAGATGATGTGGGTGCCCTGGGGGTCATCTAGGGGTCCTGGGTGATACTGATCTGCCCTGACCTCTGTGACCTCTTTGTCCACCATCCCCAGCCTCACACCCCCAGGATTACACTGTGGAGAATCTCATCCGCATGGGCATGGCTGGCTTGATCCTGGTGGTCCTTGGGATTCTGATATTTCAGGATTGGCACAGCCAGAGAAGCCCCCAGGATGCAGCTGGGAGGTGAACAGAAGAGAGGACAATGCACCATTGGGTGCTGGAGCCTTGGAAGAGAATCTGAAAGTCCCAGGAGGTTCTGGAAGACAATCTGAGGCCTATGCTATCTGGACTGTCTGCTAGCAATTTCTTTTTTTGTTTGTTTGTTTTTCTTTTTTCTTTCTTTCTTTCTTTTTTTTTTTTTTTTTTTTTTTTTTTGAGACGGAGTCTCGCTCTGTTGCCAGGCTGGAATGCAGTGGTGGAATCTGGGCTCACTGCAACCTCCGCCTCTTGGGTTCAAGTGATTCTCCTGCCTCAGCCTCTGGCAATTTCTGGAGGGAGGAATGGATGTTTGAGTGCAGGGACACTGGTCTGGGGTGATCTGTAGAGGACCATAAAAATATGATACCTTTCCTTTCTATTAATGTTGACTTCCCTTGGTTGGATTCCCTTCTCTTCCCAGCCCGAGACAGGTTACATCCCACATGGCAGCGTTGGGTCCACATCTCCGCACGCCTGTGTACTGTGGTCCATGGCGTGTCAGCCAGTCCTCTTCATTTCTCATTACCACACTCCCTGTGTGCTTTACTGAGCCTCCATCTCTTCAGTTCAGAGTTCCACACCTGACCCAGTAACTAAATCCATGGGAGAAGGTCAGATCCCCACCAGGAAAAGATAAATCCAGAGGGCATCCTAACCTCCTGTCTGTAGCCTTCAAGCCTCTTCACTCTTTTTTTTTTTTTTTTTTTTTTTTGAGACGGAGCCTCGCTCTGTTGCCCAGGCTGGAGTGACATGGTGCCAATTTGGCTCACTGCAAGCTCCGCCTCCCAGATTCACACCATTCTCCTGGCTTAGCCTCCCGGGTAGCTGGAGCTACAGGCACCTGCCACCATGCCTGGCTAATTTTTGTATTTTTAGTAGTGACAGGGTTTCACCATGTTGGCCAGGATGGTCTCGATCTCCTGACCTTGTGATCTGCCCACCTCGGCCTCCCAAAGTGCTGGGATTACAGGCTTGAGCCACTGCGCCCGGCCCGACAAACTTCTTTACTCAGCCCACTGATTCAATTCTTACCCAGAAATGCCCTCAAAGACACACCCAGAATAGTGTTTAACCAAATACCTGGGCACCCTGTGAATCAATCAAGTTGACATAAAAGTATCCATCACACCAATAGATCTTCACATCCTAGTACCTTCCTGACACACGGTCATTGCTCAATACATTGCACCGTCAGGCAGACAGCAGGAAGGAAGATATTTTTCATTCGTGGAAACTCAGGAAAAGGAAGTTACTTGGCCCATGTTACACAGCCTGGATGAAATGCAGAGTTAACGCTGCAGTTGCAGTTGAGTTGGCTTCTCTCCTGCCTTCTCCAGCTGCATGTTCTGGGACAAGGTCACTCCTTGGGTGTGGGTTTGGCATGAGATGGAGGCAGGCTGGTCAGGCAGAATGTGGGGAGTCAGGTGAGACTCAGATCTTGTCTGAAAGATCCCTGGAGCCTGCTGTCTCCTCTGCCTCATCCTTCAGGGGAGGCTGTTCCCCTTCCTAAGACGCCCTTTATGAGGAACCCATGCCCTGTGACACAGCGCTTAGGGCTTGTGACACCTGTGTGTCCATCTGCCCTGCTGGGCTTTGTGGTCTTTATAATTTGTACCTTTGAGGGCCAATGGAAGGTAGTACCAGATCTTGACCCTCATTGCCCTTCTCTGGGAGCTTTGGGGAGAGAGGAGGAATGGAGCTGAGGTAGAAAGACCAGCAGTACTTGTGTTCTGGTCACCCTGCCAACCAAAACAGGATCTGATCCAGACATGATGAAATGAAGAAACCAGCAGGAACCAGCAAAAGGTGACAAAAGAGATCCCTAGCTGTCCTCGTGGCTCACTGGCATAAGACATTCCCACCAGTACCATGACAGTTTACAAATGCCATGGCAAAGACCCAAAAGTTACCACCACTTTTCATTGCAATGACTCAGAAGCTACTGCCCATTTCCTAGAAAGTTCTAAATAACTCTCCCCTCAATCTGCATTGACTTGCTCCTTAATTTGCATATAATATAAGGTAGGTTTACGTGAGTATAAATACAGTTGCCAAGAGCTCAAATGTAGTAGAACTTGGGTGCACTGACTGTGAGTGAGCCCTTCTCTGCAAGGATCAGCCTTATTCAAAAAAAGATTCCTGTTTCACACTATTGGTTTACCTGTGAATCCTGGGTGAAGATAAGCACCCTCCCAGGTTAAGCCCCGATTTGGGGACTCATCTTTCTTGCAACAGAGTTCCCTTCCCACTTCCAGCTGATGGCCCCTTGGGAGACCCCAGAGGCTCAGGGGCTTGAGTCCTTGAGGAAGGAGAGAATGTGCTCAGCTCCATCTGTGATGCCAGCTCTCAGGGGCCCAGAACGGGCCTGGAGCAGCTTCTATGTGTGGGTCAGGATGAGCTCTCTTAGGGGTCCCTCCTCCAGAGCTGTGTTAAGATCCACGGGACCAGCACAAGCAGGTGCATCCTCCCCAGACCTCCTGGTTCAACCCAATGGAGCCGTGAGAGTAGTTTTGCAGGGGGCCTGGGTGCACAGAGAACCTGGTGTTATGAGGACTAGGCTGGGTAGTGACTTGGAGTGACAGCCGGGGAAATTGAGGGAGTAGAGCACCCCCTAGGAACTTCAGCTCCAATTCCTTCCCAGAAACCCTCCACAGATCCTCCACCTGGGCTGACCCAGGTTCCTTGATCATCACGGAGCTTCCTACAACCATCTGTTGTCAGAGGTCTCTGCAGGCTGGCACCTGCCATCTATATAAAGTGAGGGTCTCTCAATTCTCAGATACACGGCCCTGCAGGACTTCATCAACAAGGCGCCTCTCTGCATAGCTTACAAGAGCTCACACACTGCAGGGTGGTGTGCCTGTGTGTATCACAGCTGGAATGTCTGGTAAAAATGAAGTCACCCCTTGCCCCCGGCAGTGACAGGTAGGAGGGAGGATCCGGGTCCCCTCCCCACCGTGGCCCCACCTTGTAAGCAGAGGGAATCACCTCAGCACCTGGACCCATTCAGATTAAGTAAATTTACTGAGGCTTCAGAGGAAGGTCTTCAGGACTCAGGTCTTAGTTATAGATTAAAATAAGTTAGCCACTTATGGCTGGGCATGGTGGCTCATGCCTGTAATCCCAGCATTTTGGGAGGCTGAGGTGGGCAGATCACAAGGTCAGGAGATCGAGACCATCCTGGCTAACACGGTGAAACACCATCTCAACTAAAAATACAAAAAAATAGCCGGGTGTGGTTGCAGGCACCTGTAGTCCCAGCTACTTGGGAGGCTGAGGCAGGAGAACAGCGTGAACCCAGGAGGTGGAGCTTGCAGTGAGCCGAGATCAGGCCACTGCACTCCAGCCTGGATGACAGAGCAAGACTCCATCTCAAAAAACAAAAAAAAGAAGAAGTTAACCACTTATGTCTTTAGGTGAATGAACACTTAACGCATAGACATATAACTTAGAAGGTATATAAGCTCTGGAAACTGTGATTTTGTGTTGGTCTGGCGATATTTTCCCAGCCTTCTCCCTGTACCCGGTTACCTGGCTGCTGATATCCATGTGCTGTCTATAGGGATCTGGGACTGCCCTTTGAAGAGGTGTGTGCTCACTGTCTGTGAAGGCTCATGTGAGCCATCTTGGGCGTACATGCAGATTCCTGGGGAACACATTAGCCACTTGTGAGGGCCACAGGTGAGGCATCTCCCATGGTTCATGCCCGGGTCTCTTGATGGGCCCCACAAGTCAGTTATTAGGCTCTGCAGCAGTTTTTGAGATCTCTGTGTTGGTTACTGTGATGTCTTTCGTCTTTCCCTGGTGCTAGCTCCTTTGGAATGGCTAGACTATTCGGTCGTACCAATTTCCTGAGTGATCTGGGTGGGTGCAGGGTGGTTTGGGCTTCTTGGGCAATTTTCCCTGAGGCTGGGAGGCTGTGTGCTCACTCTGCTCCCACTTAGCCCTCTGGTAGGAATTGCACGCCGTGGGAGCTTGCTTGGCACTGAGCTGTGCCACCTTGGAGGAGGGGTAATGCAGAAACACGGTAACGTTTCTTCCTACACTCTTCAAGAATCATTTCTCCTTTTTTTTTTTTTTTTTTTTTTCCCTTAATCTGGTTCTGAAGATGCTGCACTGGACTTCTGAATTCTCGCAGAAATATTTCTGTTCATGGACGGGAGTCAAAATGGATGCTCCTAGAGGGTCTGAGGGCAAGGCTTGTCTATTCCACCATGTTAATAATACCACTCCTTCTATCTTGGGATTTAATTGTAAGTTTCTTGTAAAAATTAAAGATTTTGAAAACAATACGGATTTGAAAGCATAACACAGGTTTTTGACTTTGTTTGTTTGTTTGTTTTTAGACGGAGTTTCACTCTTGTTGCCCAGGCTGGAGTAGAGATGGGATTTCTCCATGTTGGTCAGGTTGGTCTCAAACTCCCGACCTCAGATGATCCACCCACCTCAGCCTCCCAAAGTGCTGGGATTACAGGCATGAGCCACTGCACCCTGCTTATTTTTTTAATTTTCTTAATGTCAGAACTGAGACACAGTAACTCATTTGCTTGTGTCTTGCATTCTCCATTTTGCAATTCTGCCCCTATGGCTGTATCTTCAACTGGATCCACCCATTTTTATATTTAGCATTGACCTGTAACCTCAGGGTTGGGGCAGCCATTGGTCTTTATTGCCTATACACGCAATACACAGATTACCCAAGTATGTCCACTCTTTGACATTATTAGGTGGAAAATTCTACAGAGAAAAAGAATGTTTCCTGTGAAGTACTTCATAGAGAAAAGAGAGCACTTGGGTCTTGCCTCCATTTGCAACTTTGCAATGTAGTGATTTGGTTCTTTACCATATCCCAAATGTGAAGTGTTGTATGTTGTATTTTGTTTATAGCGGTATTAAACACATAGAGTTTGTATCTATTCATTTTTTATCCATTACAAATATTATTTGATGCTATAAATGTCCCATACTTTGCCAATAAGAATCCTCCATTGGGAACCCTTTTTCTTCTGGTCACATGAGTCTGAGGGTACTTGGTGACTCCTTTGCTCTTTTGAACAATAAGGGGTTCTGAGTTCATCTCCTATAGTTTCTGTCCTAAGGTAGCTTCAACCATTTCTTCAGGAAAAAAAATGTTAAAATCCTGACAACATATATTTATCAATGTTAAATATTTTTGGGCCGAGAGCAGTGGCTCCCGCCTATATTCCCAGCATTTTGGAAGGCCAAGGAGAGTGGATCATGAGGTCAAGAGATCAGGACCATCCTGGCCAACATGGTGAAACCCCGTCCCTACTAAAAATAAAAAAATTAGCTGCATGAGATGAAATATGTAAAGAAAAAGATGAGCATAAGGATAGGAACAATAGACACTGTGGACTACTAGAGGGTGTAGGAGGGTTAGAAAACTACTTATTGGGCACTATGCTCACTAACTGGGTGATGTGATCCATACTCTAAACCTCAGCATCAAGCAATATTCCCATGTAAGAAATTTGTACTTGTACCCCCTGTATCTGAAATAAAAGTTGGCAGGAAGGAAGGAAGGTAGGAAGGAAGGAAAGAGAGAGAAAGAGAGAGAAAGAAAGGGAAACAAGGAAGGAAGGAAGGGAAGAAAGAGAGGAAAAGAAAGAAAGAAAAGAAAGAAAGAAAAAGAAAGAAAGAGAAAGAAAGAAAGAAACTAAGGAAGGAAGGAAGGAAGGAAGGAAAAGAAGGAAGGAAGGGGAGAAAGAGAAAAAGAGAGAAATAATGAAAGAGGAAGAAAAAGGAAGGAAGGAAGGAAAGAGAGAGAGAAAGAAGGAAGGAAGGAAGGAAAGAAGGAAGGAAGGAAAGAAGGAAGGAAGGAAGGAAGAAAGGAAGGAAGGAAGGAAGGAAGGAAGGAAGGAAGGAAGGAAGGAAGGAAGGAAGGAAGGAAGGAAGGAAGGAAGGAAGGAGAGGTCCAGCTGAAGTGGAGAGAGGAGTGGACACGAGTCCTTGTCCCTGTCCATGGTGCTGATTCCTAGGGATGGCAAAGATGCCCCAGGCACCTGTGGAATCAGGTCTGCAACCGGAAGAGCAGACTAAAAGGTCCCTCATATTCTGTAGGACAAGTGGGTGGGTAATTCACAGAGAGTGATAGCTTGAAGTGGAGATGGCTCAGCCACTCTAAGATAGATGCCTTTAGCAAACTCTGTCTAAATCTAGGATGGTACTCTTCCATCCATCAAAGGCAGAATGCCATCCTTATTTCCAAAAGGTCTCTCAGCTCTAAACTTCTGTACCAGTAACTTCCTGGGAAAGAACGTGTCAGAATTCACTTTTTCTGTGACCTCTGTCTACTCTGGACATATTTTGTCTCCACCAGTAACTGTTTTCATCGTGTGGAGGCAGGAACAAAAGCAAGATAGCAGTTTTCTGATTAGATTTCCATAATCATCAGGTTGTCACCCTGGCAGGGGAAACCACAACACTGAGTACTTGAAAGATAATCTCTCCTGGGTTTGAAACTTCCTGTACAATGGCACGATCTTGGCTCACTGCAACCTCTACCTTCTGGGCTCAAGTGATTCTCCTGCCTAAGCCTCTCGAGCAGCTGGGACTACAGGCGTGCACCACCATTTCCGGCTAATTTTGTATTTTTGGTAGAGATGGGGTTTCACCATGTTGGTCAGGCTGGTCTCGAACTCCTGACCTCAAGTGATCCACCCACCTCGACCTCATGAAGTGCTGGGATTACAGGTGTGAGCCACTGCACCCGGCCACATATCTCCTTATTCTAGTTCTTCTCAGAGAGTATTCTGCATATGTATATTTCTCTCCATCCAATGATTTGAGATTCATGGTTTTATTGTAGATAGGTTTTTTCTCATTTTATTTCTTCATTGATTTTTACTTAACAATTTATTGCACATCTGTAAATACAGATCTATGTTACTTCACATCACTTATTAAATTTGCTCATAATTAAATAAGTATTGTCCACACTAGGAAACTTTCTGCATATTGGTTCACAAAATACTTCAATCAGCTGATCTTATATTGAATAATATTATTTTTCTGGATCTTTATATAGTGACCACCTTCTCATTGTTTGGTTCTTACCAAACCTGTCACATCCGCAAAGACATTTTCCATGACAAAGTAGGTTAAGTGATTCTTGCTCACCTATATTCTCTAATAGTCCTTGTATTAGGTTAACACATATTTGAGATCTCTAGGTAGCTTAATTTTTTGTCCATGTATCCGTCTGCACATGGTTTTTTTTTTTTTCTAATTTATCTCCTTAAAAATTTTTTGCTTTTTTCTCATGAGTTTATACATTGAATTAACAATGGGAGATTTTGTTCACTGTAGTGTTTCTTGTTCCTGAAAAAGAGGCTTGGATGCGGCCTGGCATGGTGGCTCACACCTGTAATCCCAGCACTTTGGGAGGCCAAGGTGGGCAGATCATCTGAGGTCAGGAGTTCGGGACCAGCCTGACCAACATGGAGAAACCCTGTCTCTATTAAAAATACAAAATTAGACAGGCATAGTTGCGCATGTCTGTAATCCCAGCTACTCAGGAGACTGAGGGAGGCGAATCGGTTGAATCTGGGAGGCAGAGGTTGCCGTGAGCCAAGATCTCACCATTGCACTCCAGCCTGGGCAACAAGAGCAAAACTCTGCCTCAAAAAAAAAAAAAAAAAAAAAAAAAAGGTTTGGATGCTATAGTCATTCATTGCAGAACAGGACAGATGGGTGGACCCAATCATTAAAAGTGAGTCAGTGATTATTACTTTTAGTAGTAGTAGTATTAAGCTGCACTGGACCACAGAGATAATTGGATGAGGCAGAACAATAGAAAAGGCAGTGACAGCCTTTGGCTCTGTTGTATGCTGGGCTCTGGTACAACCTAGAGTCACACACACATGAATTCTGTATGGACAGGTGAAGAGTTACGAGAGGTATTTACCTTAAGGGGTTAAGCATGGGTTTAGCTAATTTGGGAAGAAATTTGAGATGAGAAAGGAGCATAGTTAAGCACTGCTGTGTCTTTGAAATCCTTTTTTCTGTCACTGAGTTGTGGTTGCAAAACTAAACTCTTACTATCCCCCAAACCAAGAGGTTGGTGGTGACCTCAATGAGGCCCAAGAACTGGAACAAATTTGAGGAAGGAAATCATACAGTGCTCCGTCTGAGGTGGAAGTTGAGGTTAGCAAGGACTGTTACACAATTCTCCCATGAGAAGGCAAGAGAGGTCCAGGTGTGGGGCCCCAGCACTTTGGGAGGCCAAGGTGGGTGGATCACCTGAGGTCAGGAGTTCGAGACCAGCCTGACCAACAAGGTGAAGCCCCGTCTCTACTAAAAATGCAAAAATTAGTCGGTCATGGTGGCACGTGCCTATAGTCCCAGCTACTCTGGAGGCTGAGACAGGAGAATTGCTTGAACCTGGGAGGCAGAGGTTGCAGTGAGCTGAGATTGTGCCACTGCACTCCAGCCTGGGTGACAGAGCAAGACTCCATCTCAAAGAAGAAGAAGAAGAAGAAGAAGAAGAAGAAGAAGAAGAAGAAGAAGAAGAAGAAGAAGAAGAAGAAGAAGAAGAAGAAGAAGAAGGAGGAGGAGGAGGAGGAGGAGGAGGAGGAGGAGGAGGAGGAGGAGGAGGAGGAGGAGGAGGAGGAGAAGGAGAAGGAGAAGGAGAAGGAGAAGAAGAAGAAGGGGAAGAGGAAGAGGAAGAGGAAGAGGAAGAAGGAGGAGGAGGAAGAGGAGGAGGAGGAGGAGGAGAGGGGAGGGGAGAGGGGAGGGGGATGGGAGGGGGGGGAGGGGGATGGGAGGATGGGGAGGAGGGGGGAGGAGGGGAGGGGAGAAGGGGGAGGGGAGGAGGGGGAGGGGAGAGAGAAGAAAGAGAGAAAAAGAAAGAAAATTGAATAGTTGTCTATTCCAATTGTTCATACCAGATCTGTGGATATGGTCAACAGGATAGGTCTGAGACTCACTGAATTTACACTGAGAAAGACGTGAGCTCAGACTATGTTGATCATATGATCTCCACAAACCCCTTCTGACTGGAGGGTCACTGATATTTTGGGTCTCCTGGAATCAGTATCAGCTCAGAATCAGTGTCCAGTAGCACCCAAGATGTCTGGTAACTGTGTTTTTCTCTAGTGCACAGTTGCCCTGACAAAAGGTCATAGGTCTCCTTCAGGAAGGCTGGGAGGGAGATTAACAGTGTAAATGGCAGTGTAGCAGAGGCAATGTCAAGGAAATGTGGCCTTCATCATAATTCAAGGGGTTCTGGGCCTATAAACTGGCTCCATTCCAGGAATTGATTAAGGGACTGCTGTGTATGCTTTTATGATTCAGGTTAAACTTTTGCTTACTTTACCCAGCCATTTTCTGATGACACAGATTAAAATTAAGTAGGTTTCTTATCTATTTCACTTATGGGAACACCATGACAAACTAGCAAGCACCACATAGTCGCATAAGTCACATGATTTCAATTGCTGCTTTGAGTCTGCTTTGCATTACTGTGGTCACACCAATCTCGCCTTTGTTAGTGGAGTTTCGCCGCATGGCCCCTGCCACTCTGGGATCCAATGACTCTAGTTACATTTATGTTTCTCGATTCAGCAGCTCTCGCCTGAAGTTTGAATCTAAAAAGAAAAATCATCACAGAGCTCTTCCACAATTCTGGGTCTTCCCTCACACATTTATTTCTCACAAGATTGTTGAAAGATACATTTTCGGCTGGGCACGGTGGCTCACGCCTTTCAGAGGCCGAGGCTGGTGGATCATTTCAGGTCAGGAGTTCGAGACCAGCTTGGCCAACACGGTGAGATCCTGTCTCTACCAAAAATACAAAAATTAGCTGGGTGTGGTGGCGCACGCCTGTAATTCCAGCTACTCAGGAGACTGAGGCAGGAGAATCGCTTGAACCAAGGAGATGGAGGTTGCAGTGAGCTGAGATCACACCACTGCGCTCCAGCCTGGGCAACAGAGTGAGACTCCGTCTCAAAAAAAAAAAAAAAAAAGAAAAAGAAAAAAAGAAAGATACATCTTCTAGACTCTTCCAATTTAGATGAGGAGTTTTGAATGACAACTCCTCTCTAACATTTCAATCTTCCTAAACATTTGAATCCGTTTCTCTATAGTAAATAAACCAAGGCAGGTCTGGCATTTTGAGTCTAATCACTTTGGGCCACCTTTGGTGGAAACCTCCACCTTAATGACCTCGTGAGGGTCCTGGGCACCTGTGGCGACCCACCTCTGACCTCCGTTATTTAATGTGGATCCATCTACACTTGGGGACTTCCATGCCTCATGACATCTACACTTGGGGGCTTCCATGCCTCTTGACAGTTATGTTCTGCGTATTTCAGAAATGCTGCCTGTAGATTTCTCCATTAGGGATCTCAGATGTGAGATCTCGAGTGAACACATCAATCATCCAACGCTCTGATCCTATCATATCCCAAACACCTCATGTCCTCACCTGGTCTGGAAATGAAGCACCAAGGAGCCTCTCCCATGTCCCAGGAACCACTGACCCCACAACCATGGTGACGAGTGGGATTTGCGACAACAAGCTGCAAAGGAAGAAACTGAGGCTCAGAGATGGTTCATTACCGCCCGAGGTCACGTAGGCAGTGGATGATAACCGGTCATTGAATAAATATCAGCTCCCTCCCCCACTCCCCAAATCAAAGCTCAAACATAAGTCATTGTTCCCAAAACGTTGAACAGGGATTGAGGTGCAGAGGGAGAGCCAAGGACGCCAGGGGCACCGAGGAGGCCGGAAAGACTCAGAGGTTTGTTCCCAGGGAGGTCAGGGGTGGACGTTGTAGAAAACAAAAAGGGAGGAAGTTAACAAAAGGGGGGGATTACTATTGATTAGAAAGAAAATCTATAGTCCAAGGCCACAAAGAGGGTCACGACTTCCTCTCTTTATTCCCTGCATTTCTCCTCTGTGCTCACTGCCACACGCAGCTCAGCCTGAGCTGCACAGCCCGGTGTCAGGTGCGTCTCTGCTGACCTGGGTCTGCCTGCAGCGTGGACCTGCATCTTCCCTGAAGCATCTCCAGGGCTGGAGAGACGACTGCCATGGTAAGAACCCCGCGACACTCAGCTGATGGACAGGCTGAAGGAGGGAGGGAGACCCCATGGGGAGGCTCTGAGAGGGAAGAGGAGCCCACGGTCGCCCTCGCCTGAAAGGGGCTGACTCAAGAAGGCATCAGTTCTTTCTCCTGCTACATCCCAGGTCTTAGCGAGATGAAGGCAAGCCAGACAGACGGTGGCTGGGGGTCAGGAAAGACCCCATTTCTGTCTGAAATGTCTACAAAGGGGTTGGGCCTGCCCCTACCTCAGACCTAAAGAAATGACAGCCAGGTTCCAGGGGAGGGCAGTTCCACTTCCTGTGTGGCTGCAGATGACAAAACCCCATAAGAAGGACCCAGCCTCCGAGTGGCCACACCCCATGTCTCTGTCCTGCCAGCACCGAGGGCTCATCCATCTGCAGAGCAGGGCAGTGGGACGAGACGCCATGACCCCCATCCTCACGCTCCTGATCTGTCTCGGTGAGATTTGAAGAGGGAGGGGAGATTCTAACCTAGGAGGGACCTCACCTCACAGCCAAACTCTGGTGCATAAGGAGACCCCAGGGGCTCACAAAGATCCCAGGGAGGGGAGGACCTGCTCAGGTTTCAGGGACAAATCTCTCACAGGGAACTCTCTTCCAGGGCTGAGTCTGGGCCGGAGGACCTGTGTGCAGGCAGGTGAGTCTGTCCCCAGATGTCCCAGGTCCCTTCTCCTCACTGGGGACAAGGGGCCACCCCCGTGCAGCTGGGGACAGGGAATAGCAGATCTGGCCTGACTGATGGGGGCATCTGGAGGGTCCTGGACTGGGAGCTGGAATCTGTTGGGTTGGGTAGGAAATGACTTAGAATCTGAACTCTGATTTCCTTCCAGGCACCCTCCCCAAACCCACCCTCTGGGCTGAGCCAGACTCTGTGATCACCCAGGGGAGTCCCATGACCCTCAGGTGTCAGGGGAGCCTGGAGACCCAGGAGTACCGTCTATATAGAGAAGAAAAAACAGCACCCTGGATTACACGGATCCCACAGGAGCTTGTGAAGAAGGGCCAGTTCCCCATCCCATCCACCACCTGGGAGCACGCAGGGCGGTATCGCTGTATCTATGGTAACCACACGGCAGGCCGGTCAGAGCCCAGCGACCCCCTGGAGCTGGTGGTGACAGGTGAGAGGACACTCAGGGGTCCCAGCCCCAGGCTCTGCCCTCAGGAAGGGGGTCGGCTCTCAGGGGCGTCTCCCTCTCACAGCCCAGCCCTGGGGATGATGCGGGAGGTGTGAGTCCCATTTAACACGGTGCCTCCTTCTCTCCTAGGAGCCTACAGAAAACCCACCCTCTCAGCCCTGCCCAGCCCTGTGGTGGCCTCAGGAGGGAACGTGACCCTCCAGTGTGACTCACGGGTGGCACTTGACGGCTTCATTCTGTGTAAGGAAGGAGAAGATGAACACCCACAATGCCTGAACTCCCAGCCCCATACTCGTGGGTCATCCCGGGCCATCTTCTCCGTGGGCCCCGTGAGCCCGAGTCGCAGGTGGTCGTACCGGTGCTATGGTTATGACTCACGCTCTCCCTATGTGTGGTCTTTACCCAGTGATCTCCTGGAGCTCCTGGTCCCAGGTGAGAAATTCACAGCATTGCCTGGAGTTCCCTGAGTCTCCGGGCAGGTGGGGAGGAGCCGCGTCTCAGGGCAGCGCCAGGTGGGATGATGTTGGGACCAGAGGGCTCAGGGCTCCTGGGGCCAGAGACACAGGAAGATCAGCAGTGGTGAGGCCCAGGGGGAAAGGGAGGGTTTGTGGGGAAGCCTGAGGGTCGCTCCTGGAAACCGTGACCACCTTTTCCCAGGTGTTTCTAAGAAGCCGTCACTGTCAGTGCAGCCGGGTCCTGTCGTGGCCCCTGGGGAGAAGCTGACCCTCCAGTGTGGCTCTGATGCCGGCTACAACAGATTTGCTCTGTACAAGGAGTGGGGACGTGACTTCCTCCAGCGCCCTGGCCGGCAGCCCCAGGCTGGGCTCTCCCAGGCCAACTTCCCCCTGGGCCCTGTGAGCCGCTCCTACGGGGGCCAGTACAGATGCTCCGGTGCACACAACCTCTCCTCCGAGTGGTCGGCCCCCAGTGACCCCCTGGACATCCTGATCTCAGGTGAGGAGCCCAGTGGGTTCAGTCAGGGACCCACGCTCTGCACAGGCCCTGCTGGGGGAGCCAAGATGGTGATGGCTGGGACGAGGTGTGGGGGTCCCAAGGGAGAGAGAGACAGACAGAGACAGGCGATGGGCAGAGAGGGGGAGACTCAGAGAAAACAGACAGAGAGACTAAGGGTTCCAGAGAGAGGCCTGGGAGGTATCAGCTCAGAACAAGGTGGGGCAGCCCCTCATCCATCCTTCCCCTCTCCAGGACAGATCCGTGCCAGACCCTTCCTCTCAGTGCAGCCGGGCTCCACGGTGGCCTCAGGAGAGAACGTGACCCTGCTGTGTCAGTCACAGGGATGGATGCACACTTTCCTTCTGACCAAGGAGGGAGCAGCTGATCCCCCCCTGCGTCTAAAATCAAAGCGCCAATCTCATAAGTACCAGGCTGAATTCCCCATAAGTCCTGTGACCTCAGCCCATGCGGGGACCTACAGGTGCTACGGCTCACTCAGCTCCAACCCCTACCTGCTGACTCACCCCAGTGACCCCCTGGAGCTCGTGGTCTCAGGTGAGGGCCCTGACCCTGTCCTCTCTGAACTCAAAGGCTCAGCTCAGGCCCTGCTCCCAGCAGAGCTCTGGAACAATAATGAAGGAGGGGAGTGAAGGGGCAGGGTCCGCAGGGGAGGATCCAGCCCATGAGAGGGTGGAAATAGATGCGACCTCCCACCCCTGGCTCCCACCCCTGAAGTCTCAGTGGAGTGAAGAGTCGGGAGGGCTGGGAGGAGACGGGGGTGAACCTCAGAGGAGATGAGATTAGAATGACTGTGGAAGACGGAGGCCCCACCCGCACCCCTCCTGATGTCTCCACCTCAGAATCAGAGCCTCTGGGGGTCCCAACCTCTAAGTCCTGACTCATGGGTGACAAAAAAAAACCAGCCACTCCCAAGTCAAGAGAAGTTTCTAGACTCATCTCAATGCTACCTCCAATATTCGGGATCTGATTCAGGGCAGCAGAGGGCAGGTTGGACAGTAAGGGTGTGGTCCGCGTGGCTTCCTGGTGCTCCAGGGTTGGGGCAGGTGCTCCCTCCGTGGTGGTCAGAGGGGAGGGAGGTGTCTGAGGTTCGGCATTGATGAGTGGAGCAGCGGGGACTTTCCCCCTCCCTGAGCAGGATTCCCAGGAGCCATCACCTCTCATGGGGAGCCAGGGCCAGGGGCGATCATAGGCAGGTGCTTGCTCTAGGAGTCAGGTGGGAGGAGCCCGGGGAGGTGGGACTGGGACTGTGATGGCTCAGCCTCTCCTTGGGAGGTGGAACTTCTGAAAAAGTTGGTTCCCCTCGCACCCTGGACTCCCCATCTGAATAACGGGGAGCTGCCTGGATGTGACCACCCCAAAGCCCCTTCATTTCTGACCTTCTGGGGCATCTGGGATGTGGCTCCTCCTAGACCTGCTCCCATCTCCAGCCCTCTCTGGCCTTGTCCTAATTCTCCCAATAACGGAGGCTTGTAAGGGTTAAAAAGCCAACGGAGATGGGGGCAGGTGCATGCAGTTTTACTCATCCCTCCTGGAATCTCAGCTTAGTAAGACAAAGCCACACTATTTTGAAACAACAAAGATTTACAAAGTCCCACTGTTTTAGAATCTCCCCTCTCTCATGTAAAAGACAAAATCCCTCCAATTTTATACCGAAAGCCACTCCTGTCACAGCTCTGCATGTCCTGCAGGCCCCTACCCTGTCCTGCAGGATGTGTGATGAGTAGAGGAAGGAGCACAGGCTGGGTCAGGAGGATTTGGGGTCCAGGCCTGACTTGGACACGGGGAAGATACTGAGCTGACGGAGGAGGAAGAGAGGCAGGCGAGATGGAGAGAGGACAGACAGATGCTCCCTTGGCCATTCTCACTTCTTATTTCCAAGGGCCCCTGAGGATGGAGCCCCTCACCCACACCTGCGGGGTCCCTGGGCCGTCTTAGGACGGGAGAGGAGGCTGCTCAGGCCTCAATGGGATCTGACTGTGATGAGGCTGGAGTCCGCCCCAGACCCACTCCTTTAGAGAGAAGCACTCCAGCTGTGGGTGTCCCTCACACGGCCCCTCCTGTGCTCACCTGGAGGCCTCTGTGCTCAGGGCACCCTGAGATTAAGGAGGGGCCGTGCACCTGCTCCCTGGATGAGTTAGGCAATTATTCACAGTGCATCTTGTGTATAACTCATTTCTACTCTGCGTTTTCTATATGCACTTGCCCATTGTTACTCTCTTCTTTTCTAAACCTTTTAAAGCAATACTTGAATATGTAAATTTATAATTTTTATTTCAGTTATGTGAACCTATTATTTAAAAATAATTATATTTCTTTCATTGGGCTGTGATTTAATTTATATATTCAATGTAGACATCCATTTTTCGTTAACCTCAAGTCTTCCTCCCCTACATATTAAAAATTGAGGTTTCCTTAATGAACTTCAGAAGTGTTTGGATGTTTCAAAGCACAGTGGCCCCAGGGAAACTGACCGGGGGGCTCCGTGTGGCTCGTGAAACCCGCGGGAGGTCAGCGGGGGCTGCAGTGCAGCTCAACCCTGGGCCCGGGTGGGTTCATGTCCAATCTTGTCCAATCACTGCATGATTCTAACATCTAAATAAACCTCTTTTATAGGAAAAGGAGGTGCTTTAAATTTGATAATTTAAATTTAAATTAGAAGAGGGCAATTTGGTAGTGAGTTAATATGAAATACAATGAATATACCCAAACCAGTAGCTTTCTCATGGGTACTTACCTCTTGTTTAAAAAATATGAAAGAATCAAATACTTCACTTATAAATTGTCAAAGGTGTTGAATAATTCTTTAAATTAAAATGGACATAATTTTTTAAATGTCTACCCAAGACCCCCACCTCCCCTTGACAGGGAAGTTATGTAAGTTGTATATAACCTTAGGCAGAATTTGTCATATAAGTTACATCTGAATGTCTCTTCTCCTCTGTTTTGATTCTCAGGAGCAGCTGAGACCTTCAGCCCACCACAAACCAAGTCCCACTCCAAGGCCGGCGAGTGAGGAGATGCTCGCGGTGAAGACGCTGGGCGCAGAGGGTCAGGTCCTGTCAAGGGGAGCTGGGTGTCCTGGGCGGACATTTGAAGAATTATATTCATTCCAACTTAAAGAATTATTCAACACCTTTAACAATTTATAAGTGAAGTACTTTATTCTTTCATATTTTAAAAATAAAAGGTAATTATCCATGAGAAAGCTGAGTTTGAGTATATTCATTGTGTTTCGTACTAACTCACTACCAAATGACTCCATTCTCACTGCTTTTCTATGGATCTCCTCTAATTTCCTGATAAAATTTATACAAACCATGAGACAACGGAAATTTTACTTCTTTACTTCTATATTGCTTGCCAATATTTCTCACTTCAAATACCAATATGTATGTAATACATCTTAAATAAATATCTAAAGCTTTATATCTATACATATTTATGTGTGGTTATATAAGTTACATTTGAGTATGTGTGTAGGCATATCCAAGTTCATCTGATATATATTCATCCATATTCTTAATATATTTGATGGCCGGGCACGGTGACTCACGCCTGTAATCCCAGCACTTTGGGAGGCCAAGGCGGGCAGATCACCTGAGGTCAGGAGTTTGATACCAGCCTGGTAAAAGCTCGTCTCTACTAAAAATACAAAAAAAATAGCTGGGCATGGTGGCACACCCTTGTAGTGCCAGCTACTCAGGAGGCTGAACCATGAGAATCACCTCATGAACCCAGGCGGCAGAGGTTGCAATGAGCCAAGAGAGCGCCACTGCACTCCAGCCTATGCGACTGAGTGAGATTCCATCTCAATAAAAATAAAAATAGGCCTGGTGCGGTAGCTCATGCCTGTAATCCCAGCACTTTGGGAGGCTGAGGCAGAAGGATCATGAGGTAGAGAGTTCAAGGCCAGCCTGGCCAACATGGTGAAACCCCATCTCTACTAAAGATACAAAAAATTAGCTGGGGGTGGTGGCACGCACCTGTCATCCCAGCTACTTGGGACGCTGGGGGCAGGAGAATTGCTTGAACCTGGGAGGCGGAGGTTGCAGTGAGCTGAGATCATGCCACTGCACTCCAGCCTGGGAAACAGAGAGAGACTCCATCTCAATAAATAAGTAAATAAATAAATAAAAAGATATTTTGTGTGGTGGGAGTTTACATGTTTGTTACTGGTCTAGATTCACCTAGATTCGCACTTTGTAAAAGCAGAAATACTGATTTATGAACCTCTAATAGCACCACTATTTAGCAGACAGATGTTTGTGAGTGGGGATGGAGGGGAAGGTATCACATCATTCTAGGTTTTCCTGACTATATGAAGAATTAGTTAGATTAATTGGACATTGAAAACCCAGGTGAAGTGGCTGAGGGCATGAAGGGAAGGCAGCCCCAGACTTTCACCCCTTTCTGCTTCTGACATTGAGGCGCCCCTGAGGACCAACCCCTCATGCACGGAGCCTGGGTCCTCAGCTGGTGGATCTGTGAAACTCTCATCTCCGGGGGAATTGGTTCATGTGCTCCTGTGTCCCAGGCTGCACTGACAGCACCCAGGGCTCAGTGATTTCTATACTGGGGACACTTTCCTTGCAGATCCTGAGCCCTTGGGGTACAGGAAAACTCTCCCAAATGACTCAAGAGCAATGTTTGGATTTGTAGAACACAGGAAAGCTGAAATGGTTCCATGAGGAGACTGGAGGAAACCCTGCTACAGAGGAAGGGTTTACTGAGGAACTCACTAGAACTCGTGTCAGAAGACACGGGAAGATAAGAATGCAGAGCCTAGGAGAGAGGCTGGCTCAGGGTACTTCTCCTTTGTTTTGATCCTCAGGAGCAGCTGAGACCCTCAGCCCATCACAAAACAATTCAGACCCCAAGACTGGTGAGTGAGGAGATGCTTTCAGTTATGGGGCTGGCACAGAGGGTCAGGTCCTGTGAAGGGGAGGTGGGTGCCCTGGGTGGACATCCAGAGGTACTGGGCATTGCTGATCTGCCCTGACCTCTGCGGCCTCTTTGTCCACCATCCCCCACCTCATTCCCCCAGGATTACACACTGGAGAATCTCATCTGCATGGGCATGGCTGGCTTGATCCTGGTGGTCCTCGGGATTCTGTTATTTGAGGCTCAGCACAGCCAGAGAAGCCCCTAAAATGCAGCCGGGAGGTGAACAGCAGAGAGGACAATGCACCCCTCAGAGTGGGAGCCTTGGGAATAGATCTGGTGATCCCAGGAGGTTCCGGGAGACAATTTAGGGCCAATGGTATCTGGACTGTCTGCCGATCATTTCCAGAAGGAGGAATCAGTGTTGGATTGCAGAGACATTTTCCGGCGTCTAACATGTGATACCTTTCCTCTCTATTAATGTTGACTTCCCTTGGTTGAATCCCCTTCTTTTCCCACCCCCAGACATGAGGCTACATCCCACACGGCAGCGTTGGCTCCACAGCTCTGCACACCTGCGTGCTCTGGTCCATGGCGCGTAACACAGTCTTCTTTAGTCCTCATTGCCACACTCCCTGGTGTGCTTTACTGAGCCTCCATCTCTTCAGTTCAGAGTTCCAAACACGCTTCAGTAACTAAATCAATGGGGGAAATATCGGATTTCCACCAGGAAAAGATAAATCCACCCTGATGCCCTGACACCCTCTCTGAACCCTGTGAGCCCTTCCCTCCTTCTCAGATGCTACCTGTGCAGCTTCTCCTCAGATCATTGTGTAACCATCACTGCCATCCTGTTCCACACATTGTCATCACCCTACACCGAGTCAGCAGCCACCCCCCATTCCTTCCTCCCTCCAGCACCTGCTAACCACGAGTGTGCTTTCTGTCTCTATGGCTTTGCCTATTCTTGCTGAAAACATTTCAATCTGCCTATGATCTGTGAGCTCCTCACTCCGAGACTCCCTGCCTTTCCAGGCAGAACCAAAGTACATCATGTCAAAAGCAATGATAGGCATTTGCAGTGCGTTGGTGATCCACGAAAGGAAAATCACAGAAGTAGAATAGAAATCCAGCTGCAGACAAGACCTCAGGTCAATGAATCTTGTCAAGCAGTTGAACTGTTTCTTTCTACTCACCTAGGACAGTCAGACAGAAGTATGCAAAAGGACTGGGGCTGATTCTTTTCTGAATTGTCCCAAAACAGCAAGAGAACTTGAGTCCTAGCACTAAAGAGTTCAACATGTCTAGGTCAAAGACCACTGTTGTGTTTGAAGGATGTAAAACCCTGCTGCATAGAATAGAATGTTTGGAGGGAGGAACGTGAGAAACATGAGGGACCGAATATTCCCCATCTACCCTCTAGAATAAAGAAATCTTATCATTCGCCACCTACCCTCTAGAGCAAAGAAATCTTATCATTCACCATCAACCCTCTAGAGTAAAGAAACCTTGTCATTCACCATCTACCTTCTAGAGTAAAGAAATCTTATCATTTGCCACCTGCCCTACAGAATAAACAAATCTTACCATTCACCACCTACCCTCTAGAAGAAAACTTATCATTCGCCATCTACCCTCTAGAATAAACAAATGTTATCATTCACCATCTACCCTCTAGAATAAAGAAATCTTATCATTCACCATCTACCCTCTAGAATAAAGAAATCTCATCATTCACCATCTACCCTCTAGAATAAAGAAATCTTATCATTCACCATCTATCCTCTAGAATAAAGAAATCTCATCATTCACCATCTACCCTCTAGAGTAAATAAATGTTATCATTTGCCATCTACCTTCTAGAGTAAAGAAATCTTATCATTTGCCATCTACCCTCTAGAATAAAGAAATCTTATCATTCACCATCTACCCTCTAGAACAAAGAAATCTCATCATTCACCATCTACCCTCTAGAATAAAGAAATCTTATTAAGGACATTTTCAACGTTATGTTCATATCCATAACAATATGAATGGTTACAATATTAGGTTTCATCTATACAGCATCTTCCAAGTTCTAGTTTGGTTGTGCCAGGCCAAACATTTGAGCCAGATTTCAGCAAGATCAAGCAAGAGACTCTAGCGTCTATCGCTGATGACCTTCCCGCCATACCAGGCCGCCAGCCTTTTCCACGGACCCCCGCGTGTGCCTCCTGACTCTCGGGTGCGAATCCTGTGAACACACTGACCTCCGCCTTCTACATGACTGACCAGCACTATGAAATCTGCACAAATATGAATAAGAAATATACTGTCCCCACATTCCCTAAAATAAAACTGGGTCCTCACCCAAGGGCTTTTGCTGGATTATACTAGTAAAAGGCAGGTCTTACAACACACATTCCACAGACTCACATCTCAGAGAAGATTCCTTCCACAGGCTCAGGGCCCTGAACACACTGCTCTACTCTCAGGGCTCGGAGATACTCTGTATGTGGGTCTTCACCCCATCCAGGAGCCCTAATTCCTTCTTCCTCAGTTTTTCACACAGTAATTTTTCCCAGGACTGCCGTCTAGTTTCCTCTGCCAGAAATTCCTCACTGGTTCCACGGCAATCTCCTCAGGGCTTCCATTTCATAAAATGGAAACGGAATTCTTCATATACCACAAAAAGGAAAATAATCATCCAAACACTATAAAATACAAACATCCATCTAGCAAAATATTTCTTAGTACATCATGAATTCAAATAAATATCATACAAAATGACTGAGGATTCTATTAATTTTGAGCAATAGTGAGGTTTTCTCATAGTATCTTTTGATTGTTGACTGCAAATTGAATAACAATTGTGTCTGGGAATATAATGTGTAAGACAGCCATGTAGAAAGAGTTTTTTTCCTTTTTTGTCTACTAAATACTTAATATTTTATGTGCAATGCCTGCCTTAAATATGGGCATTTCCTCCTTTGAGATATGTGTTCATAAATGTACACGCATATATACACTCACACACACATGTATATACTGTACAGTAGCATCTACACATACAGTGTATACACACATAGTGTTTTTATGTGATATGTGAGTAATACACACATAACACTTAGACTAAGTGTATGTATCCTATATATCCAAATATATGTGGATTCTTTGTTCTATACAAACTTTATAATATTTCTCTATACATCTGCACACATATATAATGTGTGTATATATAGTATTTGTACTATATATAGTATATGTACATGATAGGTAAATATATACACATATTAACATATATATGTATACACACATATCAGAATCAGAATTCGTCTATACAAGTCCCATAACATGTGTAACTAGAATGTTTTACCATATGTATGTAATTGAGATTGAACATTAATGTGTACACTTTACTCATTAATTTTTTCTCTTAACCTATCAGGTCTTGATAAACACTTGTTTGAATCACCAAATAAATATAACTTTATGTTGTATAATTTCAAGAACCTATGGTTAGATGAATGAAGGTTTACATACCTTTGGCCAGGTGCGGCGGTTCACGCCTGTAATCCCAGCACTTTGGGAGGCCGAGGAGGGCAGATCACGAGGTCAGGAGTTCGAGACCATCCTGGCTAACATGGTGAAATCCCGTCTCTACAAAAAAATACAAAAAATCAGCCAGGCATGGAGACAGGAACCTGTAGTCCCAGCTACTCGGGAGGCTGAGGCGGGAGAATGGCGTGAACGTAGGAGGCAGAGCTTGCAGTGAGCCAAGATCTCGAAGCTGCACTCCAGCCTGGGCAACAGAGCGAGACTCCGTCTCAAAAAAAAAAAAAAAAAAAAAAGTTTACATATCTTTTGTCATCTTTAATACCTTCTTTAAAAAAATAAATGAAGATGAGTCTCACTATGTTGCCCTGGCCGGTCTTGAACTCCTGGGCTCAAGTGATCCTCCCACCTCAACCTGCAAAAACCCTTCATGCCCAGCTCTTACATCTTCATTAAAACACAAAATTTTAGTTTTTATTTCTGAAAGTTTTTGTATCATGTTACATTTTATTGGGTATTAATATTTCCAATAGATATTATAATAGCATACCTTTCTTCACTTACCGATTGTAAATTATCACTTTATTTTGGATGGTACTGTTGTGTTTCATGCCTAGGTGTTATTGGGGCTACTGAGCTATTTAACTCATCCTTCAGTGGGTGAATTACTCTTTTACGTACAGGGTAAAAAAATGAATAGTTTGGAATAACTTCGCCTATTTAGTTAAGTATTCATTCAATTATATATTTTCGAATGAAGATTCATTTATCCTCGCCTTTAGAGAAGACAGGTTCTAAATCCCCCGTAGCTGAACTCTGAGTACTGATATGTGTACATGCACACGTACTCATACGTGTGTGCTCCCGTGTGGTTGCATTCGTGTGTGCATGTGTGTGTGTGTGTGTGTGATTTTCAAATACTAGACTGTTTCCCACTTTCATCACTGCGGCATCTCATATTCTACGTTTTGGAGTCATTGACCTTTTTTTTTTTTTTGAGACGGAGTCTCGCTCTGTCGCCCAGGCTGGAGTGAGCGGCGCGATCTCGGCTCACTGCAAGCTCCTCCTCCCGGGTTCACACCGTTCTCCTGCCTCAGCCTCCGAGTAGCTGGGACTATAGGCGCCCGCCACCACGCCCAGCTAATTTTTTCTATTTTTAGTAGAGACGGGGTTTCACCGTGTTAGCCAGGATGGTCTCCATCTCCTGACCTTGTGATCCACCTGCCTTGGCCTCCCAAAGTGCTAGGATTACAGGCGTGAGCCACCGCGCCCGGCCTATATTTTTTAATTTACTCCTATTTTTCAGTTTCTCATGATAGGTCAAGATTTGCATTTTGGCCGGGCGCAGTGGCTCACACCTGTAATCCCAGCACTTTGGGAGGCTGAGGCAGGTGGATCACCTGAGGTCAGGAGTTCAAGACCAGCCTGGCCAACATGGCGAAACCCCGTCTCTACTATAATACAAAAATTAGCCGGGTGTGGTGGTGCGTGCTTGTAGTGCCAGCTACTCGGGAGGCTGAGGCAGGAGAATCACTTGAACCCGGGAGGCGCAGGTTGCGATCAGCCGAGATTACGCCACTGCACTCCAGCCTGGGGGACAGAATGAGACTCCATCTCAGAAATGATTTGCATTTCATGCTTAAATGCATGCACCCTGGTGACTTAATTGCTTCCTCCCTAATGACCCCTAATGGCACCAGACACAAATGCTCTGTCAGTTTTAATTTTCTCTTTAATGTAGGTGCTTCTCCTTCTGACCAGCTTTCATTTCCCATTTTCTGCACATGACTGTGATAACCGGGGTGTTGAGGAAATATTGTGAGAAGCATCTCTCAAGGGCAGGAACAAACGGGCACTCCTGAGTGCAAACCTCAATCACAGGCCTTGATGGTGGGCGCCAGCATCCCCTCACGCCCCCACCTCTCCTGTCTTCACCTCTCTGGAAATTACCCATGGC
Source organism: Macaca nemestrina (assembly GCF_043159975.1). Lineage (NCBI taxonomy): Eukaryota > Metazoa > Chordata > Mammalia > Primates > Cercopithecidae > Macaca > Macaca nemestrina. Next base: position 64,368,030 of record NC_092144.1, on the reverse strand, counting down.
TGAGCCCCCTGCAGCCCCCAGGCACCAATGACCCAGCCACCCTGTGAGGAATGGAGTTCATGACAGGCTCCAAATGAGGAAACTGAGGCTCAGAGATGGGAAGTTACTGCCCAAGGTCACACAGGCAAGGGGTAACACACGAATAATTAAATAAAGACGAGATTTCCCCTCAAATCAGAGTGCTAACCCTATGTATTGTCCCACAACCTTGAACGCAGGAGCGCAGGATGGGAACAGGAGTGTTTGAAAGAAAGGGGGGGCACCAAGAAGGCAGAGTCAGGCCAATGTTTCCAGGGAGACGGGACGGATGACCGTTGCGATGAGTAAATGAGAAGTTCGTGAAGGGAACGAACTTCTCATAGAGAGAACTGCATAGAGAAAACCCACACTCCAGTTCTGGGAAAAGGGTCATGATTCCTTCCCTTGTGTCCCTGTATTTCCGCTTTCTGCTCATTGCCACAGTGAAACTCAACTGGAACTGCACAGCCAGACGTGAGAGGAGTCTCTGCTGATCTGAGTCTGCCCTGCAGCCTGAATTTGCATCTTCCCTGAAGCTTCCCCAGGACTGGTGAGAAGACTGGCCCCGGTAGGTTCCCCACAAGGGTGTGTTTACGGGTGACCTGAAGGAGAGAGTGGGACCCCACGGAGAGGCTCTGAGAGGAAGGAAGAACCCTCCGTTGCCTTCACCTCGAAGGGACCAACTCAGGGAGGCACCACGTCCATTTGCAGCTACATCCTGGCCCTCAGTGAGATGACGACAGTTCGGGCAGACAGCGAAAGGAGATCAGGAGAGATGCCTCGTGTGGCTGAAATATCAGCAGAAAGCCCGGTGCCTGTCTCAAAGGATGGTTCAATATACGTGACTCACGACATAAACTAAGAACAAAAACCATATGATCATCTCAACAGAGGCAGATAAAGCCTTCAAGAAAGTCCAAGCCCTGGGAAAACAAGAGCCAGGCTCGTGGTGGGGTCCGGGACAGTTCACCACCCGTGGAGATGCTGGTGGGAAAATCCAGTCAGTGGGAGAACATTGCTTCTATGTGCCCAGGCCCTGTGTGTCTCTGTCCAGTGGGCACTGTGGCCTTATCCACCCGCACGGCCGGGGCCAGTAGGAGGAGACGCCATGACTCTCACGCCCATGGCCATGGTTCACTTCACTGAGATTTGACGAGGGGAATGGGAGATTCCAGTATGAGAGGGACCTTGCCCCACAGGTAGGCCAGTAGGAGACCCCAGGGAATTACGGAGGATCCCATTCCCATTTTCCTGGGAAAAAGTTTTCATTTCTCCCTATTCAATTTGATATTGACTGTGGGTTTGTCATGCCGGGGCTCTTATTATTTTGAGGTATGTTTCTTTCATGCCTCGTCTGTTGAGGGATTTTATCGTGAAGGGATGTTGGACTTTCTTGAATGCTTTATCTGCATCTATTGAGATGATCATATGCTTTCTGTTCTTAGTTTATTTCATGAGTCATCTTTATTGACTTGCATATATTGAGCCATCCTTCCATCCCTGGAATCAAGCCAACTTGAGCATGATGAATTATGTTTTTGATACACAGTTAGATTCCGTTTGCTAGTATTTTCTTGAGGATTTTTGCATCTGTGTTCCTCAGGTTTCTTGGCCTGTAGTTTTATTTTTCTGTTGGATCCTTGTGTGATTTTGCTATCCACATGATACTGATTTTGTAGAATGAACTAGCAAAGAATTCCACAAGCTTGATTTTCTGAAATACTTTCGGTATGATTGGCACCAGCTCTTCTTCGTACATATGGCAAAGTTCAGCCGTGAATCCATCTGTTCCTGGGCCTTTTTGCTGGAAGAATTTTTAGTACTGATCCTTTTTCATTGGTCGTTATTGGTCTGTTTAGGGTTTCTATTTTTTGCCTGTGCGATCTTGGGAAGCTATATGTGTGTAGGAATTCATCCATTTCTCTAGGTTTTCTAGTTTATGTGCATAAAGCTGTTCATAGTAGTCTCTGATGATCTTTTGTATTTCTGTGGTGTTAGTTGTACTGTCAACTTGATCATTTCTGATTGTGCTTATTTAAATCTCCTTTTTGTGATTAGTGTAGTCAGCCATCTCTCAATTTTATTTATGCTTTTAAAAAACCAACGTTCTTTCACTGATTCTTTGTGATGTTTTTGTCTCCGTCGCATTCTTTACCTGTCCTTTCTGAGTTTCTGTTGTTTTCAGCGTCCATCGCTAGAGAGCTAGTGCGATCCTTTGGTGGTGCCACAATATTCAGATTTTTCACGGCGTCAGAATCCTTGCACGGATTCCTTCTCATCTGGAGAGGCTGCCACTTACTCTCTTTGAATTTATTTTCATCTGGATGGGATTTCTTTTGCGCATTTTCCCCCCGGTCCCGCGGGGAGTGTGACTGCAGAGCATGCTGGGAAGGGTCTTTTGGCTTTTCCCATAGCCTTGGGCGCTTCTGCAGCACGGTTTGTGTTGGGCTGTTCAGTTCAAATCGCAGGCCGGGAGCTGGTGCTTAAGGGTAAGAGCCACCCTCAGCACAAGCAGGTGCATATGGACCTGGCGTGTTTCCTGTGAGGTGCTGTCTGTCGTTTCAGCGGAAGGGCTGGACCGTGGAGTGTCTGGAGCCCGGAGCTTCCTGTTCTAACGGGGTGAGAGAACACAGCGGGGCAGAGCTGGAACCCCTGGCTTGCCCACGAATATCCTAATGATGAGTGTAGGCACCAGTCCTGATGGACATGGCTGGGGCAGCGCCTGGTAAAATGCCCTGAGGTCTCTGCAGGGGATGAAGGAGCTACATCTGCTTCCAGTCCCATAGGGAGGAACATTGTCTGTTTCCCTATCACACCCTTGCTCCAGGGCTCGTGAGTCTCAGTTCAGACTCACACTGTTGTCTCTCCCCAGGCCACGGTGTGGCTGGGAGCCGTGGGAAACACCTGCCTTGCTATTCTCTGCAGACATGGTTCCAAGGCAGAGCCTCCTCCCTCAGCCCAGTGCAGACCCTGAGCGGCTGTCCACGGTGTGGCTGGGAGCCGTGGGAAACACCTGCCTTGCCACCCTCTGCAGTCATGGTTCCAAGGCAGAGCCTCCTCCCTCAGCCCAGTGCAGACCCTGAACGGCTGTCTGTTGTCCGACGTGGCAGCTGCTTCATGTAGGTGGGATGTGGGGGGTTCTGCGTCTCTGGATGGGAGAGTGGACGTCAGTTGTGGTGGTGTTACCGGCTGGGTGGGCCCGACCTCAGGCCCTGGGGTGACTGGTCAGGTGCCAGCAGGGTAGGAAAGGGCAGGCAGTTCCTGGATTGCAGGCCCCTAGGTGGCCGGCTGGACAGTGTGTGCGAGTCCTGTAGGGGCTTGACTGGGTTTCGGCTCTTCCAGGGTTCAGGTGCCGGCTGTGATGGGGAGGGCTGGGCTGGTCCCCAGGTCACAGGCAGAATTCTCAGGCGGGACAGGCAGAAGGCTCAGGTGGTAGAGCCCGTGGGCAGATCACAGGCCTGTGGGGACTGGGCTCTCAGAAGGGCTGGAGGCTGCAGCTAAAATGTCCAGGTGGGGGCAGGGTGGCTGTGCTGTGGGCCTGTCACTAGGGAGGGCAGGGCCCCTTGGCTGGGGCACTGGAGACTGGCAGCTGTGGGGCACAGGGCCCGCTCACACTGCCCACCTGAAAAAGTGGCACTCGGTTTTGCTGTTGGGGACATGCAAAAGTGCCAGGCCTCCCCACACCCTCCCTGAGCCTGGGGCAGCCTAGGGGCAGAGGCAGAGGTGGCAGTGACTGCAAAGGGCTTGTCAGGGGTCTCTGAGCATTGGGCTTTCAGAGGGCACCAAGCCGGGGCCACGGTATTCAGGTGGGGGCAGGACGGGTGCACTGGGGCCCTGCAGCTGGCAAGCCCGATTTAGCAGGAAGGAAGCCCCACTTAGCAGGAAGGAAGCCCCACTTATCAGGAAGGAAGCCCCCTTAGCAGGAAGGAAGCCCCATTTAGCAGGAAGGAAGCCCCATTTAACAGGAAGGAAGCCCCATTTAGCAGGAAGGAAGCCCCATTTAGCAGGAAGGAAGCCCCATTTAACAGGAAGGACGCCCAATTTAACAGGAAGGAAGCCCAATTTAGCAGGACACAACAGAGGTGGGGAGCTGTGTGGTGCTCAGCTTCGCTGTTCCTGTGCCCCAGCTGTCATATTGATTCTGGGGCCCACGGAGGTGCCTGGCCTCCTCCCTCCTTGCTAAGGCAGTGGCAGCTGGACCCAGGCTGCCCAGGGATCAGAAGCCTGTGGGACTCCACGTGGGCTCCACAGGTGCCTCTGCGCCATCTCCAGGAACTCCCTGTGTGCCTCTGCAGGCCAAGGGGGGTCAGGGGCTCTCCTGTGACCAGAATTGTAAAGGGCCAAGGCAGGGGAGTGGATCCCAGGGGCCTCATACCCACTCACCCTTTCCCTTTGTTAAGGAGCCTCTCACTCACCCCTTCCCCTTGTTAGGAGGCCTCTCACTCACTCACCCCTTCCCCATGCTAGAGAATCTCTCACTCACTCACCCTTTCCCCGTGTTAGGGAATCTCTCACTCACTCACCCTTTCCCCATGTTAGGGAATCTCTCTCTCACCCCTTCCCCATGTTAGGAGCCTCTCCTGGCTCCCACCTTTTCTCTTCTCTTCTCTACGTGTCCTCATGGTTCTCAGGTGAACCCCAGCATCCTCTTGGAAGATCCACTTGACCTGTTGTTATTTACTTGCCATTTTGGGTCCTCTTGGTGAGCAGGCAGACTCCAGCCCTTTCCATTCAGCCAACTGGAACTTCAACCCCCAGTCATTTTCTTGTCACTTTTTACTCTTGGGAAATCCAGTCCCAACGTGCTTGTCTTTCATTTGAGAATAATTTTCATTTTCTCCAGTAATTTTAAAATTACTTTGTATCTATTCTAGGTATTGTTTGCTCTATCATAGTTAAGACATTAATGTTATTTATGAGTTTATGCACATTAAACTCATGTTCTTTCTTCATTTCTGTAAAAATGTCAACTTATTTCTTTGCAAGTATTTACTAACATACTCCTTATTTCCCTCATTCTGAAAGTGTGATCTATAGAGAGATATCTGTTTCCTCTTCTCATTCCATTTCTTGTGTGCATTAATTATCTTTTCTATTTTTTTATTTCTAGTTTTTCTCTGATGACTAATGAAAAATTTTAATAAATATTCTACACCAATACAATGTTTATTGTTTCAGCTGTGTCTCATTCTTGATGAAATTATTTCTAACTGTGTTAATATAATTTACTATTTTTCACATCACAATAGCTTCCTAATTCATTTCTATAGTTGCCTGTTTTTTCTCTAATGGACTGTTTGATTTTTATTCCTCGGGGGTGGGTTTTTCTCCCAACACACATGATCTTCCATACAGGGTTTCTCCCAGGACTGACTCAGGAATGAAAACTGATGAGGGCATTCCTGTAGCCACTCCTGCCCTGCAGTGTCCACACTCCCAAGTTTTGAATCAGTTCCGTGTTATGCCCAGCATGGCGAGGTCCATGTGACCTTCACACTCAAGTGCCAGATACGCCCGGTCCAACAATGATAAAGCAAGTCTGTGTCGTGTGCACCCAGGAAGGTGGCTCAGTGTTGAGTGTGGCCTGGGTCACTGAGTTATCCCAGGGTCTGTCCACAAACACAAAAGACGGAGAGCCACAGTCTCTAAGGTCCCACAGTTTCCTCCACTTTTTTCCTTGTTCTGAGAGAGAGAAAGTGCCACGACTGCTCTGTGGGTTGGACAGATGCCTGTTTCCACCTGCAGGCTGGAACCCAAGCGGAGGTCTTGAGCATCCCCAAGTACTCATAAAGCACTTTAGGTTGTTTCTAGAAAACACTGAAAAATTAACCCTTTTGCTAAAAATATAGAAACGAGTCCTCCCCTCAACCAAATTCCTGAAACTCTCAGGTTAAACTTCGTAACCCAGTGCCTTCACTGCAGACACCCAATAGGAAAGTCACAGGTGCAAGGATGAGATGACTTTGGTCAAACTCACACCCCACAGGGCCAGAAAGGCCTGAAGGAGAAGACGCTCATGCTTCCAGGTCTCAGATAAGAACTGTTTCTAAGGACTTAAAAAAAAAAACCCACAAGAAACACTTCCATGTCCTTCACCCCTCTCCTGCTTTGACAAGGTTTATCACTAGCTATTCTTTAGGATGTCAGGAATTCAGGTAAGATGCTCTCGAGAGAACACTTGCCCAGCAATGGCATCTCCTCCAATGGACTGACAGCAACTCTGGCTTTGAACCTCTGGAACCAGGGAACTCTGTTTCTAGGCAGCTGTCAGCCTCTCCCTTGTTGCTGATAAGAACTTCCTTTACCTCTCTATGTACAGAGAGCTCTCTCTACAGTGCTTTTCCTCTACTCTCACATCACAGGAATCATCAACACAGAAGAAGACTTCTAGGACCAGATGTGTGGGATTTTTTTTCCCCCAGACCCAGTAGCGAACTGTAGCTGGGTGTCCTCTAAGTCAACTCTGACGCTGTCTACCCAGAGACAGTCCCACATCTCACAGATTAAAGGCTAAGTCCCCAAGACTGTCCCCCACACCATTCCCAAGCGCAGACCTCCAGAACTTCTGATCGACTGGCTTCAAGTTGGGGATCCCATGACCCCCTCTTTGGGCTTGAATAATTTGCTGTAGCAGCTCACAGAACTCAGGGAAAGACTGACATTTCCTGGTTGAATACAAAGCACACTGCAGAGGACACAGATGAAGAGACACATAGCAGGAGGCACGGGGGAAGGGGCGCGGGGCTTCCATGCCCTCCCTGGACGCCACCCTCCAGGAGCTTCCACAGCTCAGCCATCCAGAAACTCATGAAACCCAGTCCTCTTGGGCTTTTATGGAAGCTTCATGATGTCAGCATTTCCTCCCACAAGGAACAGGGTGAGACCATCTTCTAGATGGGTCTCAAGAGCTACCATCAGAAAGGCAGGGAACATTCAAGTCTTGCCTTGGGCAGGTGAAGGAAGGGCAGGAGGTCAGAGGCCCCCCTAGGCCCAAAACAGCCAACATTCTAACGAAAGACTGTAACAAGCGTTATGAGAGTTATGAACCAGGAACCGTGGGTGAAAACCAGCATATATCCCAACATCACACTTTCCTCCCCGGATGCACTGTGGCTTGCCATGCCATGCACTCCAGATTGTAATCCTTGTTTCTCATTCCCAAATACACTCAAAATCCAGGCAACCCTGGAGCAATGCAACCTTGAATTCCTGGGGTCTCTTATGTGCACACGTTTTTAAAACAAATGGGGATCAGAACTATTGCATTTGTGAGAAGCAAGACTTGTGTATATGAACAGCGGGCTTTTCCTATATGCAGGTCCAGCAGAGACAATGTCAGGGCTGGAGTACAAGTAAGTTTTGTTACGTGTAGGGGGTACTGAAACGAGCTGCCTGTGTATCCCAAGAAACAACTGTACTGAGAGATCATATTCTCTAGGGGTTTATTTTTGTTTTTATTTTTATTTTAGGTTAAAGCTTTGGATAGAACATCCAGTGTCTCCTTGTCCATCTGAAGAACATGCTGCTATGTGGAAGCACATCCTTGAGATCCACAAGGAGACACTGGGCAAGGAGACAAGGACGCCCCACTCTATGGAAGTCCCCCTAATAAATGCTCTATGAACACCCTGGTGTTTAGTGCTTCTTTCTATGGAATCCCAGCAGCTCTATCACTGGACGGTTGGGTGCACTCCTTTGAGGGAACTCCTTTGGGCTGCTTGGGGTCCACTCGAGCCTCAGGTGTGGCTGGAAGACGCAGCCTCCCACCTTGATCTGGAGCCCTGAGGCCCTCTCTGTCATTGCAGATCCTGAGGTTCCTCTCCCGGCTCCACTCTGTGGGGAAACCTCCACCCTAATGAGCCCTTGATGGTTCCGGGATCCTGTGGCATCACACCTCTGCCTCTGTTCTTTCTTGTGGATCCTTCTACACTCCGGGCTTCCACACATCTTTTTCTGCTCATGACCTTGATGCTCTGGGTATTTCAGAAATGCCTGATGTACATTTCTCCATTACGGTCAGATGTGACATCTTACGTGGCGACATCAATCACCTACGTAGACTGTGGAGTCCAACACCAAGACCCTCTCATGTCCCAAACACTTCAGGTCTTACCCTGGTCTGGAAATCAAGCACAAATGAGCCCCTCCCAATGTAGCAGGCACCACTGACCCCACAACCACGGTGACGAGTGGGATTCATGACAACAGCCTGCAAAGGAAGAAGCTGAGGCTCAGAGATGGGACACTACAAACCAAGGTCACATAGGCAGCGGATGACAACCAGTCATCAAATAAGTATCAACTCCCTCCTCAACTCCTCAAATCAAAGCGCAAACATAAGTCATTGTTCCCAAAATGTTGACCAGGAATTGAGGTGCAGAGGGACGGCCAAGGACGCAAGGGGCACGGAGGAGGCAGGAAAGACTCAGAGGTTTGTGCCTGGGGGGAGGGGGTGGACGCTCTAGCAAAAAAAAAAAAAAAAAAAAAAAAAAAAGGAGACGTTGAGAGGGAACTATTGAAAGAAAACCCACAGTCCAGTGCCAAGAAAGAAGTCAACTTTTCTTCCCCTATTTCCCTCCATTTCTCTTCTGTCCTCACTGCCACACGCAGCTCAGCCTGGATGGCACAGCCAGATGTGAGGTGCATCTCTGCTGGTCTGAGTCTGCCTGTAGCATGGACCTGTGTCTTCCCTGAAGCATCTCCAGGGCTGGAGAGACCACTGCCATGGTAAGGACCACATAACGCTGTGCTGATGGACGAGCTGAAGGAGGGAGGGAGACCTTGGGGGAGGCTGTGAGAAGGAAGGGGAAGCCTCTGCTACCCTCATCTGGAAGGGCAGACACAGGAAGCACCAGTTCTATTTGGCGCTACATCCCAGCTCTCAGTGAGATGAGGATAAACCAGACAGACAGTGGCTGGGGGTCAGGAAAGACCCCATTACAGTCTGAAATGTCTGCAGAGGGCCCGGTGCCTGCCCCTACCTCAGCCCTAAGGGAATGAGAGTCAGGATCCTGGGAGGTCAGTTCTGCTTCCTGTGTGGCTGCAGATGACAACACCCCAGGAGAACGACCCAGCCTCCGAGTGGCCACACCCTGTGTGTCTCTGTCCTGCCAGCACTGAGGGCTCATCCATTCGCAGAGCAGGGCGTTGGGAGGAGACGCCATGACCCCCATCCTCATGGTCCTGATCTGTCTCGGTGAGATTTGAAGAGGGAGGGGAGATTCTAACCTAGAAGGGACCTCACCCCACAGCCAAACTCTGATGCATAAGGAGACCCCAGGGGCTCACAAAGATCCCAGGATGGGGAGGACCTGCGCGGGCTTCAGGGGCAAATCTCTCACAGGGAACTCTCTTCCAGGGCTGAGTCTGGGCCCCAGGACCCACATGCAGGCAGGTGAGTCTGTCCCCAGCTGTCCCAGGTCCCTCCTCCTCACTGGGGACAAGGGGCCACCTCTGTGCAGCTGGGGACGGGGATTAGCAGATCTGGGCTGACTGATGGGGGCATCTGGAGGGTCCTGCAGCCAAGAGCTGAGATCTGTTGGGTGGGAAATAACTTAGAATCTGATCTCTGATTTCCTTTTAGGAATCCTCCCCAAGCCCACCCTCTGGGCTGAGCCAGACCGTGTGATCACCCAGAGGAGTCCCGTGACCCTCAGGTGTCAGGGAAACCTTGAAGCCCTGGAGTACCGTCTATATAGGGAAAAAAACCCAGCATCCTGGATTACATTGATACGACCAGAGCTTGTGAAGAAGGGCCAGTTCCCCATCCCATCCATCACCTGGGAAGATGCAGGGCGGTATCGCTGCATCTATGGTAACCCCACGGCAGGCTGGTCAGAGCGCAGTGACCCCCTGGAGCTGGTGGTGACAGGTGAGAGGACACTCAGGGGTCCCAGCCCCAGGCTCTGTCCTCAGGAAGGGGGTCGGCTCTCAGGGGCGTCTCCCTCTCACAGCCCAGCCCTGGGGATGATGCGGGAGGTGGGAGCTCCATTTAACACGGTGCCTCTTTCTCTCCTAGGAACCTACAGAAAACCCACCCTCTCAGCCCTGCCCAGCCCTGTGGTGGCCTCAGGAGGAAACGGGACCCTCCAGTGTGACTCACAGGTGCCATTTGACGGCTTCATTCTGTATAAGGAAGGAGATGAACACCCACAACGCCTGAACTCTCAGCCCTGTACCCGTGCGTCATCCCGGGCCGTCTTCTCCGTGGGCCCCGTGAGCCCGAGTCGCAGGTGGTCGTACCGGTGCTATGGTTATATCTCGAGCGCTCCCAATGTGTGGTCTTTACCCAGTGATGTCCTGGAGCTCCTGGTCCCAGGTGAGAAATTCACAGCATTGCCTGGAGTTCCCTGAGTCTCCGGGCAGGTGGGGAGGAGCCGCGACTCAGGGCAGCTCCAGGTGGGATGATGTTGGGACGAGAGGGCTCAGGGCTCCTGGGGCCAGAGACACAGGAAGATCAGCAGTGGTGAGGCCCAGGGGGAGAGGGAGGGTTTGTGGGGAAGCCTGAGGGTCGGCTCCTGGAAACCGTGACCACCTTTTCCCAGGTGTTTCTAAGAAGCTGTCACTCTCAGTGCAGCCGGGTCCTGTCGTGGCCCCTGGAGAGAGCCTGACCCTCCAGTGTGGCTCTGATGCCGGCTATGACAGATTCGCTCTGTACAAGGAGGGGGGACGTGACTTCCTCCAGCGTCCTGGCCGGCAGCCCCAGGCTGGGCTCTCCCAGGCCAACTTCACCCTGGGCCCTGTGAGGGGCTCCCACGGGGGCCAGTACAGATGCTCCGGTGCACACAACCTCTCCTCCGAGTGGTCGGCCCCCAGTGACCCCCTGGAGCTAGTGGTCTCAGGTGAGGGCCCTGATCCTGTCCTCTCTGAGCTCAAAGGCTCAGCTCAAGCCCTGCCTCCAGGGGAGCTCTGGAAGAATAATGATTGAGGGCAGTGAAGGGGGAGGGTCCGCAGGGAAGGGCCCAGCCCATGAGAGGGTGGAAATAGACGGGACCTCCCACCCCCGCCTCCCACCCCTGAAGTCTCAATAGGGTAAAGAACAGGGAGGGCTGGGAGGAGACAGGGGTGAACCTCAGAGATGAGATTAGACTGAGGGTGGAAGACGGAGGCCCCACCCGCTCCCCTCCTGATGTCTCCACCTCAGAATCAGAGTCTCTGGGGGTCCCAACCTGTAAGTCCTGACTCATGGGTGACAAAAACAGCCACTCCCAGCTCGAGAGAAGTTTCCAGACTCATCTCAATGCTACCTCCAATATTCAGGGTCTGATTTCCAGGGCAGCAGAGGGCAGGGTGGACAGTAAGGGTGTGGTCCTCGTGGCTTCCTGGTGCTCCAGGGATGGGGCAGGTGCTCCCTCCGTGGTGGTCAGAGGGGAGGGAGGTGTCTGAGGTTCGGCATTGATGAGTGGAGCAGCGGGGACCTTCCCCCTCTCCAAGCAGGATTCCCAGGAGCCATCGCCTCTCATGGGGAGCCACGGCCAGGGGTGATCACAGGCAGGTGCTTGCTCTAGGAGTCAGGTGGGAGGCGCCCGGGGAGGTGGGGCTGGGACTGTGATGGCTCAGCCTCTCCTTGGGAGGTGGAACTTCTGAAAAAGTTGGTTCCCTCGCACCCTGGACTCCCCATCTGAATAACGGGGAGCTGCCTGGATCTGATCACCCCAAAGCCCCTTCATTTCTGCCTTCTGGGGCATCTGGGACGTGGCTCATCCTAGATCTGCTCCCGCCTGCAGCCCTCTCAGGCCCTGTCCTGATTGTCCCAATAACTGTAAGGGTTAAAAAAAAAAAAAAAAGCCAACAGAGATGGGGGCAGGTGCATGCAGTTTTGCTCATCCCTCCTGGAATCTCAGCTTAGTAAGACAAAGCCACAATATTTTGGAAAGAACAAAAGTTTACAGACCCCACTGGTTGACATTCTCCCTGTCTCATGTATAAGAGAAAATCTGTCCAACTTTCTACTAAAAACAACACCTGGCACAGCTCTGCAGGACCCCCAGACTCCGACCTTGTCCTGCAGGATGTGTGATGAGTAGAGAAAGGAGAACAGGCTGGGTCAGCAGGATTTGGGGCCCAGTCTGACTTGGACACGGGGAAGATGCTGGACTGATGGAGGAGGAAGAGAGGCAGGCGAGATGGAGAGAGGACAGACAGACGTTCCCTTGGCAGCTCTCATTTCTCATGTCCAAGGGCCCCTGAGAATGAGCCCCTCACCCACACCTGCGGGGTCCCTGGGCCATCTCAGGACCGGAGAAGAAGCTGCTCGGGCCTCGGTGGGATCTGACTGTGATGAGGCTGGAGTGTGCCCTAGACCCGCTCCTTTAGAGAGAAGCACCCCGGCTGTGGGTGCCCCTCACACTGCCCCTCCTGTGCCCATCTGGAGGCTTCTGTGCTCAGGGCACCCCTGAGAATAAGGAGGGGCCGTTCACCTGCTCCCTGAACGAGTTAGGGAATTATTCACAGCTCATCTTTTGTACAATTCATTTCTACTCTGCGTTTTCTATACGCACGTGTCCATCGTTCCTTTTTCTCTAAAACTTTTAAAACAATATGTGAATATATAAATTTATGATTTTATTTGTCGTATGCATTTATTATTTAAAAATCATGAATGATACTCCCCCGTTAATTGGGTCTTGATTTAATTTATACAATCAATGTAGAAACGAATTTCTCATTAATATCAAATCTTCCTCCTTTAGACATTCAAAATGGAAATTTTCTTAATGAATTTAAGAAGTGTTTTGAAATTTTGCTCATAAGAATATTGTATGCTCATTTTAACTTAAAGACTTATTCAACATCTTTAACAATTTTTAGGTGAGATATTTGATTTATCTTTTTTAAAATAAGAGAGGTATCCATGAGAAAGCGACTGGTTTGAGCATATTCTTTTAAATTCGTGTTCACTCACGACAGAATCACTCGTTTCTAATTACTTTTCAGTAGATCTCTTTTAATTTCTGGTAAAATTTATATAAATTATAAAACATGGAAATTTGATTTCTTTATTTCTAAATTGCATAGCAATATTTCTCACTCAAATACTAACATGTATATAACTTCATATTAAGCATATATCTGAAGTTTTACATATATACACATGTTTATGTACAGTTATATACTTACATCTGAATGTGTGTAGGTATATCTAAATACATTTTTATGTGTATTCATCCATATGCTTAATACATTTGACGTGACAGGTCTTTACATGTTTGTTATTGGTTTTCTCAGCTAAATTCACACTTCCTGAAAGCAGAAATATTGATTTATGAAGCTCAGATAGCACCACCACTTAGCACATGCTTATCTGTGTGTGCCGGTGTGTGTGCACCTGTATTGCATTCTAGGGATTCCTGCCTGCACGAGGAATTCGTTACCTAGGGATTAAACGGAAGATGAAACCCCAGGTGAAGTGGCTGAGGGCATGAAGGGGAGGCAGGCCCAGACTTTCACCCCTCTGTGCTCCTGACATTCAGGAGCCCCTGAGGTCCAACCCCTCTTCCATGGAGCCTGGATCTTCAGCTGGTGGATACGTGAGACTCTCATCTCCAGGGGAATTGACTGCTGTGGTCCTGCACCTGCTCCCTGCAGCCTGTTAGGGCTCAGAGAGCACACAAGGTCTTGGTTATTTCTGGACTGGAGACCACTTTCCTGATAGATGCTGAGTTCCTGGAGTGCAGGAAAACTCTCCCGAATGACTCGGGAGCCGAGCTTGGATTTGTAGGGCACAGGAAGTCTGACATAATTAATGAGGAGACTGGAGGGAACCCTGCTACAGCAGAGGAAGGGTTTTTGAGGAACTCCATAAAACTCATGTCAAGAGACACAAGGGAAGAGAAGAATGTAGAACCCAGGAGCGAGGCTGGCCTCAGGGCTCTTCTCCACTGTTTTGATTCTCAGGAGCAGCTGAGACCCTCAGCCCGTCACAAAACCAGACAGACTCCAAGACTGGTGAGTGAGGAGATGCTCTCAGTTATGGGGCTGGCACAGAGGGCCAGGGACTGTCAAGGGGAGGTGGGTGCCCTGGGTGGACATCCAGGGGTCCCGGGGTGATTCTGACCTGCCGTGACCTCTGTGACCTCTTTGTCCACCACCCCTAGGCCAACACCCACAGGATTACACAGTGGAGAATCTCATCCGCATGGGCGTGGCTGGCTTGGTCCTGGTGGTCCTCGGGATTCTGCTATTTGAGGCTCAGCACAGCCAGAGAAGCCCCCAAGATGCAGCCGGCCGGTGAACAGCAGAGACGACAATGCTCCCTTCAGAGTGGTGGAGCCTCAGGGACAGATCTGATGATCCCAGGAAGTTCTGGAGGACAATCTAGGACCTACATTTTCTGAACTGTCTGCTGGTCACTTCTAGAGACAGGAATCCATATTTGAGTGCAGGGAAACTGTCTGGGGTGATTCCTAGAAGATCATTAAACTGTAATACATTTTTTTAACTATGAATGTTGACTTTCCTCGAATGGATCCCCCTTTTATCCCATCCCCAGACATGAGGCTCCATCCCACATGGCATCGTTGGGTCCACACCTCTGCACACCTGCGTGCTCTGGTCCACGGCATGTAACACAGTCTTCCTTATCCCTCATTGTCACACTCCTTGATGTCCCTTACTGAGTCGCCATCTCTTCAGTTCAGAGATCCAAACCTGAACCACCAACTAAGTCAACGACAGATCAAATTCCAACCAGGAAAACATAAATCCACCCTGAGACGCTGACAGCCTCTCTGCACCCTTGGAGCCCTTCCCTCCTTCTCAGATGCTCTGTGTGCAACTTTTCCTGAAATATCACCACTTGGAATCATCACTCACACATTTCAAGTGACACCACAGCTATGCTGATTCTGAAAAAGACGTCTTTAAAATGCTATTATTGGTGGTATCTACCAGTTTCTGTGACATAAATATTTCTTTTCATGGCCCAAATCAAGGTGCCATTGTCACTGAATGTAGGGTTGGGAAGTGAGTGACACAGGTGTCTTCACTAATGAGCACCAGGCGCTTGTGGCACATCCCACTGAGAGCTCACCCATATACCTACAGTCCTTTCTAATTCAGAGGCAATGATCACTTCGGCTTCAGTGTTATGGCACAGGCCAAATGAAACTCTGACACTGCTATCCTAGTATATCCACAAAAGACAGACATATTAATATCTGATGTGAGAGATAACACGGCTCACTTAAAAATCTAAGCACAACATAAGAAAGATGTTGACATAATTGTGCAGGTTCAATGAAAGAATGTTTTGTTCTTTTGTTTTGTTTTGTTTTGTTTTGTTTTTGAGATGGAGTTTCGCTGTCACCCAGGCTGGAGAGCAAAGGCGCGATCTCGGCTCACTGAAACATCCCCCCTCCCAGGTTCAAGCGATTCTCCTGCCTCTGCCTCTCGAGTAATTGGACTACAGGTGTGCACCATTATTCCCGGCTAATCTTTGTATTTTTAGTAGAGATGGGAGTCTCACCATGTTAGTCAGGCTGGTCTTGAACTCCTGACCTCAGGTGATGCACCCGCCTCGGCCTCCCAAAGTGCTGGGAATACAGGTGTACGCCACTGCACCTGGCCGATGGAAGCATTCTTAAATGACTTGTCCTACTTTCTGCTGGTTCACACATTCCTTGGCTTGGGGCAGTGTTGCGCCAATTTCTGCCTCCATCTTCTCAGCCTACGTCTACCTGGGTACCTCTGTCTTTACACCCATTCTTCTCTGTGTGTCTCTTCTCTTCTTCAGATGATGATATCACTCAGATCAAATTAGGACCCATTCTAATTCATTATGGTCTCTTGATCATGACTTAAATGCATTTGCAAAGACTATTTCCAACTATGTTCACATTTATAGCTAATGGAGCTCAGCATTTCAACATGTATATTTGAGGAACAAGTCAATTTATACCAGTGTCTACAAGAAAAGTACTCATAGAAATACATTTATCCAAATACAAAAAGTAGCTGGGGGTGGTGGCACACGCCTGTAAACCCAGCTACTCAGGAGTCTGAGGCAGCAGAATCGCTTCAACCCAGGAGGCAAAGGTTGCAGTGAGCTGAGATCGTGCCATGGCACTCCAGCCTGGGCAACAGAGTGAGACTCTGTCTCAAAAAAAAAAAAAAAAAGAGAAATACATTTAACCAAAGAGATGCAATATGTACACATTGACAATTTAAAACTACCGCTCAAAGAAATAACAAAAGACCTAAATGAGGAAAACGTCATCCCAGTATCATAAATCAAAAGGTTTAAGGTTAGTTCTGTCCCTCTTCCGTGTCCTTCACCCTCCTCCTGCTTTGACAAGGTTTATTGCTAGCTATTCTTCAGTACGTCAGGAATTCAGGTAAGATGCTCTCGAGAGAACACTTGCCCAGCAACGGCATTTCCTCCAAAGGACTGACAGCAACTCTGGCTTTGAACCTCTGGAACCAGGGAACTCTGTTTCTAGGCAGCTGTCAGCCTCTCCCTTGTTGCTGATAAGAACTTCCTCTACCTCTCTAGGTACAGAGAGCTCTCTCTACAGTGCTTTTCCTCTACTCTCACATCACAGGAATCATCAACACAGAAGAAGACTTCTAGGACCAGATGTGTGGGATTTTTTTTCCCCCAGACCCAGTAGCGAACAGCAGCTGGGTGTCCTCTAAGTCAGCTCTGATGCTGTCTACCCAGAGACAATCCCACATCGCACAGATTAAAGGCTAAGTCCCCAAGACTGTCCCCCACACCATTCCCAAGCGCAGACCTCCAGAACTTCTGATCGACTGGCTTCAAGTTGGGGATCCCATGATCCCCTCTTTGGGTTTGATTAATTTCCTGTAGCAGCTCACAGAACTCAGAGAAACACTGACATTTCCTGGTTGAATACAAAGCACACTGCAGAGGACACAGATGAAGAGACACATAGGAGGAGGCATGGGGGAAGGGGCACGGGGCTTCCATGCCCTCCCTGGGCGCCACCCTCCAGGAGCTTCCACAGCTCAGCCATCCAGAAACTCACGAAACCCAGTCCTCTTGGGCTTTTATGGAAGCTTCATGATGTCAGCATTTCCTCCCACAAGGAACAGGGTGAGACCATCTTCTAGATGGGTCTTAAGAGCCATCATCACAAAGGCAGGGAACATTCAAGTCTTGCCTTGGGCAGGTGAAGGAAGGGCAGGAGGAGGTCAGAGGCCTCCCCTAAGCCCAACACAGCCAACATTCTAACGAAAGACTGTAACAAGCGTTATGAGAGTTATGAACCAGGAACCGCGGGTGAACACCAGCATATATCCCAACATCGCACTTTCCTCCCTGGATGCACTGTGTCCTGCCATGCCATGCACTCCAGATTGTAATCCTTGCTTCTCATTCCCAAATACACTCAAAATCCAGGCAACCCTGGAGCAAGGCAACCTTGAATTCCTGGGATCTCTTATGTGCACACTTTTTTCAAACCAACGGGGATCAAAACTATTGCATTTGTGAGAAGCAAGACTTGTGTATATGAACAGCGGGCTTTTCCTATGTGCAGGTCCAGCAGAGACAATGTCAGGGCTGGAGTACCAGCGAGTTTTGTTACACGTAGCGGGTACTGAAACGAGCTGCCTGTGTATCCCAAGAAACAACTGTACTGAGAGATCATATTCTCTAGGGGTTTATTTTTGTGTTTATTTTTATTTTAGGTTAAAGCTTTGGATAGAACACCCAGTGTCTCCTTGTCCATCTGAAGAACATGCTGCTATGTGGAAGCACATCCTTGAGATCCACAAGGAGACACTGGGCAAGGAGACAAGGATGCCCCACTCTATGGCAGTCCCCCTAATAAATGCTCTATGGACACCCTGGTGTTCAGTGCTTCTTTCTTTGGAATCCCAGCAGCTCTATCACTGGACGGTTGGGTGCACTCCTTTGAGGGAACTCCTCTGGGCTGCTTGGGGTCCACTCGAGCCTCAGGTGTGGCTGGAAGACGCAGCCTCCCACCTTGGTCTGGAGCCCTGAACCCCTCTCTGTCATTGCAGATCCCGAGGTTCCTCTCCCCGCTCCACTCAGTGGCGGAAACCTACACCCTAATGAGCCCTTGATGGTCCCGGGATCCTGTGGCATCTCACCTCTGCCTCTGTTCTTTCTTGTGGATCCTTCTACACTCGGGGCTTCCACACGTCTTTTTCTGCTCATGACATTGATGCTCTGGGTATTTCAGAAATGCCTGATGTACATTTCTCCATTAGGGTCAGATGTGACATCTTAAGTGGACACATCAATCACCTTCAGAGACTGTGGAGTCCAACACCAAGACCCTCTCATGTCGCAAACACCTCAGGTCTTACCCTGGTCTGGAAATCAAGCACAAATGAGCCCCTCCCAATGTCCCAGGCACCACTGACCCCACAACCACGGTGACGAGTGGGATTCATGACAACAGCCTGCAAAGGAAGAAGCTGAGGCTCAGAGATGGGACACTACAAACCAAGGTCACATAGGCAGTGGATGAAAACCAGTCATCAAATAAGTATCAACTCCCTCCTCAGCTCCTCAAATCAAAGCGCAAACATAAGTCATTGTTCCCAAAATGTTGACCAGGAATCGAGGTGCAGAGGGACGGCCAAGGACGCAAGGGGCACCGAGGAGGCAGGAAAGACTCAGAGGTTTGTTCCTGGGGGGAGGGAGTGGACGCTGTAGCAAAAAGAAAAAAAAAAAATTAAAAAGGAGAAGTTGAGAGGGAACTATTGAAAGAAAAACCACAATCCAGTGCCAAGAAAGAAGTCAACTTTTCTTCCCCTATTTCCCTCCATTTCTCTTCTGTCGTCACTGCCACACACAGCTTAGCCTGGACGGCACAGTCAGTTGTGAGATGCGTCTCTGCTGGTCTGAGTCTGCCTGCAGCATGGACCTGCGTCTTCCCTGAAGTATCTCCAGGGCTGGAGAGATAACTGGCAAGGTAAGGACCCCACAACGTGTGCTGATGGACGGGCTGAAGGAGGGAGGGAGACCTTGCGGGAGGCTGTGAGGAGGAAGGGGAAGCCTCCGCTACCCTCATCTGGAAGGGCAGACACAGGAAGCACCAGTTCTATTTGCCGCTACATCCCGGCTCTTAGTGAGACGAGGATAAACCAGACAGACAGTGGCTGGGGGTCAGGAAAGACCCCATTACCGTCTGAAATGTCTGCAGAGGGCCCGGTGCCTGCCCCAACCTCAGCCCCAAGAGAATGAGAGTCAGGATCCTGGGAGGTCAGTTCCGCTTCCTGTGTGGCTGCAGATGACAACACACCAGGAGAAGGACCCAGCCTCCGAGTGTCCGCACAGGGTGGGAAGGAGGGGAGGCTATTTCTCTCTGTGTGTCTCTGTCTTGCCAGCACCGAGGCCACATCCATCCGCACAGCAGGGCAGTGGGAGGAGATGCCATGACACCCATCCTCACGCTCCTGATCTGTCTCGGTGAGATTTGAAGAGGGAGGGGAGATTCTAACCTAGGAGGGACCTCACCCCACAGCCAAACTCTGGTGCATAAGGAGACCCCAGGGGCTCACAAAGATCCCAGGGAGGGGAGGACCTGCTCAGGCTTCAGGGGCAAATCTCTCACAGGGAACTCTCTTCCAGGGCTGAGTCTGGGCCCCAGAACCCGCGTGCAGGCAGGTGAGTCTGTCCCCAGCTGTCCCAGTTCCCTCATCCTTAATGGGGACAAGGGGCCACCTCTGTGCAGCTGGGGACGGGGAATAGCAGTTCTGGGCTGACTGATGGGGGCGTGTGGAGGGTCCTGCAGCCAACAGCTGAGATCTGTTGCGTGGGAAATGACTTAGAATGCGATCTCTGATTTCCTTTTAGGAACCCTCCCCAAGCCCATGCTCTGGGCTGAGCCAGACCGTGTGATCACCCAGGGGAGTCCCGTGACCCTCAGGTGTCAGGGAAACCTTGAAGCCCTGGGGTACCATCTATATAGGGAGAGAAAATCAGCATCCTGGATTACATCGATACGACCAGAGCTTGTAAGGAAGGGCCAGTTCCCCATCCCATCCATCACCTGGGAAGACGCAGGGCGGTATCGCTGTCTGTATTACAGCCACAGTTGGTGGTCAGAGCCCAGTGACCCCCTGGAGCTGGTGGTGACAGGTGAGAGGACACTCAGGGGTCCCAGCCGCAGGCTCTGTCCTCAGGAAGGGGGTCGGCTCTCAGGGGCGTCTCCCTCTCCCAGCCCAGCCCTGGGGATGATGCGGGAGGTGGGAGCCCATTTAACACGGTGCCTTCTTCTCTCCTAGGAACCTACAGAAAACCCACCCTCTCAGCCCTGCCCAGCCCTGTGGTGACGTCAGGAGGGAACGTGACCCTCCAGTGTGACTCACAGGCGGCATCGGGTGGCTTCATTCTGTGTAAGGAAGGAGAAGATGAACACCCACAATGCCTGATCTCCCAGCCCCGTACCCGTGGGTCATCCCAGGCCGTCTTCTCCGTGGGACCCGTGAGCCCGAGTCGCAGGTGGTCCTACCGGTGCTATAGTTATGACTCACGCTCTCCCTATGTGTGGTCTTTACCCAGTGATCTCCTGGAGCTCCTGGTCACAGGTGAGAAATTCACAGCATTGCCTGGAGTTCCCTGAGTCTCCGGGCAGGTGGGGAGGAGCCGCTTCTCAGGGCAGCGCCAGGTGGGATGATGTTGGGACGAGAGGGCTCAGGGCTCCAGGGGCCAGAGACACGGGAAGATCAGCAGTGGTGAGGCCCAGGGGGAGAGGGAGGGTTTGTGGGGAAGCCTGAGGGTCGCTCCTGGAAACCGTGACCACCTTTTCCCAGGTGTTTCTAAGAAGCCGTCACTGTCAGTGCAGCCGGGTCCTGTCGTGGCCCCTGGGGATAAGCTGACCCTCCAGTGTGGCTCTGATGTCGGCTACAACAGATTCGCTCTGTACAAGGAGGGGGGATGTGACCTCTTCCAGCGCCCTGGCCAGCAGCCCCAGGCTGGGCTCTCCCAGGCCAACTTCACCCTGGGCCCTGTGAGGGGCTCCCATGGGGGCCAGTACACATGCTACGGTGCATACAACCTCTCCTCCGAGTGGTCGGCCCCCAGTGACCCCCTGGAGCTTGTGGTCTCAGGTGAGGGCCCTGATCCTGTCCTCTCTGAGCTCAAAGGCTCAGCTCAGGCCCTGCCTCCAGGGGAGCTCTGGAACAATAATGATTGAGGGCAGTGAAGGGGGAGGGTCCGCAGGGAAGGGCCCAGCCCATGAGAGGGTGGAAATACATGGGATCTCCCACCCCTGGCTCCCACCCCTGAAGTCTCAGTAGGGTAAAGAGTAGGGAGGGCTGGGAGGAGACGGCGGTGAAGCTCAGAGATGAGATTAGACTGAGGGTGGAAGACGGAGGCCCCACCCGCTCCCCTCCTGATGTCTCCACCTCAGAATCAGAGCCTCTGGGGGTCCCAACCTCTAAGTCCTGACTCATGGGTGACAAAAACAGCCACTCCCAGCTCAAGAGAAGTTTCTAGATTCATCTCAATGCTACCTCCAATAAGCAGGGTCTGATTTCCAGGGCAGCAGAGGGGAGGGTGGACAGTAAGGATGTGGTCCGCGTGGCTTCCTGGTGCTCCAGGGTTGGGGCAGGTGCTCCCTCCGTGGTGGTCAGAGGGGAGGGAGGTGTCTGAGGTTCGGCATTGATGAGTGGAGCAGCGGGGACTTTCCCCCTCCCCGAGCAGGATTCCCAGGAGCCATCACCTCTCATGGGGAGCCAGGGCCAGTGGAGATCACAGGCAGGTGCTTGCTCTAGGAGTCAGGTGGGAGGAGCCCGGGGAGGTGGGGCTGGGTCTGTGATGGCTCACCCTCTCCTTGGGAGGTGGAAATTCTGAAAAAGCTGGTTCTCCTTGCACCCAGGATTCCCCATCTGAATAACGGGGAGCTGCCTGGATCTGATCACCCCAAAGCCCCTTCATTTCTGACCTTCTGGGGCATCTGGGATGCGGCTCATCCTAGATCTGCTCCCCCGTGCAGCCCTCTCAGGCCCTGTCCTGATTGTCCCAATAACTGTAAGGGTTTAAAAAAAAAAAAAAAACCAACAGAGATGGGGGCAGGTGCGTGCAGTTTTGCTCATCCCTCCTGGAATCTCAGCTTAGTAAGACAAAGCCACACTATTTTGGAAAGAACAAAAGTTTACAAACCCCACTGGTTGACAATCGCCTCTGTCTCATGTATAAGAGAAAATCTCTCCATTTTTCTACTAAAAGCAACACCTGGCACAGCTCTGCAGGACCCCCAGACTCCGACCTTGTCCTGCAGGATGTGTGATGAGTAGAGAAAGGAGAACAGGCTGGGTCAGCAGGATCTGGGGCCCAGTCTGACTTGGACACGGGGAAGATGCTGGACTGATGGAGGAGGAAGAGAGGCAGGAGAGATGGAGAGAGGACAGACAGACGTTCCCTTGGCAGCTCTCATTTCTCATTTCCAAGGGTCCCTGAGAATGAGCCCCTCACCCACACCTGCGGGGTCCCTGGGCCGTCTCAGGACTGGAGAAGAAGCTGCTCGGGCCTCGGTGGGATCTGACTGTGATGAGGCTGGAGTGTGCCCCAGACCCGCTCCTTTAGAGAGAAGCACCCCAGCTGTGGGTGCCCCTCACACTGCCCCTCCTGTGCCCATCTGGAGGCTTCTGTGCTCAGGGTACCCCTGAGAATAAGAAGGGGCTGTGCACCTGCTCCCTGAACGAGTTAGGGAATTATTCACAGCTCATCCTTTGTACAACTCATTTCTACTCTGCGTTTTCTATACGCACGTGTCCATCGTTCCTTTTTATCTAAAACTTTTAAAACAATATTTGAATATATAAATTTATAATTGTGTTTGTTGTATGCATTTATTATTTAAAAATCATGAATGATACTCCCCCTTTAATTGGGTCTTGATTTAATTCACACATTCAATGTAGAAACGAATTTCTCATTAATATCAAATCTTCCTCCTTTAGACATTCAAAATGGAAATTTTCTTAATGAATTTAAGAAGTGTTTTGAAATTTTACTCATAAGAATATTGTATGCTCATTTTAACTTAAAGACTTATTCAACATCTTTAACAATTTTTAGGTGAGATATTTGATTTCTTTATCTTTTTTAAAATAAGAAAGAGGTATCCATGAGAAAGCGACTGGTTTGAGCATATTCTTTTAAATTCGTGTTCACTCACTACAGAATCGCTCCTTTCTAATTACTTTTCAGTAGATCTCTTTTAATTTCTGGTAAAATTTATATAAATTATAAAACATGGAAATTTGATTTCTTTATTTCTAAATTGCATAGCAATATTTCTCACTCAAATACTAACATGTATATAACTTCATATTAAGCATATATCTGAAGTTTTACATATATACACATGTTTATGTACAGTTATATACTTACATCTGAATGTGTGTAGGTATATCTAAATACATTTTTATGTGTATTCATCCATATGCTTAATACATTTGACGTGACAGGTCTTTACATGTTTGTTATTGGTTTTCTCAGCTAAATTCACACTTCCTAAAAGCAGAAATATTGATTTATGAAGCTCAGATAGCACCGCCACTTAGCACATGCTTATCTGTGTGTGCGGGTGTGTGTGCACCTGTATTGCATTCTAGGGGTTCCTGCCTGCACGAGGAATTCGTTACCTAGGGATTAAATGGAAGATGAAACCCCAGGTGAAGTGGCTGAGGGCATGAAGGGGAGGCAGGCCCAGACTTTCACCCCTCTGTGCTCCTGACATTCAGGAGCCCCTGAGGTCCAACTCCTCCTCCATGGAGCCTACGTCTTCAGCTGGTGGATACGTGAGACTCTCATCTCCAGGGAAATTGACTGCTGTGGTCCTGCACCTGCTCCTTGCAGCCTGTTAGGGCTCAGAGAGCACACAAGGTCCCAGGATGCACAGAGAGCACCCAAGGTCTCGGTTATTTCTGGACTGGGGACCACTTTCCTTATAGATGCTGAGCTCCTGGGGTGCAGGAAAACTCTCCCAAATGACTCAGGAGCCAAGCTTGGATTTGTAGGGCACAGGAAGTCTGACATAATTAATGAGGAGACTGGAGGGAACCCTGCTACAGCAGAGGAAGGGTTTCTGAGGAACTCCATAAAACTCATGTCAAGAGACACAGGGGAAGAGAAGAATGCAGAGCCCAGGAGCGAGGCGGGCCTCAGGGCTCTTCTCCACTGTTTTGATTCTCAGGAGCAGCTGAGACCCTCAGCCCGTCACAAAACCAGACAGACTCCAAGACTGGTGAGTGAGGAGATGCTCTCCGTTATGGGACTGGCACAGAGGGTCAGGGACTGTCCAGGGGAGGTGGGTGCCCTGGGTGGACATCCAGGGGTCCCGGGGTGATTCTGACCTGCCGTGACCTCTGTGACCTCTTTGTCCACCACCCCTAGGCCAACACCCACAGGATTACACAGTGGAGAATCTCATCCGCATGGGCGTGGCTGGCTTGGTCCTGGTGGTCCTCGGGATTCTGCTATTTGAGGCTCAGCACAGCCAGAGAAGCCCCCAAGATGCAGCCGGCCAGTGAACAGCAGAGACGACAATGCTCCCTTCAGAGTGGTGGAGCCTCAGGGACAGATCTGATGATCCCAGGAAGTTCTGGAGGACAATCTAGGACCTACATTATCTGAACTCTCTGCTGGTCACTTCTAGAGACAGGAATCCATATTTGTGTGCAGGGAAACTGTCTGCGGTGATTCCTAGAAGATCATTAAACTGTGATACATTTTTTTAACTATGAATGTTGACTTTCCTCGAATGGATCCCCCTTTTATACCATCCCCAGACATGAGGCTCCATCCCACAAGGCAGCGTTGGGTCCACACCTCCGCACACCTGCGTGCTCTGGTCCACAGCATGTAACACAGTCTTCCTTATTCCTCATTGTCACACTCCTTGATGTCCCTTACTGAGTCGCCATCTCTTCAGTTCAGAGATCCAAACCTGAACCACCAACTAAGTCAACGACAGATCAAATTCCAACCAGGTAAACATAAATCCACCCTGAGACCCTGACAGCCTCTCTGCACCCTTGGAGCCCTTCCCTCCTTCTCAGATGCTCTGTGTGCAACTTTTCCTGAAATATCACCTCTTGGAATCATCACTCACACATTTCAAGTGACACCACAGCTATGCTGATTCTGAAAAAGACGTCTTTCAAATGCTATTATTGGTGGTATCTACCAATTTCTGTGACATAAATATTTCTTTTCATAGCCCTAATCAAGGTGCCAATAGGTTCTCACTGAATGTAGGGTTGGGAAGTGAGTGACACAGGTGTCTTCACTAAGGAGCACCAGGCACCTGTGGCACATCCCACTGAGAGCTCACCCATATACCTACAGTCCTTTCTGAGGCAATGATCACTTCTGCTTCAGTGTTATGGCACAGGTCAAATGAAACTCTGACACTGCTATCCTAGTATATCCACAAAAGACAGACATATTAATATCTGATGTGAGAGATAACACGGCTCACTTAAAAATCTAAGTACAACATAAGAAAGATGTTGACATAATTGTGCAGGTTCAATGAAAGAATGTTTTGTTCTTTTGTTTTGTTTTGTTTTGTTTTTGAGATGGAGTTTCGCTGTCACCCAGGCTGGAGAGCAAAGGCGCGATCTCGGCTCACTGAAACATCCCCCCTCCCAGGTTCAAGCGATTCTCCTGCCTCTGCCTCTCGAGTAATTGGACTACAGGTGTGCACCATTATTCCCGGCTAATCTTTGTATTTTTAGCAGAGATGGGAATCTCACCATGTTAGTCGGGCTGGTCTTGAACTCCTGACCTCAGGTGATCCGCCCGCCTCGGCCTCCCAAAGTGCTGGGATTACAGGTGTACACCACTGCACCTGGCCGATGGAAGAATTCTTAAATGACTTGTCCTACTTTCTGCTGGTTCAGACACTCCTTGGCTTGGGGCAGTGTTGCGCCAATTTCTGCCTCCATCTTCTCAGCCTACGTCTACCTGGGTACCTCTGTCTTTACACCCATTCTTCTCTGTGTGTCTCTTCTCTTCTTCAGATTATGATATCACTCAGATCAAATTAGGACCCATTCTAATTCATTATGATCTCTTGATCATGACTTAAATGCATTTGCAAAGACTATTTCCAACTATGTTCACATTTATAGCTAATGGAGCTCAGCATTTCAACATGTATATTAGAGGAACAAGTCAATTTATACCAGTGTCTACAAGAAAAGTACTCATAGAAATACATTTATCCAAATACAAAAAGTAGCTGGGGGTGGTGGCACACGCCTGTAAACCCAGCTACTCAGGAGTCTGAGGCAGCAGAATCGCTTCAACCCAGGAGGCGAAGGTTGCAGTGAGCTGAGATCGTGCCATGGCACTCCAGCCTGGGCAATAGAGTGAGACTCTGTCTCAAAAAAAAATGAGAAATACATTTAACCAAAGAGATGCAATAGATACACATTGACAATTTAAAACTACTGCTCAAAGAAATAACAAAAGACCTAAATAAGGAAAACGTCATCCCAGTATCATAAATCAAAAGCTGTAAGGTTAGTTCTGTCCCTCTTCCACGTCCTTCACCCTCCTCCTGCTTTGATAAGGTTTATCGCTAGCTATTCTTTAGGACGTCAGGAATTCAGATAAGATGCTCTCGAGAGAACACTTGCCCAGCAACGGCATCTCCTCCAAAGGACTGACGGCAACTCTGGCTTTGAACCTCTGGAACCAGGGAACTCTGTTTCTAGGCAGCTCTGTCAGCCTCTCCCTCGTTGTTGATAAGAACTTCCTCTACCTCTCTATGTACAGAGAGCTCTCTCTACAGTGCTTTTCCTCTACTCTCACATCACAGGAATCATCAACACAGAAGAAGACTTCTAGGACCAGATGTGTGGGATTTTTTTTTCCCCAGACCCAGTAGCGAACAGCAGCTGGGTGTCCTCTAAGTCAGCTCTGACGCTGTCTACCCAGAGACAGTCCCACATCTCACAGATTAAAGGCTAAGTCCCCAAGATTGTCCCCCACACCATTCCCAAGTGCAGACCTCCAGAACTTCTGATCGACTGGCTTCAAGTTGGGGATCCCATGACCACCACTTTGGGTTTGATTAATTTCCTGTAGCAGCTCACAGAACTCAGAGAAACACTGACATTTCCTGGTTGAATACAAAGCACACTGCAGAGGACACAGATGAAGAGACACATAGCAGGAGGCACGCAGGAAGGGGCGCGGGGCTTCCATGCCCTCCCTGGGCGCCATCCTCCAGGAGCTTCCATGTGTTCAGCCATCCAGAAACTCATGAAACCCAGTCCTCTTGGGCTTTTATGGCAGCTTCATGATGTCAGCATTTCCTCCCACAAGGAACAGAGTGAGACCATCCTCTGGGAGGGTCTTATGAGCCACCATCAGAAAGGCAGGGAACATTCGAGTTGTGCCTTGGGCAGGTGAAGGAAGGGCAGAAGGAGGTCAGAGGCGCCACCTAAGCCCAACACAGCCAACATTCTAACGAAAGACTGTAACAAGCGCTATGGGAGTTATGAACCAGGAACCGTAGGTGAAAACCAGCATATATCCCAACTTCACAATTCCCTCCCCGGATGCACTGTGGCTTGCCATGCCATGCACTCCAGATTATAATCCGTGCTTCTCATTCCCAAATACACTCAAAATCCAGGCAACCCTGGAGCAATGCAACCTTGAATTCCTGGGGTCTCTTATGTGCACACTGTTTTCTTTTCTTTTTTTTTTTTTTTTTTTTTTGAGACGGAGTCTCACTCTGTCGCCCAGGCTGGAGTGCAGTGGCACTATCTCGGCTCACTGCAAGCTCCGCCTCCCGGGTTTACGCCATTCTCCTGCCTCAGCCTCCCCAGTAGCTGGGACTACAGGGGCCCGCCACCTCGCCCGGCTATTTTTTTTTGTATTTTTAGTAGAGACGGGGTTTCACCGTGTTAGCCAGGATGGTCTCGATCTCCTGACCCCGTGATCCGCCCGTCTCGGCCTCCCAAAGTGCTGGGATTACAGGCTTGAGCCACCGCGCCCGGCCACACTGTTTTCAAATAAATGGGGATTAGAACTATTGCATTTGTGAGAAGCAAAACTTGCGTATATGAACAGCGGGCTTTTCCTATATGCAGGTCCAGCAGAGACAATGTCAGGGCTGGAGTACAAGTAAGTTTTGTTACGTGTAGAGGGCACTGAAACGAGCTGCCTGTGTATCCCAAGAAACAACTGTACTGAGAGATCATATTCTCTAGGGGTTTATTATTGTGTTTATTTTTATTTTAGGTTAAAGCTTTGGATAGAACATCCAGTGTCTCCTTGTCCATCTGAAGAACATGCTGCTATGTGGAAGCACATCCTTGAGATCCACAAGGAGACACTGGGCAAGGAGACAAGGATGCCCCACTCTATGGCAGTCCCCCTAATAAATGCTCTATGAACACCCCGGTGTTTAGTGCTTCTTTCTATGGAATCCCAGCAGCTCTATCACTGGACGGTTTGGTGCACTCCTTTGAGGGAACTCCTCTGGGCTGCTTGGGGTCCACTCGAGCCTCAGGTGTGGCTGGAAGACGCAGCCTCCCACCTTGGTCTGGAGCCCTGAGCCCCTCTCTGTCATTGCAGATCCCGAGGTTCCTCTCCCCGCTCCACTCAGTGGCGGAAACCTACACCCTAATGAGCCCTTGATGGTCCCAGGACCCTGTGGCATCTCACCTCTGGCCTCTGTTCTTTCTTGTGGATCCTTCTACACTCGGGGCTTCCACACATCTTTTTCTGCTCATGACATTGATGCTCTGGGTATTTCAGAAATGCCTGATGTACATTTCTCCATTAGGGTCAGATGTGACATCTCAAGTGGACACATCAATCACCTTCACAGACTGTGGAGTCCAACACCAAGATCCTCTCATGTCCCAAACACCTCAGGTCTTACCCTGGTCTGGAAATCAAGCACAAATGAGCCCCTCCCAATGTCCCAGGCACCACTGACCCCACAACCACGGTGACGAGTGGGATTCATGACAACAGTCTGCAAAGGAAGAAGCTGAGGCTCAGAGATGGGACACTACAGACCAAGGTCACATAGGCAGTGGATGAAAACCAGTCATCAAATAAGTATCAACTCCCTCCTCAACTCCTCAAATCAAAGCGCGAACATAAGCCATTGTTCCCAAAATGTTGACCAGGAATTGAGGTGCAGAGGGACGGCCAAGGACGCAAGGGGCACCGAGGAGGCAGGAAAGACTCAGAGGTTTGTTCCTGGGGGGAGGGGGTGTACGCTGTAGCAAAAAAAAAAAAAAAAAGGAGAAGTTGAGAGGGAACTATTGAAAGAAAACCCACAGTCCAGTGCCAAGAAAGAAGTCAACTTTTCTTCCCCTATTTCCCTGCATTTCTCTTCTGTCCTCACTGCCACACACAGCTCAGCCTGGATGGTACAGTCAGTTGTGAGATGCGTCTCTCCTGATCTGAGTCTGCCTGCAGCATGGACCTGTGTCTTCCCTGAAGCATCTCCAGGGCTGGAGAGACCACTGCCATGGTAAGGACCACACAACGTGTGCTGATGGACGGGCTGAAGGAGGGAGGGAGACCTTGGGGGAGGCTGTGAGAAGGAAGGGGAAGCCTCCGCTACCCTCATCTGGAAGGGCAGACACAGGAAGCACCAGTTCTATTTGCCGCTACATCCCGGCTCTCAGTGAGACGAGGATGAACCAGACAGACAGTGGCTGGGGGTCAGGAAAGACCCCATTACAGTCTGACATGTCTGCAGAGGGCCCGGTGCCTGCCCCAACCTCAGCCCTAAGAGAATGAGAGTCAGGATCCTGGGAGGTCAGTTCTGCTTCCTGTGTGGCTGCAGATGACAACACCCCAGGAGAAGGACCCAGCCTCCGAGCGTTCGCACAGGGTGGGAAGGAGGGGAGGCTATTTCTCTCTGTGTGTCTCTGTCCTGCCAGCACCGAGGGCTCCTCCATCCGCACAGCAGGGTGTTGGGAGGAGACGCCATGACCCCCATCCTCACGCTCCTGATCTGTCTCGGTGAGATTTGAAGAGGGAGGGGAGATTCTAACCTAGGAGGGGCCTCACCCCACAGCCAAACTCTGGTGCATAAGGAGACCCCAGGGGCTCACAAAGATCCCAGGGAGGGGAGGACCTGCTCAGGCTTCAGGGGCAAATCTCTCACGGGGAACTCTCTTCCAGGGCTGAGTCTGGGCCCCAGGACCCGCGTGCAGGCAGGTGAGTCTGTCCCCAGCTGTCCCAGGTCCCTCCTACTCACTGGGGACAAGGGGCCACCCCCGTGCAGCTGGGGACGGGGATTAGCAGATCTGGGCTGACTGATGGGGGCGTCTGGAGGGTCCTGCAGCCAACAGCTGAGATCTGTTGGGTGGGAAATGACTTAGAATCCGACCTCTGATTTCCTTTTAGGAATCCTCCCCAAGCCCATGCTCTGGGCTGAGCCAGACCGTGTGATCACCCAGGGGAGTCCCGTGACCCTCAGGTGTCAGGGAAACCTTGAAGCCCTGGGGTACCATCTATATAGGGAGAGAAAATCAGCATCCTGGATTACATCGATACGACCAGAGCTTGTAAGGAAGGGCCAGTTCCCCATCCCATCCATCACCTGGGAAGACGCAGGGCGGTATCGCTGTCAGTATTACAGCCACAGTTGGTGGTCAGAGCACAGCGACCCCCTGGAGCTGGTGGTGACAGGTGAGAGGACACTCAGGGGTCCCAGCCGCAGGCTCTGTCCTCAGGAAGGGGGTCAGCTCTCAGGGGTGTCTCACTCTCACAGCCCAGCCCTGGGGATGATGTAGGAGGTGTGAGCTCCATTTAACACGGTGCCTCCTTCTCTCCCAGGAGCCTACAACAAACCCACCCTCTCAGCCCTGCCCAGCCCTGTGGTGGCCTCAGGATGGAATGTGACCCTCCAGTGTGTCTCACGGGTGGCATTTGACGGCTTCGTTCTGTGTAAGGAAGGAGAAGATGAACACCCACAATGCCTGAACTCCCAGCCCCGTACCCGTGGGGCATCCCAGGCCGTCTTCTCCGTGGGCCCCGTGAGCCCGAGTCGCAGGTGGTCGTACCAGTGCTATGGTTATGACTCAAGCTTTCCCTATTTGTGGTCTTTACCCAGTGATCTCCTGGAGCTCTTGGTTTCAGGTGAGAAATTCACAGCATTGCCTGGAGTTCCCTGAGTCTCCAGGCAGGTGGGGAGGAGCCGCGTCTCAGGGCAGCGCCAGGTGGGATGATGTTGGGACGAGAGGGCTCAGGGCTCCTGGGGCCAGAGACACAGGAAGATCAGCAGTGGTGAGGCCCAGGGGGAGAGGGAGGGTTTGTGGGGAAGCCTGAGGGTCGCTCCTGGAAACCGTGACCACCTTTTCCCAGGTGTTTCTAAGAAGCCGTCACTGTCAGTGCAGCCGGGTCCTATCGTGGCCCCTGGGGAGAAGCTGATCCTCCAGTGTGGCTCTGATGCCGGCTATGACAGATTTGTTCTATACAAGGAGCGGGGACGTGACTTCCTCCAGTGCCCTGGCCAGCAGCCCCAGGCTGGGCTCTCCCAGGCCAACTTCACCCTGGGCCCTGTGAGCCACTCCCACGGGGGCCAGTACAGATGCTACGGTGCACACAACCTCTCCTCCGAGTGGTCGGCCCCCAGTGACCCCCTGGACATCTTGATCTCAGGTGAGGAACCCTGTGGGTTCAGTCAGGGACGCAGGCTCTGCTCAGGCCCTGCTGGGGAACTCCAGCTGGTGATGGCCGGGATGAGGGGTGGGGGTCCCAAGGGAGGGAGAGACAGACAGAGACAGGGATGGGTGGGGAGGGGGAGACTCAGAGAAAACAGAGACAGAGACTGAGGGTCCCAGAGAGAGCCCTGGGGAGGTCTCAGCTCAGAACAAGGTGGGGCAGTCCCTCACCCATCCTTCTTCTCTCCAGGACAGACCCATGCCAGACCCTCCCTCTCAGTGCAGCCGGGCCCCACAGTGGCCTCAGGAGAGAACGTGACCCTGCTGTGTCAGTCACAGGGATGGATGGACACTTTCTTTCTGACCAAGGAGGGAGCAGCTGATGCCCCCCTGCATCTGAAATCAAAGCACCGGTCTCATAAGTACCAGGCTGAATTCCCCATGGGTCCTGTGACCTCAGCCCACGCGGGGACCTACAGGTGCTACGCCTCATTCAGCTACAACCCCTACCTGCTGACTCACCCCAGTGAGCCCCTGGAGCTCGTGGTCTCAGGTGGGGGCCCTGACCCTGTCCTCTCTGAAGTCAAAGGCTCAGCTCAGGCCCTGCCCCAGGAGAGCTCTGAGCTGGGATGGAGTGAGCAGGGATCTGAGCGGGGCTTAGCCAGAGGGGCACTCACCCTCAGAGGGAAGGAGGACAACAGGGCCCTCCCAGGCATGCCGACACTCAGCGGCCCGCCAGCATCATGAAGAGGAGAAGTGGGTGGAGGGAGGGGCCTGAGGAGGCCACAGGGCCCATGTAGAGAAATTTGGTTTGAGGTGGGAACTTCAAGGAAGCCCCGCTCCTCAGCCTCGTCTCTTTCGTTTACCCAGGACCCTCTGGGAGTCCCAGCCTCCCACTCACTGGTCCCACCCCCACACCTGGTGAGTCCCTGAGGCCTCTGGGCTCGGAGGGAGCACGGCCTCCCCCACATTTCCCAGAGTCCCATTCCCCTCGGGGACTCAAGCTCGGGCTTCCATCTTGGGAGCTGGGCAGAGCCAGAGGAGGGGCCACAGGCTCCCAGGGGCTCTGGGGCTGGGCCGGTGAGGGGCGGGGTCAAGGCAGAGGGACGTGTTGGGGCCCAGCCTGGGGGAGGAGCAGCCGGGCTGACATGGGGGGCAGGGCAGCCCCAGCCCTCACCTTCCCATCCTGACCCAGCAGGCCCTGAGGACCAGTCCCTCAACCCCACGGGGTCGGATCCCCAGAGTGGTGAGTGACGGCTCTGAGAGGAAGGTGGGCGGGGTCCGGGGAGGCAGGGGTGGATTCTGTCCTAGGTTCAGGCTCCTCTGAAGATGGTGACGTGGACAGGCCCCTCCCCTGCCTGGGCCTCAGTTTCTCCAGGTGTAAAGGAGAGAGGCCTGCGGGTGGGAACGTTCCTTTCAGCTCTGACTCCCAGCTGTGACCTCCTGGGAGAGGAGGCCTCCCAGGGAAGCCTCCCAGACCCGATTCCACAGGGGCCTGTCCTGTCCCACCTGCAGCAGTGACGGTGACCTGGGGCAGGGGAGGGGAGCAGGGCTGTGGTTCAGGATGGTCAGGCTCTTTCCCTGCATCTCTGGGGCTCAGCTCTGGTGCAGGGAACAAGGGCTGCGGGTCAGACTCCCAGGTTCCCTTCCCAGCTCTGCCACTTCCCGGCTGGGGGTCCTGGGGCAGGCGATTCACTTCTCTGAGCCTCAGTTTTCCATCTGTAAGGTGGGTGGGTTGTGTTTTCATTCCGTGCTGTACGACTGTTGTGGGGGTTGGAGGTGGTGAACAGAATGTCCAGCACACAGTAGGAGCTCATGTCAATGACATCACCCCCATTTCTGATGTCATCATGCTCAAGGTCTGGGAAGGCACCTGGGGGTTGTGACCGGTGTCTTGGTGGCCTTCGTCCTGCTGCTCTTCCTCCTCCTCCTCCTCTTCCTCGTCCTCCGACATCGACGTCAGGGCAAACGTTGGACATCAGGTGAGTAGGGA
Organism: Macaca nemestrina; assembly: GCF_043159975.1. Classification (NCBI taxonomy): domain Eukaryota; kingdom Metazoa; phylum Chordata; class Mammalia; order Primates; family Cercopithecidae; genus Macaca; species Macaca nemestrina. The sequence continues at coordinate 64,334,420 of NC_092144.1, read as the reverse complement.
AGGGGGCACCCCATGGGCCGACCGAGGGTGGGCTCAGGGTGCAGCCAAAGGGAATCCAAACCACTGGGCAAATGCAGCTTTGAGGAACTGTTCCAGCATTTCTCACCAGGCGAATGGAGAAAGCACTTAATGTCAGTCCCATCTACAAATGTAAAGTGTCCTTCGGGCTCTGTCCATCTCATGGGGCGTTTGGAACACGGAGGCAGGAGTGTTTTCCGGTTTCCTTCCTTACCTTCGAGCTGTGTGGGGGGGGCAGGGGGCTCCGATGTTCCCAGGGCTGAGGCTCTGTCCTTCTTCCCCCAGCCCAGAGAAAGGCTGATTTCCAACATCCTGCAGGGGCTGTGGAGCCAGAGCCCAGAGACAGAGGCCTTCAGAGGAGGTAATTCTGCCCGAAGACCCCAGACTCCCACTGGGCCCCCGTACACTGCCCCTAAAGCTCCCGTTCCTCCCCCAGGTCCAGCCCAGCTGCCGACACCCAGGAAGAAAACCTCTGTGAGTGACAGGAAGAGGCGACCAGCCAGGAGGAGATGGGGGAGGCGACCAGCCAGGAGGAGATGGGGGAGGCGACCAGCCAGGAGGAGATGGGGGAGGCGACCAGCCAGGAGGAGATGGGGGAGGCGACCAGCCAGGAGGAGATGGGGGAGGCGACCAGCCAGGAGGAGATGGGGGCCCCAAAGTTTCCGTAGCAATGGGGAAAGGGGCACAGGCTGGAAAGGGTCTGGGGTTCAGGGTGAGATGATCTCACCCCACACTGTGGGACCTCGGGAACATCGCAGCCCCTCCCTGCATCGCAGTGGCCCCGTGTGGGAGCTGGGCAGGGGCCCGCAGGACTGAGAGGTCTCAGGGAACCTTCCGAGGAGACAAACCCCTTGCTCTGCCCCAGCAGATGCTGCCGTGAAGGACACACAGCCTGAGGACAGGGTGGAGCTGGACAGTCGGGTGAGACCCCGCCCCTGTCCCGGGCACCAAAGGCCTCCTGGTGCCAGATCTAATCCTGCAGGACTTCTCCGTCCTCCTTCCCCTGGCTCTCAGCATCGTCAGGGGTGGACCCCTCCTTGTCCAGCACGCTGCCTCCCGCCTGCTGTGACCTCACTCTCTCCTGCTGTCCTGGGACCTCACGGGCCTCCTTCTGGGTCCCCTTCCCGCTCCTCCTCCTCTGTTTGGCCGTCTGGTGGTTAGAGCGCTCCCCAGGCCTCAGGAGGATGAGGAATAGATGAACCACCCCGGTCCCCTGGGCTCCCTTCATTCATTCATCCAGCGAGTGTTCCCAGGGAGCTCACTGTGGATCAGGCTCCCTGTGGGAGCTGCAGACACAGCAGGGAGCAGAGCCACCCCTGCCTCTGGAGCTCACCTCATGGTGGGAAACAAAATGCAAATAAATGCAGTGTCCAGCAGTGCAGCGTGCTGTAAGAAACATAAACCAGGGAAAGGGCAGAGAGTGTGGGGCAGTGGGGCCAGTCTGAATGTAAGGGGAGGGCTGTCTGCTCAGCTGTCATCTGAGAAGCCTGGATGGAGGGGGCCACAGGATCCTCTAATGGACGAGCCCCTGCAGGCAGAAGAAACAGCCGTGCAAAGGCCCCGAGGCAGCAGCGAGCTCTTGCAGGAAGGCCGTGTGAGGCTGCAGCCAAATGGGCAAGGTCAGAGTGAGGAGGAGAGGCCAGAACCACAGGGAGGGAGCGGCCAGACCCTCCACGGCCTTAGGGCGTCCCTGAGATTCCATCAGGAAAGGGATGTAGTCGAATCATCCTGGGAACAGTGAAGAAAATTGACTCCAGGGGGTCAGGGGGACTCAAGGACACCCCCCACCAGTGTCTTTCTCCAGCAGAGCCCACACGATGAAGACCCCCAGGCAGTGACATACGCCCAGGTGAAACACTCCGGACCTAGGAGAGAAATGACCTCCCCTCCCTCCCCACTGTCCGAGGAATTCCTGGACACAAAGGACACACAGGCGGAAGAGGACAGGCAGATGGACACTGAGGTGAGTCCTTTCCTCTCCAGGCCCCCAGGCCTCCCCCACCCCCACCACGTTCCTTCCCTCTCACTCTCCCCCACTGCAGGCTGCTGCATCTGAAGACCCCCAGGATGTGACCTACGCCCAGCTGCAGAGCTTGACCCTCAGACGGGAGGCAACTGAGCCTCCTCCACCCCAGGAAGGGGAACCTCCAGCTGAGCCCAGCGTCTACGCCACTCTGGCCATCCACTAACCTGGAGGGGACCCAGACCCCACACTCAGCAGAAGGAGACTCGGGACTGCTGAAGGCACGGGAGCTGCCCCCAGTGGACAGCAATGAACCTCAGTCAGCCTGGACCTCTGGGAACTTTGGGAATCGCTTGATTCTGTAGTCTAAATAACTAATATCCCTACATTTTTAAATTAAACAACAGACTTCTCAATAATCAATGAGTTAACTGAGAAAACTAAAATCAGAAGTAAGAATGTGCTTGAAACTGAATCACAATATAAATATTACACACCACACAATGAAATGGAAAAACTACAAACCACAAATGAAAAAAGTAGAAAAGAAAAAACAAAACAAAACAAAACACTAGGAAATGAACGACGTTGGCTTTCGTATCAGGAATTTAGAAAAAGAATAACAAATTATCCCAAATGAAGGTGTGAGAAAGGGAATAATAAGAAAAAGCAGAGTTGCTCATGAGGAAACACCAAAACGTGAAAATTCCACAAAGCCAGTGAAGCTGATTCTTGAAAATATTAATTACACTCATAAATCCTAACTACATTGAGCAAGAAAAAGAAAGAGCAGGCACGCATTTCCATGTGGGCGCGAAGAAGCAGACAGCCCGGCAGACCCTACACACATTTTCAAAAACTAACAACAGAACAGGGTGCAAACCTATGCCAATATACTAGAAAATGCAGATTAAATAGATGAAATATTCAAAACTGGAGTTTACTTAATGAACGTAAGAGTGATCAGAGAATCTGACTCATTTTAGATGTGTGTGTGTGTGTGTGTGAAATATACTGACTAATAAAAATGTTCCCATGGTATAAACTCCAGTTCACGAAGCTTCATTGGTGATTTTTTTACAAATATTGACACACTAATGAAATGCACAAACACACCCAGAGCGTCACAAATGTTTCTTGAGAATAGAAAAATAGGCAATGTGCCTGGGTGCGGTGGCTCACGCCTGAAATCTCAACACATAGGGAGGCAGAGGCGGCAGATTACTTGAGGCCGGGAGTTCAAGACCAGCCTGGCCAACATGGTAAAACCCCATCTCTTACTAAAAATACAAAAATTAGCCAGACATGGTGGCTAACGCTGCAATCCCAGCTACTGGGGAGGCAGAGGCAGGAGAATCATTTGATCCCAGGAGGTGGAGGTTGCAGTGAGCTCAGATCCCACCCCTGCACTCCAGCCTGGTCCATAGAGCCAGACTCTGTCTCAAAAAATTAAAAAAATAAAAAAGTCATCACATATAAAATGGAATTTTCCATTCTATAAAAGGCACGTTTTAAACTCTACAGTTTTTTTATTTCAAAATAATATTTTTATTTTGTTTTAACGTTTTACTTTATTTTATTTGGCAATTTAAAAGTCTACATATTTAGGGTGTACAACATGATATTTTAGTATATATGAATACCCTGTGAAATCAGTAGGTCAAGTTAATTAACATATCTGTAATATCACGTAGTTATCTTTTTGTTAAGAGAACATTTAAAATCTACTTTTTTTTTTTATTTGAGACGAAGTTTCACTCCTGTTGCCCAGGCTGGAGTGCAGTGGCACAATCTCAGCTCACCGCAACCTCCACCTCCCAGGTTCAAGCAATTCTCCTGCCCCAGCCCCCCGAGTAGCTGGAATTACAGGCATGCACCATCACACCCGGCTAATTTTGTATTTTTAGTAGAGACGGGGTTTGTCCATGTTGGTCAGGCTGGTCTTGAACTCCTGACCTCGTGATTCACTCACCTTGGCCTCCCAGAGTGCTAGGATTATAGGTGTGAGCCACAGCGCTCGGCCCTAAAATCTACTTTCTTACCAATGTTCGCGTATACAATCCATTGTGAGCAACTGTAGTCACCGTATTGTACAACAGATCTGCTAAACTCACTCCTCCTGTCTAACTGAAACGCGGTATCTTTCCATGCAGCTCTCTGATTCCACCCCCGCCCCCTCAGCTCCCAGGAACCACCTTCAACTCTACTTCCATGAGCTGAACTGGGGCAATCCACACGTAAGGGAGATCAGGCAGCAGGGGTATTCCTGTGTCTTCTTTACTCCACCTGGCGTGATGTCCTCGAGGCTCATCCATGTCACAAATGAAACGATTTCCTTCTTCTAGAAAGCTGAGTAGTTTTTCGCTGTGGATACTCTGAGCACTTCCTTTTCTGTATCCACTCGCCTGCTGGTGGACCCTTGGGTGGGTTCCACGTCTTGGTTATGGTGACTAAAGCTGTCATGAATATGGGAGGGCGGGCATCTCTTCAACATACTGATGTCGTTTCCTTTAGATACGCACCCGGCAGTGAAATTGTTGCAGCATAGGGCAGTTCTGATTGTTAACTTCTGAAAAACATCTATGGTATTTTTGCGGTCATTGTACTCATTTACATTACCACTAGCAGAGTGCAGGGTTCCATTTTTCCACTTTCTCGGCAACACTTGCTACTCTGCTTTTTTTTTTTTTTTTTAGATAGACCCATGCTCTGTGACCCAGGCTAGAGTGCAGTGGCGTGATCTTGGCTCACTGCAACCTCCGCCTCCCGGGTTCAAGCAATTCTCCTGTCTCAGCCTCCCAAGTAGCTGTGACTACAGACGCCTGCCACTATGCCCGGCTAATTTTTTTGTATTTTTAGTAGAGACAGAGTTTCACCTTGTTGGTTAGGCTGGTCTTGAACTCCTGACCTCAGGTGATCCACCCGTCTGAGCCTCCCAAAGTGCTGAGATTACAGGCGTGAGACACCGTGCCCGGCCTATTCTTTTTCATAGTAACCATCCTAACAGACGTGAGGTTATAGCTTGTTGAAGTTTATATGTATATATGTATATTTATATATGAAAAAGTATGCATTCATATGGATACATCCATACGTACATATGCACATATGTACAGATACGTATGTACATATATGCATGTGTATGTATATATATACACATATGTATACACATGCATGTGTAAAAAGTGAAATTTTGCAGTGAGATATCACCTCACAGCTATTACATTGCCTGTTATGAAAATGGTAGAAGATCAGATTGTTGAGCATGGGGAGAAAAGAAAATCTTTACATACCATTGGTGGATGTGTAAATTAATACAGCCATTTTAGAAAACAGTATGGAAGCTTCTCAAAAAACTAAATGTGCAACCACCGTGTAATCCAGCAAACCCAGAGGAAATGATATTGACACACAGAAGAGATGTCCACACTCCTAAGTTCAGCACGATTCACAATTGCCAAGTTTCACAAACAATTCTATATTTTTGAATAAGGATTCATTTCTGCTCTCCCTGTAGAGAAAACGGGCCCTAATTACACATTAGCTGAACTCTGAGTACTCACCCATGGATGTATCTGTGAGGGCGCATGGTCACGTGTGTGTGTGTGTGTTTCGGTGTGTGGTTTTCCCAGTCTGAGTACTCACCCACGTGTGTGTCTCTGAGGGTGCATGTGCACGTGTGTGTAAGTGTGTGTTTTAGTGTGTGGTTTTTCCCATTTTTCCTCCCTCGAGGGTATCACATTACACATTTTGAATCCTGTGATCTTCCAACTAAGTTTCATCATTTAGAATTGCTTTCACTGAGTGTGAAAACAGTAAAAAAAATTTTAATTGTGGCTCTGGAAATACCTTCCTTTCCCTTTCACTCTCTATCAAGATTTGTGAAATTTTTTAAAAATTTATTCTTATTTTAAGTTCTGGGGTGTATGTGCAGGGTCTGCAGGTTTTTTACACAGGTAAACGTGTGCCGTGGTGGTTTCCTGCACCTACCAACCCATCACCTAGGTATTAAGCCCAGCATGCATCAGCTATTTTTCCTAATCCTCTCCCTTTCCCAACCCCACCTCCTCCAGCAGGCCCCAGTGTGTGTTGTCCCCCTCCCTGTGTCCACGTGATCTCCTTGTTCAGCTCCCACTTATAAGTGAGAACATGCAGTGTCTGGTTTTTTGTTCCTGCGTTAGTTTGCTAAGGATAATGGCTTCCAGCTCCATCCATGTCCCTGACAAAGACATGATTTTGTTCCTTTTTATGGCTGCATAGTATTCCATGGTGTATATGTGCCACATTTTCTTTATCCAGTCTATCGTTGATGGGCATTTGGGCTGATTCCATGTCTTTGCTACTATGACTAGTGCTCCAATAAACATACGGGTACATGTATCTTTGTAATAGAATCATTTACATTCCTTTGGGTACATACCCAGGGACTGCTGGGCCAAATGGTATTTCTGGTTCCAGATCTTTGAGGAATCGCCACACCATCTTCCACACTGGTTGAACTAATTACATTCCCACCAACAGTGTAAAAGTGTTTCTATTTCTCTGCAACCTCACCACCATCTGTTTCTCCTTGACTTTTTCATAATCGCCATTCCAACTGGTGTGAGATGGTATCCCATTGTGGTTGGTTTTGACTTGCATTTCTCTAATGATCAGTGATGTGGAGCTTTTTTTCATGTTTATTGGCTGCATAGATGTCTTCTTTTGACAAGTGTTTGTTCATGTCCTTTGCCCATTTATTAATGAGTTTGTTTCATTCTTGTAAATGTGTTTAAGTTCCTTGTAGATTCTGGATGTTAGACCTTTGTTAGATGGACAGATTGCAAAAAGGGTCTCTCATTCTGTAGCTTGTCTACTTGCTCTGATAAGGGTTTCTCTTGCTGTGCAGAAGCTCTTTAGTTTAATTTGATCCCATTTGTCAATTTTAGTTTTCGTTGCAATTGCTTTTGGTGATTTTGCCATGAAATCTTTGCCCGTGCCTATGTCCTGAATTATATTAAATAAAGCATAAGGAAAAAGATGTAGAAGGGAAAGTACATGTAATGGTTAAGGTGACTACGGCCAACCCGTCCCCGTTTCTCAAGATGAAGCCTGACGTGTTGGGTTTAATGTGTGAGACAAGCTGCCAACAGGTCGTTTACCTTTGTCTTTAGTAATTTGGGTTAACATAGAATTCTTCGCTCACCATGAATTTCTGAAGGCATTTCTTTAGTATCTCCTGGTGCTGAATTTGGTGTTGGAAGTTCCAATCCCAATGAGCATGCAAATCCATTGGAAATAATTTGCATTTTTACCAAGAAATAATTTTAGGATTTGTGTTGTTGTTGTTGTTGTTGTTGTTTCCAGGCCAGACCTCTTTGTATTTTTTTAATGAGTTGAAAATCATGTAATATAAAAATAACATTTTAAAACCCACAATTCAGGCCAGGCGCAGGGGCTCATGCCTGTAATCCCAGCACTTTGGGAGGCCGAGGCAGGTGGATCACTTGAGGTCAGGAGTTTGAGACCAGCCTGGACAACATGGTGAAACCCTGTCTCTACTAAAAGTACAAAAATTAGCCAGGCGTGGTGTCGCACACCTGTAATCCCAGCTACTCAGGAGGCTGAGACAGGAGAATTGCTTGAACCCAGGAGGCAGAGGTTGCAGTGAGAGGAGATTATGCCACTGCATTCTAGCCTGGGCAACAGAGTGAGACTCTGTCAAAAAGAAAAAATAAAAAAAGCCCCGCAATTCAGCCTAGGATATGTGTATTAAATTTACATTCGATCTTTTTCTTAGGATTGGCTTGGTATTCATGCTCTTTTTTGGTTCCATATGAATTTTAGGATTTTTTTTCTAATTCTGTGAAAAATGATATTGGCATTTTGATGGGAATTGCATTGAATATGAAGATTGCTTTGGGCAGTATGATCATTTTCACAATACTGATTCTTCCAATCCATGAGCATGGGATATATTTCTGTTTTGCTGTGCCATCTACGATTTCTTTCAGCAGCGTTTTACTGTTCTTCTTGTAGAGATCTTTCACCTCCTTGGTTAGGTATCTGCTTAGGTATTTTTAATTTTTTGCAACAGTTGTACAAGGAATTGAGTTTTGCAGCAACTTGGATGAGCTGGAGGCCATTATTCATGACACCACATCCAGCTAATTTTTGTATTTTTTGTAGAGAAGAGTTTTTGCTGTGTGGCCCAGGCTAGTCTTGAACTCCTGGGCCCAAGAGACCCACCCGCCTTGACCTCCCAAAGTGCTGGGACTGCAGGCATGAGCCACGGTGCCCGGCCCATCATAGCACTTTTGATCATGAGGACAATTCCTCCTTCTTGTCATTCTTGGACACATGCTTCCCACATGCCTCACCTTCCAGAGAGGGTTTCTACCAGGGCTGTGCTGGGAGCTAAGGCTGGAAAAGGGGAGATGGTGCCACCCGCCAGTGCCACATGAGTCTGCTCAGGGCTGTCACCAGCAGGGGAGGGTCCAATGTGAGCCTCAGGCTCGCATGTGGGACAGACGCCCATGTGTGATAACGCTGCAGTGAATCTGTTTCGCACACATGGAGGAGGCGGCTCAGGGGTGACCATGGACCTGAGTCAATGGGCAGAGATACCCCAGTGCCATCCACAAACACAGGGGAGGAGGAGCCACAACTCCCCACTTCCGTCCAAAACCATGATCCCTCCCTGAGTGTGAGGGCCCGGGGGTTCTCCTCTGTCTCATACAGAGGTGGAAACCTCCCCCTTAGTGACCGCCTGACATCGCAAGTCACCAGCACCACTCAGCTCTGACCTCTTCTGCTTCTTAAGGTTTCCTGCCTATGACAGGAAGTTTCATTTCTCATTTTCTTCGTAGGACTGTGGCTGCATATTTCAGACACATTGTAAACAGGTTTTCCCAGTGCTGGGAGCAGATGTGGGCTGTTGAGCACGTCAGTCGCTCACTGTGACTGCACAGTCCAACACCAGCATCCACACATGCGTCCACCCCTCGAGTCTTAACCCGCTCTGGAAATGTGCCATGACCGAGGCCCTCCCATGACCCAGGCACAACTGGCCCCCGAACCGCTCAGGAGGGGGGTTCATGACAACAGGCCCCAAATGAGGAAACCGAGGCTCAGAGATGGGACTTACTGCCCAAGGTCATGCAGGCAGGGGTGAAGGTCAGCAATTCAGAAAAAATTAACTCCCTATCCCACCCCGAAATCAGAACTCAAGACTAAGTACTTGTTTCCAAACCCTTGAAGGCAGACTGAGATGCAGGGGAATGCCCAAGGAAGCGGGATTGGGGGTGGGAGCGACACCGAGGAGGCAGGAATGACTCAGAGGTTACTTTTAAGGGAGGGGGAGGTGAACACTGTTAAAAAATAAGAAAAAAAAAAAAGGAGGGAAGTCTAAGAAGGAAACTGGAAGAAATAAAACCCAGACTCCAAAGACAAAAGAAGAGTCAGCATTTCTTTATTTCTTCTTTTTTCTCATTGCCATTTGCAGCTCAACTTGAAGTTCACAGCCAGGTGTGCGACGCGTCTCTGCTGATCTGAGTCTGCCCTGCAGCAGGGACCTGCAGCTTCCCTGAAGCATCCCCAGGGCTGGGCCGCCATGGTAAGGATCCCACAATGCTGTGTTGATGGACGGGCTGAAGGAAGGAAGGAGACCCCACGGGGAGGCTCTGAGAAGAAGAACAAGGCCCCAGTGACCCTCACTTGGACAGGACAGACTCAGAAAGGTGCTGGGTCTATTGGCTCCTATGTCCTGAGGTGAGATAAGGACCGATGGGGTAAATAGCAGAAAAGGGTCAGGGAGATACCATCTCTGTATGAAGTATCTGAAGAGAGCCTGGTGCCTGCCCCAGCCCCAGCCTTGGGGAAATGGAAGCCAGCCTCCCGGAGAGGGCAGTTCCCCTTCCTGTGGGGCTGCTGACGGGACAGCCTCATGACGGAGAACCCAGGCTTCCAGTAGATTTACTCCACCCAGGAACTGTGGCCTCCTCCATTTGCACAGCCAGGGGCTGTGGGAGGAGACGCCATGACTCCCACACTCACGCTCCTGATCTGTCTTGATGAAATTGAAAGAGGGAGCGGGGAGACTGTAGCCTGGGAGGAATCCCACCTCACAACTTGGTCCTGATTGAATAGGAGACCCCAGAGGTTCGCAGAGATCCCAGGGTGGGGAGGATCCGCCCGGGGTTCAGGAGGCGAATCTCTCGCAGTAAGTTCCGGGACCCCCTCCCTAGTGCCGCTCCTGTGCCTCAGTGGGATTTGGAGAGGATGCCTTAGATTAGAGGGTGTTGTGTCTTTCAGCAACAAAACCATACGAAAAACACCTGGACACTTCACGTCAGTGGATAAAGCATTATCTTGTGCCAAATCAGGACCAAACTGCACTGAAATTTAGGGCTCACACTACAGTCACTCACCTTTGAGGAAAAGCATCCCAGGTTGGTGCCTGTCTCTGTGATAAACGTCTCCCTTCCTGGCTACAGGCAATGGGTTAAAGTAACACTGGCTGAAGAGACACTATATTCACCTGATGATTATACTGAAAAATAGCCATAAAATTGTTCCCTCCAAATCCAGTTCCCTTTATGACAAGTCTCAAAAGAAGATACACAAACGGTCCACAAACATATGAAAAACGTGTGTGTGTGTGTGTGTGTGTGTGCATGGAATACCACTCAGCCATAAAAAGGAACAAAATAATGGCATTCGCAGCAACCTAGATGAAGTTGGAGACCATTATTCTAAGTGGAGTAATTCAGGAATGGAAAACCAAACATCGTCTCTTCTCATAAGTGGGAGCTAAGCTATGAGGATGTAAAGGCACAAGAATGATATAATGGACTCCGGGGACTCACAGGGAACAATGGGAGGGGGATGACGGATAAAAGACCACACACTGGGTACAGTGTACACTGCTCGGGTGATGCATGCACCAAAATCTCAAAAATCACCACTAAAGAACTTATTCCTGTAACCAAACACCACCTATTCCCCAAAAACTATTGAATTTTTTTAAAAAACCAATAAATAAAAATAAATTTATCACATTAACAACAACAATGACAAAAACCCAATTTCACGTAGAATCATGTTTTCATGGTCTATGCATGTTATAACATGTCACTGGTCTTTGTTACCTTATGTGACTGAAGAATATTCCATTCTACAGCTGTATCACATTTTGTTTATGCATTCACCAATTGATGGACATTTGAGTTGCTTTCACTATTTAGCTATCATGAATAATGACACAAAAGGACATACATTTGTTGTTTTTTTTCCACTTTTGAAAGGTTATAATTATTTTATTTTATTTTATTTTATTTTATTTTGAGACAGAGTCTCACTCTGTTGCCCAGGCTAGAGTGCAGTGGTGTGATCTCAGCTCACTGCAACCTCTGCCTCCTGGGTTCCAGCAATTATTGTGCCTCAGCCTCCCAAGTAGCTGGGATTACAGGCGTGCGCCACCACAGGTGTCTATTTTTTTTTTTGTATTTTAGTAGAGACAGGGTTTCACTGTGTTGGTCAGGCTGGTCTCGAACTCCTAGCCTCAAGCCTTCCATTCGCCTCAGCCTCCCAAAGTGCTGGGATTACAGGTGTGAGACACCACACCGTGCCAAAAGGTTATAATCATTTAAATTCGAGTTGCAACTGTATGCTTACAATTCTCTACATTTAGATTATGGTCAATCTGGAACATAATGCATCTTAATTAAGTTGCCACTGATGTATATAGAAGGCTAAAAGGAGAATTTTTTTTTTTTTTTTTTGAGACAGAGTCTTGCTCTGTCACCCAGGCTGGAGTGCAGTGGCTGGATCTCAGCTCACTGCAAGCTCCGCCTCCCGGGTTTACACCATTCTCCTGCCTCAGCCTCCCGAGTAGCTGGGACTACAGGCGCGCACCACCACACCCGGCTAATTTTTTGTATTTTTAGTAGAGACAGGGTTTCACCATGTTAACCAGGATGGTCTCGATCTCCTGACCTCGTGATCCGCCCGTCTCGGCCTCCCAAAGTGCTGGGATTACAGGCATGAGCCACCGCGCCCAGCAAAAAAGGAGAATTTTTATTCACATCTAGTAGAGTAATCAACCATAAAATCATTAGTTACTTTCAACTTAATAACTAATTGACATTTCCCAAATGAGCTGTCCTTAATCCTGATAATTCTTTATTTTTTTTTAATATATTTGCCACAGGACGCTGATTTGCAATAGGAGTCACGATGGGAATAACCAAAATTGAGTAAATGTGACAAAAGATTGACAAAATGTTTCACACCCTTAAATTACATCACGTCGAGAATGAGGAGAAAGCGTTGCAAAAAGGAGACTACTGCAATGCTACTTACAATCTTGCAATAAAACTGGCAAAGCATCCATATCAAGAGAGTTCTCCTCTCACTTCCAACTTTTTCCCCTCAAAAACAATTTGAATCTCTTTGGCACCCAAAGTCTCACAGGTCAATAAAGGTTCTGCTAGATTCTTATGCTCCTCTGCATGAGTTTTCAAGATAAGTTTCGCTCATTTGTATGAGTCCCTTAGAAGGGTTCTTATCTCATGTTCAATGGCAGATTGAGTTTCTGGACTTAGTCTCCCTGTATCACTGTAAGTCATAACTCCAAGATTTCCACTAATTCCAAATTTGATAACTATCTGCTTTGCTATTTTAGTGACATTAGCAAAATCACTGGAAGCACCTGTTGTAATATGGTCAGTTCCAAATATAAGCTCCCCGGCCACTCTTGCTCCCATACTAATGTCCATTTGTGCAAGCAGCTGGGCTTGTTTCATTCCATCTGTCATCACCAGGTAACAGGGACACATGTCCAAATATTGGCCCTTGTGGCATGATTGTAGCTTTGTTGATAGACATTGCATCTTTTGTGTAATATGCAATAATGGCATGACCAGATTCATGGTACGTTGCGATGGATTTGCTTTTGTTATCAATTTCTATGCTTCTTCTGTCAGGCCACATTATAATTTTGTCTTTGGAAAACTTCAGTTCCTTCATGGTAACCACTTCTTTTCCATCAACAGCTACAAAAGGATGTATATTTGGTGTGATTTCATTCATATGAAATGTCCAGAATAGACAAAGCCATAGAAACAGAAAGTAGTCTAGTGATTTAAGGCTGAGGGAAGGGGAGAATTAGGACTGAGTACTTAAGAGGTTCTTTCTGAGGTGAGGGAAATGCTGTGGGATGAGGTAGGGATGGTGATTGCACAGCATAGTGAAGACACTAAAATCCATTTATTTGTACACTAAAAAATGGTGCATTTCATATGGTGTGAGTTATGTCACATAACTAAGTAAATAAATAAATGATGTATATCCAGGCTTCTGCCCAGGGTTTGGGAAGCTGGAAAGAGTTTCACTAGCTGGGCACAGTGGCTCACACCTATAGTCCCAGCACTTTGGGAGGCTGAGGCGGGTGGATCGCCTGAGGTCAGAAGTTTGAGACTAGCCTGGCAAACATAATGAAACCCCATCTCTACTAAAAATACAAAGAAATAGCTGGGTGTGGTGGCACATGCCTGTAATCCCAGCTACTAGGGAGGCTGAGGTAGGAGAATCCCTTGAACCCGGGAGACAGAGGTTGCAGTGAGTGAGCCAAGAGATTGTGTCATTGTACTCTAGCCTGGGCAACAAGAGTGAAACTCCATGCCTCCCCATCCCCCGCCAAAAAAAGAGCTTCACGGCCATCCTAACCACGAGTAAAACTCAGATCAACTCCATAATGTATATTTCACCTGAGACCATCAGAAATCCGAGCTCTGGGAGCAACGGGGTAACCTGAATTCCAAGGAGGAGTAGGATGCCATGACAGCCTCTACAGAGGCAGAACACACGAGAGTGGGAGGCTGCCATACAAGCTGGGAAAGAGAAATCGGATGAAATTGTCAGGAATTCAAGAGTCGGTGTTTGCTGGCCTCCAAGAGACGAGGATCTCTGGGAACTTAAGACGGAGGAGCACTTCACATTCAGCCACGAGCTCTTTTCCGTGGATCTCAACTGGACATTCACAACATAGATTAGAAGTAAGGTGGAGACCCGAAATTTGTGGTCAGACATGATTACCTTCCACTGTGCATGGCCTGAAACTTCTCCCATGTGTAGATACTTCTCCCATGTGTAGATACTTCTCCCATGTGTAGATACTTCTCCCATGTGTAGAAAAAGACTTAAGTCATTGGGAGAGGATGGGCAAAACCTGCCAATCTCACAATACAGGAAACAACCCATTGTGGACGTAACAAGGTAGATTTAAGAGTCTATCACTAGGAGTACAGAGGAAATTTTCTGAAACCATAATCCCAGATATACAAATGTCAGGAGAGGGCCAGGAAATTCCTGCCCTAATCAACCAAAGCTACCAGGTACAATCCAGCTGCCAAGGGGAAGGAGGACACGAACACTGAGAGAGCCCCACCCCCGAGGCCCACAGACATAGAAATTGCCCAAGACTGGCAAGGACTTCATGACTAAAACACCAAAAGCAATGGCAACAAAAGCCAAAATTGACAAATGGGATCTCATTAAATGAAAGAGCTTCTGCACCGCAAAAGAAACTACCATCAGAGTGAACAGGCAACCTACAGAATGGGAGAACATTTTTGCAATCTACCCATCTGACAAAGGGCTGATATCCAGAATCTACAAAGAACTTAAACAAATGTACAAGAATAAATCAAACAACCCCATCAAAAAGTGGGCAAAGGATATGAACAGACACTTCTCAAAAGAAGACATTTATGCAGCCAACAGACATGTGAAAAAATGCTCATCATCACTGGCCATCAGAGAAATGCAAATCAAAACCACAATGAGATACCATCTCACACCAGTTAGAATGGTGATCATTAAAAAGTCAGGAAACAGGCCGGGCGTGGTGGCTCAAGCCTGTAATCCCAGCACTTTGGGAGGCCGAGGCGGGCGGATCACAAGGTCAGGAGATCGAGACCACAGTGAAACCCCGTCTCTACTAAAAATACAAAAAATTAGCCGGGCGCGGTGGCGGGCGCCTGTAGTCCCAGCTACTCAGGAGGCTGAGGCAGGAGAATGGCGGGAACCCAGGAGGCGGAGCTTGCAGTGAGCCGAGATCGCGCCACTGCACTCCAGCCTGGGCAACAGCGTGAGACTCCGTCTCAAAAAAAAAAAAAAAAAGTCAGGAAACAGGTGCTGGAGAGGATGTGGAGAAATAGCAACACTTTTACACTGTTGGTGGGACTGTAAACTAGTTCAACCATTGTGGAAGACAGTGTGGCGATTCCTCAAGGATTTAGAACTAGAAATACCATTTGACCCAGCCATCCCATTACTGGGTATATACCCAAAGGATTATAAATCATGCTGCTATAAAGACACATGCACATGTATGTTTATTGCGGTACTATTCACAATAGCAAAAACTCGGAACCAACTCAAATGCCCATCAATGATAGACTGGATTAAGAAAATGTCACACATATACACCATGAAACATCACACACTGGAGCCTGTCATGGGGTAGAGGGAGTGGGGAGGGATAGTATCAGGAGATATACCTAATGTAAATGACGAGTTAATGGGTGCAGCACACCAACATGGCACATGTATACATATGTAACAAACCTGTACATTGTGCACATGTGCCCTAGAACTTAAAGTATAATTTAAAAAAAAGAAAGAAAGAAAGAAAGAAATTGCCCAAGACTGAGGCTGGGTGAGGACGGGAGAAATTTCTACTCCCCACCGTGCGCCTACCCCTGAGAAGCAAGCAAGAGCAGTCCACAGCGGGGGCAGGCACCAGGTGGAGTACAGGATTGATGCGGTGGAGTCCATCCAGCTGTGGGGTCAGCAGTCCCAGTGCAAGCAGGAGGGGCCCATGAATGGGATAGCCATGGAGCAAGAAAGGAGGACATGCATGGACCCAACACCAGCGACTCCCTCTCACCAAGGACCATGTAGCCACCACTGTAGCTGAAAGTCTCACCTGTGACCAGCAGAGAGGTCTGGATGTGATGCCATCCATAGAAGGGACCAGCAATCCACCTGGTAACGACTTGATGACATGGAACACATTCGACCCAGGAGGGGGCAGCAAACCTCCCTTAGTCCAGTGGATGCTCGTGCTGAAAATGGGTTTGTCGGAGCTCATGGAAGGAGTCTGTGAGGACTCCGAATGCCTGACGTGTTTAAACGAAATAGCCCAAGACTTATTCTCAGAATGGAAATGCAGATGCCCACAAAATCAGTGGAGGGAATGAGAACATGGCCACAGGATATTCTGGGGAAGACCTGAGATATGTACCATGCAGTGGCTTGATTTTACTGGTACCGAAAGAACATTGAAATGGCCTCTTAAAATTGGATGTATTGAACAGTTTGTGAATGAGACTCTGCAGTTTGGGGGTTCTGCTACCGTAGATGTAAACAGGGATATAGAAAGCTGTAGATGATATACATAATAGGTACAGCTATAAAGACAATAAATGGGCCAGGTCCGGTGTCCCATGCCTGTAATCCCAGCACTTTGGGAGGCCGAAGCAGGTGGATCGCCTGAGTTCAGGAGTTCGAGACCAGCCTGACTGACATGGTGAAACGCTGTCTCTACTAAAAATACAAAAATTAGCCGGGCGTGGTGCTGTTCACCTGTAATCCCAGCTACTCGGGAGGATGAGGCACGAGAATCGCTTGAACCCGGGAGGCAAAGGTTGTAATGAGCCAAGATTGAGCCATTGCACTCCAGCCTGGGCAACAGAGCAAGACTCTGTCTCAAAAAAATAAAATAAAAGTAAATAAATCTCCTACAGCATATGAGGCCAGGTTCAGCAGCAGCAGGGACCCCAGAATAGACAAATGGAGGTGCTTATTGGGCCCTGGGAAATAGGGAGTGTTATAAGGATTACTTCACTGCCTGGGAAGAGAGGCGTATCTGCAGCGCGGACTCAAGGGGGCTGGTCTAATTCTAGGGAAGCGGACTACCACAGCTGTTCAGTCTACAGGGCCATGTATCTCTGCTCAGTCAATACTCTATTTCCCTGGGAAATGGGGTAACACGTCAGATCACCCCGGGGATGCTCAGCTCAGCCATGGCACCACTTTGTCCAGAGGCAGGGTGTCACTTTAGCTCAGGCATGGAAGACATGGCTGATTTCGGAGGCCAGGGCATTGTTCCACCAGGATGCAGGGTGCGATGGTTCATACTGAGTGTCAACGTGATTGGATTGGAGGATGCAAAGTATTGATCCTGGATGTGTCTGCGAGGGTGTTGCAGAAGGAGATTAACATTTGAGTCAGTGGGCTGGGGAAGGCAGACCCACCCTTTACCTGGGTGGGCACCATCTAGTTAGCTGCCAGAAAATACAAAGCAGGCAGAAAAACGTGAATAAATGAAACTGGTCTAACCTCCCAGCCTACATCTTTCCCCTGTGCTGGATGCTTCCTGCCCTTGGACATCAGACTCCAAGTTCTTCAGTTTTGGAACTCGGACTCACTCTCCTTGCTCCTCAGCCTGCAGACAGCCCATTGTGGGATGCTGTGATAGTGTGAGTTATTTTTTAATTTTAACTTTTTTTTGAGATGGAGTCTCACTCTGTCGCCAGGCTGGAGTACAGTGGCACAATCATGGCTCACTACAACCTCGCTTCCCGGGTTCGACTGATTCTTCTGCCTCAGCCTCACGAGTAACTGGGACCACAGGTGCACCCCACCACGCCTGGCTAATTTTGTAAAACAGTGTGAGTTAATACTTAATAAACATCCATATATATATATGGTGTATATACATATATATGTATGGTGTATATATTTGTATGGTATGGTATATACACACATATATACAGTATATATAATATACATATATGATATATGCACACACATATCTATATATATACATATATACCATTAGTTCTGTCCCTCTAGAGAACCCTAATACATTAATATAATAGTATATATACTCTGTATGTATATATATACACATATGTGTGTATATATATACACATAATACACATATGTGTATATATACACACATATGTATACATACATATGATTTTATACATATATACACACACACATATATATACACCATTAGTTCTGTCCCTCTGGAGAACCCTAATACATTAATATAATAATATATATGCCCTGACTAATACACTAATGTAATAATATATATTCACAGACATATATATACACACACACACATATATATACACCATTAGTTCTGTTAATATAATATATATGCCTTGACCAATACACTAATATAATAATATATATTCACAGACATGTATATACACACACACACATATATACACCATTAGTTCTGTCCCCCTGGAGAACCCTAATACATTGATATAATAATATATATGCCCTGACTAACACACTAATATAATAATACATATTCACAGACATATATATACACATACACACACATATATATACACCATTAGTTCTGTCCCCCTGGAGAACCCTAATACATTAATATAATAATATATATGCCCTGACTGACACACTAACATAATAATATATATTCACAGACATGTATATACACACACACACATATATACACCATTAGTTCTGTCCCCCTGGAGAACCCTAATACATTAATATAATAATATATATACCCTGACTGATACACTAACATAATAATATATATTCACAGACATATATATACATACACACACATATATATACACCATTAGTTCTGTCCCCCTGGAGAACCCTACTACACAGGTTGTCACATCAGCACAGGCACAGGGTCATTACTCTTGTGAAACCCAGGGCACCATTTCCACTTCAGCTCAGTGCCTGAGGGTCAGGATGCATCTGCTACTGGGAAAGGTGGATAGAGCGGTTCTATGGCAGCTTGGCACAACAGGATAGTGAATAGCAGCAGCTCAGCCCGGGGATGGCAGGCCACTAGGCAAGGCTGGCTCAGCGGTGACAACCCCTCAGCAATGGAAGGATGCTGTGGCTACGTGTCCCCCGGAGATCCAGAAGTGGATCCCATTCCACAATGGCATAGTGCCAGAGCCACAACGGCCATGGACAGTGGGGCACAGTGTCGGTCTTTTCTCCTGGGTGAGTGCAGCTGTGTGGTGGGTAGCTCCATCAGCTGTGCTTAGCATCTGTGAAAGGGAATCTCCAATGGTGAGATCTACAGGTGTCCAAAGTGTTGATGGAAGCTGCTAGGTTCTTTTCTCAGCTTTTTCCATCAAGGAGAAGTCCCTCTTTATTCCAAGCTGATCCTGACTGGGGGATGGGGTGATAGAGGTACAGTGCTACTTTCATTTATTATGTGGCCATCTGTGATTTTTAATGCAATGGCTAAAACGGCAGACGTAGAATTCAGAATCTGGATGCCAAACAAAGATCGTTGAGGTACGGAAGAAAGTTGAAATCCAATCTAAGGAATCTAACCCAGTAAAATGACACAAGAGGTGGAAGATGAAATAGACATTGTAAGAAAGAAAGAAACTGGGGCCGGGCGCGGTGGCTCAAGCCTGTAATCCCAGCACTTTGGGAGGCTGAGACGGGCGGATCACGAGGTCAGGAGATCGAGACCATCCTGGCTAACACAGTGAAACCCCGTCTCTACTAAAAAATACAAAAAAACTAGCCGGGCGAGGTGGCGGGCGCCTGTAGTCCCAGCTACTCAGGAGGCTGAGGCAGGAGAATGGCGTAAACCCGGGAGGCGGAGCTTGCAGTGAGCTGAGATCCGGCCACTGCACTCCAGCCTGGGCGACAAAGCGAGACTCCGTCTCCAAAAAAAAAAAAAAAAAAAGAAAGAGACTGATTTTACAGAGCCAAAAAACTCATTACAAAAATTGCATAATACAATAAAAAGTAGTAACGGCAAAATAGACCAAGATGAGAAGAGAATCTCAGAGCTCAAAGACTGCTTCTATGGCCAGGCGTGGTGGCTCACGCCTGTAATCCCAGCACTTTGGGAGGCCGAGGTGGGTGGATCACAAGGTCAGGACATCGAGACCATGGTGAAACCCCATCTCTACTAAAAATACAAAAAATTAGCTGGGCGTGGTGGCGATGCCTGGAGTCCCAGCTATTTGAGAGGCTGAGGCAGGAGAATGGTGTAAATCCGGGAGGCGTAGCTTGCAGGGAGCCGAGATCACGCCACTGCACTCCAGCCTGGGCAACAGAGCAAGTCTCCGTCTCAAAAAAAAAAAAGATTCAATCATCAAGAAATACAAACTCTGAGCCCTGCGTGGTGGCTCACACCTGTAATCCCAGCACTTCGGGAGGTTGAGGTAGGTAGATCACCTGAGGTGGGGAGTTTGAGACCAGCCTGACCAACCTAGAGAAACCCCATCTCTACTAAACATACAAAATTAGCCAGGTGTGGTGGCGCATACCTGAAATTCCAGCTACTCCGGAGGCTGAGGCAGGAGAATCTCTTGAACCCAGGAGGAGGAGGTTGCAGTGAGCCAAGATCGCACCACTGCACTCCAGCCTGGGCAACAAGAGCGAAACTCTGTCTCAAAAAAAAAAGAAAGAAAAGAAAAGAAATACAAACTCTGAATAGACCAATAACAAGTAACTGACAAGATTGAAGCCATAATAAAAAGTCTACCAGTAAAGCAGAGCCCAGGATCCGATGGCTTCACTGCTGAATTCTATCAAACATTTAAAGAACCGGTAACAATTCTACTGAAACTATTCAGAGAAAAGGAGGTGGGAAAACTTCCAAGGTCACTCTACAAGGCCAGTATTACCCTGATACCAAAAACAGACCAAGACAAATCAAGAAAATAAAACTACAAGTCAATGTCTGATGAATATCGGTGCGAATATGTTCAACAAAACACTAGCAAACTGAATTCAACAATACATTTAAAAAGATCATTCATCATGACCAAGCGGGATTTATCCCTGGGGTACAAGGATAATTTAACATACACACATCAATCAGTGTGATACATCTTATCAACAGAACGAAGGACAAAAAGCATATGATCATTTCAATTGATGCCAAAAAAGCATTTGATAAAAATCAACAAGCCTTAAAAAAAAAAAAAAAAAAAACTGGGTGTGGCCAGACACAGTGGCTCACGCCTATAATCCCAGAACTTTGGGAGGCCAAGGCAGGCAGATCACTAGAGGTCAAGAGTTTGAGACCAGCCTGGCCAACATGGTAAAACCCCATCTCTACTAAAAATACAAAAATTAGCTGATGTGCTCACTTGAACCCAGGAAGCTGTGGTTGCAGTGAGCTGAGACCGTACCACCGCACTCTAGTCTGGGTGACAGACCGAGATTCTGTCTCAAAAACTAGGTGTAGAAGGAACATACCTCCACATCATAAAAGCCAAGTATGACAGATCCATAACTAGTATCATACTTAATAAAGAAAAACTGAAAATCTTTCCTCTAAGATCTTGAACATGACAAAGAATGCCCCCGTTCACCACTGTTATTCAACATAATTCTGAAAGTTCTAGCTACAGCAATCAGACAAGAGAAAGAAATAAAAGGCATCAAATTGGCAAGGAAGAAGTCAAATTATCCTTGTTTGCAGATGATATGACTTTTTTATTTTATTTTATTTTATTTATTTACTTTTATTGAGACAAAGTGTTGCTCTGTTGCCCAGGCTAGAGTGCAGTGGCATAATTTCGGCTCACTGCAACCTCTACCTTCTGGGTTCAAGCAATTCTCCTGCCTCAGCCTCCTGAGTAGCTGGGATTACAGGCACCTACCACCACACTCGGCTAATTTTTGTATTTTTAGTAGAGACGGGATTTCACCATATTGGCCAGGCTGGTCTTGAACTCCTGACCTTGTGATCTGCCCACCTCAGCCTCCTGAGTAGCTGGGATTACAGGCACCTACTACCACACTCGGCTAATTTTTGTATTTTTAGTAGAGACGGGATTTCACCATATTGGCCAGGCTGGTCTTGAACTCCTGACCTCGTGATCTGCCCACCTCAGCCTCCCAAAGTGCTGAGATTACAGGCATGAGCCACTGCGCCCAGCCAATATGATCTTATTTTTAATGGTATTAATTTAAGGTACAATTTTGCCTTCGCAACATCTGCCTAACTCATCTCAATACATACCCAGTTGTTTAAAGAATACTAATAAATAAACAGACGCCTTTTTTGTTTAATATACCATTTGTTATTCATTCTTGTCCGGTGACTTTCCTCCCACACACCTGATCTTGCAAAAAGGATTTCTCCCAAGGCTGTCCCTGGCATCAGACCTCATGATGGAGGATTGTGGCAGCTGGTCCTGTCTCGCTGTCCCCAAAGTAGCATCAGCTCTGGTTTGTACCCAGGAGGACAGGACTAATGCCAGCCTCACGCTCATATGCGGGACAGACACTTCTGTCTGACAACAGTGGACTGAATCTGGTTTTTGGGGCTTTTTTCGTGTGTGTGTGTTTGTTTTTAGACAGAGTCTAGCTCTTGTTGACCAGGCTGGAGTACATGGCACGATCTCTGCTCACTGCAACCTCCGCCTCCTGGGTTCAAGCAATTCTCCTGTCTCAGCCTCCCAAGTAGCTGGGATTACAGGCGCCCGCCACCACGCCCGGCTAGTTTTTTTGTATTTTTCGTAGAGACAGGGTTTCTCCATGTTGGTCAGGCTGGTCTCGAACTCCCGACCTCAGATGATCCCCCCACCTCGGCCTCCCAAAGTGCTGGGATTACAGGCGTGAGCCACCACGCCCGGCGGCTGAATCTGTTAAACACAAAAACAGGAGAGACGGCCCCATGCTGATCCGGACTTCAGTCAGTGGGTGGAGATATCCCAGCTCCTGTCCACAAACAGTTTCATCTGGAGCCCCTACCCCCTCCCTGACTGTGAGGACCTGGGGTTCCTCTTCTGTCCCACACAGAAGTGGAAGTTTCCTCCCTAATGACCCCAGGATGGTCTTAGACACATGCTAGCTGTCAGCTTTCAACTCTGTTCTTTGATGTGCAACCTTCTCAAGTTAAAAAAAAACTTTTCATTTCTTTTTCTGCACAAAACTTTCATAATCTACATATTTCAGATATATATATATATATGTATGTATGTTTTGAGACAGGGTCTTGCTGTCTCACCCAGGCTGGAGTGCAGTGCTGTGATCGTACCTCACTGCAACCTGGACCACCCAGGCTCAAGCAATCTTCCCACCTCCGTCTCCCAAATAGCTGGGACTGCAGTCGTGCACAAACACACCTGATTATTTCTTTTTTATTATAGGCAGACACGGGGTCTCACTATGTTCCCCAGGTTGGTCTTGAACTTCTGAGCTCAAGGGATCCTCCATCCTCAGCCTCCCTAGGCGCTCAGATTCCAGGGGTGGGCCACCATGCCGGGAACTTCAAACATATTATAAGGAGCGTTTCTTGGTATTTGGAGCAGATGTGGGCTCTTGAGTGGGAGCATCAAACATCTTCCTCAACTACGGAGCTCAACGCCAGGATCCTCTCACGCCCCAACCACTCCTGTCCTAATCTGGTCTGGAAATTCACCATGGCCGAGCCCTCTCCCATGTCCCAGGCACCACAGACCCCCACGTCCACTCTGAGAAGCTGAGGTCATGACCACAAGCTCCAAATGAACAAGGCTCAAGCAAAAGCCACTTTATTGTCTAAGGTCACATAATCAGTGGAAGTGGGAATAAAATTCAGCTCCCTCCTCCACCCCCTGAGTCAGATGACAAACCTGAGTAATTGTCTGAAAACCTTGAACGTGGTTGGAGGTACAGAGGGACGGCCAAGGACAAAGGGGCACTGAGGAGGCAGGAATGATTCAGGGGTTCATTCCCGGAGAAGCGGGTTTTGCTGCTCTGCCCCAGCCCTTGGTGAGCTGAGCGTAGGTCACTAGACAGTGGCTAGGGCTCAGGGCGACCCCATTTCTGTCTGAAATGTCTGCGGAGAGCCTGGAGGTCACCCCAGCCCCATCCCTGGCGAAATGAGAGCCAGGCTCTTGGGGAGGGCGGTTCCCCTTCCTGTTGCGGACGGGACAGCCTTGTGACAGGGAGAACCCAGCCTCCAGTCCACACTCTGCGTGTTTTTGTGTCCCGCCAGGCACTGTGGTCTCATCCGCCTGCACAGCTGAGTCCAGTGGGAGCTGACGCCATGACCCTCACCCTCCCAGTCCTGATGTGCCTCGGTGAGGTTTGAAGAGGGGAAAGGAAGGCCCCAGTCTTGGAGGGAACTCAGTCTAAAGCCAGGCTCTGGTCTGTCAGAGAATCTGGTCTATCAGAGGCTCTGAGGGAGGAGAGGAACTCCTGAGGCTTCGGGGGGCAAATCTCTCACAGGGAACTCTCTTCCAGGGTTGAGTCTGGGCCCCAGGACCCACGTGCAGGCGGGTGAGTCTGTCCCCAGCTCTCCCAGGTCCCTCCTTCTCACTGGGGACAAAGACCCAACCCCGGGCAGCTGGGGGTGGAGATCGCTGTTCTGGGTGACTGATGGGGACATCTGGAGGGTCCTGGGGCTGGGAGCTAGCATCTGAGGGATGAGGATGTCTTGGGATCCAGCCTCTGATTCCATTCTAGGCACCCCCCCCAAACCGACCCTCTGGGCTGAGCCAGGCTCTGTGATCATAAGGGGGAGCCCCGTGACCCTCTGGTGTCAGGGGCCCCTGGAGACTCAGGAGTACCGTCTGGATCAGGAGGGAGTCCCATGGACCTGGGGGAGACAGAACCCACTGGAGCCTGGAGCCAAGGCCAAGTTCCACATTCGCTCCGCGGTGTACAGCACTGCAGGGCGATACCGCTGCTACTTTGAGACCCCTGCAGGCTGGTCAGAGCCCAGTGACCCCCTGGAGCTGGTGGTGACAGGTGAGAGGACACTCAGGGGTCCCAGCCCCAGGCTCTGTCCTCAGGAAGGGGGTCGGCTCTCAGGGGCGTCTCCCTCTCACAGCCCAGCCCTGGGGATGATGCGGGAGGTGGGAGCTCATTTACACTGTGCCTCCTTCTCTCCTAGGATTCTATGCAGAGCCCACTCTCTTAGCCCTGCCCAGCCCTGTGGTGGCCTCAGGAGGGAACGTGACCCTCCAGTGTGATATACGGAACGGATTTCTCACGTTTGTTCTTGTTGAGGAAGAACAGAAGCTCCCCAGGACCCTGTACTCACAGAACCTCCCCAAAGGGCCATCCCAGGCCCTGTTCCCTGTGGGTCCCGTGACCCCCAGCTCCAGGTGGAGGTTCAGATGCTATTACTACTACAGGAAAAACCCTCAGGCGTGGTCGAACCCCAGCGACCCCCTGGAGATTCTGGTCCCAGGTGAAAAGGCCACCAGGCTTCTTTATATAATTTTGGGGAGCCAGATAGGTTGTTGGGAGTTTGGTTGATGACTGATCATGGCCAGGACCCCAGGAGGATGTGCTGATGGATGGGCTGAAGCTGCAAGGAAGACCCCATGGGGAGGCTCGATAGGGAAAGAGGAGCCTGAGTCACCCTCACCTGGAAAGGGGTCAACTCAGGAAGGCACTGGGTGTATCTGCTGCAATTTCCTGTCCCCCTGTGAGGAGAGGACAGACCAGACAGGCAGTGGCCAGGAGCCAGGGAGACACTAGTGATCTGGAATTTCTCCAAGACAGACCCAGGTGAGAAGGAGCCCCTGGGATCTGAGACACAGAGCGTGAGAGACAGTGAGACCTGCAGGGCCAGGACTGGAGAAGGAAGGGGCAGAGGAGGAACCAGCCCTCGGAGTCCCAACTCGTCTTTCCCTTCAGGCGTGTCTAGGAAGCCCTCCCTCCTGGCCCCGCAGGGCCCTGTGGTGGCCCGTGGAGGCAGCCTGACCCTGCAGTGTCGCTCTGATGTCGGCTACGACAGATTCGCTCTGTACCAGGAGGGGGGACATGTCCTCCTCCAGCGCCCTGGCCAGCAACCCCAGGCTGGGCTCTCCCAGGCCAACTTCACCCTGAGCCCTGTGAGCCGCTCCCACGGGGGCCAGTACAGATGCTACGGTGGACACAACCTCTCCCCTAAGTGGTCGGCCCCCAGTGTCCCCCTGGATATCCTGATCGCAGGTGAGGAGCCCAGCGGGTTCAGTCAGGGACCCAGGCTCTGCACAGGCCCTGCCGGGGAATCCAGTTAGTGATGGCCGGGATGAGGGGTGGGGGCGTCCCAAGGGAGGGAGAGACAGACAGAGATGGGATGGGTGGGGAGGGGGAGACTCAGAGAAAACAGAGACAGAGGCTCCCAGAGAGGCCTGGGGAGGTCTCAGCTCAGAATAAGGTGGGGCAGCCCCTCACCCATCCTTCTTCTCTCCAGGACTGATCCGTGACACACCCTCCGTCTCAGTGCGGCCGGGCCCCACGGTGGCCTCAGGAGAGAACGTGACCCTGCTGTGTCAATCATGGCACAACATAGACACTTTATTTTTGACCAAGGAGGGTGCGGCCCATCCCCCGCTGCGTCTAAAGTCGAAGTACCAGTCTTATACATACCAGGCTGAATTCTCCATGAGTCCTGTGACCTCAGCCCAGGGTGGAACCTACCGATGCTACAGCGCAATCAGGTCCTACCCCTACCTGCTGTCAAGCCCTAGTTACCCCCTGGAGCTCGTGGTCTCAGGTGAGGACCCTGACCCTGTTCTGTCCGAGCTCAAAGGCTCAGCTCGGACCCTGCCCCCAGGAGAGCTCTGGGCTGGGATGGAGTCGGGGTTGGGGGGGTCATGATGGGAGGCTCAGCCAGAGGGGGACTCACCCCTCAGAGGGGAGGAGGACAGTGGGGGCACCCCAGGCACGCCCACCCTTGGCCCCATCTCCTGGGACACAAAAGGTGAAAGGTAAGCAGAAGGAAGTTCCGGAGAAGCCACAGAGCAGGTGGAGGGAGGGGTCTCAGTGGAGGAGGGGACTCCAGCACCAAAGCTCCTCACTCCCTGCCTGTGCTTATTCCCAGGACCCTCTGGGGACCCCAGCCCCCCACCCACAGGCTCCACCCCCACACCTGGTGAGTCGCTGAGATCTGGGCTCAGAGGGAGCACGGCCTCCCCCAGGGCAGCCCTGAGTCTCCTGGAGGATCCCATTCCCCTCAAAGACTCAAGCACGAGCTTCCCTCCAGGGAGCCGGGCAGAGCCACAGGAGGGGCCACAGGCTCCCAGGGGCTCCGAGGCTGGGCCGGTGAGGGGCGGGGGGGCGAGGCAGAGGGAGGTGTTGGGGCCCAGCCTGGGGGAGGAGCAGCCGGGCTGATGTGGGGAACAGGGCCACCCCAGCCCTCACCTCCTCATCCTGACCCAGCAGGCCCTGAGGACCAGCCCCTCACCCCCACGGGGTCAGACCCCCAGAGTGGTGAGTGAGGGGCTCTGAGTGGGAGGTGGGCGGGGTCCGGAGGAGCCAGGGCTGGGTTCTGTCCTAGGTTCAGGCTCCTCCGGAGATGGTGACGTGCACAAGCCCTTCCCCTGCCTGGGCCTCAGTTTCTCCAAGTGTAAAGGAGAGAGGCCTGCACAGGTGGGATTCTTCAGGGGCCTGTCCTGTCCCACCTGCAGCAGTGACGGTGACCTGGGGCGGAGGAGGGGAGCAGGGCCATGGTTTGGGGCATTCAGGCTCTTTCCCGGCATCTCCGGGGCTCGGCTCTGGTGCTGGGAATAAGGGCTGCAGGTCAGACTCCTGGGTTCCCTTCCCAGCTCTGCTGCATCCCACCGTGGGGCCCCAGGCAGGTCAATTTTCTACTCCAAGTCAGGTTCAGCAGTTGTAAATGGACTCAGTCCCATCCAGCTCATAGAACCGCTGTGAGGTGTAAGTGAAATCTCGGGATCTGGCCCTGTACACAGTTCAGCAGGGACACAGCCCTCCTGCTACCCTCGGCCCTTCCCAGATACACACAGAGCCTCTATCCAGACAGGTGCTGCATGGGAGTGTGGGAACTCAGCAGAGTGGGAAGCGGACCTGGCTGAGCTGGGGGTGACAGCAATGCAGGGTCCATCCTGCATAGCCCACTCCTTCCCCCAGGTCCTGCTGTGCTGGGGAAGGGAGGGTCGTAAGGAGGACACCAGCCCCAGATGGAGACACTAGCACAGGCCTCTCCTATCAGACGAAGAGACCCAGAGCAGGAAGCGGGTGTCCACCTGGTAGGGCAGCAGGAGAACAGCTGGGGAAAACACAAGGTCCTGGGTTCCCTTCCCAGACCTGCTTCTTTCAGGCTGGGGGGCCTGGGGCAGGCGATTCCCCTCTCTGAGCCTCGGTTTGCTCCTCTGTGAATTGGGGGGTTGGCAATCCCATGTTGCACGACTGCTGTGAGGGTTGGAGTTCATGAAGGAAAGACCTAGCTCGCGCCTGCACACAGTAGGTGCTCACATCAATGACGTCATACCCATTCCTGACGTCATCACGCACAAGGTCTGGGAAGGCACCTGGGGGTTGTGACCGGGGTCTCAGTGGCCTTCATCCTGCTGCTCTTCCTCCTCCTCTTCCTCCTCCTCCGACATCGGCATCAGAGCAAACACAGGACATCGGGTGAGTAGGGAATGGGGTGACCCGTGGGCTGACCGAGGGTGGGCTCAGGGCACCAGCCAAAGGGAACCCAAACACACAGGAAACTCAGCTTAGAAAAACTGCTCCAGAAATTCCCAGGTGAAATATCGAGAAAGAAGAGAATAAATGTGAGCATGCGTGGCAGTGCTTGATTCTCCTGATTTTACTTTAAATTTATGATGTATTTAAAACCTCAGGGCCAGTGGGCCTCCAGGTTTCTTTCTTTCTGCTCAAGTTGTGTGTGCAGGGCAGCTGGTTCGAATTCTCCCAAGCCTGACACTCTGTCCATCTCTGCCCAGCCCATTTCTACCGTCCTGCAGGGGCTGCGGGGCCAGAGCCCAAGGACCAGGTCCTGCAGAGGAGGTAATTCTGCCTGACGACCCCAGACTCCCATCCGCCCGCACAGGCCCCTCACTGCCCCTCACACTCCCGTGTCCTCCCCCAGGGCCAGCCCAGTTGCTGACGTCCAGGAGGAAATTCTCAGTGAGTGACGAGAAGAGGGGGGCACCTGGGGTGGGCAAGGGGGCTCCAAAGTTTCTGTAGCAATGGGAGCATGAGCACAGGCTGGGAAGGGTCTGGGGCCAAGGGGAAGGTGGTCTGAACCCACACTATGGGACATCGGGGACATCACAGTCGCTCCCTGGATCTCGGTCACCCTAGTGGGAGCTGGGCAGGGGCCAGCAGGACTCAGAGGTCTCGGGGAACCTTCCCAGGAGATGAACCCCTTGCTCTGGCCCCGCAGATGCTGCCGTGAAGGACACACAGCCTGAGGACGGGGTGGAGCTGGACAGTCGGGTGAGACCCCGCCCCTGTCCCGGGCACCAAAGGCCTCCTGGTGCCAGATCTAATCCTGCAGGACTTCTCTGTCCTCTTCCCCCGGTTCTCAGCATCATCACGGTGGACCCCTCCTTGTCCAGCACGCTGCCTCCTGCCTGCTGTGACCTCACTCTCTCCTGCTGTCCTGGGACCTCGAGGGCCTCCTCCCGGGTCCCCTTCCTGCTCCTCCTCCTCTGTTTGGCCGTCTGGTGGTTAGAGCGCTCCCCAGGCCTCAGGAGGATGAGGAATAGATGAACCACCCCAGTCCCCTGGGCTCCCTTCATTCATTCATCCAGCCAGTGTTCCCAGGAAGCTCACTGTGGATCGGGCTCCCTGTGGGAGCTGCAGACACAGCAGGCAGCAGAGCCACCCCCGCCTCCTGAGCTCACCTCGTGGTGGGAGACAAAATGCAAATAAATGCAGTGTCCAGCAGTGCAACGTGCTGTAAGAAACATAAACCAGGGAAAGGGCAGAGTGTGGGGCAGTGGGGCCAGTCTGAATGTAAGGGGAGGGCTGTCTGCTCAGCTGTCATCTGAGAAGCCTGGACGGAGGGGGCCACAGGATCCTCTAATGGACGAGCCCCTGCAGGCAGAAGAAACAGCCGTGCAAAGGCCCCGAGGCCACAGCAAGCTCTTGCAGGAAGGCGGGCATTAGGCTGCAGCCAAATGGGCAAGGTCGGAGTGAGGAGGAGAGGCCAGAACCACAGGGAGGGAGAGACCAGACCCTCCACGGCCTTCAGGCGTCCCTGAGATTCCATCAGGAAAGGGATGTAATCAGATCACCCTGGGAACAGTGGGGAAAACTGACTCCAGGGGGTCAGGGGGATTCAAGGACACCCCCCACCAGTGTCTTTCTCCAGCAGAGCCCACACGATGTAGACCCCCAGGCAGTGACGTATGCCCAGGTGAAACACTCCAGATATAGGAGAGAAATGGCCTCCCCTCCCTCCCCACTGTCCGAGGAATTCCTGGACACAAAGGACACACAGGCGGAAGAGGACAGGCCGATGGACACTGAGGTGAGTCCTTTCCTCTCCAGGCCCCCAGGCCTCCCCCACCGCCACCACGTTCCTTCCCTCTCACTCTCCCCCACTGCAGGCTGCTGCATCTGAAGACCCCCAGGATGTGACCTATGCCCAGCTGCAGAGCTTGACCCTCAGACGGGAGGCAACTGAGCCTCCTCCACCCCAGGAAGGGGAATCTCCAGTTGAGCCCAGAGTCTTTGAGACTCTGGCCATCCACTAGCCCATGGGGGACCCAGATCCTACACTCAACAGAAGGAGACTCAGGGACTCCAGAAGGCACGGGAGCTGCCACCAGTGGACATCAATGAACCCCAGCCAGCCTGGACCCCTAACAGAGACCACTAGGATATCCTGGGAACTTTGGGACTCACTCGATTCTGCAGTTAAAGATGACTAATATCCTTGCATTTTTGAAATAAAGCCACAGACTTCTCAATAAATCAATGAGCTGAGAAAACTAAAACAGAAATTAGAGAATGGTATAAATTGAATGATAATGTAAATATTACATATTAAATGATGAAATTGGAAAACTACAAATGAGTGAATGAACTAGAAAAGAATAAAACCAGCCGGGCGCGGTGGCTCAAGCCTGTAATCCCAGCACTTTGGGAGGCCGAGACGGGTGGATCACGAGGTCAGGAGATCGAGACCATCCTGACTAACATGGTGAAACCCTGTCTCTACTAAAAATACAAAAATTAGCCGGGCGAGGTGGCGGGCGCCTGTAGTCCCAGCTACTCAGGAGGCTGAGGCAGGAGAATGGCGTAAACCCGGGAGGCGGAGCTTGCAGTGAGCTGAGATCCGGCCACTGCACTCCAGCCTGGGCGACAGAGCGAGACTCCGTCTCAAAAAAAAAAAAAAAGAAAGAATAAAACCTAGGTAATTAATGACCTTGGCAATGATAGAATTTAGAAAAAGAATGACAAATTATTCCAAATGAAGGTGTGAGGAAGTGGACAAAAATAACAAGAGGAGTTACTAATGAGGACAAAACAACTACGTGAAAACTCATTGAAGCCAAAAAAGCTCATTCTTGAGAATGGTAATTACATTCACAAATCCTAGCCACAATAAGCAAGGAAAAAAGCAGGGGTCAGGCACACATTTCCATATGGGGGCGAAACAGCAGACAGCACCACAAATCTGACACATATTGCCTTTATTTTTTTCACTTTTAAGTACAGGGATACATGTGCAGGTTTGTTAGATAAACTTGTGTCAAGGGAGTCTGTTTTGTTTTTGTGTGTGTGTGTGTGTGTTTTTTTTATTTTTTTTGAGACGGAGTCTTGCTCTGTCACCAGGCTGGAGTGCAGTGGTGCAATCTCCACTCACTGCAAGCTCCACCTCCCAGGTTCACGCCATTCTCCTGCCTCAGCCTCCCAAGTAACTGGGACTACAGGTGCCCACCACCACACCTGGCTAATTTTTGTATTTTTAGTAGAGATGGGGTTTTACCATCTTGGCCTGGCTGGTCTCGAACTCCTGACCTCGTGATCCACCCTCCACGGTCTCCCAAAGTGGTGGGATTACTAGGTATTAAACCTAGTGCCCTGTTTTCCTGATCCTCTCCCTCATTTCTCCCTTCACCCTCAAATGTGCCCCAGTGTCTGTTGTTCCCCTTTATGTGTCCATGTGTTCCCATCTTTTAGCTCCCACTTATAAGTGAGAACATGCAGTATTTGGTTTTCTGTTCCTGCATTAGTTTCCCAAGGATGATGGCCTCCAGCTCCATCTTGCCCCCGCAAAGGACATGCTCTCATTCTTTTTTATGGCTGCATAGTATTCCATAGTGCATATGTGCCACGTTTTCTTTATCCAGTCTGTCACTGATGGGCATTTGGGTTGATTCGATGTTTTTGCTATTGTGAATGGTGTTGCAATGACCATTTGCGTCCATGTGTCTTTATGGTAAAATGATTTATATTCATCTGAGTATATACCCAGAATTGGGATTGCTGGGTTGAAGGGTAGTTCTGCTGATAGCTCTTTGAGGAATTGCCATACTGCTTTCCACAATGGTTGAACTAATTTACACTCTCACCAATGGTGTATAAGTGTTCTCTTTTCTCTGCAATCCCACCAGCATCTGTTATTTTTTGACTTTTTAATAATAGCTATTCTGACTGGTGCAAGATGGTATCTCATTGTGGTTTTGATTTGCATTTCTCTAATGATCAATGATATTGAGGTTTTTTCTGTATGCTTGTTGGCACATGTATGTCTTCTTTTGAAAAGTGTGTGTTTGTGTACTTTGCCCACATTTTAAGGGGGTTGGTTGTTTTTCTCTTGTAAATTTGCTTAAGTTCCTTATAGATGCTGGATATTAGACCTTTGTCAGATGCGTAGTTTATAAATACATTTTCCCATTCTGTAGGTTGTCTGTTCACTCTGTTGATAGTTTCTTTTGCTGTGTAGGAGCTCTTAAGTTTAATTAGATCCCACTGGTGAATTTGTGCATTTGTTGTGATTGTTTTTGGTGTCTTTGTCATGGAATATTTGCCCATTCCTATGTTCAGGATAGTATTGCCTGGATTGTCTTCTAGGGATTTATGGTTTTGGGCTTTACATTTAAGTCTTTAATCTGTCTTGAATTAATTTTTGTGTATGGTATAAGGAAGGGGTCCAGTTGCAATCTTCTGCATATGGCTAACCAGTTATCCCAGCATCATTTATTGAATAGGGAATCTTTCCCCATTGCTTGTTTTGTCAGTTTTGTCACAGATCAGATGGTCGTAGATGTGTGGCCTTATTTCTGGGCACCCCATTCTGTTCCGTTGGTCTATATGCCTGCTTGTGTACCAGTGCCATGCCGTTTTGGTTACTGTAGCCTGGTAGTATAGTTTGAAGTCGGGTAATGTGATGCCCCCAGCTTTTTTCTTTTTGCTTAGGATTGCCTTGGCTATTCGGGCTCATTTTTGGTTCCATATGAATTTTATAATAGTTTTCTCTACTTCTGTGAAGAATGTTGTTGGTAGTTTGAGGGGAATAGCGTTGAATCTGTACATTACTTTGGGCAGGATAGCCATCTTAATGATATTGATTCTTCTGATCCATGAGTATGGGATGCTTTTCTGTTTGTTTGTGTCTCCTCTGATTTCTTTAAGGAGTGTTTTATAATTTCCATTGTAGAGATCTTTCATCTCCCCAGTTAGCTGTATTCCTAGTATTTTATTTGTGTGTGTGTGACACTTGTGAATGGGATTGCCTTTCTTATTTGGCCCTCAGTTTGGCTGTTCTTGGTGTATTGAAATGCTAGTGAATTTGTACATAGATTTTGTATCCTGCAACGTTGCTAAAGTTGTTTATCAACTGGAGGAGCTTTTAGGCTGAACAATCAAGTTCTTTCAAATATCTTAAAAGCCTTTTCAAGAAGGATTACTACAAATAAGCACAGATAATGAAAACTACAATAAACATATAACTCTTCAAAGCCCAGACAATGAAGAACATTTACTAACATCAACACCATCAAGAAAAACACGACCTCACTAAATGAGGTAAATAAGGCACCACGGACCAATCCTAGAGAAGCAGAAATATCTGAACTTTCAGACAAATAATTCAAAACAGTTTTGTTGAGGAATGTCAAAGACACTCGAGATAAAACAGAAAAGGAATTCAGAATTCTATCTTATAAATTTAACATAGAGATTAAAATTATTTTTAAAAATCAAGCAGAAAAATTCCAGAACTGAAAAAAATGCAATTGGCATACTGAAGAATGCGTCAGAGGCCTTTAATAGCAGAATTGATCAAGCAGAAGAATAATTAGTGAAGACAGGTTATTTGAAAATACACAGTCAGGATCAAGAAAATGAGGTGTATATATATATATATATACACATACATACACACAGACATACATACATACACACCATGGAATACTATGCAGCCATAAAAAAAGAATGAGATCATGTCCTTTGCAGGAATGTGGATGGAGCTACAGGTCATTATCCTCAGAAAACTAACTCAGGAACAGAAAACTAAATACCTCATGTTCTCACCTATTAGTGAGAGCTAAATGATGAGAACATGTGGACACAGAGAGGAACAACAGACAGCGGGACATATTGAAAGGTGGGGGTTGGAAGAAGGGAAAGGATCAAGAAAAATAACTAATGGGTACTAGGCTTAATATCTGGGTGACAAAATAATCTGCACAACAGTGAGAGCCTTGGCACTTGGGTCTGAACCTTGCTCAGAGTAGGAGTCTGTGCGAACATCAGTTAAGTTTCCAGAATGACTACCATCTTGACTTACATTTTTAAAACTCTTCCCACTACATGGCCGGGCATGGTGGCTCACGCCTGTAATCCCAGCACTTTGGGAGGCCAAGATGGGCAGATCATGAGCTCAGGAGATTGAGACCATCCTGGTTAACACGGTGAAACCTCGTCTCTAATAAAAATACGAAAAAAAAAAAATTAGCCAGGCATGGTGGCGGGCACCTATAGTCCCAGCTACTCAGGAGGCTGAGGCGGGAGAATGGTGTGAACCCAGGAGGTGAAACTTGCAGTGAGCCGAGATTGCACCACTGCACACCAGCCCGGGCAACAGAGAGAAACTCTGTCTCAAAAAAATAAAAAGTAAAAAATCTTCCCACTACATCAAAACAGGCCCTCAGATTTTTTGATTTTTGTCTTCCCGTTATAAGACCTCTGAGCTGTTCCTCCAGCTGCGAGCTGCCCCAGAGAGAGAATCTGACCAGCACAGTTGATCACTTATACGTAGATGACCCTGGTTTCTGGATTGGTTCCTATATGGATGGATCATTGGATTTTTAGCTTTATCTGAAAGCCGTCCAGACCAAAATGAAGAAGACATTAGCCAAACCCAACATAAGGAATATTGTGGTGGTAGATGGTGTTCGCACTCCCATTTTTGCTGTCAGGCGCTTTCTATAAAGATCTGACGCCACATGATTTGGCTAGAGCAGCATTTACGGGTTTGTTGCATCAGACCAGTGTCCCCAAGGAAGTTGATTATATCATCTTTGGCACAGTTATTCAGGAAGTGAAAACAAGCAATGTGTCTAGAGAGGCTGCCCTTGGAACTGACTTCTCTGACAAGACTCCTGCTCACATTGTCACCATAGCTTGTATCTCTGCCGACCAAGTCATGACCACAGGTGTTGACTTGATTGCTTCTGGCCAGTGTGATGTGATTGTGGCAGGTGGCGTCCAGCTGATGTCCGATGTCCCTATTCACCATTCAAGGAAAGTGAGAAAACTGGTGCTTGCTCTCAATAAAACCAAAACTGTGGGCCGGCGACTGTCTTTAATCTCTAAATTCCGATTGAATTTCCTAGCACCTGAGCTCCCTGTGGTTGCCAAGTTCTCCACTGGTGAGACCATGGGTCACTCTGCAGACCAACAGGCCACCTCCTTTGCTGTTTCTTGGCTGGAACAGTGTGAAGACGCACTGTGCTCTCCCAGTCTGGCCAAGAAGGCACAGGATGAAGGATTCCTTTCTGATGACGTACCATTCGAAGTACCAGGAAAAAATACAGTTACCAAAGATAATGGCATCCATCCTTCCTCATTGGAGCAGACGGCCAAACTAAAACCTGCATTCATCAAGCCCTACGGCACAGTGACAGCTGAAATTCTTCTTTCTTGACTGCTGGCGCATCTGCAATGTTGATTATGGCAGAGGAAAAAGCTCTGGCCATGGGTTATAAGTCGAAGGCATATTTGAGGGATTTTATGTATGTGTCTCACGATCCAAAAGACCAACTATGACTCGGACCAATGTATGCCACTCCAGAAGTTCTAGAACAGGCAGGAATAACCATGAATGATACTGATGCTTTTGAATTTCATGAAGCTGTCTCGGGTCAGATTTTGGCAAACGTTAGAGCCCTGGATTCTGATTGGTTTTCACAAAACTACACCGGTAGAAAAACCAAGGGTGGGATTGCCTCCTTTGGAGAAGTTTAATAACTAGGGTGGATCTCTTCCCCTGGGACACCCGTTTGGAGCCACTGGCTGCAGGTTGGTCACGGCAGCTGCCAACAGATTACGGAA
This sequence comes from Macaca nemestrina, assembly GCF_043159975.1. Taxonomy (NCBI): domain Eukaryota; kingdom Metazoa; phylum Chordata; class Mammalia; order Primates; family Cercopithecidae; genus Macaca; species Macaca nemestrina. Next base: position 64,298,161 of record NC_092144.1, on the reverse strand, counting down.
GGAAGGAGGTCAGTACGGCTTAGTGGCTGCCTGTGCAGCTGGAGGGCAGGGCCCTGCTATGATAGTGGAAACTTATCCAGAATAATAGATCCAGAAGAAATGACCGGAAGTTTCTGTGCAGCACTCACACTAGGCAACACTATTTCGGTGCATTCCGAATGACATTTATAGCTCCTAGCTCCCTTTAGGAAAGCAATTCTTGTGGCCTTCTGTTAGACACTTTGCACTTAAGCCTTGCCAGTGTTCTGAGCTTTTCAATAATCACAGTTTACTGCTCTTTCAGGGATTTCTAAGCCACCAGAATCTCACACAGAGGTGTGTAGGTGGTTGGTTTTGGTCTCTACTGTCACTAAAGACAAAACGACGGGATGCAATTGGGAAAGAGGTCAGCTGAGATTTGGAATCATTTTTGTAATATTTGCAAATTATATTTTTCCTATCTGTGTCCTGAAGATAAGTGTTCTCTATAAAATACAAACCAATGTGCCTAAATTAATTCTGGAAAAATAATTCAGAATCTAAACATCACTGAAAACTTACAGAAAATGTTTAGATACATAAATATCATGGTGGTCAACCTTAATAAAGTGGAGAAATATTGAAAATAATAGGCCTGGCATGGTGGCTCATATCTGTAATCCCAGCACTTTGGGAGACCAAGGCGGGTGGATCACAAGGTCAGGAGATGGAGACCATCCTGGCTAACACGATGAAACCCCGTCTCTACTAAAAACACAAAACAATTAGCCAGGCGTGGTGGTGAGCGCCTGTAGTCCCAGCTACTCGGGAGGCTGAGGTGGGAGAGTGGCGTGAACCCGGGAGGCAGCTTGCAGTGAGCCGAGATCGCACCACTGCACTCCAGCCTGGGGGACAGAGTAGGCGACAGAGTGAGACTGTCTCTAAAAAAAAAAAAAAAGAAAATAATAATAATAATAATCTACACAACAAACTGTCACAACACAGTTTACCTGTATAACAAACCTGCACATGTATCCTTGAACTTGAAACAAAAGTTAAAAGAAAAAGAAAAAATCCCATTAGGACATGAGCAAAAGGGCTGGGCATGGTGGTTCATGCTTATAATCCCAACAGTTTGGGAGGCCAAGGCGGGAGGATCTCCTGAGGTCAGGAGTTCAAGACCAGCCTGACCAACATGGTGAAACCCCGTCTCTACCATTAATACAAAAATTAGTTGGGTGTGGTGGCGGATGTCTGTAATCCCAGCTGGGGACAGAGTCACCTGCCTGCATGCAGGTCCTGGGGCCCCGACTCAGCCCTGAAAGAGAGTTCCCTGTAAGAGATTTGTCCCCCTGGGAGCCTGAGCATGCCTTCCCATCGTGGGAGTACCTGGAACTACAGGTATGCACCACCACACCCAGTTATTTTTTGTCTTTTTAGTATGCATGGAGTTTCACCATGTTGCCCAGCTGGTCTCGAACTCCTGGGCTCCAGCGATCTGTCTACCTCGGCCTCCCAGAGTGCTGGGAAAATAGGCATGAGCCATGGCAGGCAGCCAATCATAGCACTTGTTATCATTAGGATGATTCCTCTTTCTTCTCATTCTTGGACACACACCTCCCAGCATCTCATCTGTCAGAGAGGGTTTCTACCAGGGCTGTACTGGGAGTTAGGCTTGAAAAGGGGAGGAAGGCACCACCTGCCTGGGTCTCGAGAGTCTGCTCAGGGCTGTAACCAGCAGGGGAGGGTCCAGTGTGAACCTCATGTCTGACAAGTCTACAGTGAATCTGCTTCACATACACATGGAGGAGGCAGCTCAGGGCTGACCATGAACCTCAGTCAATGGGCAGAGATATCCCAGTGCTATCCACAAACACAGGGGAGGAGGAGCCACAACGTCCCACTTTCACCCAAAACCCCGAGCCCTCCCTGACTGTGAGGGCCCTGGGGTTCTCCTCTGTCTCATACAGAAGTAGAAACGTGCCCCTTAGTGACCCCCTGACATTGCAAGTCACCAGCAGCCACTCGGCTCTGAGCTCGCTGCTTCCTGAGGTTCCCTGCCGGTGTCAGGAAGTTTCATTTCTCATTTCCTTCTAGGGCTGCGTATTTCAGAAACATTATGTATTAGTCGGGGTTCTCTAGAGGGGCAGAACTAATGGGATAGGTGTATGTATAAAGGGGAGTTGATTAAGGAGTATTGATTCATTCACACGATCACAAGGTGAGGTGTCACAATAGACCGTCTGCAAGCTGAGGAGCGAGGAAGCCCGTCCAAGTCCGAAAACCTCAGAGGCTGAGAAGCTGACAGTGCAGCCTGGGCGGCAGAGCGAGACCTTGTCTCAAAAAAAAAAAAAAATATATATATATATATATATATATGTGTGTGTGTGTGTGTGTGTGTGTGTGTGTGTGTGTGTGTATATACACACATATATGAGTGTGTTTTCAAGTCTCCTTCTTTCCCCTCAAGTCGCATGTACAGGGTGCGTGGTTCTAAGGTTCCCAGGGCTGAGACTCTGTCCTTCTTCACCCAGCCCAGAGAAAGGCTAATTTCCAACACCCTGCAGGGGCTGTGGAGCCAGAGCCCAGAGACAGAGGCCTTCAGAGGAGGTAATTCTGCCCGAAGACCCCAGACTCCCACACTCCCCGCCCACCACACTCTCTGTCCTCCCCCAGGTCCAGCCCAGCTGCTGACATCCAGGAAGAAAACCTCAGTGAGAGGAAGAGGGGGTGCACCTGGGGTGCAGATGAGGGCCCTGCAGTTTCAGTGGTAACAGGAAGGGGCTGGGAAGGGGCTGGGGCTCAGGGGAACAGACACTGCCATGAAGGACCCACAGCCCAGGATGGGGTGGAGCTGGACAGTCAGTGTGAGAAACACACTCACCCCTGAAAACCCAAAGAATGCACTCAGAGGCACGGGCAACAGCAAAAGCGAGACTTTTTGTTTGTCTGTTTGAGACGGAATCTCACTCTGTCACCCAGGCTGGAGTGCAGTGGCCAGATCTCAGCTCACTGCAACCTCCGCCTCCACGGTTTACACCATTCTCCTGCCTCAGCCTCCCGAGTAGGTGGGACTACAGGTGCCCGCCACCTCGCCCGGCTAGTTTTTTGTATTTTTTTAGTAGAGACGGGGTTTCACCGTGTTCGCCAGGATGGTCTCGATCTCCTGACCTCGTGATCCGCCTACCTCGCCTCCCAGAGTGCTGGGATTACAGGCGTGAGCCACCGCGCCCGGCCTGAACCTGAGACTTTTAATAGGGTCTTGCAAGATTGGGCGTCTGCTAGGCAGGCACACCTGGGGCAGTCACAGCAGGTAATTTATCTCCTAGCACGCAAGTCCCTCCCTCACTTCCTCACTGGTCCAGTACTATGAGGTTACAATCTTCCCAGACTTCCCCTGAGTTTCATTATCCCCCTTATAAGGTTATATATCTCGTCCCCTTCCCCGCTTAACTTGTAATTTCCCAGTAACGAAACTTTTTTCCCTTTTATGGGCTGACCCCCGCTCTACATTCTGTTCATTTACTGTGATTTGCTGGGAGCATGAGCCCTGCGGTTTGTTAAATCCGCAGACTGGCTGCCAGTGCTGAGAAGGTCCATGCTTTGAAAATGGACCATTTAAAATGTGTTCTCACAAATCCCCTCCTCCTTCTTATTTACTTCCTTTGGTCTCATGTTCATTTGAACCCTTCTAGGGCTTGAATCGCTTTAGAAGTTGTTTACTTTTTCTATTTTATTTTTATTTTTTTGAAACAGAGTCTTGCTGTGTGGCCCAGGCTGGAGTGCAGTGGCGCCATCTCAGCTCACTGCAACCTCCGCCTCCTGGGTTCCAGTGATTCACCTGCCTCAGCCTCCCGAGTAGCTGGGATTACAGGCGTGCACCACCACACCCGGCTAATTGTTTTTGTATTTTTAGTAGAGATGGGGTTTCACCATGTTGGCCAGGCTGGTCTCAAACTCCTGACCTCAGGTGATCCACCCACCTCGGCCTCCCAAAGTGCTGGGATTACAGGCATGAGCTACGGCGCCTGGTCAGATTTTTCACTTTATGACTACATAGTAGGTGTATATATTTATTAAATTACTTTTCAATGGTATTAATTCAATTTGCTATTTTTCAGCTTCACAATGTCTGTCTAATGCATTTCACCAGCTGCCTATATTTTCCTCATATGGTTGTCATTCCTGTGGGGCGGCTCTCCTCCCGCGCACCTGGCCTTTCATAAAGGATTTCTCCCAGGGCTGTCCAGGCATCAGCCTGATGAAGGGAATCGATGCCGCTGCTCCTGCCCCACTCTCCCAAACTTAGCCTCAGCTCAAGACTGTGCCCAGCAGGGATGGGACCAATGCCAGCCTCACACTCACCTGTGGGGCAGACGCCCACATCTGAGCACCGTGGACTGAATCTGTTTCTCACACACAGGGGAGGGGCTGAGAGCTGAGCGTGGACTCCAGTGAGTGAGCAGAGACCCCCCAGCGCCTGTCCACACACACAGGGGAGGGGGAGCCACAGCTTCCAGCCCCACCCAGAGCCCTGACCCCTCCCTGCCTGGGAGGACCCGGGGTTCCTCTTCTGTCCCACACGGAGGTGGGAACCTCCTCCTCCCTAATGACCCTGGGTGGTCCCAGACACCTGTGGCCACTCAGCTTTGAACTCTGTTCATTGCAGGGGACGCATCTCAATGTTGGGAACTTTTCTTTCTCTTTCTGTGCCTGTGGCTGTGGTGATCTGCATATTTCAGACGTGTCACAAGGAGCATTTCTTGGTATTTGGAGCCAATGTCGGCTCTTGAGTGGAGGCGTCAATCATCCTCCTCGACTGTGGAACCCAAGACCAGGATCCTCTCCCGTCCCACCCTCCGGTCTGAACTGGTCTGGAAATGCACCACGGCTGAGCCTCCCGTGTCCTGGGCACCACTGACCCCACAGCCACTGTGATCAGTGGGGTTCATGACAACAGGCTCAGAGGTGACATTAATGTCCAAGGTCACATAAACCCTGGATGATAATCAGGAATTAAACACAAATCAGCTCCCCTCCCCCGGAAGCAGATTACAGACCTAACAAACTGTTCTGAAAATCCTGAACATGGACGAAGGCGCCGAAGGACGGCCAAGGACACAAGGGGCACTGAGGAGGCAGGACCGACTCAGAGCCTCATTCCCGGGGGGGTGGGTGATGCTGCAACAAGGAAAAAAGGGAAAGTACAAGAGAGGGACTGTTTGGTAAGAAGGAAACATACACTCCAAGGACTGTATATATATATATATATAATATATATACTATATATAATTATATATGCTATATATACATTGTATATATAGTATATATATGTGTATATATATTTTTTATATATATATATGTTTTATTCTCTATATTCCCTGCATTTCTCCTTTTCAGACAGGATCTTGCTCTGTCGCCCAGGCTGGAATGCCGAGGGGTGATCATAGCTCCCTGCAGCCTCCGCCTCCCAGGCCCAAGTGATCCTCCCACCTCAGCCTCCCGAGTAGCAGGGACCACAGTCATGAGCCTCCATGCCCAACTCACTTTTTTCTTTTCTGTAGAGACAGGATCACAGTATGTTGTCCAGGACTGTGTGAAGCTCCTGGCCTCAAGCCATCACCCGCCTCAGCCTCCTGAAGTGCTGGGATTCCAGGCGTGAGCCACCACGGTAGACCCTGCATTTCTCCTGTGTTCTCACTGCCACACGCAGCTCAGCCTGGGCTGCACAGCCCGGTGTCAGGTGCGTCTCTGCGGACCTGGGTCTGCCTGCAGCATGGACCTGCATCTTCCCTGAAGCATCTCCAGGGCTGGAGAGACGACTGCCATGGTAAGGACCCCGCAACGCTGAGCCGATGGACGGGCTGAAGGAGGGAGGCTCTGAGAGGGAAGAGGAGCCCACAGTCGCCCTCGCCTGAAAGGGGCTTACTCAGGAAGGCACCGGGTCTATTTGCTGTTGTGTTCCGGCCCTCAGTGAGATAAAGATAAATCAGGCAGACAGTGACCCAGGGACAGGGAGACCCCATTTCTATACGAAATGTCTGCAGAGAGCCTGGTGCCTGCCCCCACCTCAGCCCTGGGGAAATGAGAGCCAGGCTCCTGGGGAGGGCAGTTCCCCTTCCTGTGGGCTGAGGATGAGACAACCCCATAACAAGAAGGACCCAGCCTCCGAGCGGCCACACCCTGTGTGTGTCTCTGTCCTGCCAGCACCGAGGGTTCATCCATCTGCAGAGCCCGGGGTCACTGGGAGGAGACACCATGACCCCCGCCCTCACAGCCCTGCTCTGCCTCGGTGAGATTTCAAGATGGGGAAGGGGAGATCCGAGTCTTGGAGGGACCCCACCCCACACACAAGCCCTGGTCCATCAGGAGACCTCAAAAGCTCGGGAGGCACCAGGGTGAGGAGGGTCTGCTCAGGCTTCAGGGGCAAATCCCTCACAGGGAACTCTCTTCCAGGGCTGAGTCTGGACACCAGGACCCACGTGCAGGCAGGTGAGTGTGTCCCCAGCTGTCCCAGGTCCCTCCTCCTCACTAAGGACAGGGGCCACCCATGGGCAGCTGGGGGAAGAGACTGCAGTTCTGGGTGACTGATGGCGATGACGGGGGGTCCTGGGGCTGGGAGCTGGTATCTGAGTGTGGGGATGTCTTGGAATCCAGCCTCTGATTTCCTTCTAGGGACCCTCCCCAAACCCACCCTCTGGGCTGAGCCTGGCTCTGTGATCATCTGGGGGAGCCCCGTGACCATCTGGTGTCGGGGGACCCTGGAGGCCCAGGAGTACCGTCTGGATAAAGAGGGAAGCACAGAGCCCTGGGACACACAGAAACCACTAGAGCCCAGGAACAAGGCCAGATTCTCCACCCCATTCATGACAGAGCGCCATGCAGGGAGATTTCGCTGTTACTATCTCAGCCATGCAGGCCGGTCAGAGCTCAGCGACCCCCTGGAGCTGGTGGTGACAGGTGAGAGGACACTCAGGGGTCCCAGCCCCAGGCTCTGCCCTCAGGAAGGGGGTCGGCTCTCAGGGGCGTATCCCTCTCACAGCCCAGCCCTGGGGATGATGTGGGAGGTGGGAGCCCATTAAACACGGTGCCTCCTTCTCTCCTAGGAGCCTACAGCAAACCCACCCTCTCAGCCCTGCCCAGCCCTGTGGTGGCCTCAGGAGGGAACGTGACCCTCCAATGTGGCTCACAGCAGGGATATCAGCATTTTGTTCTGATTGAGGAAGGAGAACACAGGCTCCCCCGGACCCTGGACTCACAGCAGCTTCACAGTGGGTGGTACCAGGCCCTGTTCCCTGTGGGCCCCGTGACCCCCAGCCACAGGTGGACGTTCAGATGCTATTACTATTATAGGAACACCCCCCAGGTGTGGTCCCACCCCAGTGACCCCCTGGAGCTTCTGGCCTCAGGTGAGGGACCACGGCCTTCTCTAATCCACTTTCGGGGCAGCTGACAGGCTGTGGGGAGTCTGGCTGGTGACTGAATCTGGAAAGGACCCAGAGTGATGTGTGGATGGACGGGCTGCAGGCGGGAGGGAGACCCCATGGGGAGGCTCTGACATGGGAGGAGGCGGCCTCGGCCACCCTCACCTGGAAGGGGAGGACTCCGGAAGGCACCGGTGTGTTTGCTGTGAGGTCCCGGCTCTCAGGGAGAGGAGGAAGGATCAGGCACAGGGGCCAGGGCTAGGGAGACCCCACTCCTCGGAAATGACTCCAAGGTGAGAAGGAGGCCCTGGGGTCAGAGACTCAGAGTGTGAGAGACAGTGAGACCTGCAGGGCCAGGACAGGAGAAGGAAGAAGTGGGGAGGAACCAGCCCTCCAAGTTCCAACTCCTCTTTCCCTCCAGGCGTGTCTAGGAAGCCCTCCCTCCTGACCCTGCAGGGCCCCATTGTGGTCCCTGGAGAGAACTTGACCCTTCAGTGTGGCTCTGATGCCGGCTACGACAGATTTGCTCTGTACAAGGAGAGGGAACGTGACTTCCTCCAGCGCCCTGGCCGGCAGCACCAGGCTGGGCTCTCCCAGGCCAACTTCACCCTGAGCCCTATGAGGGGCTCCCACGGGGGCCAGTACAGATGCTACGGTGCACACAATCTCTCCTCCGAGTGGTCGGCCCCCAGTGACCCCCTGGACATCCTGATCTCAAGTGAGGAGCCCAGCGGGTTCAGTCAGGGACCCAGGCTCTGCACAGGCCCTGCCAGGGGAACCCAGGTGGTGATGGCCGGGATGAGGGGTGGAGTCCCAAGGGAGGGAGAGACAGACAGAGACAGGGGATGGGCAGGGAGGGGGAGACTCAGAGAAAACAGAGACAGACAGACTGAGGGTCCCAGAGAGAGGCCTGTGGAGGTCTCAGCTCAGAGCAAGCTGGGAGCCCCTCACCCATCCTTCTTCTCTCCAGGACAGTTCTATGACACGGTCTCCCTCTCGGTGCAGCCGGGCCCCACGGTGGCCTCAGGAGAGAACGTGACCCTGCTGTGTCAGTCACGGGCGCAGTTCCACACTTTCCTTCTGACCAGGGAGGGGGCAGCCCATCCCCCGCTGCATCTGAGATCAGAGCACCAAGCTCAGCAGTACCAGGCTGAATTCCCCATGGGTCCTGTGACCTCAGCCCACGCGGGGACCTACAGGTGCTACAGCTCACTCAGCTCCAACCCCTACCTGCTGTCTGTCCCCAGTGACCCCCTGGAGCTCCTGGTCTCAGGTGAGGACCCTGATCCTGTCCCCTCTGAGCTCTAAGGCTCAGCTCAGGCCCTGCCCCCGGAGATCTCAGCTGGGATGGAGTGAGGGAGGTTTAGCCAGAGGGGACGCAGCCCTCAGAGGGGAGGAGGCCAACAGGGCTTCTCCTAGGCATGGCCACCCGTTCTCCTTGCCTGGCATGCAGAAGGTACGGTGGGCAGAGGAATGGTTCCCGGGGATCCACTGGGCGGATGAGGAGAGTGGGAGTGGAAGGGTGCACTCCATGGACGGCCCGAGTCCCTCACCTGCCCCCTGTGCTCCTTCCAGGACCCTCTGGAGGCTCCAATCCCCCACCCACAGGGCCACGCTCCACCCCTGGTGAGTCACTGAGGCCTCTTGGGGAGCGCGGCCTCCCCCAGGGCAGTCTGAGTCTCCTGAAGGATCCCATTCCCCTCCCCTCAAGGACAGGCTTGTGTCCCAGGGACTCAGGCTGGGCTGGTGAGGCGTGGGGGGTTCAAGGCAGAGGGAGTGTTGGGGCCCAGCCTAGGGGAAAAGCAGCTGGGTTCATGTGGGGAGCAAGGCAGCCCCAGCCCTCACCTCCCTGTCTTGACCCCAGAGGTCCTGAGGACCAGCCCCTCAACCCCTCAGGGTCAGGCGAGTGACCTCCTGGAGCTCATGGTCTCAGGTGAGGGCCCTGACCCTGTCTTCTCTGAACTCAAAGGCTCAGCTCAGGCTCTGCACCCAGGAGAGCTCTGGGACACTAGAAAACAGGGGAGTGAAGGGGGAGAATCCAGCCCATGGGAGGGTGGAAATAGACGGGGACCTCCCACCCCTGGCTCCCACACCTGAAGTCCCAGTAGGGTAAAGAGCAGGGAGGGCTGGGAGGACACAGGGGTGAACCTTGGAGGAGATGAGATTAGACTGAAGGTGGAAGACGGAGGCCCCACCCGCTCCCCTCCTCATGTCTCCACCTCAGAATCAGAGCTCTGGGTCCCAACCCCCAGCAGACGCCCTCCTGGAGGGAGAAGAATTCAGGTGCCACCTGACCCTCACCTTGTCTCTGGCAGCTCCCCAGCACTCAGCGCACACCTGAGCGTCACAGGGACCCGCACCTGCTCCTGCAGCAGCTCAGGGACTGTGCACGGCTCCTCTTCTGCTCCACTGACCACATTTTTATTTGGGTTTTTAATCTCATACTGGCCTTTGTGTGCAACCTGGCGAAAGAAGATTTGCAGCATCGCCTGTTTTTCATTCTCACCCAGTTTTGTAACAGCCCTGATCTTACGCACTCCCTGAGGTTTGGTAAATGTCAGGTAGAAATGTGGACTTCCCTTGTTCTGGACGTTTGCTATGGAGGGGGTAGGGCTTATCTTTTAAGAAAAAGTCAAGTGACTGGCACTACTCCCTGAAACCCGACAGCACTTTCCAGATCTCAGAGGGAGGGAGAGACAGAGACAGAGACAGAGACATGCTGGGGCCGCCCTTTCCTGGGCAGTTCATCCTGGCCTAGTCTCAATCCACCAAAGCCCCGAAGCTCAGCTCCCCTGCTGCTCTGCCTTCCCCTCCACCCCACAGACAAGCGGTCATTCCTCTCTGAAGAACAGGCTGAGACCTTGCTGGGACCTGCTTTCTGGAGCCTCTGATGCTCCCTGTCTGGGTCTCCACGCGCCTCCTTCCTGGCTCTTTTTCCTAGTGAGGAATCAGCTTCAGTGTCACCTCCAAGTGTGACCTTCACTGATGACACAGCTCAGCCCAGACCTGCCTGCTTCTCATCTACGTCAAGTAATCAACCTACACCATGCAGCTTAATTCCCTCTCTCTTTCACCATCTCTGCACATACACATGTGTCACACCGACATCTTATGTGACATTAAAACCTAGTTATCTGTATATGTATTCAGATAATATATACTCACACATAAATATAGATCTCTACCCATACATCTAAAACTATCCCTGTGACTGGTAAATTTCCACTATTGTGGTTTCAGATGTTTGTTCAGAAAGCAGAGAGAGCTTTTAGGGCCCACCATATATATAACATAGATTTCTATTTGTGTTTGTGATTTTTGGTGTGTGTATCACATTCTACCTTTTGCTGCCTACATGAATAATTAGCTACCTAGAGATTAAGTGGAAGGTGAAACCTCAGGGGTAGTGGCTGAGCTGGAGTGAAAAGGATGCAGCCCCAGACTGTCACCGCTTTGTGCTCCTGACATTCAGGAGCTCCTGATGACCAACCCTTCATCCACGCAGCCTGGGTCCTCCACTGGTGGATCTGTGAAACTCTCATCTCAGGGGGAATCGGCTTAAGTGCTCCTGTGTCCCAGGCTGCACAGATAGCACACAGGGCTCAGTGACCCTATACTGGGGACCACTTTCGTTGCAAATCCTGAGCCCCTGAGATGTAAGAAAACTCTCCCCCAGATGACTCAGGAGCAATGTTTAAATTCATAGAACACAGGAAAACTGAACTAGTTCCATGAGGAGACTGGAGGGAACCCTGCTCCAGGAGAGGGAGGATTTATTGAGGAACTCTGTAAAAGCCACGTCATGAGGCCTGGAAAAATAAGAACACAGAGCCCAGGGGAGAGGCTGGCTCAGGGCTCTCCCCCTCTGTTTTCATTCTCAGGAGGAGCTGAGACCCTCAGCCCATCACAAAACAAGTCAGACCCCAAGACTGATGAGTGAGGAGATGCTCTCAGTTATGGGACTGGCACAGAGGGTCAGGGTCTGTCAACAGGAGATGGGGGGCGTGCGCTGGGTGGGCATCCAGGGGTCCTGGGTGATGCTGATCTGCCCTGACCTTTGTCGCCTCTTTGTCCATGATCCCCAGCCTCACATCCCCAGGATTACACAGTGGAGAATCTCATCCGCATGGGCATGGCTGGCTTGATCCTGGTGGTCCTCGGGATTCTGTTATTTGAGGCTCTGCGCAGCCGGAGAAGCCCCCAAGAGGCAGCCGGGAGGTGAACAGCAGAGAGGACAGTGCACCCTTCGGAGTGGTGGAACCTCGGGGACAGATGTGATGATCCCAGGAGGTTCTGCAAGAAAATCTACAGCCTGTGCTTTCTGGACTATCTGCCAATCATTCCCGAAGAGAGGGATCAACGTTGAGGTATTCATTTCGCATGACGAAAATGACAACATCAAAGTCATAGGTAGTAGGGCTGACTTAGAAATCCAATACATCCGTAGTAGGACTGCAAATTACTTCAATCAATTTGAGGAGAATATCAGAAGTACCTAACTAAAAAGAAGAGACACACAGCTATAAACATAAAGTACAGAACCTAGAGGAAAATGTGTTCGAATGGTGAGGTTTCATTCACAACAACATGGACAGGACTGGTGCTCGTATTACACACCAGCCGTAAAGCCCAAAAATACATCTAAAACAAAAGAAACAAGTGTGGTTCAATTCCACCATGGGATACCAGGAGCACATGCAAAGGCACAGACGAAATCTACAAAGAGCAACACAAACCAACCATCGATCATGAGGTTGAGTAAAGACACAAGAGTATAAAAAGCCATGCACGGCTATTTCAGCACATGAAGCTCAAAAGGAGGCAACATTTATTTTATAGGGAGGCAAACTCAAAATAGACCCCATAAATAAAGGAAGTAGATAACTCTATGTAATCCAAAATAGTGGTTACACATCAGGAAATACTGGAAGGATCTGTTCAACATGGAAACCACAAGGGCCGCTGGACACAGGCACTGGAATGCTGACTTTCATTTGGTGACCTACAATCCACTTCAAATTATTGGTAAATAGCACATTTTTAATTTGATAGAGAATAATCATACATATTTCTTGGGAGCATGTGGTAATCTGATTCATGCATGCAATGTGTAATGATCCAATAAAGGTTCCCAGGACATCCATCACCCCAAACATTTATATACACATATTTGTTTTTTTCAGACCAAGTCTTTCACTGTTGCCCAGGCTGGAGTGCAGGGGCGCGATCTTGGCTCAATACAACCTATGTCTCCCAGGTTCAAGCAGTTCTCCTCGCTCAGCCTCCCGCGTAGCTAGGATTACAGGCGTGCACCAAAACGCCTGGCTAATTCTTGTATTTTTATTGGAGATGGGGTTTCACCATGTTGCCCAGGCTGGTCTGGAAATACTGACCTTAGGTGATCCGCCCACCTAGGCCTCCCAAGGTGCTGGGATTACAGGCATGAGCCACTGTGCCTGGCCAACATTTATAATTTCTGTGTTGAGAGCATTTCAAATCTTCACTTCTAGCTCATGCGGAATATACAATAATTTGTTGCTGACTATGGTCATCCTACTGAGCTTTCAGGCCCTGGAACTTACTCCTCCTCTCCACTTGTATTTATGCACCCATCCACCAACCTCTCTCCATCTCCCTCCTCCACACTCCCTTGCCAGCCTCTGTTGACCACCATTCTACTCTCTGCCATCACGAGGCCCAATTTTGTAGCTCCCGCGTGAGTGAGAACATGCAATGTTCCTCTTTCTGGGCCTGGCTTATGTCACCGAACATAAAGTCCTCCAGATTCATCTGTGTTGCTGAACATGGTACAATTTCCTTCTTTTTTTGGCTGAATATTATTTCATGGTGTATATAGACCACATGTTCCTTATCCATTCATTCATTGATGGACATAGGTTGATTCCATATCTTGGTTATTGTGAATACTGCAGCAATAAACATGGTGATACAGATGCCTCTTTGCTATACTGATTTTCTTTCTTTTGGAAATATACCCAACTGTGCCATTACTGGATGGTGTGGTTGTTCTACTTTCAGTTTCTTGAGGAACCTCCATACTGTTTCCATATTGACTGCACCAACTTACGTTCCCACCAAGGTACAAAGGTTTCTTCTCTCCACATCCTTGAGAGCATCTGTTAATTTTTGTCTTAGAGATTTAACCAGGGAATGGCATATCTCTGTTTTCTTACCTATCTATCTTTATTTGTCAGGCCATTTAGGGAGCTGAGATTGCAGTATGGTGGTGAAAACCACAGGCTGCCCTGGCCACTAAATGGTAAACAAGGTGGCTCTTGATCTGTCAGACCAATGATCTCACAGGTTAACTTTGTGTTTCATTCACAACATGACCCCAACCTGCCTGATGAGCCTCACCTGAGTCCAGTCAGACAATGAGCCACTACCCAGGTAAGAACGGGAAGAGGAAACCCCTTGCGCAGTACTACATAACATGCAATTGACATTTTTAAGTGGCCATATAACTTTCTGATCTCATTATGTTGAAACCACCTGAACTGGGACGGAGGACACCAACATGGCCTTGGGGTTATTTCAGAGATGAGTTTCAACCCAATCAGGTGGTGGTTTACGGGGATCACACACAGCTTGGTTATTCCAGAGATGAGGTTCCACCCAATCAGGTGGTGTTTTAGGGATCACACAGGACTGGGTTCCAAATGTGACAATGCTCCATGTGCCTTGTCACCTCCTGGACTCCTCTGAAGTGGAAATCAGAGAAAGGCATTTGTGTGCAGCTGCTGCTCATTCCAGATTCCATTCCTAAATGGGAACTTACACGATGCTTGACCCTGAAGAACAGAATTGGCTGAAAAAGAATTCAGGAATTAAATCCCATTTATAACAGCCACAAACATTGAAAGACCTACTAATAAATTTAACCGACAAGGTAAAAACCTCTACAAACAAAATTATGAATCTCTGATAAAAAAAAAAAATTAAAGAGGACAGGAAAAAACTGGAAAGATACCTCCTGTTCATACATTCAAATAATAAATATTTATTAAAAGGACCATAGTACCCAGAGCAATCTACAGATTCATTGTAATTCCTGTCAACATCCCAGTGTCATTCTTCACCGAAATATTTAAAAATTCTACAATTCATATAGAGCCATAAAATACCCAAAATAGCCAACATAATTTAGAGAAACAAAGAACAAAGTTGGAGACATCACACTACCTGACTTCAAAATACACTACAAAGCTACAGCAACCAAAACAGCAAGGCACTGGCTTAAAAACAAACACACTGACAATGGAATAGAGCAAAGAACCTAGAAATAAATCCAGAAATTACAGCCAACTAATTATCAAAAACATGCCAAGAACATATACTGGGGAAAGGACAGTCTATTCAATAAATGCTTCTGGCATAACTGGATATCCACATGCAGAAAAACAAAACTCAACCTCTATCTCTCACGATATACAAAATCTACTCCAGATGGAATGAAACCTGAAGTAAGACCTGAAACTATGAAACTATAGAAGAAAACACAGAGGAAACGCTTCAAGCAAACATTCTATCAATAAAACCTTAAAAGCATAGGAAACAAAAGCAAAAATAGACAAATGGGTTTATCAAACTAAAAAGCTTCTGCAGAGCTCAGGAAACAACCAACAGTGTCATGACCTACAGAAGCAGGGAGAAACATTCGTTACCTATTCCTCTAACAAGGGTTTGATCATCAGAATATATGAGGAACTCTAAACAGCTCGGAGGTTTTGATGGAGAAATGAAGAGAAGGTGCTGCCACGTAGAGAAATAAAGAAGTCAGAAAGAGGAAGTTTGGGAGAAACAAACCACACTTTCCAGGTACTGGAAGGTTCTGCTTCTCTCTCTGACTCAGTTAAGTGTCTTAAACACACCTCCTTCCATCTCCTTCCCCGATGGGGTTATTGCTCCTGTGATGGCCCTGTTGGTTCCTCTTGTCAACCAAGTCACAGAATGGAAGAGCTTTCATTTCCTCAGCATCTTCCTCTTCACACACGATGAACAAATCCACACCATTCTATCCCAGAGCGCTTCTTATCATTGTCTCCTGTCCAACACTACAGTCCAAGCTTAGCCAGTTTCCTCAGTTAATATTTCATGGATTGTGGCAGCATAACTCCAATCCCTGCCTCTATCTCTGGGAAGGTTTCCCATTAACACTGCAGAAGCCCCCATTCTGTGCAATGAGGCACAGCGACACACCAGACACCCACTCCAGCCTGGCCCCTGGAGGATTTGAATTGAGATTGGAACTCTGCAGAGTTGCCCAGGAACGTGGTTTCACACATCCTCCTGTAGGAAATCCATAACCACTATCACCAAGCGGTCCTTTCCAGCATTTCAGGGTGTAGGGGATGCTGGTTGGTCCCTGCAGTGGCAGATCATGTGACAACAACTCTATGGAGATCTTATGAAGAACCTATGGATATCCTATGAAGATCCCATGGAGGTCCTGTGGAGGTCCTATGGAGGCCCTGTGGAGAACCTATGGAGGTCCTGTGGATGTCTTATGGAGATCCTATGGAGGTCCCGTGGAGGTCCTACTGAGATTCTATGGAGGTCCTGTGGAGGTCCTATGGAGAAACTATGGAGGTCCTATGAAAGTCCTATGGAGATCCTATGGAGGTCACATGGAGGTCCTATTGAGATTCTGTGGAGGTCCTGTGGAGATCCTATGGAGAACCTATGGAGGTTCCATGGAGGTCTTATGGAGATTCTATGGAGGTCCTGTAGAGGTCCCATGGAGATTCTATGGAGGTCCTGTGGGGGTCCTATGGAGAACCTATGGAGGTCCTATTAAAATCCTATGGAGGTCCCATGGAGGCCCTATTGAGATTCTGTGGAGGTCCTGTGGAGGTCCCCTGGAGATTCTATAGAGGTCTTGCAGATCCTATGGAGATTCTAGCACTTTTCCATGCATGAGGGTAGGAAATAAGACTTCGAGTTTCAGGATAGGAAGTGCAAGGCCAGCACTGTTTTCTGAGGAACTCAAAGTCAACAGTTTCATGTTCCAGAAGAAGCCCAAATCTTATACGGCTGCTAGGGACACATAAGCATCTTCTTCACACACGATTAACAAACTTCACACACTTCCTCACACACTTCTTCCTCAGTAAGGCACAGAGACACGGGCAGAAAGAAAGCCAGTCAAGGAAAACAAAGCCTATGACTGGCAGCCAGTCAGGCAGACACACTTACAACACACACACACACACACACACACAATCAGTCAGGATCCTACAGATAAAACAGAGATGAAGATAGATGCCAGCAGACATGCAGAGTACTCCTCAGTACAAAGAAAAAAAATACTTTGTTCCCGCCCTGTGCACAGTGTAAGCATGTCTTGTGCTCTGCAGTCAAAAACTCTTTTCTCTCCAGATGTCGACAAGAAACCTTCCCTCTCAGCCCAGCTGTGCCCCCAGTGAGTAAGCTTGGAGAGAATGTGACCTTGTTCTGCAACTCTGGAAGCTCATTTGACCTGTGCCTTCTAACCAGGAAGGGGAGGCCCCTGGACACTGGCTCACTGGGGTGCAGAGACACAGTGGGGCATTCAGGCCAGCTTCCCTCTGGGTCTTGGGGCTGGTGATGGGACCTGAAGATGCTGCAGCTCTCTGTCGATGGCTCTGCCTGTGAGTGCTCAGTCCTGAGTGACCCACTGCACTTGTTACGGGAGGAGCATGCCCTGCAAAACACTAAATCATAGAGCCATGTCTAAGGGACAGTCAGATGGAGACATGGGGATTTTAGGGATCCTGGATGCCCAAGACCATGGGAACCCACCTCCTGCAGCAGCATGACCCAGATGTGAGACATGGAGTCAAAGGAGATCATTTTGGAGCTTTAAGATTGGACTGTCCTGCTAGATTTGGGGCTACCACATACCCTGTTTTTGTTTGGCCTTTGTTTTGGCCAAATTCTTCCATTTGGAACAGCTGTATTTACCCAATACCCGTACCCCTATTGTATCTAGAAAGTAACTAACTTGCTTTTAGTTTTACAGGCTCATAGGCGGAAGGGACGTGTTTTGTCTTGCAATTCAACTGCCTCAGCCTCCCAAAGTGCTGGGATTACAGGCGGGAGCCCGCCTTGATAGTTCACATTTTGATTATGCATCCACCAATTGCTAAACACTGGGGTTGTTTTCTCTATTTACCTATTGTGAAAAATGACACAAAACAAGACACACTTTATATGATTCCATTTATATGAAATATCCAGAGTATGCAAATCCATAGAAACAGAAGGTGTGTTCCTGATTCTTAAGCTGAGGGATGAGGACAATTTGGATGACGACTCGGGGGCTTTCTCGGGTCATGGAAATGATCTGGAATTAGATAGAGGTGGTGATTGCGCCAAAAAACACTGATTTCTCACCTTAAAATGGTGTGAATTCTATCCCATAAGTAAATAAACAAATACTTAATCTATATCCAGGTCTCTGCCCAGGGTTTGGGAAGCTGGAGAGTTTCGCCACAGCCCTAACAGAGAGGAAAACTCAGTTCAGCTCCATCGTGGAAGCTTCTCCTGAGACCATCAGACACCTGAGCTCTAGGAGCAGCTGAGTAACCTGAATGCCAAGGAGGGGGGAGCATCATGACTGGTTCCACGGAGACAGAACTCATAAGGGTGGGAGGCTGCTGTACACACTGAGGGGGGACTTCAGCTAACAGTGAATGCGGGGAGTCAATGTTTTCTGCTTCCCTAGAGATCGAGACACACCTGGGGACCTAAGATAGAGGGGCACTGTACACTCACCCGCAAGTTCTTTCCCATGGGTCTCAACTGAGCATTCACAAGACTGACTGGGAGCAAGATGGAGACCCCACATTGGTGATCAGACAGAAAGAGCTTCCACTGTGCATGGCCTGAAATCTCATTTCCCACACAGGTGCTTCTCTCACATGGAGGAAAAGACATAAGCCATTGGAAAAGGCTCAGATAATTCTGCCCACCTCAGATCCCAGGTAATGACTCATTGTGGCTGGAAGAAAGTGGATCATAAAATCCCTCTACCATAGGAGGAGTGTAGAGAACAATCCTGGACCGTGATCCTAGACAAATATCATTAGAGATATGCACATTTGGAATAGGGACAGAAAACCCCTCCCCACCAAACAAATCTACTCAGTAGAATGCAGCTGCCATGAGGAGCGGGGACAGAAACATGGAGACAGCCCCACCCTCGAGGCCCAGGCACACAGAAACTGCCGGAGACTGAGGCTGGAGGAGGACAGGAGAAACGTCTGCTCTTGACCAGGAGCCTCTCCTGAGAAGCAAGCAGGAGCACCCACAGCTGGGGTTAGGGGACCTAAGGATCCGCTGATGACTTGGTTAATGCAGTGAGCTTCAGCCGGCTCTGTTTCAGCAGTCCCAGTGCATGCTGGAGGGCCCATGAGTGTCACAGCCATGGAGCAATAAAAAAAGGACATGCTGCCAGGCGCAGTGACTCACGCCTGTAATCCCAGCACTTTGGGAGGCCAAGGTGGGCGGAGTACCTGAGGTCCGGAGTTCAAGACCAGCCTGGCCAATATGGGCGAAATCCCGTCCCTACTGAAAATACAAAAATTAGCCAGGTGTGGTGGAAGGTGCCTGTAATCCCAGCTACTCAGGAGGCTGACGTAGGAGAATCAGGGACAGAGGTTGTAGGGAGCCAAGATCGCGCCACTGCACTCCAGCCTGGGCGACAGAGTGAAATTTCGTCTCCAAAAAAATTGTAAAAAAAGGAATCAAAGAAAAAAAGGACATGCATGGAACCAACACCAGCGACTCCCTCTCACCAAGGACCAAGTAGCCACCACTGTCGCTGACAGTCTCACCTGTGACCAACAGAGTGTTCGCCTTTGAGTGGACCAACGAGTCATCTGCTGGCCGCTTGACGACATGACGTGTATTCAACCAGGAGGGGGCAGCAAATCCTCCTGACCGGGATGGATCCTGGCACTGAGACGGGTTCCTCTGAGCTCATTGCGGCTCTCCCCCAGGAAGCGGAGTCTCCCACCTGTTAAATGGAGCATCTCATGACTTAATCTCAGATCGAGGGACCTACACTCACATGAAATCAGTGAGGCAATGAGAACAGGGCCACGTGATATCCTGGGGATGACCTGAGATACGATGCATGCCATGTAGTGGTTGGGTGCTGCTGGGACTGACAGAGCATCAGAATGGCCTCTTACAGTAGATGCAAGAAACGGTTTGTTCATGAGACTCTGCACTTTAGGTGCTCTCTGATGGTGTAATAGACATAGATATAAAACAGGGATATAGATAGCTGTAGACAATATACATATTCATGTGAATGAACACTAAATGATGCTACGTCTTTTTCTTCTAATATTTTTGTTCTTATTTATTTTTCTATAATGGGCTCTGCAAATGAAAATGCTATGTCTTTTCAGAGGTAGAACACGTGGGCTGGGAAAGGAACGGAGCGTGTCATCAATAGCCCCCATCCTCACCCTTCCAGGTGACCCACTGGGGAGATAAGCACATTCTGGGCCTGCACTTTTAGGTGATTTGGAGTTAGATTATCTGCCTGGTGGAAAATTACCACCAGGGAAGAAAATAAGGGTTACCCTATGCCAAAAGTGATCACTTTGCCCTTTCCCTTTTCTTCTTTTTTTTTTTTTTTGCTAACTTTAAAATGTTTATTTTTAAAAAAAAATAGTTGCTTTTTATACAGCTTTACAAAGTTTTTAATGTTTCATTGGCAATGGAATATAAAGGAATTTTACAACTATATAAAAAAGTTACGTTTGCCTAAGAAACAGTATTTACCGTGTGTACATAGTTGACTGACAAAATTCTCTACCATCCAGCACCCTAATAATTGACGAAATAAGTTACTTCCCATGACAAGATCCCCAAAAGAAAGGAGAAGAAAGATACACACAGACACCCTCCTTAGCTCAGAACACAGTATCACGGCCCTATCTGCAGACAACCTGCAATTACCACATACAATTCAGTGATTTAAAAAAAACAAAACAAAAGTTTCGGTGATGAAACAATACTTATAAGTCCCACTGAATTACTGCTTTAGTTTAACTCTACAGAAGAAATTACTTAACCTTCTGCTATTACAAATATAGTTGATTCTCACGTCTTAAGATAAGCCTTCCTCCCCCAAAACCTGACTGCATTTTATCTCTGAAATTAAACGGAAAAACAAACAAAAAACAAAAAACAAAAACCCAGTGATGGTGGCAAATGTACAGGGAATTCACTTCTTCATTCTTCTCAAAGACTGAAATCAATTTCTGGGACCACTAAGAGCTAGACATTCACCTATTTTCAGAGATTTGTCTGTAGACTATGCAGGAGCTTTGTTGTCTTTCTTTCAGAAAGCAGTACCATCAATTCAGATCTTTTAGGGGCCAAAAGCTGTGTTTTTCCTATATTCAAAATCTGCAAACTCTCGGTCCCCAGAACCTGCTCTGAATCCACCATGGTCAAGGTACCACCTCTGCCACCACCACGCCCTCTGCCACCACAGACACCAAGACCTCCTCTGCCTCTGTATCCTCCACGGCCACGGTTTGGACAAAGTGGGATTCCAAATGTTTCAGCATTTAATCTTCCTTCAGTCCAGGTTGGTCTCTGTTCTCTATTGTCATCACAAGAAATATTATCAAAGAAGGATTTAGTTTGGTCATAATAGCAATTACATTCAGGTGGATCTTCTTCATCAGCATATCCGTCACTGTTCTGGGTATCAACTCCTGAGTCTCCTTTATCTTCACCATTTCCAGGCTTCTCCCATTTCTCAAGTTTATCTTCTTTTAATTTATTATGAAACTCTCTGCCAATCTCTTCCTTGTTGAATTGTGCATTTGGACTTTCAAAGTCAAAGTCTTTCTCAAGTTTCATTGGCCCATCTCGCCGAATACCAAATCTTCCCCTGTCACCCCGACGACCCCCACGCCCTCTTCTTGGCACTGAAGGAGCATCTGGAGCTACTTGTCTCTTGTTATCATTTCTGAGTTGCTCATTTTCTGGCCTTGGAACGTTGTGTGCTTCAGCTCACCTGTGCTCCTGATTCTCTATTGCTTTTTGGCTGGTGGATGGCACAGGCCTGGTTGACACAGGACTCCTCCTCCCAACAGGTGCTGGAGCAGGTAAGCAGGCCCAGGCGGTCTGCACTGCTTGTTCCATGGTTGGGCTTTTTCTCAAAGGGTCGAACTGAGCGCTTGAACGACCCTGAGATAATTGTGTTTTTAGAGATCTTGTATCCTGTGTAAAGAAAGAACCAACCGCACTACTTTGGGGCAAGGTACCACTGTTTGATATTTCTATTCCAAAGGAGGTCAAAGAGCTTCCAGCAACACCAACAGCACCAAATGCTGCCCCACTAAGGAACGTGGACTGAACTGGCTGGATATGGGCATCATGCCGAAAGGCCCGTAAGAACCCACAGACTGGAATGAAGAAGTCGATGAGCCTAGTGAGAACTGCACGATAGCTGGGTCCTGACGCAAAGAACACCGTGGTTTTGGTGGCTGGCAAACAGTGAGGTCTTTCATGTCTCTCCCACGGAATACAATGGATTCAGAGACTCCATCTTGTGGCGGTACTGGACCATCTGGCGGTCTGTCTTCTGGCCCAAGGACCGAACTTTGGCGAGGGCTGCGGGGGACTGTTCGGTGTCATGGTGTAGAGGATGCCCTGGTAGTGGATCTCCACCTTGGACTGAGGCTGATGCTTGCTGATGTTAAGGGTGCCCCCGCTCCTGGCCGCTGGCAGAAAAGCAGACCCCACGCCGCTGCCGCCCGCTCCTCACGTCCTCTGCGCACGCCCGCTCCTCCTTCGCTTCAGACCCAACATGGCGGCGGCGCCCGCTCCACACGCCGCCTCAGCACGCCGCCCCCGCACGCCGTCTCCTCCCTTGCTTCAGACCCAACATGGCGGCGGCGCCTGCTCCGCGCAGCTCCCCCAGCATCCGGCCCTCAAGCCCCTTTGCCCTTTTCTTTCTTCCGCTGCAACCTCTGCTTCCCGGATTCAAGTGATTCTCCTGCCTCGACTTCCAGAGTAGCTGGGATTACAGGCGTGTGCCAGGATGCCCGGCTAATTTGTTGTTGTTGTTGTTTCTGAGGAGAGAGAAGGTTTCACCATGTTGGCCAGGCCGGTCTCAAGTGCTCCACCCTCCTCGGCCTCCCAAAGTGCTGAGATTACAGGAGTGCGCCACCGCCCCCGGCCAACTGTATCCTGTTCTTTTTATTTTCTTTATCACAGTAGAACAGCCGGTAGGGAGAATTATGGGCAGCATAGATCACTCACTGGGCACTGATGGAGGCTCCACAGTGGACACAACCATGATGGGTGTCATGGGTTGCATTGTAACCCCAAAAGGACATGTTGGCACCTTAACCCCCTTACCTGTGAGTGTGAACTCATGCAGAAACAGGGTCCTTAGAGATGTGATTAGGTAAATAAAGATGCAGTCATGCTGGAAGAGGACAGGATCTGAATCCAGTATCACTCACATCCCAATAAGACAAGGACGAGACAAGACGCGCAGGTAAGACTGCCATGTGCAGATGGATTTATATTTACCATCAAAGCTGAATCATTAGGGGCCGTTACACATTGAAATATGTTTTTGTTCTCTTCTCATATTAGAACTCCTAGCATAGTAAATAGAAATAAATATATTGGCCGGGCACGGTGCCCCATGCCTGAAATCCCAGCAGTTTGGGAGGCTGAGGCGGGGGGATCACTTGAGGCCAGGAGTTCGAGATTGTCATGGTCAACGTGGCAAAACCTCATCTCTACTAAAAATACAAAAATTAGCCAGGCGTGTTGGCAGGCGCCTGTAATCCTAGCTACCCAGGAGGCTGAGGCAGAAGAATCACTTGAACCCGGGAGGCGAAGGTTGCAGTGAGCCAAAATCGCACCACTGTGCTCCAGCTTGGGCAACATAGGAGTGCAGATATCTCTTTGATAGACTGATTTTCTTTCTTTTGGGTATATGCCCAGCAGTGGGATTACTGGCTCATACGGTACCTCTAGCTTTAGTTTTTTGAGGAACCTCCAAACTTCTCCATACTGGTTGTATTAATCTAGATTCCCACCAACTGTATACAAGGGTTCCCTATTGTCCACATTCTCGCCAGTATTTGTTATTGCCTGTCTTTTGGATATAAGTCATTTTAACTGGAATGAGTTAGTATCATTGTAGTTTTGATTTGCGTTTCTCTAATGATCAGTGATGTTGAGCATCTTTTCATATGCCTCTTTGCCATCTGTTTCTTTTGAGAAATGGTTATTCAAATATTTGCCCATTTTTTGATTGAAATACTAGATTTCTTCATATAGAGTCTTTTGAGCTCCTTATTTCTTCTAGTTATTAGGGATTCCTTGTCAGATGGGGGTTTGCAAATATTTTCTCCCATTCCGTGGGAATGTTTGTTAATTGTATCTTTGCTCTGCAGCTTCTTAACTTGATTTGACCCCATTTGTCCGTTTTTGCTTTGGTTACCTGTACTTCTGGGGTATTGCTCAAAAAAATTTTGCCCAGACCAACATCCCGGAGATTTCTCCCAGTTTTCTTGTAGTCATTTCACAATTTGAGGTCTTAGATTTAAGTCTTGAATCTACTTTGATTTGATTTTTGTATGTGGCAAGAGATGGGTGTCTGGTTTCCTTTTTCTGAGTATGAATATTGAGTTTTCCCAGCACCATTTATTGAAGAGACTGTCTTTTGCCAGTGTATACTCTTGGCACCTTTGTTGAAATCCATATACTGTTGGTGTATGGATTTGTGTCTGGGGTCTCTGTTCCATTCCATTGACATATGTGTCTGCTTTTATGCTACTACCATGCTGTTTTGGTTACTATAGCTCTGTAGTATAATTTGAAATCAGGTAATGTTATGCCTCCAGTTTTATTATTTTTGCTTAGGATAGCTTTGATTATTCTGGGTCTTTTGTGATTCATACATTTTAGGATTGTTTTTTCTATTTGTGGGAAGAATGTCATTGGTATTTGATATGCATTGCATTTAATCTGTAGATTGCTTTGGGTACTCTGGACATTCTAACAATATTGGTTCTTCCAATCCATGAACATGGAATATTTTTCCATTTTGTGGTGTCATCTTCAATTTCTTTCATCAATGTTTTATAGTTTTCATTATAGTGATCTTTTACTTCTTTGGTTAAGTCATTTCCTAGGTATTTAATTTTACGTCTAGATATTGTAAATGAGATGAGCTTTTATTCTTTTTCAGGTTGTTGACTGTTGATATATAGAAATACTTCTGATTTCGCCGGGAGCGGTGGCTCAAGCCTGTAATCCCAGCACTTTGGGAGGCCGAGACGGGCGGATCACGAGGTCAGGAGATCGAGACCATCCTGGCTAACACGGTGAAACCCCGTCTCTACTAAAAAATACAAAAAACTAGCCGGGCGAGGTGGCGGGTGCCTGTAGTCCCAGCTACTCGGGAGGCTGAGACAGGAGAATGGCATAAACCCGGGAGGTGGAGCTTGCAGTGAGCTGAGATCCGGCCACTGCACTCCAGCCTGGGCGACAGAGTGAGACTCCGTCTCAAAAAAAAAAAAAAAGAAATACTTCTGATTTCTTTTTTTTTGATGGAGTCTCGCTCTGTTACCCAGGCTGGAGTGTAGTGGCACGATCTTGGCTCACTGCAACCTCTGCCCCCTGTGTTCAAGTGATTCTCCTGCCTCAGCCTCCCAAGTAGCTGGGATTACAGGCGCCCACCACTGTGCCTGGCTAATTTTTATATTTTTAGTAGAGACGGGGTTTCACCATCTTGGCCAGGCTGGTCTTGACCTCCTGACCTCGTGATCCACCTGCCTCAGCCTCCCAAAGTGCTGGGATTACAGGCGTGAGCCACTGTGCTTGGCTAGAAATGCTTCTGATTTCTAAATTTTGATTTTGTATCCTGCAACCTGACTGAATTTGTTTATCAGTTCTAATAGTTTTCTTGTGAAGTCTTTAGATATTTCCAAAGATAAGATCATACCATCTGCAAACAATGATAATTTGATTTCTTCCTTCCCAATTTGAATGCCCCTTATATCTTTCTCTTGTCTGATTGCTCTAGCTAGGACTTCCAGTGCTATGTTGAGTAACAGTGGTGACAGTGGGCATCTTTGTCACGTTCCAGATCTAAGAAGAAAGGCTTTCAGTTTTTCCCCATTCTGCAAAATACTAGCTGTGGGTCTGTCATATATGGCTTTTATTATGTTGAGGTATGTTTCAACTATCCCCAGTTTTTTAAGGGTTTTTATCGTAAGGGATGTTGAAATTTACTAAGTGCTTTTTCAGCATCAATTGAAAGGATCATATGGTTTTTATCCTTCATTCTGTTGTTATGATGTATTACATTAATTGATTTGCATATGTTGAATGATCCTTGCATCCCAGGGATTAAATCCCACCTGATCATGTTGAATGATGTTTCTCATATATTGTTGAATTTGGTTTGCTAGTATTTTGTTGAGGATTTTTGCATCCATATTCATCAGAGATCTTGCCTGTAGTTTTCTTGTTTTGATGTGCCTTTGTGTACTTTTAGTATTAGGGTGATATGGCCTTGTAGAATGAGTTTGGAAGTATTCCCTCCTCTATTATTCAGAATGGTTTGAGTAGCATTGATTTTATTTATTCTATAAATGTTTTGTAGAATTCAGCAGTGAAGCCATCAGGTCCCAGGCTTTTCTTTACTGGGAGACTTTTCATTACAGCTTCCATCTCATTACTTGTTATTGGTCTCTTCAGATTTCTTCCCGGTTCAATCATGGTAGGTTATGTGTGTCTAGGAATTTGTTCATTTCCTCTAGATTTTCCATGTTATTATTACTTTCTCAAATATTTGGTAGAAATCAACAGTGTACCCATTCGGGCCAGATTTCCCTATGGAAAGATTTCTGAGTGTAGGTTGAATATCTTTTTTTTTTTTTTCTTTTTTTGATGGAGTCTCCCTCTGTCACCTAGGCTAGAATTCAGTGGTGTGATCTCGGCTCACTGCAGCCTCCGCCTCCCGGGTTCAAATGGTTCTTTTGCCTCACCGTCTCGAGTAGCTGGGATTACAGGCATGCGCCACTTCGCCTGGGTAATTTTTCTATTTTTAGTAGAGGTGGGATTTCACCATGTTAGCCAGAGTGGTCTTGAATTCCTGACCTCAGGTGATCTGCCCGCCTCAGCCTCCCAAAGTGCTAGAATTAAAGGTGTGAGCCACTGCACCCAGCCAGTTGAATTTCTTTAATAAAAATAGGAAATGTTACACTATATATTTGTTCTTGAGTAAATTTTGGTAGTTTGTATACTTCAAGATATTTTCTATTAAATGTAAGTTGTAGAACATCTTAGCATAGATTTCTAGTTTTGGTTCACTAGTCCTTTTATGTCTGTAGGACTGGAAGTGGTGCTTCTTTCCAACTTGGTTTGGTAATTGTTGTGCTCTCTCTCTCAGTCTCTTACTTTACATCCTGCAGATGTTCATATGTTATAATTTCATTGACTTTTTTTGTTAATGTTCTATCAGTTTAATGTTGTGTGATTCTATAACTCATGAATATTTGTTTTTGTTTTTGTTTTTGTGGTGGAGTCTTTCTTGCCTAGGCTAGAGTGCAGTGGCATGATCTCAGCTCACTGCAACTTCCACTTCCCGGGTTCAAGTGAATCTCCTGTCTCAGCCTCCCGAGTCATTGAAAATACAGGTGTGTGCCACCATACTCAAATAATTTTTGCATTTTCAGTAGAGACAGAGTTTCACCATGTTGGCCAGGCTGGTCTCAAAGTCCTGACCTCAAATGATCCACCTGCCTCAGCCTCCCAAAGTGCTGGGATTACAGGCATGAGCCACCACACCCAGCCAAAACCCATCAATATTTAGAATGCTATTTGTTTCCAAAGTATTGCTTTTTCTCCAAATGTCTTCTTATTGTTGGCTGCTAATTTAATGGAACTTCTAATCAGGAAACGTTACCTGTAGTAACAGTTTGGATGCTTACTTTGTTGTCTAAAAATGATAGATATGGCCGGGCACATGGCTTACACCTGTAATCCCACCACTTTGGGAAGCTAAGGTGGGCGGATCATGAAGTCGGGAGATCGAGACCATCCGGGCCAACATGGTGAAACCCTGTCTCTACTAAAAATACAAAAAAATTATCTGGATGTGGTGGCGGGCGCCTGTAATCCTAGCTACTCAGGAGGCTGAGGCAGGAGAATCGCTTGAACCCAGAAGGCAGAGATTGCAGTGAGCCGAGATCGCGGCACTGTGCTCCAGCCTGGCGACAGAGCAAGACTTCGTTTCAAAAAAAACAAAAAGATAGATACTTTTGATCAATATGTTTTCATAAGTAAGTATTCCTGGCCTCACACGGTGGCTCACACCAGTAATCCCAACACTTTGGAAGGCCAAGGTGGCCAGATCCCGTGAGCCCAGGAGTTTGAGACCAGCCGGGGCAACAGCGAAACCACGTCTCTACAAAAAATACATATTAAAAAAATTTAGCTGGGCAAGGTGGCATGATCCTGTAGTCCCAGCTACTCAGGAGATGGTTGTGGGAGATCCACCTAGGCCTGGGGAGGTCGAGGCTGCAGTGAGCTGGGATACTGCCATTGTATTTCAGATGGAGCAACAGAGAGAGACCTTGTTTCAAAAATAAATATATAAAGAAATACACTTTCCCACTTTGTTGTTATATGTATATTCCAGAAATGTTTCTATACAAACTTACATAATACATAAACAATTGAAACATCATATATAAGCATCAGATTGAACATTCGTGCCATTCAACTTTCACAAATATTTTGTTCACTTAATCTATCAAAGTCTGATCAGTATTTCTTCAAATCCTCCATTGTGTCTCAGTTGAAGCTTTGTAAATTTTAAGGACATGTGGTTGGCTGAGTGAAAGTGTATAACTTTCTCTTCTTCACAGATTGTTGATTTAAAAGTATGAACTATCAACTATTTTTCTTTTCAGAGGCTGTTTGTGTTAGTATTGGTTTGCTATTGCTGCCATAACAAATTACTACATATTGAGCAGCTTCAGCAACACAAACTCGTTATCTCACAGTTCTGAATATCAGAATTCTGAACAGGTCTTTTAGGACAAAATCAAGGCCATGACGTGGCTGCATTCCTTTCTGGAGGCTCCAGAGACGCGAATCCATTTCCTTGCTCTTTCAGATTCTTAGTAGAAATGTATATACTTGTATATACACAGATTACAGATAGATCTATGCTTACTAGTTTTTCGAATGTACTGTTGATTTATTTTATTCACAGTAGCATCTCATCTTCTCCATTTGGGGTTCATTATTCCACTCCCTGATTTACATCATTAGTATGGCTTTCAGAAAGAGCCCAGATGCAAACATATCTGCAGCCTTGCAGCTCCAGCGATGCCTCGCTCTGTCTCTCTCTCTCTCTCTCTGTCTCCCTCTCCCTCTCTCTGTCTCAATATCTCTCTCTCTTTCTCTGTCTCTCCATCTCTCTCTGTCTGTCTCAATCTCTCTCTTTCTCTGTTATTATCGTGGTACCTGATAAAAGGACACTGAAAACGCCCTTCTTATTCCTCATAAGACCACCGCCTGACCTGACGATTCACAAATGTCCCGAATCTCCTTGTGTTTTAGGATTTATTCACAGCTGACTCTGAAACTTAGTCCTTTAATAATAACGAGGCCAGGTTGCAGTGAGCCAAGATCGCGCCATTGCACTCCAGGCTGGACAACAAGAGTGAAATTCCATCTCAAAAACTAATAATAAATAATAATAAATAATACTTATAATAGTAATAACTAGGCCCAGCACAGAACTCTGTCCTCACAATTAAGCCCTTGTGGTTGTTTCTCCTGTCTCTTCTGGGGCTGCTGTTTGCTTTTTTGAACTCCAGTCCCGATGAGCTTGTCATTCATTCAAGGGTCATTTACATTTTCTCTGGTAGTTTTAGGATTATTTTAAATTGATGCCTCATGTTTTTCACTTTACCATGATGGAGATATTAAATTTAGTTATCAACTGATGTTTTCTCTTCAGTTCTATAAAAATTTCAACCATTAGCTCTTCATGCATATCGTGAACTAACATCCTTCTTCCTTCTTTCTGAAACCGTGACAGACACGTTCTTTCTTCTCATTCAACTTCCTGTATATATTAATCTTTTCTATTGTTCAATTTCTGTTCTTTCCATGATACAGTATGGAAAATTTAATGAACATTTTATCCTAATGTATATATTTACTATTTCAGCTGTCTTGTCCTGGATTAAATTATGTTTTTGATTTTGTTATGTTTGCATAGTAGATATATACGGCTAGTAAATTACTTTGGGTTTTTTTTTTTTTTTGAGACACAGTTTCGCTTTTTTTTTTTTTTGAGACATAGTTTCGCTTTTTTTCTTTTTGAGACGAGTCTCGGAGTCTCGCTCTGTCGCCCAGGCTAGAGTGCAGTGGTGCAATCTCGGCTCACTGTAAGCTCTGCCTCCGGGTTCACACCATTCTCCTGCCTCAGTCTCCCAAGTAGCTGGTACTACAGGCACCCGCCACGACGCCCGGCTAATTTTTGTATTTTTAGTAGAGACGGGGTTTCACTGTGTTAGCCAGGATGGTCTCTATCTCCTGACCTTGTGATCCACCCGCCTCAGCCTCCCAAAGTGCTGGGATTACAGGTGTGAGCACGGTATGAGCACCGTGCCCGGCCGACAGTTTCACTCTTGTCCCAGCTGAAGTGCTTTGGCGTGATCTCAGCACACTGCAGCCTCCACCTCCCAGGTTCAAGAGATTCTCCTGCCTCAGCCTCCTGAATAGCTGGGATTACAGGCACTCACCACCACACCTACATAATTTTTTGTATTTTTATTAGAGTTGGGGTTTCACCATGTTAACCAGGCTGGTCTCGAACTCCTAGCCTCGAGTGATCTGCCCGCATCTGCCTCCCAAAGTGCTGGCATTACAGGCATGAGCTACCACGCCCAGACATAAATTCCTTTTTAATGGTGTTAATTTAATATAGTTTTTCAGCTTCACAATATCTACTTAATGCATTTCGACAACTTTCCTCATATGGTTGTCATTCCTGTGGGGCGGCTCTCCTCCCACGCACCTGGCCTTTCATAAAGGTTTCTCCCACGGCTGTCCAGGCATCAGCCTGATGAAGGGGATTGTTGCCGCTGCTCCTGCCCCACTCTCCCAAACTTAGCGTCAGCTCAAGACTGTGCCCGGCAGGGATGGGACCAACGCCAGCCTTACACTCACCTGTGGGGCAGACGCCCACATCTGAGCACCGTGGACTGAATCTGTTTCTCACACACAGGGGAGGGGCTGAGAGCTGAGCGTGGACTCCAGTGAGTGAGCAGAGACCCCCCAGCGCCTGTCCACACACACAGGGGAGGGGGAGCCACAGCTTCCAGCCCCACCCAGAGCCCTGACCCCTCCCTGCCTGGGAGGACCCGGGGTTCCTCTTCTGTCCCACACGGAGGTGGGAACCTCCTCCTCCCTAGTGACCCTGGGTGGTCCCAGACACCCGTGGCCACTCAGCTTTGAACTGTGTTCATTGCAGGGCACGCATCTCAAAGTGAGGAACTTTCTTTCTCTTTCTGTGCCTGTGGCTGTGGTGATCTGCATATTTCAGACATATCACAAGGAGCATTTCTTGGTATTTGGAGCCGATGTCGGCTCTTGATTGGGGGTGTCAATCATCCTCCTCGACTGTGGAACCCAACACCAGGATCCTCTCCCGTCCCACCCTCCGGTCTGAACTGGTCTGGAAATCCACCATGGCTGAGCCTCCCATGTCCTGGGCACCACTGACCCCACAGCCACTGTGATGAGTGGGGTTCATGACAACAGGCTCGGAAGTGACATTAATGTCCAAGGTCACATAAACCGTGGATGATAATCAGGAATTAAATAAAAATCAGCTCCCCTCCCCCGGAAGCAGATTACAGACCTAACAAACTGTTCTGAAAATCCTGAACATGGACGGAGGCGCCGAAGGACGACCAAGGACGCAAGGGGCACTGAGGAGGCAGGACCGACTCAGAGCCTCATTCCCGGGGGTGTGGGTGATGCTGCAACAAGGGAAAAAGGGGAAGTACAAGACAGGGACTGTTTGGTAAGAAGGAAACACACACTCCAAGGACTGTGTGTGTGTGTGTATATATATATAATATATAGTATATATATGTGTGTATATATATGTTATATATGGATGTATATTTTTATATATATATATATATATATGTGTTTTATTCTCTATATTCCCTGCATTTCTCCTTTTCAGACAGGATCTTGCTCTGTCGCCCAGGCTGGATTGCCGAGGGGTGATCACAGCTCCCTGCACCCTCCGCCTCCCAGACCCAAGTGATCCTCCCACCTCAGCCTCCCGAGTAGCAGGGACCACAGGCATGAGCCTCCATGCCCAGCTCACTTTTTTCTTTTCTGTAGAGACAGGATCACAGTATGTTGTCCAGGACTGTCTGAAGCTCCTGGCCTCAAGCCATCACCCGCCTCAGCCTCCTGAAGTGCTGGGATTCCAGGCGTGACCCACCACGGTAGACCCTGCATTTCTCCTCTGTGCTCACTGCCACACGCAGCTCAGCCTGGGCTGCACAGCCCGGTGTCAGGTGCGTCTCTGCTGACCTGGGTCTGCCTGCAGCATGGACCTGCATCTTCCCTGAAGCATCTCCAGGGCTGGAGAGACGACTGCCATGGTAAGGACCCCGCGATGCTGAGCCGATGGACGGGCTGGAGGAGGGAGGCAGACCCCATGGGGAGGCTCTGAGAGGGAAGAGGAGCCCACGGTCGCCCTCGCCTGAAAGGGGCTGACTGGGGAAGTCACCGGGTCTATTTGCTGCTGTGTCCCGGCCCTCAGTGAGATAAAGATAAATCAGGCAGACAGTGGCCCAGGGACAAGGAGACCCCATTTCTGTCTGAAATGTCTGCAGAGAGCCTGGTGCCTGCCCCCACCTCAGCCCTGGGGAAATGAGAGCCAGGCTCCGGGGGAGGGCAGTTCCCCTTCCTGTGGGCTGAGGATGAGACAATCCCATGACAAGAAGGACCCAGCCTCCGAGCGAGCGGCCACACCCTGTGTGTGTCTCTGTCCTGCCAGCACCGAGGGTTCATCCATCTGCAGAGCCGGGCCACTGGGAGGAGACGCCATGACCCCCACCCTCACAGCCCTGCTCTGCCTCGGTGAGATTTCAAGATGGGGAGGGGGAGATCCGAGTCTTGAAGGGACCCCACCCCACACACAAGCCCTGGTCCATCAGGAGACCTCAAAAGCTCGGGAGGCACCAGGGTGAGGAGGGTCTGCTCAGGCTTCAGGGGCAAATCTCACAGGGAACTCTCTTCCAGGGCTGAGTCTGGACACCAGGACCCACGTGCAGGCAGGTGAGTCTGTCCCTAGCTGTCCCAGGTCCCTCCTCCTCACTGGGGACAGGGGCCACACATGGGCAGCTGGGGGAGGAGACCGCAGTTCTGGGTGACTGATGGCGATGACGGGGGTCCTGGGACTGGGAGCTGGGATCTGAGGGCTGAGGGACATCTTGGGATGCAGCCTCTGATTTCCTTCCAGGGCCCCTCCGCAAACCCGCCCTCTGGGCTGAGCCAGGCTCTGTGATCATCTGGGGGAGCCCCGTGACCATCTGGTGTCGGGGGACCCTGGAGGCCCAGGAGTACCGTCTGGATAAAGAGGGAAGCACAGCACCCTGGAACACACAGAAACCACTGGAGCCCAAGAACAAGGCCAGATTCTCCATCCCATCCATGACAGAGCACCATGCAGGGAGATTTCACTGTTACTATCTCAGCCCTGAAGGCTGGTCAGAGCGCAGTGACCCCCTGGAGCTGGTGGTGACAGGTGAGAGGACACTCAGGGGTCCCAGCCCCAGGCTCTGTCCTCAGGAAGGGGGTCGGCGCTCAGGGGCATCTCCCTCTCACAGCCCAGCCCTGGGGATGCTGCAGGAGGTGGGAGCCCATTAAACACGGTGCCTCCTTCTCTCCTAGGATTCTACAACAAACCCACGCTCTCAGCCCTGCCCAGCCCTGTGGTGGCCTCAGGAGGGAACGTGACCCTCCAATGTGGCTCACCGAAGGGATATCACCATTTTGTTCTGATTGAGGAAGGAGAACACAGGCTCCCCCGGACCCTGGACTCACAGCAGCTCCACAGTGGGCAGTTCCAGGCCCTGTTCCCCGTGGGCCCCGTGACCCCCAGCCACAGGTGGACGTTCAGATGCTATTACTATTATAGGAACACCCCCCAGGTGTGGTCCCACCCCAGTGACCCCCTGGAGATTCTAGCCTCAGGTGAGGGACCACGGCCTTCTCTAATCCACTTTCGGGGCAGCTGACAGGCTGTGGGGAGTCTGGCTGGTGACTGACTCTGGAAAGGACCCAGAGTGATGTGTGGATGGACGGGCTGCAGGCGTGAGGGAGACCCCATGGGGAGGCTCTGACATGGGAGGAGGCGGCCTCGGCCACCCTCACCTGGAAGGGGAGAACTCCGGAAGGCACCGGTGTGTTTGCTGTGAGGTCCCGGCTCTCAGGGAGAGGAGGAAGGATCAGGCACAGGGGCCAGGGCTAGGGATACCCCACTCCTCGGAAATGACTCCAAGGCAGCCCTTGGTGAGAAGGAGGCCCTGGGGTCAGAGACTCAGAGTGAGAGACAGTGAGACCTGCAGGGCCAGGACGGGAGAAGGAAGGGGCGTGGGAGGAAGCAGCCCTCTGAGTCCCGGCTCCTCTTTCCTCCAGGCGTGTCTAGGAAGCCCTCCCTCCTGACCCTGCAGAGCCCTGTCGTGGCCCCTGGAGAGACCCTGACCCTGCAGTGTGGCTCTAACGTCGGCTACGACAGTTTCGCTCTGTACAAGGAGGGGGAACGTGACTTCCTCCAGCGCCCTGGTCAGCAGCACCAGGCTGGGCTCTCCCAGGCCAACTTCACCCTGGGCCCTGTGAGGGGCTCCCACGGGGGCCAGTACAGATGCTACGGTGCACACAACCTCTCCTCCGAGTGGTCGGCCCCCAGTGACCCCCTGGACATCCTGATCTCAAGTGAGGAGCCCAGCGGGTTCAGTCAGGGACCCAGGCTCTGCACAGGCCCTGCTGGGGGAGCCAAGGTGGTGATGGCTGGGATGAGGGGCGGGGGTCCCAAGGGAGGAAGAGACAGAGACAGGGGATGGGTGGGGAGGGGGAGACTCAGAGAAAACAAAGACAGAGAAACTAAGTGTCCTAGGGAGAGGCCTGGGGAGGTGTCAGCTCAGAACAAGGTGGGGCAGCCCCTCACCCATCCTTCTTCTCTCCAGGACAGGTCTATGACACGGTCTCCCTCTCGGTGCAGCCGGGCCCCACGGTGGCCTCAGGAGAGAACGTGACCCTGCTGTGTCAGTCATGGCGACAGTTCCACACTTTCCTTCTGACCAAGGAGGGGGCAGCCCATCCCCCGCTGCGTCTGAGATCAAAGTACCGAGCTCATAAGTACCAGGCTGAATTCCCCATGGGTCCTGTGACGTCAGCCCATGGGGGGACCTACAGGTGCTACGGCTCAGACAGCTACAGCCCCCACCTGCTGTCTCTCCCCAGTGACCCCCTGGAGCTCATGGTCTCAGGTGAGGGCCCTGACCCTGTCCTCTCTGAGCTCAAAGGCTCAGTTCCGGCCCAGCCTCCAGGAGATCTCAGCTGGGATGGAGTGAGGGAGGCTGTGAGGGAGGCTTAGCCAGAGGGGACGCAGCCCTCAGAGGGGAGAGGCCAACAGAGCTTCTCCTAGGCATGGCCACCCGTTCTCCTTGCCTGGCATGCAGAAGGTACCAGGTGGGCAGAGGAATGGTTCCCGGGGATCCACTGGGCGGATGAGGAGAGTGGGAGTGGAAGGGTGCACTCCATGGACGGCCCCAGCCCCTCACCCACCTCCTGTGCTCCTTGCAGGACCCTCAGGGGGCTCCAGCCCCACACCCACAGGGCCACGCTCCACCCCTGGTGAGTCACTGAGGCCTCTTGGGGAGTGCGGCCTCCCCCAGGGCAGTCTGAGTCTCCCGAAGGATCCTATTACCCTCCCCTCTAGGACAGGCTTGTGTCCCAGGGACTCTGAGGCTGGGCTGGTGAGGAGGGTGGGGTTCAAGGCAGAGGGAGGTGTTGGTGCCCAGCTTGGGGGAGGAGCCAGGCTGATATAGGGGAGCAGGGCAGCCCCAGCTCTCACCTCTCGGTCCTGATCCAGGAGGCCTTGAACACCAGCCCCTCAACCCCTCAGGGTCAAGCCCCCAGAGTGGTGAGTGGGGGCTCTGAGAGGAGGGTGGGCGGGGTCCTGGGGAGGCAGAGGTGGGTTCTGTCCTAGGTTCAGGCGCCTCTGGAGATGGTGACGTGGACAGGCCCCTCCGCTGCCTGGGCCTCAGTTTCTCCAGGTGTAAAGGAAAGAAGCCTGCGGGGCCGGGCACGGTGGCTCAAGCCTGTAATCCCAGCACTTTGGGAGGCCGAGGCGGGTAGATCACAAGGTCAGGAGATCGAGACTATCCTGGCTAACACGGTGAAACCCCGTCTCTACTAAAAATACAAAAAACTAGCCGGGCGTGGTGGCGGGCGCCTGTAGTCCCAGCTACTTGGGAGGCTGAGGCGGGAGAATGGCGTGAACCCGGGAGGCGGAGCTTGCAGGGAGCTGAGATCGCGCCACTGCACTCCAGCCTGGGAGCACAGCGAGACTCCGTCTCAAAAAAAAAAAAAAAAAAAAAAAGAAAGAAGCCTGCGGGTGGGAACGTTCCTTTCAGCTCTGACTCCCAGCTGTGGCCTCCTGGGAGAGGAGGCCTCCCAGGGAAACCTCCCAGACCTGATTCCACAGGGGCTTGTCCTGTCCCACCTGCAGCAGTGACGGTGACCTGGGGCAGGGGAGGGGAGCAGGGCTGTGGTTCAGGACGGTCAGGCTCTTTCCCTGCAGCTCCAAGGCTCAGCTCTGGTGCAGGGAACAAGGGCTGCGGGTCAGACTCCCGGGTTCCCTTCCCAGCTCTGCCGCTTCCTGGCTGGGGGTCCTGGGGCAGGCGATTCCCCTCTCTGAGCCTCAGTTTGTGCATCTGTGAAATGGGTTGTGGGGGCGGCAATTCCATGTTGCACAACTGCTTGTAAGGGTTGGAGGTCTTGAAGGAAAGACCTGGCACGCGCCTGCACACAGTAGGTGCTCACATCAATGACGTCATTCCCACTCCTGTTATCATGCTCAAGGTCTGGGAAGATACCTGGAGGCTTTGATTGGGGTCTTGGTGGCCTTCGTCCTGCTGCTCTTCCTCCTCCTCTTCCTCGTCCTCCGACGTCAGCGTCAGAGCAAACACAAGAAATCGGGTGAGTAGGGAAGTGGGGACCCCATGGGCCGACGGAGGGTGCACCAGCCAGAGGGAACTCAAACTCACCGGGGTGTCAGTTTAGAAAACCAGTTCCAGGGAAACGTAATGTCAGCACGCATTTACAAACTTCAGTATTCATGGAGTTTTTTCTATCTCATAAAATATTTGAAACATCTATGCAGGAATATTTTTAGTTTTCCTTCTTCCCCTCAAGTTGCATGTGTAGAATGGGGGTTCTAATGTTCCCAGGGCTGAGACTCTGTCCATCTTCACCCAGACCAGAGAAAGACTGATTTCCAGCGTCCTGCAGGGGCTGCGGAGCCACAGCCCAAGGACAGGGGCCTGCTGAGGAGGTAATTCTGCCTGAAGACCCCAGACTCCCACCCACCACAGCCCATATACTGCCCCTCACACTCCCGTGTCCTCCCCCAGGTCCAGCACAGCTGCTGACGTCCAGGAAGAAAATCTCTGTAAGAGAAAGAAGGGACAAATGGGGGTGCTGGGAAGACCCAAAATTTCAGTAGCAACAGGGAGGGGCTGGGAAGGGTCTGGGGCTCCGTGGAAGATGGTCTCGCCCCCCACTGTGGGACCTCCCTGGATCTCAGTGGCCCTAGTGGGAGCTGGGCAGGGGCCAGCAGGACTGAGAGCTCTCAGGGATCCTTCCCAGGAGACGAAGCCCTTGCTCTGCCCCAGCAGATGCTGCCGTGAAGGACACACAGCCTGAGGACAGGGTGGAGCTGGACAGTCAGGTGAGACCCCGCCCCTGTCCCGGGCACCAAAGGCCTCCTGGTGCCAGATCTAATCCTGCAGGACTTCTCTGTCCTCTTCCCCTGGCTCTCAGCATCGTCACGGTGGACCCCTCCTTGTCCAGCACGCTGCCTCCCGCCTGCTGTGACCTCACTCTCTCCTGCTGTCCTGGGACCTCGCGGGCCTCCTCCCGGGTCCCCTTCCCGCTCCTCCTCCTCTGTTTGGCCGTCTGGTGGTTAGAGCGCTCCCCAGGCCTCAGGAGGATGAGGAATAGATGAACCACCCCGGTCCCCTGGGCTCCCTTCATTCATTCATCCAGCGAGTGTTCCCAGGGAGCTCACTGTGGATCAGGCTCCCTGTGGGAGCTGCAGACACAGCAGGGAGCAGAGCCGCCCCCGCCTCCTGAGCTCACCTCGTGGTGGGAGACAAAATGCAAATAAATGCAGTGTCCAGGAGTGCAACGTGCTGTAAGAAACATAAACCAGGGAAAGGGCAGAGAGTGTGGGGCAGTGGGGCCAGTCTGAATGTAAGGGGAGGGCTGTCTGCTCAGCTGTCATCTGAGAAGCCTGGACGGAGGGGGCCACAGGATCCTCTAATGGACGAGCCCCTGCAGGCAGAAGAAACAGCCATGCAAAGGCCCCGAGGCAGCAGCGAGCTCTTGCAGGAAGGCCGTGTGAGGCTGCAGCCAAATGGGCAAGGTCAGAGTGAGGAGGAGAGGCCAGAACCACAGGGAGGGAGCGGCCAGACCCTCCACGGCCTTAGGGCGTCCCTGAGATTCCATCAGGAAAGGGATGTAACCAGATCACCCTGGGAACAGTGAGGAAAATTGACTCCAGGGGGTCAGGGGGACTCAAGGACACCCCCCACCAGTGTCTTTCTCCAGCAGAGGCCACACGATGAAGACCCCCAGGCAGTGACGTACGCCCGGGTGAAACACTCCAGACCTAGGAGAGAAATGGCCTCCCCTCCCTCCCCACTGTCCGAGGAATTCCTGGACACAAAGGACACACAGGCGGAAGAGGACAGGCAGAGGGACACTCAGGCTGGTCCTTTCCTCTCCAGGCCCCCAGCCCTCCTCCACCCCCATCACGCTCCTTCCCTCTCACTCTCCCCCACTGCAGGCTGCTGCATCTGAAGACCCCCAGGATGTGACCTACGCCCAGCTGCAGAGCTTGACCCTCAGACGGGAGGCAACTGAGCCTCCTCCATCCCAGGAAGGGGAACCTCCAGCTGAGCCCAGCGTCTACGCCACCCTGGCCATCCACTAGCCCGGAGGGCACCCAGACTCCACACTCAGCAGGAGACTCGGGACTGCTGAAGGCACGGGAGCTGCCCCCAGTGGACACCAGTGAACCCCAGTCGGCCTGGACCCCTAACACAGACCACGAGGAGACGCTGGGAACTTGTGGGACTCACCTGACTCAAAGATGACTAATATAGGCCGGGCGCGGTGGCTCACGCCTGTAATCCCAGCACTTTGGGAGGCCGAGGCGGGCGGATCACAAGGTCAGGAGATCGAGACCATCCTGGCTAACACGGTGAAACCCCGTCTCTACTAAAAATACAAAAAAAATTAGCCGGGCACGGTGACGGGTGCCTCTAGTACAGCTACTCGGGAGGCTGAGGCAGGAGAATGGCGTGAACCTGGGAGGTGGAGCTTTCAGTGAGCCGAAATTGCGCCACTGCGCTCCAGCCTGGGGCACAGAGCGAGACTCCGTCTCAAAAAAAAAAAAAAAAAAAAAAAAAGATGACTAATATCGTCGCATTTTGGAAATAAAGCAACAGACTTCTCAATAATTAATGAGTTAATAAGAAAAAAAAAAAACCGACGTAAAGGCCAGGTGTGGTACTCGGGAAGCTGAGTCGGGAGGATTCCTTGAACACAAGAGGTTCAGGCTGCCGAGGCTGCAGTGAGCTATGACTGTGCCACTGCACTCCAGCCTGTGTGACAGAGGGAGACCAAAAAAAAGAGTGAGTGAATGTTTTAAATTCAATGATAATGTCAATATTACACATCGAACTTACGAAATGGGAAAATTAAGAAGCATAGCCAGGTGCAGTGGCTCACGTCTGTAATCCCAATACTTTGGGAGGGTAAGTGGGGAGGATGGCTCGAGCTCGGGAGTTCGAGTCAGTCTGAACAGCATAGTGAGACCCCATCTCTACAAAAAATAAAACTAGTCCGGCATGGCGGCACACACCTGTAGTGCCAGCTACTTGAGAGGCTGAGGCGGGAGAATCACTTTGGGCACAGGAAGTCGAGGCTGCAGTGAGCCAAGATGGTACCTCAGCACTTCAGCCTGAGCAACAGTGAGACCCTGTCTCAAAAAAAATAAACCAAAACAATTAAAAGGCCAGTGAAATTACCTGTTGATTAGTGTTTGCATAATACATTTTTCATCCGTCTGCTTTTTTAATGTGATAAAATATAAACAACAGGCCGGGCGCGGTGGCTCACACCTGTAATCCCAGCACTTTGGGAGGCCGAGGCGGGTAGATCACAAGGTCAGGAGTTCAAGACTAGTCTGGCCAAGATGGTGAAACCCCGTCCCTACTAAAAATACAAAAATTAGCCGGGTGTGGTGGCGGGCACCTGTAATCCCAGCTACTCAGGATGCTGAGGCAGAGAATTGCTTGAACCCGGGAGGCAGAGGCTGTAGTGAGCCAAGATCACACCACTGCACTCCAGCCTGGGCAACAAGAGCGAAACTCCATCTCAAAAAAAAAATCCAATCTTGTAATCTCTTTTAGATCACTTATATTTAATGTAATCACTGATGGCATTACAATCATGTGTCACTGAATGACAGGGATATGTTCTGAGAATCCATCATTAAAAAATTTTGGCTGGGCATGATGGCTCACTCCTGTAATCCCAGAACTTTGGGAGGCCAAGATGGGTGGATCACCAGAGGTCAGGAGGTCGAGACCAGCCTGCTCAACATGGTGAAACCCTGTCTCTACTAAAAATACAAAAATTAGCCAGGCATCGTGGTGCGCACCTGTAATCCCAGCTACTTGGGAAGCTGAGGCAGGAGAACCTGGGAGGCGGAGGTTGCAGTGAGCCAAAATCGTGCCATTTCACTCCAGCCTGGGAGACAGAGTGAGACTCCATCTCAAAAAAAAAAAAAAAAATTCACTATTGTGTGAACATCATAGAGTGTACTTACAATTACACAAACTTACGTGGTATAACCTACTACATACATAGGCTGTACCATCACATACGCAATGTGTAGCGGATCGAAACATCGTTCTGCAGCACCTGATTGTGCTCAGGCTTGCCTTTTTGTTTGTCTCCTCTGTTTTTTGTTGTTTCCCCTTTGCTGCCTACTCTTGGTTTTTTAGAAATATTTTTAGTTTTGGCTGGGCGCGGTAGCTCAAGCCTGTAATCCCAGCACTTTGGGAGGCTGAGACGGGCGGATCACGAGGTCAGGAGATCGAGACCATCCTGGATAACCCGGTGAAACCCTGTCTCTACTAAAAAGTACAAAAAACTAGCTGGGCGAGGTGGCGGGTGCCTGTGGTCCCAGCTACACAGGAGGCTGAGGCAGGAGAATGGCGTAAACTCGGGAGGCGGAGCTTGCAGTGAGCTGAGATCTGGCCACTGCACTCCAGGCTGGGCTGAGTAAGACTCCGTCTCAAAAAAAAAAAAAAAAAAAAAAGAAATATTTTTAGTTTTGATTTGTTAAAAACTCACGATTCCTGAACTTTTCTATTGAATATTTTTGGACCATGGTTGGCCACCAGGTTACTGAAAACATAGAAAGAAAATTACAGATAAAGGGAGACTACTGTATTACAGTTTTTTAAAAATATATTTTAAAATTGTTTGTAGAGATGGGGTCTCACTATGTTGCCCAAACTGGCCTTGAACTCCTGGGTTCAAGAGCCTCCCATCTCCACCTCCCAAAGTGTTGGGATTACAGGCATGAGCCACTGTGCCCAGCTTAAGAGTTTTTAATTGACAAATAATAATTGTACATATTTATAGGGTACAGAATATTTGATTTTATCTACTAGTGTATGTGTGGTTTTTTTCTTTTCTTTTTTTTTTTTTTTGAGATGGAGTTTCACTCTTGTTGCCCAGGCAGGAGTGCAATGGTGCAATCTCGGCTCACTGCAGTCTCCACCTCCCAGGTTCAAGTGGTGCTCCTGCCTCAGCCTCCCGAGTAGCTGGGATTACAGGCACATGCCACCACACCTGGCTAATTTTTGTATTTTTAGTAGAGACAGGGTTTCACCATGCTGGCCAGGCTGGTCTCGAACTCCTGACCTCGTGATCCGCCCGCCTCCCAAAGCACTGGGATTATAGGCATGAGCCACCGCACCCGACCCAACAAATATATTTTTATTGAGATACAACACTATTTGGTGGCATTTAGTAAATTCACAATATGTTGTAAGCATCACCTCTATCTCATTCCAAAACATTTTTATCATACTGAGAAGGAAACCCAGTTTACATTCAGCAATCACTCCCACCTAATCCCATGCAACAATTAACCGACTTTCTGCCTCTATCGATTGGCTTTCTTTGAATACCTTTTTTTTTTTTTTGAGACAGGGTCTCACTCTGTCACCCAGGTTGGAGTACAGTGGCGTGATCTCTGCTCACTGTAACCTCTGCCTCCCAGGCTCAAGTGATCCTGCCTCCTGAGCCTCCCAAGTAGCTGGGACCACAGGCACATGCCACCATGCCTGGCGAATTTTTTGTGTTTGGTAGAGGTGGTATTTCACCATGTTGCCCAGGCTGGTCTCGAACTCCTAAACTCAGGCAATCCACCTGCCTTGGCCTCCCAAAGTGCAAGATTACAGGCGTGAGCCACCACACCCAGCCTGGATATTTCTTATAAATGAAATAATGTCATATGCGACCTTTTTTTCCTGACTGCTTTCATCTAATATATTATCAAGGTTCACCTGTGTAGCATGTGTGAGTGTGTCATTCCTTTGTGTGGTTGAATAAGATTTTGTTGTAAGGATATACCACACGTTGTTTCTCTACTCATCAGCTGATAGACATTGCTACAAAAATAAGTCGTGGCTATGGTGGTGCATGTCTGTAGTCCCAGCCACTCGGGAGCCTGAGGCGGGAGGATCACTTGAGTCAGGATGTCAAGGCTGCAGTGAGCTAGGATAGTGCCACTGCACTCCAGCCTGGGCAACAAACCTTTTCTTTTCAGCAAAGAAAAAAGAGGCCAGGTGTGGTGACTCATGC
Source organism: Macaca nemestrina (assembly GCF_043159975.1). Lineage (NCBI taxonomy): Eukaryota > Metazoa > Chordata > Mammalia > Primates > Cercopithecidae > Macaca > Macaca nemestrina. The sequence continues at coordinate 64,255,490 of NC_092144.1, read as the reverse complement.
CCATAATCCCAACGCTTTGGGAGGCCAAGGTGGGCGGATCACCTGAGGTCAGGAGTTCAAGACCAGCCTGGCCAACATGGTGAAACTCCATCTCTACTAAAAAATACAAAACTTAGCCGGACATGGTGGCGCGCATCTGTAATCCCAGCTACCAGGGAGGCTGAGGCAGGAGAATTGCTGGAACCTGGGAGGTGGAGGCTGCAGTGAGCTGAGATGGCACCACTGTACTCCAGCCTGGGTGACAGAGCAAGACTCTATCTCAAAAAGAAAAAGAAAAAAGAGGCCAAGCTTGGTGGCTCACGCCTGTAATCCTAACACTTTGGGAGGCCAAGGCAAGAGGATTAATTGAAGTCAGGAGTTCGAGAACAGCCTGGCCAACATGGTGAAACTGTCTCTACTAAAAATACAAAAATTAGCCAGGTGTGGTGGCACACACCTGTAATCCAGCTACTTGGGAGGCTGAGGCAGGACAATCACCTGAACCCAGGAGGTGGAGGTTCCAGTGAGCTGAGATCACGCCACTGCACTCCAGCATGGGAAACAGAGCAAGACCGTGTCTTGAAAAAAAAGAAAAGAAAAGAAAAAAGAGAGTGCTACTCTAACAGGAAAGTTGGCCGGGCGCGGTGGCTCACGCCTGTAACCCCAGCACTTTGGGAGGCCGAGGCAGGTGAATCACGAGGTCAGAAGATCGAGACCATCCTGGCTAACCCGGTGAAACCCTGTCTCTACTAAAAAATACAAAAAACTAGCCGGGCGTGGTGGCAGGCGCCTGTAGTCCCAGCTACTCGGGAGGCTGAGGCAGGAGAATGGTGTGAACCCGGGAGGCGGAGCTTGCAGTGAGCCGAGATCGCGCCACGGCACTCCAGCCTGGGCGACAGAGCGAGACTCCGTCTCAAAAAAAAAAAAGTAGGGAAGGCACCTGTTCGGGGAAACAAAACCCAGGCTCGAAGGAAGCTTGTGCTTCTCTGTGAGCAAAATGGTCTTAGAAACACCTCCCCAGGCCTCCTTCTCCCATGCGGGCCGTCTGTCCTGTGGCGGCCCCACTGGCTCCTCCTATCAACCAACGCAGAGAGTGGAAAAGCTCCTCACACTCTTCTGCTTCACACACACTGAACAAATCCAAACCGCTCTGCTCCCATCTCACCTGGCTCCACCCATGTCCCCTGGTCCATCCCCACAGTCCAAGCTCAGCTGGAGACCAAGGACGCCCTCTGGCTGTGCACTGTGTCAGCTCCCTCCTGGCCCCCTACTCCCGGCTCCCATCCATCCCTCTCATCACTTCCGAGGCCTCTTCTGACAATCTCACCTGGCTCTGACCCTCCACTGCTCAAATTCCTTCGACGGGGCTCCATCTTCCAGAAATAAGATCCACGTTCCTGTACCTCATGTTCAAGCCTGTTGATGACCAAACCCGATACGCTTTCCAGCTTCACGGGCTATGGCTCCCGCTCTGCCACAGCAAACTCATCACAGTCACCCACCCTCTGCCAGACACACACACCCTCCGTTATTGAACACTGGTAAGTCTTCTGATGGCTGCTTCCTGAGCCAATCTGGATGTAGCCGGGCGCCTCTGCAGAGCTCGTAGACAATGATAAAGACAAGCCCTCCTGCCTCATTCCACTCAACTGCAAACATATTTGTGTCACAGGTCATGAGGAGTCCACGCAAACCACTGAGAATCCTTATTAGCACATCACCTAGCGGTGGGGCTCACAATGGAGTGTGGTTATGGTTAACCGTCAGTAAAACCCTCCCTATTGCATTCTGTGCAGTGTTGGGCTTGTATAAAGAGACGTCTGTTTCTACTGTGCTTTCTAAAGATTCCCCATTTTCTTTTTTTTTTGAGACGGAGTCTCACTCTGTCGCCCAGGCTAGAGCGCTGTGGCACAATCTCGGCTCACTGCAAACTCCGCCTCCTGGGTTCCAGTGATTCTCCTGCCTTAGCCTCCAAAGCAGCTGGGATTCCAGGTGTCCACAATCACGCCTGGTTAATTTTTTATATCTTTAGTAGAGACAGGGTTTCACTATGTTGGCCAGGCTGGTCTCGAACTCCTGACCTCGTAATCTGCCCACCTCCACCTCCCAAAGTGCTAGGATTACAGGTGTGAACCACCGCGCCCAGCCACATCTCCCATTTTCGTAAACGTATAACATCCAATAAATCTTCATGGTGCACAAGACCCCTGAATGACAAGGTCCCAGCTTTCTTTGGCTCACTCTCAGGTCTGAGAACAGCCCACACTGTTTCTGGTGGAGGACGCCCTCCACGCACCACACTCGCTGTTCACGTCTTGGTCTCTCCATCCCCTAGAAGGACCCCTCACTCCCGTGACCAGGTGCACGCTGCTCACCCGCTATGGGCATGTTTTCCTCCTTTCCTACAACTTGTCGAAACCGGAGCAGAATTACCTCCTGTCTAACCATGGGTAATGTGTCTTCAGTAACCCAAGCTCCGTGAGTCCAGCAGGAATCCTATCAGCTTCACCCACAAGTCCTCTCCTCCTGGCGGCATGCCTGGATGTGGTAACCACTCGATACACCAACCGCCTGATCGCGAGGTTGATTAAAGAAAAGATGCATCCCAGAGCTCAGGACACCAAGGGACCTGCCTCTAGAATTACAACAGTGACTGGGCTGTGTCCTAAGGCCCTACCCTCTCTGGCCTCATGTGCTAGAACAAGGGTCACCCCTGGATTTGAGTTGGGTGAGGTGGAGGCAGGCAGAGCTTGGGGGAGTCAAATGTGGTCTAAAAGGCCCCCAGAGCCTACTGTCCCCACAGCCCCATCCTTCGGGGGAGCCGAGCAAGGCCCTGGGGGAGGGGCTGTTCCCCTCCTGCAAGGCCACTGATGAGAACACATGACCTGTAACACAGAGCCCAGGGCTCCTAATACCCAGCACGCCCATCTGCCCCCCATGCTCTGTGGTTCAGTGGTCTAATCATCTGCACTGCTGGGGACCATGACAGGCAGGGCCACAACCTCCACCCTCATTGCCCATCTCCCTGCTGTGTCCAGGGAAGCCTTAGGCGGACACGGGGTGGTCGGTGACCCCGACCTTCATGGGCCAGAAGCCCAAGGCAGAAGGCATGGAGTTGAGACCGGTGGGCGCTCTCCCTGCAGGCCCCCGAGAGTGTGCATCCCCTAAATACCAGTCGCCTTATCTCAGGGGCGTCCAGGCAGCCCTCAGCCCTCCCTCTCAGCACAGTCGGGATCGCTGGTGCTCTCTGGAGATGGCCTGACCGCCCAGTGTCACTCAGACCAGTTTTGACAGCTCTGCATTGACCAGGACAAGGGGTTCCCAACCCCCTCCCTGACTTCCTCCTGGGCCCTGTGAGCCACCCACATGGGGGCCAGCACGGATGCTGCGGAGGACACGATGCCTCCTGCCGGAGGCTGACCCCGTCACCCCCACCCAATATGCTGGTTGCAGGTGAGGGGCCCCTGCCTAGCCCCCGTCCCGCTCTCTGCTCAGACCCTGGGCTCAGGGTCATCCCTGGTGATGAGGGTAGAGGGAGAAAATGAGATGGGGGCAGTGGTCCAAGGAGATCACCAAGAAAGGGAGAGCAAGAGGCCCGCAGATTAAACAGACCCACGCAGGCCGGGCACTGTGGCTCACACCTGTCATCCTAGCACTTTGGGAGGTGGGTGGATTGCTTGAGGCCAAGAGTTTGAGATCAGCCAGGGCAACATAGAGACTCGTCTCTACAAATTTTCGAGACGGAGTCTCCTCCCTCTGTTGCCCACTCGCTGCCTCTGTTCACAGAGCCCTGCAGATGAAGACCCGTTTCCTCCCCAGCCTGCAGGCCTCTCCCCAGCAGAACCGCACGCCTCACCTCCCACCCCTCTCCCCCTCCAGGCGGCTGCATCTGGAGCTCTGGGGGAGCTACACCCAGGTGGGCCACCACCTCACACCAGACAACTGCACTCTTCCTCCCAGAGGAGCTCCCAGAGGAGCCCAGTGACTACGCTGCCCTGGCCATCCACGAGCCCACACAAGACCCAGACCCCACGCTCCAAGCAAGACCACAGTGAGCCCAGACGCTGCAGCAGCTGGCCCCATGGACGTCCAACAAGACCGCCATCACTTCCCAAGTAGCAACCGAGGGAAGGGCCACCACCTAGCTCGAGTAAGCGGCAGTGGACTTCACGTGGTTTACAGCAACTCAGCTGTGTTCCAGAGCCATCCCTGCACTGACCTCAAACCCTGAAGGCCTCCAGACAAGGACCCAATCAACTACAGCCTGCAGCCTGAGGGGTTGCACAGGTTCAAGTTTCTCACTTCCTCAGCAACCAAACCCCTTCCCAACACAGATATCAACAAGGCCGAGAAAAGGGAAGCCTGCCAACCTCTTGACCATGAGTCCACAGAAGCACCAAATGCAGATAGGAGGAAGAGTTCCCTCAATGCCCCTTCCCCTACACAAACCCACTTCCCCTACGTGTGAGACAAAACTGGGAACTTGCCCAACATCAACCACAACACAAACAAGCTTTGAAACTGGCAAATTCGGTGAAGTGCTCCCCAACAAAAACAGTTACTAACAGTTCACCTTCCCCAGCAACCAGTCTCAGGCCAGCTCTGCCCCACCTGTCTCTTGCTGGGCGGGGTCAGGGTCCCAGGGCCACAGGCAGGACGGGCCCCCACCTCCACTTGCTCCCTCCCGCCCCTACATGCAAACGCCGGCTTACTTGGAATTTCCATCTGGTTTTGACTGTTTTTCCCAAAAGACCATTGGTCTCTCCCCTGATGACAGAAGCTTCTGGTAAACATGTGTTCACCACTGTGGAAGAGTAGTACTGCGAGGCCAGGGACCACTGTCTGGTAGGCACGCTCCTGAGCCTCCCAGGGAAGGCTGCATGTTCAGAGCAGGGGAGAGTCAAGGAGACACCCACACACACCAATTGTAAAGCGCTGATCCTGTTTATTTGGCAGGAAAACTAGATAATCCAGCAGCCCAGGAGGGAAAGGTGGGCTTAATCCTCCTCCTCGTCGTCTCCAGCCCCGGCCCCACCCTGGCCCTTCTTGGCGTTCTTCCTCTTCACGCGGCCCGGGCGGCCACCCCCATAGGGAGAGCGCAGGGAGAAGTCAATGTGCTTCTGGGAATCCAGGCGGACAATGAACGACGGGATATTCACCACCTGCTTGCGGACCCTGGAAGAGGCGACAAAGTGAAGTAGACTGGAGGAGAAACGGATGCTAACCCCAGTTCAGGCACCACTCTCTCCTCTTCACCCACCCCATGAGGCTGCCACGGCCACAGACACCGAGGCACTGTGGGAAGGGCGCTCCTGATCCTATGGGCCTCATGTGAGTCCAGGGTTTGAGGGTATCACCTTAACCCCCAAAAATGCTTCAGGTGAGTTTCTCAACCACATTTTCTAGGAGAAATTCAAAAGTATCCCACCTAAGACCACAAAGCAAATGAGGTGGCCAAATAAGAGCCCAAGTTCTGAGTCTGAAACGTCCTGAACCCCACGCCTGACACAGCTGCATTACCACGTGCGGCAGCAATGCCCACAACAGCACAGCAACCCGGGGCTACGCTGACACACGAGGCTCTGCCTGCGGCTCACAGGCTTAGTGAAGGGCTGGGGCGGAGATTCTAAATGCTAACATCTTGCCCTCTTCCTGTACAGCTCCTCCCCGTCAATGGTGCCACGTTACAGGAAGGGCACACTGAATACCCAGAAAGCAGTCATGGATTAGGGTCTGGAATCAACTTCATAAACGAGTCAGGAGACAGCTGAACCCACCACCCAAGCGAGGAGAGGCTGGTTCTCTCCCTCCACTGGGGACACCAAGAGCTGTTACCTGTCCAGCTGCCCACATGCCTGGCAGAGGCCTTCACAAGGTGTACGGCTAGAGCCGCAGTGACCCTTGCGCTGGGCTACTGGGGCATGAGGCTGCCCCAGCTCCCTGGTGAGCTGTGTGCAAGGGTGAATCTGTACCCTCTGGGTGAGCTCACACCCATCACTTCCGAGGGCTGCATAGGAGATAGGACAGCAGGCTTAGTGAGGGCAGCCACCAGAGGGGAGGCAGAGGAAGGTTCGGGCGCCCATCAGAGGTGGTACCTGATATGGCGCTGGCGGATCAGCACGCGAGCATGGTGGATGGACTTGGCCAAGCCCAGCTTGAAGACCTGGGTCTGCAGGCGTCTCTCTAAGAAATCCTCGATCTTCAGGCCCAGGATGTAATCCAGCTTCATCTTGCCCTCATCCAGCACCCCAATGCGGACCAGCCGCCGCAGCAGGGCGTTGCCTGGGAACAGTGGGAGGAAGCACTGATTCAGCCTTCTGACCTCAGGCTTCTTGGGTTCAAATCCTGGCTCCACCTCTTCGTAGCTCCATGTCACGGTGGTGAGGAACAGGTAGTATTAGCACCAGTCACTGTGACCCATATCACTGTCAAAACTATCCTATGGGCTGGGCGTGGTGGCTCACGCCTGTAATCCCAGCACTTTGGGAGTCTGAGATGGATCACTTGAGGTCGGGAGTTTGAGACCAACCTGGCCAACATGCCGAAACCCTGTCTCCACTAAAAATACAAAAAATGGCCGGGCGCGGTGGCTCAAGCCTGTAATCCCAGCACTTTGGGAGGCCGAGACGGGCGGATCACGAGGTCAGGAGATCGAGACCATCCTGGCTAACCCGGTGAAACCCCATCTCTACTAAAAAATACAAAAAACTAGCCGGGCGAGGTGGCGGGCGCCTGTAGTCCCAGCTACTCGGGAGGCTGAGGCAGGAGAATGGCGTAAACCCGGGAGGCGGAGCTTGCAGTGAGCTGAGATCCGGCCACTGCACTCCAGCCTGGGCGACAGAGCGAGACTCCGTCTCAAAAAAAAAAAAAAAAAAAAAAAACAAAAAATTAGCCAGGCTGTTGGCACACTGCCTGTAATCCCAGCTATTTAGGAGGCTGAGGAAAGAAAATTGCTTGAACCCTGGAGGCGGAGGTTGCAGTGACCTGAGATGGGACCACTGCACTCCAGCCTGGGAAACAGAGTAAGATCCTGTCTCTCTCACACACACACACACACACACACACACACACACACACAACCACCCTATGGGTGTCAGGCCATCATCCATAGTAACGTGCAGGTGACAGGAGGGCAAAATATACCTGCCTCCTCATCTGAAGTGTGTCACATCCCTCGCTCCACATTCTTAGCAACAGTAAAGGAAATCATCTCCTTACAAGGACTCAGTCTGCAAAAGACCAAGTGCAGCTGCTATTAAGCTACTACCACCGTTAACAAAGCACAGTGGTTGAGAGTTCATATCCTGAGTCCAGAAAGCTCTTCTGATTAACCAGATGTGAGATTAAATCACATTCCCTATGCCATAAATATCAGTACCTACACCTTTTAGGGAGAGAAAAGAAATTTCTAACACTAGAATTTTTCCAGCTAAGTACATGTCATTCATTTTACTATTCTGTATGAAATTTTCCACTAAAAATATACACAGTATGTATATAACCTAACAACACACTGCATAAAATATCCAACAGATGTCAGCTACTATACCCCAGGCTCAGGACAACTTGCTCCTTACCCTGTCCAAAGCCATGGCTTCTAGCTAATACTCTGGACTCCCCTTGCCCACCTCCGTCAAGGCAAATGCCTTCCTGTAGGATCCCACTCACTGCTATAATCCCATACGCGTTCAGCAAATCAACTGCCCCTTGACACTGGGGTAAACACCTCAAACTGCTTTCCTTATTATGTGCACTTTTATAAAAAGTGCCTCTCACTAGTTATAGCAAACAATTCAAGCAAGCTTTAACAAACAGACCCACATTCATCAGGCACTCTGATATTCCTGGCACTGCTGTTACCCTCCAAGCGAAGTCTGAAAGAAAGCTAGCTGACTGTGAGGACCCAAAGTCTTCCCAATAGGGAGCAGTTACAGGTAGGGAGATAGAATCAAAATGGAAACACCAGCTGTGTACCTTTCCAGCATCCTGTGTCATACTATGGCTTCAATTTTTGTTCTCTTTTTTAATGCTCAACATCAGAGAATTTTTAAACACCCGAACATCAAAATACAAAAACATGTCCAAAAGGCAATGAAAACGAGTTTGGGATCATTTACCTCCTTGGACACTTCATGCCTTTTTGTGTTTACATTAGAAAATAGAAACTTCAGCCAGGCACAGTACCTTATGCCTGCCCTATAAACCCAGTATTTTGGGAAGCTGAGGCAGAAGCATCAATTGAGTCCAGAAGTTTGAAACCAGCCTGGGCAACATAGTGAGACCCCATTTGTACCAAAACAACAAAAAAGGAAAACTAAATTAGCCAGGCATGGTGGTACATGCTGGATTGCAGTCCCAGCTACTAGAGCTGAGGAGGATCACTTAAGCACAGGCGGTCCAGGTTGCAGTGAGCCACGACCATGCCACTGTGCTCCAGCCTGGGAGACAAAGTGAGATCATCACCATTAGGCAAAATAAAGCCATGATTTAAAAATAAAGTGTTTCACATTTATTATCATTTTTCAGACGGAGTTTCCCTCGTTGCCCGGGCTGGAGTACAATGGTGATCTCGGCTCACCGCAAACTCCGCTTCCTGGGATTCTCCTGACTCAGCCTAGGATTACAGGCACACACCACCATGGCCGGCTAATTTTGTATTTTTTTTAGTAGAGACTAGGGGGTTTTTCTCCACGTTGTTCAGGCTGGTCTTGAACTCCCGACCTCAGGTGATCCGCCTGCCTTTGCCTCCCAAAGTGCTGGAATTACAGGTGTGAGCCACCGCGCCCAACCCACATTTATTAACCCATCTATCTCCTGAAAAAGAACAGAAGAGTCAACCACAGGCAAAACCTTTAAGTATGAAGACAATAGTTTTCAACAGCACAATAAACCTTACACCTTCAACAAAATCATGTCCTGCTACTGAGTACTGTTACACGGGCTCCGCTGGGCCAATGCACCAAGAGAATTTAAAATGCTTTAAAAATGCAAACCAGGGAGGACCTCAGTGGGAAACAGGTCCTTGTCATACAAGGCAGGTATTACAACGCCTTCGTTTCTGATCTGAAAAATGGACATGATTCCCACATGTATTCACAGTTGTGCTGAGGGTGAATTCCTGATTTTTTTGTTTTGAGATGGAGTCTCCCTGTCACCCAAGCTGGAGCACAGTGCCGCAGATTCCGTCTCCCAGGTTCGATCAATTCTCCTGCCTCAGCCTCCCGAGTAGCTGAGATTACAGGACCACCACCAGGCCCGGCTAATTTTTGTATTTTTAGTAGAGATGGAATTTCACCATGTTGGCCAGGCTAGTCTCCAACTCCTGACCTCAAGTGATCGGACCACCTCGGTCTCCCAAAGTGCTGGGATTACAGGCATGAGCCACCGCGCCTGGTCTCTATCTGTTGGTTAACTGCCAGCCAAATGTTAGCGGCTGTTCAGTCTTTTAACAGATGAGACTCAGAATCTCGCCCGTCACACGTTAGTGGGAAAGGCTGGATCTGAATCAAGGCAGGATTACACCAAAGAGCAAACATCCAAGCTCCTCCTTCCCGTCCCTGGCTAGGCTAGAGGGTTTCATTTACTAGAAAGTGTACTTACCTGAACAGCTGTCTACCCCCTGGGAATTTTCACTTCTGCCTTGGAAAACCACAAATATCGCTCAGACACTTGCACCGCTTTCTCACATGACTAAGTTTCATTGCGATTAGGCTCTATATTCGGAAAGTCCTCCCTAAAACCAGAGCCAGCTGTAGCCCACTCCCCACAGGACTCTGGGATAAACTCCCACCCAGTATCAGTATCCACGGGGGAGGGATCTCCAGCACTTTCATGAGATTGTCAACAGGGTCTACAAATTGACAAAAAGAATGAAAGGGTCAGGTGCAGTGGCTTACACCTGGAACCCCAGCACTATTTAAGGCTGAGGCGGAAGGATCACTTGAGGCCAGGAGTTGGAAACCATCCTGGGCAACAATGCAAGATCCTGTGCCTATTCAAAAAAAAAAAAAAAAAAAAAAAAAAAAAAACAGCTTCTAACATCTGCAAGCCCGGGTCAAACTGCGATAATCTGTGGCTAAGCATGCTCCGGGACTTTCTCAATGCCTAACATGGATGACCACTCTCATGCCTCAGTCAGGGCTCAGGTGCAGAGACTGCTTTTCACCACAAATCATGACTACCCAAACTGAGGCAAAAGCAGCGTCTCAGGATATACTAATGCCAATCTTGGTCATGCCAATCTGCCGTAGAAAGCACTCCAATAACACCGCATCTCAGAGTAAATTTTAAAACAAAATGGTTAACATGATCAACTTTCATGTTAATGTCTGTTCCACCACAATTAGTAAAGTAAGCCTAAGTCTATATGATCTGCATGCCCTTCTAAAGTCATCACCTGAAATGCTGTTCCCTGAGACATTTTACAGATTCTCTCCTGTTCAGGCCTTTGCTCAATGCCATCTACATGTCCTTAACCAGCTTAATAAAGCAAGCACCAGCCTGGGCAACATGGTGAAACCCCGTCTCTACTAATAATACAAAATTAGCCGGGCGTGGTGGTGCATTATTAGCCTGTGATCCCAGCTACTTGGGAGGCTGAGACTGGAAAATCGCTTGAACCCGGAAGGCAGAGTTTGCAGTGAGTGGAGACTGCACCAACTGCACTCCAGCCTGGGCAACTGAGCGAGACTCTGTATCAAAAGTAAAATTAGCCGGGCGTGGTGGCATGTGCCTGTCTGTAGTACCAGCTACTTAGGAGGCTGAAATAGGAGAATTGTTTGAACCCAGGAGGCGGGGGTTGCAGTAAGCCGAAATTGAGCCACTGCACTCCAGCCTGGGCGACAGAGCAAGACTCTGTCTCAAAAAAATAAACAAAACAAAAAAAATTAAAAAAAAAATAAAGCAAGCAAAAGTGCAAACCCTGTTATCACCATCACTTATTCCAGAAATTCCACTTCCTAGTCTACTCTCACCACCAGCAAACAGGCCACACAAGCAGTACTGTTTTGAGATACCATATAAAGACATAGACAAGTGCCCAAATGTGCAGGCCTATCTTTAGCTCTGGTCATTACTAAACTGAAGGTCCAGTAACTGGGCAAAAAAGCCACACGCCTAAGAAACAGGACAAAGAGTCTGATCCAGTTCCACTTTTCCTACTCCACAAGTGCCATGAAAACACTAAGTTAAAAGGCTGGCTCCATTTGTCCAATGACACAACTCATCACTAGAACAGAGGCGGCAGAACGGAGAATGCCCCTCACAAGCCCTGCGCCCCACTGCTCTGCTGTGGACTCCCATACGTACCTTCGAACAGACGCCGTGGGTCCTTCTCATCAAGCGTCAGCAGTTCCCGGGCGGCCTTGCGGATCTTGGCCAGGGTAAATTTGACCCTCCAGACCTCACGTTTGTTCCGGAGCCCATACTCGCCTGGTGGGGAGAAGAGAGTGGACAAGTGTAAGGGAGTGGACAAGTGTAGTCCCACGTACTGGTACAAAAACTACCCTGGCAGCTTTGGATACACAGAACCTTCCTAAACCACGAAGAGTACCAAATTTAAGGGGCCGACTAGATCAAGCACGTGGGCGCCTTCATCCACGTGCTACCCGCCTCCTCCCGGAAGCCGCACCACTTCCCAGAAGCCTTGGCCACTCACCGATCAGCTTCAGCTCTTGGTCGAGACGAGATTTCTCAAAGGGTCTCCGCGGGGTCACGTAAGTTTTGCGACAAACCCAGCTCCGGGCCACCGGCATGTTGGCTCCGCTTACCCGTCTGCGCCTGCCCGGGAGGGAAGCGTGAGCCTAAGAGCTCCGGGCGGCGCCTGCGCAGTCCCACAACTACGCCAAAACCTTGCGGCGCCCGGATTGGATCTCGCGAGAATAACCTCCAAAGCTCTCATCGCCAGTATCCGCCCCCACTACTGTGCTGCACTCCCGTTCAACCACCCTACTCCAATCCCTAACGCCTTTAGCTTACTCATGGAAGCTCGGAAGGCCCGCGCGACCATCCAACCCAAACCCTAGCGAAAAAGGACATCACCACACCTCACCTGAGCGTAAGAGCCGGCCACTGACGAAGAGGCGCGCCAGCGACAAGGCTACGCTCTTATAGTAACGCCGGCGCCTCGTGACGTCATCACGCACCAGGCACGTCTGAGCCAATCAGAAGAGGCGTTGGCTGGCTGAGCAGCAGTAGAGACGTGAGGCTGGGCTAGAGCGGCGTGCTAACCTGGGAGGACTAGGTTTCTTCCGGGCAAGGAGTAGAAACCTGAGAAGCGGGGAGAATCATCCTTCTCCGTCCCTGGACGGTGGTATTTCTCTTTCTTTCTGAGAATCAGGGTCTCGCTCTGTAGCCCAAGCTGGAGTGCAGTGTTGTGATCTCGGTTCACTGCTGCCCCGGGCTTGAGCGATCCTCCCACCTCCTCCCCAGTAGCTGGGATTACAAGCACACGCCACGAGCCCGGGTTTTTTTTTTTTTTTTTTTTTTTTTTTTGGTACAATCGGCGTCTTGCCATGTTGCCCAGTCTGGTCTTGAACTCCTGGCCTCGCGAGAGCCTCCCACCTTGGCCCCCCAAAGTGCTGGAATTACAGGCGTGAGCCACCGCGCCCAGCCGAGGTTATTTCTGTCACTGACAATAATGTGGCATTATGGAACGCTTTCTATGTGCCACATACTGTTCTAAGAATTTTAAAAGTATTTACTCAATCTTCAATACATACTTATGGAGCACTCTCGGAGAAGTTGCCCTCCCCCATGGTACTATTATCAATACCCACTTAAGGAGTATTAATACTATTATCAGTAATTTATTTTTATTTATTTTTGAGATGGAGTTTCGCTCTTGTCACCCAGGCTGGAGTGCAGTGGCGCGATCTCGGCTCATTGCAACCTCTGCTTCCCGGGTTCAATCGGTTCTCGTGCCCCGAGTAGCTGGGACTACAGGCGCCCACCACCATGCCCGGCTAATTTTTATGTTTTTAGTAGAGACGGGGTTTCGAACGCCCGGTCTCAAACGCCTGACTTCAGGTGATCCACCCGCCTCAGCCTCCTAAAGTGCTGGGATTACAGGTGTGAACCACCGCGCCTGACCTAGTTCTCTTTTTATATATAGTCTGGTTATTGTCCGCTTGCAATCCCTTCTGTCCACACCGGATGCGATGATCTGTCTCCACAGCTCCTGTTCTTCAGTTCTCTTCCCTACGCTGCTGCCTCGGCAGTCAGTATCCCCTCAGGAAGCTGTCCTACCCACCCCTTTCTCTTCCACCGCATCCACACCATTCGGATGCCTGGATTCAAACGCCATGTCACCACTTGCTAGTTGCAGTGCCTTCGACAAGTTTCTCAATCAATCTGTGCCTCAGCGTCCTCCTCTGTAAAACGGGGAAGGATGGTAGTGCCTACCTCAGAGGCTTATTTGTGAGGCTTAAGTGAGAGTCTATCCAGTGTTTAGGAAAGTGTCTGGCGTAAATAAAGCGCCTAGTGTTAGCTATCATCGTCATTATTGTCATCTGCATTGTACTTCCATATCTTACAAACTACCTTGTTCAGTTTTATGGGGTTTTGTTTTGTTTGTTTTGAGACGGGGTTTTGCCATGTTGCCCAGGCTGGTCTTGAACTCCTGGACTCAAGTGATCCACTCGCCTCAGCCTCCCCAAGTGCTGGGATTACAGGTGTGTGCCACCATGCCCGGCCAAATTTTATATATTTTTGTATCCTGAACATGTGTATATTATTCTGTAACTAGAAACAAATGCCAATCACCTGGTGAATGGATAAACAAAATGCAGTTATGTCCATAAATGGAATATTCAGCAGTAAAGAGGAACAAAGCTGGCCGGGGGTCGGTGGCTTATGCCTATAATCCTAGCACTCTGGGAGGCTGAGGTGGGTGGATTGCCTAAGCTCAGGAGTTCGAGCCTGGGCAATTATGATGAAACCCTGTCTCTACTAAAATACAAAAAATTAGCCTGACACCGTGGCCAGTGCCTGTAATCCCAGGTACTTGGGAGGCTGAGGTGGGAGAATCGCTTGAACCCAGGAGGCAGAGGCTGCAGTGGGCCGAGATTGTGCTACTGCACTCCAGCCTGGGCAACAGAGCAAGACTCTGTCTCAAAAACAAATAATAATAAGCAAGGAAGAAGATGCACATGGTCAGTTCATGAGGAAGCTGCAAAGTGGGACCTTTGGGTTTCACTCTGAGATGGAAAACTCCAGGCGAGTTTTAGACAGAGCTATGACATGGTCTGACTTAACTTTTAATATGATGATTCTGGCTGCTCTGTTGAAAACAGACAATAGAGGGGCAAGAATAGCAGGCAGGGCATGAGTTAGGAAGCTATCAAGATCAAATGAGCCATGGTTCGGTTTTTCTAAGATGCTGGTAGTGAAGGTGGAGGGTGGGGCCAAACTGTGGATCCACAGTGCTTTGAACATGGCACCTATAGAATTTGTTGACTCACAACATGTGGGGACACCAGTCACAAAAGTTTTTTTGTTTTTAAATAGAGACGAGACGAGGTCTCACTATGTTCAGCCCAGGCTGGTCTCAAAGTCCTGAGCTCAACTGATCTTCCCACCTTGGCCTCCCAAACTGCTAGGATTACAGGTCTGAGCCACCACACCCAGCCACAAGGGTTTTAAATGAGGAACATTTCAGAGCGGAGACTCCTGACAGAGGTAATGAGACTTCTAAGTACTTTGTTGTAGACAGGAGAAAGGGTGGAGAATAGACATACAAAGCCACTTATGAAGCAGGCACAAAGAGAGTATTGGCCAGGCAGGGGTCTTTTTTCTTTTTGAGATGGAGTCTTGTCTTTTTTTTTTTGAGATGGAGTTTAGCTCTTGTTGCCCAGGCTGGAGTACAGTGGCACGATCTTGGCTCACTGCAACCTCTGCCTCCTGGGTTCAGGTGATTCTCCTGCCTTAGGCTCCTGAGTAGCTAGGAGTACAGGTGTGCACCACCACGCCCAGCTAATTTTTTTTTGTATTTTTAGTAGACATGGGATTTTACCATGTTGGCCAGGCTGGTCTCAAATTCCTGACCTCAGGTGATCTGCCTACCACAGCCTCCCAAAGTGCTGGGATTACAGGCGTGAGCCACCACGCCTGGCCCAGTATCATATTTTAAATTAATCTAAACTTAAAGGAAATTGAGATTCTATGAGTCTGTTTACTGGGAATGGCAAGAAAGAGGGGAGATGGGAGTCTCTCTAAACCTATTCTGGTTCTAGAGGCTGCTCAATTCACACAAAAGAGAGAAAGAATGAAACATGGGGGGAAGAAATTGAAGAACTAGCGGTGGAGACTTTCAGCCCCAGAACTTTACCATGTGAATGTCTTTTCTGTTTGTTTTTGTTTTATTGAGACAGAGTCTAGCTCTGTCGCCCAGACTGGAGTGCAGTGGCACGATCTCGGCTCACTGCAACCTCTGCCTCCCGAGTTCAAGCAATTCTCCTGCCTCAGCCTCCCAAGTAGCTAGGATTACAGGCACCTGCCACCACGCCCAGCTCAATTTTTGCATTTTTAGTAGAGGCAGGGTTTCAGCATGTTGGCCAGGATGGTGTCGAACTCCTGATCTGCCCGCCTCAGCCTCCCAAAGTGCTGGGATTGTAAGCCCCTGCACCCGGCCTCACCATGTGAATGTATTACACTGACAAAATAAACGTGACAAAATAAAACTGCATATTGATAAGATAAAGGTGAAATTATTGGAATAGTGGTAGTGTTCTAGTACTTTCTTAAGCAAAAACATGGATAAATGATTTCCTAAGTGCATATTTTATACATATACATGTGTTTTAGCTTTTATAAAAATTGCAGAATATAACAAATCCAAAAAAAGAGTCTAAAATATAAATGTATAGTATCAAAAAAATTCTCAACCACTACCCAGGCCATGAAAAAGCAGAATGCCTTCCAGAGTCATTCCTGACACTCTCCCCACGCTCTGAACTCCTAAAATTACAATACTCATTTCCTTTCATGATATATATACACACACACATATATACACACACACATACATGTCTTGCTCTGTCTCCCAGGCTGGAGTGCAGTGGTGCAATCACAGCTCACAGCAGCCTCAACTTCCCAGGCTCAAGGGATCCCTAATTTTTTTTAAATTATTTTTTGTAGAGATGGGTATTACAGTGTTGCCAGAGCTGGTCTCAAGCTCCTGGACTCAAGCGATCCTCCTGCCTTGGCCTCCAAAAGTTCTGTGGGATTACAGGTGTGGGCCATCATGCCCAGCCTATATTTTTATTTATAACCTTTGTATGCATCTGGGAAATTTTGTAGAAATCTTTTCAAAAGGAAGTTTAGTGCAGTAGAAAGAGTGCAGATTTAGGAGTGAGGAAAACCAATTTTGAAAGGCCAAGCCTGCTATTTACTAACTGTGTGACTTTAGGCAAGTCATTCCCCCTCCTCCAGGCCTTTTTCTCATCTGTATATGCAGATGAGACTATCCACTGGTTCCAGGTTTGTCATAAACATTCAAATCATGAACATTTATATAACAAGTTTATTGAGATCTTCTGAGACTTAAACCCTGTAGAAAACAGATGAATCAAACCCAGGCCCCATTCTCAGGAAGCTCACAGTGTGAAAACAGGTAACTACAAAAACACAGCCAATAAGTGCTTTCAAACAAGGAAGAACATAAAAAGGATGTAGTGTTCGAAAACCTGGAATCAAAAACTAACCGCAGAGAAAGGTAGGAGGATGTTCTAGACTCCCAGAGAAGAGCTGGGGAACATCTAGAAAGGCTCTTGCTGCAGACACAGCCATGTCCCCCTAGGTCTTGGAGTTCACTGCAGGCTGGCCCATTGCAGGGAGGTGTAGACCACCTTACCATCAGGCTGCGGAGAACAGAGGAGCAGGGTCTTTCTGACGCTGGTTCCAAGGCGCCCAGCAGCAACCAGGTCCTGGAGTGGGATGGGGTCCTCCGGGGCCCAGCACTGAGCGATGTAGTGGGCATGGAAGCGGAGGGGGTCACCTGGGGGAGGGAGAGAAGCGCTGAAGCAGTGACCAATGGCAGAGGGCTGGATGCCACAGGAATGACCACTGGGAGGAGATTTGAGATCATTTCAGCAATCACTATGAATACTCTAAAACAGATGCTCTTGGACCCAACTATTCCGCTCTAGACTTTTTTTTTTTTTTTTTTTGAGACGAAGTCTCACTCTTGTTCCCCAGGCTGGAGTGCAATGGCACCATCTCAGCTCACTGCAACCTCTGCCCCCTGGGTTCAAGTGATTCTCCTGCCTCAGCCTCCTGAGTAGCTGGAAATACAGGCGCCTACCCACCACACCCAGCTAGTTTTAGTATTTTTAGTAGAGACGGGGTTTCACCATGTTGGCCAGGCTGGTCTCAAACTCCTGACCTCAGGTGATGCACCTGTCTCAGCCTCCCAAAGTGCTGGGATTACAGGCGTGAGCCATGGCGCCCAGCCTGATGTCTAACTACTTCTAAGCGAATCTTCTGGATCATAGTAAACATTTAATAAAAGTTGCTAAACTGCTTTCCCAATGAGTTCAGGAGCTCCAAAATGTTTCCTGTCCATCTATGAATTTCAGAGGCTAAGAGAAAGTGATACAAAAAAAAAAAAATGCAGCTGGGCCTGTAATCCCAGCACTTTGGGAGGCCGAAGTGGGAGGACTGCTTGAGCCCAGGAAACGGGACCAGCCTGAGCAACAATAGAGACCCCATCTCTATTAAGACAAAAAAAAAAAAGAAAGAAAAAAAAACGCAGAATACATTGGGATCGTATGGAAAGGCACAGCAACCAGAGGCCCCAACCCAAACTCACCAGGATAGACCAGGAAGTCACCTCCGAACTTGCCAGCCGCACTGAGGAAGAACCCTCTCTCCCACAGGTCTCTGTAAATGCTGTAGCGCAGCTCATGGGCAGGGCGGCCGGCGTGGGGCCAGTCTTTAGACTGGACACGCCAGTCCAGGGGCCTGGCCTTGACAGGTCGAGGCCTGGCAGTGGCCAGCTGGACAAGGAGAGCAGATCTGGGCAAGGGGGCTACCCCATTTGAGGGCTCTGCTTGGGAAGAGGAGGGACCTGGTGGGGAGTACAGAGAAGAGTTTGGTAAATCCAAGGGGCAAAGTCTTCTCACCCTCAGGGAGACCCAGGCACTGGATTCCCAGCTAAAATTTCCAAAAGATCTCTCCTCTCCTTCCCGTGGTTCGTGGACTCCACCTCCCATACTCACCGGCTTCCTCCTGCTCTCCCGAAGCCTGGCCATCACTGGTCTCGTTCTCTTTGGCAGCCTGGCTCGAGCCAGCCTCATGGCTCGAGCTGGCCCCTGAAGCCTGTTCTAGTTTCTGCTTCTTGGCAGCCTGGCCCTCCGTAATCTTCTCCAGGAGCTCCTGACGACGGGTCTCCCGGGCCTCAGCTGCCAAGGCGCTCTGCTCCTGGAAGCTCTCCTCTTGCTGGCGCTTGAAGGCTGTCAGGGCCTGAGAAGCACACGTCGCTGGAACCTCCAAGCTTACGGTCCCTTCGGAAGCCAGGAATCCTGACTCCCAGGCCCGGCTCCCACCGAACCCAGGGGTCCCGGCCCCGCCCCCTTATGATCCCACCAGGGATCCCGCCAAGGCGCTCTGCTCCTGGAAGCTCTCCTCTTGCTGGCGCTTGAAGGCTGTCAGGGCCTGAGAAGCACACTTCGCTGGAACCTCCAAGCTTACGGTCCCTTCGGAAACCAGGAATCCTGGCTCCCAAGTCCCGCTCCCACCGAACCCAGACGTTCGAGCCCCGCCCCCTTACCAGGCTGTGGTGCTGAGGGTCTGGGCGCGGGGCGCTAACCAGAGTCACGGCGCCGATCTCGGCCAAGAGCCGCGCCTCTTCGGGCATCAGCAGCAGCGGGAGGCCCAGGCGCGAGTTCTGGCGGGGCCCGCGGGGCAGGGCGCCTACCGTGCGGCCCCCCACACCCAGGCGCTCCCGGAGGGCCTGCACCGCCTCGGCTCCCCACACCAGGGAGCGACCATTCGCCACCTCCACCACTAGCATCCTCCTGCGGGAGCCGGGAAGCAAAGCAGTTACCGAAACGGCTGCGCGCCGCGGGCCACCGGAGCACAACCAAAGCCTCCGGGGTCTTGGCGAAGACCCGCCCCTAGTCCTCAGGGGGCGGGGCCTCGCTCAGCCGCCGTTCACCACCTGCTGGGCCGGAGCGCCAGGCCCCACCCCAGGGCGATCCCGCCAGGCCCCGCGGCCGCCGGAGACCGACCGGCGGCCCTCGCCCCTCGCCGCGCCCCCGGGGCCCTGCTCTACCCTTGTGACCCTGCAGTCGGCACCCGCTTTGTGCCCACACTGCCGTACCTACCATTGCGCCTTGGAGTCTCAAAAACAAACCTCCCCAAGCGCGGCGACACGCCCCCTTACAAAGGTCCATTTTGGCACCACCCTCTTGCAAAGTGGGCGTCCCCCTTCAGGTGCCCCCCTCAGGGGTCAGAAGCTCTCGAGGCTAAGGCACTGCCAAGGCCACACCCACTTCGGGACGCTCCGGCCTTGGCTCCTCCTCTTTCCGAACCACTGTGATTCGGCTTTCGGGTCTACAAGCGCTCAGACTCCAACAGTACAAAACCCTGCCCCCTTCAGAGCACAAGAATTGCGGCGGTCGGGCGTCCTTGGCTTCACCGAATCCGCAGCCCCGCCCCCTTCTCGAACGCGAGCAATTTGGCGTTCGGGTGTTCTCGGCTCGGCCGAATCCGTAGCCCCGCCTCCTGCCGGACGCCTGAGGTTCGGCGTTCGGGCGTCATCGGCTCCCGGCAGTCCCGCAGGCTGTGGCCCCGCCCCCTCCGAGCGCCAGCGCACCCCCGATGGGGAGTTCCCGCCCGACGACCGAACCCCATAGCCGAAAGCCCCGCCCCCTGGGCACCCGCCGTCCGCTCTCCGCTCAGGCGGGCTCACCCCACTTGGGAGCGCTCAGTCCGCCTCCTTGCTTCCCTTCAGAATGTCCCACGGTCCACCGACAGAACCAGCGAGTCACCTCATAAACACTAACTCGCAGTCGAGGCGGAGCCACCCACTACGCACCGCGCCACGCGCTCCTTCCTCCACCCGCTCTTGCCGACCCTCTCGTCAACTTCGTCATCCCGCCCCGTCAGCGCCGGGGGGAGTCAGGACCCGCCCCTCGCAGGCTCGAAGCCCCGCCCTCCTCCCTCGGTGACCACCTTGGCCCCGCCCCACCGAGCGCACCTCCCTCTGCCGCTTCCTCTCCTCAGCTTGGGAACTTGAGGCTCGTCACCCTGGCCCCGTGCCCTAGGCGCACGCCGGCCCTCGGGGTTCCGCCCCTTTGAGGGCAAGCCGCTTTCGCCCCGCCCCCTTGTAAATCCTTATCAGCATCTCGCGAACCTGTTGACTCCGCCTATCATCCTAGCGTCCCTTGTACCCAACTATCTACGAAGTAAACCGAAGCATATGGCCCCACCCACATCCGGCCGAGTCTGTGGTCCCGCCCACATCGGAACAGTGACACTAAGGACTCGACTATCTCCGAAGAAAGCCGAAACATGTGGCCCCGCCCACAGTAGCCCCAGCGCTCCGTTCTCGACTATCTCCGAAGTGAGCCGAAGTTTGTGGCCCCGCCTCCCGTGAACTCAAGCTCCCGATTGTGCCCGAAGGAACCCGAACGGAGATCGCGCCTCATCCCTCACGCCGAGCTCCAGACCCCGCCTCCTTTCCGGATCCCGTCTGTCTCCCTTCGGGTCCAAAGCTTTTGGCTCCTCCTTGTTCCGAGCCCGAAGCCCTGCCCCTTCACGTTCTCGGGGCTCGGAGCCCGGTGTGGACCTGGACTCGAGTCCCGTTGTCGACTCGCGCTCCGGTCGCCTGCTCTGGGGCTCCTTCCCTGCCCGCCCGGGACCCTGACCGTGGCCTCATCCCCGCCCCGATCCGCGCGGCCCAGCGGGCGCCCAGAAGGAGCAGGCGGCGCGGGGGCGCGCTGCGCGGGGGAGGCGTGGCCGGAGCCGCAGCGGCCCGCGGGCTGGGACTGCTCGGCCGCCTCCTGCCCGGCGAGCAGCTCAGGTGGGCCGGGGTGGCGGCGCCCAGTGGCAAGGCGAGGTTACACGGCTGCAGGGTCTCTGCAGGCTGGTGGGTGCGGGGCGGCCCCGGAGGCGCGTTAGAGCTCGGGGCTGGCGCAACCGCCTGTGGATCTGCCGGGGATTGGATCCGACCCACGCTGGGGTGCGCGGGACGGGTTGGGGCTGGGCCTGGGCCTGGGGAGGGAAGGGTGTCCAATCCCCGGGTTCTCCGTAGGAGAGGGGTCTGGAGCTCCGAAGGAGGTGAGGCTGGAGGCCCGGGCTCCTCTGAGTGCTCGCGAAGGACAAGGGCTGGGGGTTCCGGATATCTGGTTTCACAAGGGCTGGGGGATGGGGGATCCAAAGAGGGGGTCTGGGTTCTTGGATCCTCGCTGGAAGAGGGGTCTCGGAGGTCTAGATTCCTGGGCTGTCGAAGAGGAAGGGTCTGGGAGGGGTGCTGTTTCTGGGTTTTAAAAAGAGGGGCGTCTTCAAATCTGGGTCCCTAGTATGGGTGCAGGGAGTAACTTTGATTTCTGCCTTCGCAAAGGAGGCGCCTGGGTGCTGGGAGATCCCCACGCTTTCCTGGGTTCTCAAAGGAGAGGAGAGCTGGAGGCCTGTGCGCTCATAGGAGAGGGGCTGGGGGTGGATTCCTGTCTCCAAGGAGGAAGGGGCTGGAGTCCGGGTTCCTAGGTTCTCAAAGGAGAGGAGCTGAGTCTCGGACTCCATCATCCTCAAAAACTGGGGTCTAGAGGGCTGGGTTCCTGGATCCTGGAAGAGGGAGGAGGCAGGGGGCCTGGATTCCTGGGTTCTCACTGTGAATCTCTGCCCCTCCCCCAGACCATGTCGCCTGAAGAATGGACGTATCTAGTGGTTCTTCTTATCTCCATCCCCATCGGCTTCCTCTTTAAGAAAGCCGGTGAGTCAGGCTCCCTCCGCAGTGGAAAATAAAGGGGGGGACCCTCTGGAAGGTTCCAGGCTTATGCTGTCCCTTCCCCCTGCAGGTCCTGGGCTGAAGAGATGGGGGGCAGCTGCTGTGGGCCTGGGGCTCACCCTGTTCACCTGTGGCCCCCACACTTTGCATTCTCTGATCACCATCCTTGGGACCTGGGCCCTCATTCAGGCCCAGCCCTGGTGAGAATTTGGTGGAGGGAGGAGAGGGAGAGGAGGGCAGAGGAGGAAGCAACCTGTTTCCTCTTTGGGTCTTTTTCAGCTTCTGCCTCATCTCTGGCTGTCTGGCTGTCTCTTGTTGATCAGCTCCCTTCTCTGTTTCATGTTTTTTTTTTTTTCTTTCTTTCTTTCTTTTTTGAGATGGAGTTTCGCTCTTATTGCCCAGGCTGGAGTTCAATGGTGCGATCTCAGCTCACTGCAACCTCCACCTCCCAGGTTCAAGCGATTCTCTTGCCCCAGCCTCTCGAGTAGCTGGGATTACAGGCATGCACCACCATGCCTGGCTAATTTTGTATTTTCAGTAGAGATGGGGTTTCTCCATGTTGGTCAGGCTGGTTTCGAACTCCTGACCTTGTGATCTGCCTGCCTCAGCCTCCCAAAGTGCTGGAATTACGGGCGTGAGCCACCACACCCAGCCTCTTCATCTGCTTTTCTTCCTCCCCCGCCTTCTGCATCTGGTCCCTGTGTGTTTGTCCCAGTCCGCTACATCCATGTCATGGAGAGAGGTGGATGGTGTGTCTGCTGGCCCTGCCACCGTTCATATTCATTCATATCCACCCCCCTCTTCTTGAGCCCTGGACCTTGGAAATAAAGAAAATGGAGGAGTGCAGGGTCTTCACCTGAAGCTTCTCTGAATCTCGTTCTTCTCTGTTGCTGTGTGTTTCTGTGTGGCTGAGCCTCTTCTCCCCATTTCAATCATACTCATTCCGTCCCTACATCCACCCTCCAGTCCTCGCTCTCTGCCCTTCTGTGTTTCTGTCTCTGAATGAATGGGGAGAGTTGGGGGAGGATTGGTGGCTGGACTCGGGGAGTGGGTGGCCAAGGCCGAGACTTCTGTGCCCAACACAACGCACCTCCTGCTTTTGCCCAGCTCCTGCCACGCCCTGGCTCTGGCCTGGACTTTCTCCTATCTCCTGTTCTTCCGAGCCCTCAGCCTGCTGGGCCTGCCCACTCCCACGCCCTTCACCAATGCCGTCCAGCTGCTACTGACACTGAAGGTCAGACTCGGGGCTTGCCACTCCCCTCCAGCCTCCCTGTGGGCCCCTTCACCTGCCCACTTTACCTCCCCCTCCAGCCGCTCCGGGATTTTACCTCCTGCACACCCTGGGGGTGGGCCGCCACCACACTGCTGCCCTGGGCATGGGGTTCCCCATTCACATGCTCTTGGCAGGTCTTCACCTCCCAGCTCCTCCTGGGGCGAGGAAATAACCCATGTGGGGTAACAGTAGGTGCCATTGGGTGCTTGCTGTGAGCCAGAGGCCCAGCCGGGTGGTTTACCAACATGCTGTCCTTGAATCTCTGTAGCTAGCTATTCTGCAAAGGAGAAAAACCAGCTCTGGGGAAAAGGTACTTGTTGAAGGGCACAAAACTAGGGCATCCAGGTCTGGCTCCTAGTCACCTGGGAAGATGGGTGAAAACAGACTCCCAGGGCCCACCCCAGACCCACAGAGTCACAGTTTCCTACTGGAGGCTTATCTGTGAACACAGCGGTCATGCTAGGTAGGGAGCGGCCTCCACAGCCTTCAGCGTGCCCCGCGGGAGCTCAGCAGTGGCAGGAGTAGGTTGGATGAGAGAGGGGTTAGAGGAGGAGCATTTCAGGCCGTAGGGATGACGTGTGTGGAGGGGAGCAGGATGGGTTCACCTGCTGCACCAGCCACATCCGCTTTCTGGGAAGAGCAAAAGGGAATGGGCAGCAGGGCTGACACCATGCTAGGTCTGGCTGGCGACCGTGAGGACTTTGGACTTCCCACGGAGGACGGAGATCTGCTGGAAGAGGGGATCATTGGTTTGCGGCCAGAAGAGGCAATGTGACCAGTTTTAAATGTTTAAAAATACTTGTTCTGGCCGGGCGCGGTGGCTCACGCCTGTAATCCCAGCACTTTGGGAGGCTGAGGCAGGCGGATCACCTGAGGTGGGGAGTTTGAGACCAGCCTGACCAAAATGGAGAAACCCTGTCTCTACTAAAAATACAAAAAATTAGCCGGGCATGGTGGCGCACGCCTGTAATCCCAGCTACTCGGGAAGCTGAGGCAGGAGAATTGCTTGAACCCAGGAGGTGGAGGTTGTGGTGAGCTGACATCGCGCCATTGCACTCCAGCCTGGGTGACAAGAGTGAAACTCCGTCTCAAAAATAAATAAATAGAAATACTCGTTCTAGGCCAGGTGCGGTGGCTCACGCCTTTAATCACAACACTTTGGGAGGCTGATGCGGGTGGATTACCTGAGGTCAGGAGTTTGAGACCAGTCTGGCCAACATGGTAAAACTCCATCTCTACTAAAAATAAAAAAATGAGCCAGTGTGGTGGCTCACACCTGTAATCCCAGCTACTTGGGAGGTTGAGGCAGGAGAATTGCTTGAACCTGGAAGGTGGAGGTTGCAGTGAGCCAAGATCCCACCATCGCACTCCAGCCTGGGCCTCCCCGGGCGAGACTCCGTCTCAAAAAATAGAAATAAAAAAATACTCGTTCTGGATGCTGAGGGAGAATTGAAGTGGAACAGGGCAAGATGGAATGGACTCGGATAAAGGGATCCTCCTTTATCCTATATAAAGAGATCCAAATAAAAAGGATCCCTTCATCCAAGTCCAGGTGACAGACTGTGGTGCCTTGATACAGGCTGTCGGCTGTGGGTAGGTCTGAGCTGCAGCCGGAAATGCGCATTTAGGATGATGGAAGGAGTGGCCACCGTGTGGGCAGGATGTAGAAGAGCGAAAAGGGGTGGTGCCGGCTGGGCGCGGTGGCTCACGCCTGTAATCCCAGCACTTTGGGAGGCCGAGGTGGGTGGATCACGAGGTCGGGAGATCGAGACCATCCTGGCTAACACGGTGAAACCCCGTCTCTACTAAAAATACAAAAAATTAGCCGGGCGTGGTGGCGGGTGCCTGTAGTCCCAGCTACTGGGGAGGCTGAGGCAGCAGAATGGGTGAACCCGGGAGGCGGAGCTTGCAGTGAGCTGAGATAGTGCCACTACGCTCCATCCTGGGTGACAGAGCAAGACTGCCTCAAAAAAAAAAAAGGGGTGGTGCCTGAACCCCAGACCAGCAGCAGGAACCATTCCCAACTCATGGCCCAGGGGAAGTGGCTCAGGTTGTGGTACCTTGATGGAAAAAGGGTTGTGTAGGCCTGGTGCAGTGACTCATACTTGTATAATCCCAGCGCTTTGGGAGGTCATAGCGGGAGGATTGCTGGAGGCCAGGAGTTTAAGACCAGCCTGGGCAATATAGTGAGACTCTGTCTCTACAAAAAAAAATAAATTTTTTTTTTAAGACAGAATCTCGCTCTGTCACCCAGGCTGGAGTGCAGTGGTGTGATGTCACTGCAATCTCTGCCTCCCAGGTTCCAGCGATTCTCCCACCTCAGCCTCTCGAGTAGCTGGGACTATAGGCGCCCACCACCACACCTGGCTAATTTTTATATTTTTAGTAGAGACAGGGTTTCACCATCTTGGCTGGGCTGGTCTCAAACCCCTGACATCAAGTGATCTGCCCACCTAGGCCAACCAAAGTCCTGGGATTACAGGCATGAACCATCACATCACGCCAGGCCATATATATATATATATATATATATTTTTTTTTTTTTTTTTTTTTTGAGACGGAGTTTCGCTCTTGTTGCCCAGGCTGGGTGTAATAGCACGATCTTGGCTCACCACAACCTCCGCCTCCTGGGTTCAAGCAATTCTCCTGCCCCGGCTTCCCGAGTAGCTGGAATTACAGGCATGTACCACCATGCCCGGCTAATTTTTTGTATTTTTAGTAGAGACGGGGTTTCTCCTTGTTGGTCAGGCTGGTCTCAAACTCCTGACCTCAGGTGATCCGCCCACCTCAGCCTCCCAAAGTGCTGGGATTACAGGCGTGAGCCACCACACCCGGCCAACATTATTTTTTTTTAAAGGGTGAGTAGAGCCACCCACCTTGAAACGATCTGTCAAGGGTGATGGCCAGCCCAAGGCCATCTCACAAGGGAATAAAAGCCCTGCCCTCCCTCTCCTGACTTTGTCCGACTCCAGCCAGGGCTTTCTATGGACAACCCAGCCACAAGCTGGAGGAATGAGATCTATTGATATAGGGTAGACCTTGGGACTGGTGGGAAAGGGTGGAGGGTACAACATATTCAGCTCAGTAGTGGAGATGAAAAGTGGCAACAGAGTCAAACTTAAGAGATTTCAAGGCAGGCCGATTACTTGAGGCCAGAAGTTCGAGACCAGCCTGGCCAGCTGAGGCATGAGAATTGCTTGAGTCCCCAGGAGGCGGAGGTTGCAGTGAGCCGACTGTGCCACTCTACTCCAGCCTGGGTGACAGAGCAAAACTTGTCTCAAAAAAAAAAAAAAAAAAGAGATCGGATTTGGGGAGTGAGGAAGTGAGGGAGGTTTTGGGTTTGAACAATTTGGTGGCCTATTGTTTCAGGGGAGACACTAGAAGAGGATCTACTTTGTGGGGCGGGTAACATCGTCTTCCGTTTCCAGTGCGTTTTGGGGTGCCTGGAGACATCCGAGTCTAAATGCCAATAAGCCACTTGATGGATAGGTCTGGGGCTGGGGTAGCGTTTGAGCATCATCAGTGTGTGGATAGTATCGAAACCTCTGTGACTGCCTTAGAGCAGGTAAGGACAGAACAGGGAAGGCGGGGAGGAGGGCCTGGGACTGAGCCCTGGGGAGCACTGCCCAGCTAGAGGCGTTACACACAACCTAGATACGCAGAGCTGCGAGCATGCAGCACCCCTTGGCTGCAGAGGGCAGCAGCACAAGGGAGATGGGTGTGGGGAAGGGCCCAAAGTCTGACCTGGCCCCTTGCCCACCCCCTTCCGCCCAGCTGGTGAGCCTGGCCAGTGAAGTCCAGGACCTGCACCTGGCCCAGAGGAAGGAAATGGCCTCGGGTTTCAGCAAGGGGCCCACCCTGGGGCTGCTGCCCGACGTGCCCTCCTTGATGGAGACGCTCAGCTACAGTTACTGCTACGTGGGAATCATGACAGGTGAGTGGGCCTGCCCGGCAGCTCTGTCTCTCCGCCGCCCTGAGTGCCTGTTCTATGTTCCCGCCCTGCCCGGGGCAACCTCCATCCTAGCATCTGCTGCTGTGAGGGTGAGCATGTGTCTGGGTCTACGTCTCACGCCTCCGCTGGACCAGAGCTGCTTCGGGGTAGAAGCTGGCTGTTCTCAGCCTAAGTGATTCCTTGCTCTTCTCTTCTGTAGCTTATGGGGAGCACAGAGAAGAGAGAAAGGAGGTAAAGATCTATGTCAACCTGATGTTTTTGCTGCCCAGATAACAAATATTCACAGCTTAGGGTCCACTTTCAGTTTAAGGAAATATTTTTCATCTGGGCGTGGGGACTGACGCCTATAATCTCAGCACTGTGGGAGGCTGAGGCCAGAGGATGGCTTGAGGCCAAGAGTTCAAGATCCACTTGGCCAATGTAGCAAGATCCCGTCCCTTTAATTTAAACCTTTATTTTAAAAAAATAAATAAATATAAAATTTTTTTTTTTTTTTTTTTTTTTTTTTTTTTTGAGACGGAGTCTTGCTCTGTAGCCCGGGCTGGAGTGCAGTGGCCGGATCTCAGCTCACTGCAAGCTCCGCCTCCCGGGTTTACGCCATTCTCCTGCCTCAGCCTCCGGAGTAGCTGGGACTACAGGCGCCCGCCACCTCGCCCGGCTAGTTTTGTTTTGTTTTTTTTTGTTTTTTTTTTTGTATTTTTAGTAGAGACGGGGTTTCACCGTGTTAGCCAGGATGGTCTCGATCTCCTGACCTCGTGATCCGCCCGTCTCGGCCTCCCAAAGTGCTGGGATTACAGGCTTGAGCCACCGCGCCCGGCTTTTTTTTTTTTTTTTTTTTTTAATAAATATAAAATTAAAAGGGCCGGGCGCAGTGACTCACGCCTGTAATCCCAGCACTTTGGGAGGCCGAGACGGGCAGATCTCCTAAGGTAAGGAGTTTGAGACCAGCCTGTCCAACATGGTGAAACCCCATTTCTACTAAAAATACAGAAATTAGCCGGGCATGGTGGTGTGCGCCTGTAATCCCAGCTACTTGGGAGGCTGAGACAGGAGAATCGCTTGAACCCAGGAGGCAGAGGTTGCAGTGAGCCGAGATTGCACCACTGCACTCCAGCCTGGGCAAAAGAGCAAGATTCCGTCTCAAAAAATATATATGTATGTTGGCCAGGCGCGGTAGTCTGTAATCCCAGCACTTTGGGAGGCCGAGGCAGGTGGATTACAAGGTCAGGAGATCGAGACCATCCTGGCTAACACAGTGAAACCCCGTCTCTACTAAAAATACAAAAAATTAGCTGGGCGTGGTAGCGGGCACCTGTAGTCCCAGCTACCCGGGAGGCTGAGGCAGGAGAATGGTGTGAACCTGGGAGGCAGAGCTTGTAGTGAGCCAAGATTACGCCACTGCACTCTAGCCTGGACGACAGAGCGAGACTGCATCTCAAAAAAGTGTATATATATGTACACATATTTATATATATAATATGTGTGTGTGTGCGTGTGTATATATATGTGTATATATATGTATATATGTGAAATTTAAAAAAAATTTTCATTAATGTTTACCTCATCAAAGTTTTTTTTCCAATAACAGCTCTAGGGAACTCTAATTCACATAGTCATCCACTTAAAACATACAACTCTTGGCTTCTTTGATTTCCTGAAAAAAAGAAAAGAAAAGAAAAACCAACATACAACTCCCTGATTTTTAGTATATCCACGGAGTTGTGCAAACATGACCACTGTGTAGTTATTTTCAGAACAATTTCATACCCTGCAAAGAAACCCCGTATCCGTCATCCCCCAAACCTCCATCCATCCCTGGAAACCAGTAATTGACTTTCTATCTGTAAAGATTTGCCTGTTCCGGACATTGTACTTACACATGGAATCACACAATATGTGGTCTTATTTATTTATTTTAATTTTTTTTTTTTTTTTAACTTTCCATGCTACATTGACCTAAACATACGGTCTTTTGTGAACATACAAAAATTTTAACCCTGGTCCCTTCTGTGAATCACACTGCTTCCTCCCTAGGCCAGATCACCATCATGTAGCTAAAGTTTCACAACTATCTCCTAGTTTCTTTCCTTCCTCCCTTCCTCCCTCCTTCCCTCCCTCCCTCCCTCCCTCCTTCCCTCCTTCCCTCCCTCCCTCCTTCCCTCCTTCCCTCCCTCCCTCCTTCCCTCCTTCCCTCCCTCCCTCCCTCCCTCCCTCCTTCCCTCCTTCCCTCCCTCCCTCCCTCCCTCCTTCTCTCCTTCCCTCCTTCCCTCCCTCCCTCCTTCCCTCCCTCCCTCCTTCCCTCCTTCCCTCCTTCCCTCCTTCCCTCCTTCCCTCCTTCTCTCCTTCCCTCCTTCCCTCCTTCCCTGGCTGGAACGCAGTAGCACAGTCACTGCTCGCTGCAGCCTGGGCTCAAACGATCCTCCCGCCTCAGCCCCCCCAGTAGCTGGGATTACAGGTGCCCTCCACCACACCTGGCTAATTTTTATTTTTTGTAGTGATTGGGTCTTGCCGTTTTGCCCAGACTGGTCTCGAACTCTTGGGCTCAAGCAGTCCTCCCAGCTAAGCCTCCCAAAGTGCTGGGATTCCAGGTGTGAGCCACCGCGCCAGCCCCTCTTTCTAATTTTCTATCACTGTCTCTGTCTCTCTGAGTTTCTTGTCCCCCTGTCTCTCGTTCCTTATCCCCATCTCTCTGGGTCTCTGTCCCTACCCTTGGGGTCTCCCCGGCGCCCAGTCTCTGCCCCTCTCTCTCCCTCTTCCCACCTTCCCTCCAAGCTCCCTCTCCTCCTCCTGCAGACTGGAGCTCTGCCCAGCTGCCTGTCTGACGGCGGCCCTCCCTCCCCGCCCCACAGGCCCGTTCTTCCGCTACCGCACCTACCTGGACTGGCTGGAGCAGCCCTTCCCGGGGGCCGTGCCCAGCCTGCGGCCCCTGCTGCGCCGCGCCTGGCCGGCCCCGCTCTTCGGCCTGCTGTTCCTGCTCTCCTCCCACCTCTTCCCGCTGGAGGCCGTGCGCGAGGACGCCTTCTACGCCCGCCCGCTGCCCGCCCGCCTCTTCTACATGATCCCCGTCTTCTTCGCCTTCCGCATGCGCTTCTACGTGGCCTGGATTGCCGCCGAGTGCGGCTGCATTGCCGCCGGCTTCGGGGCCTACCCCGTGGCCGCCAAAGCCCGGGCCGGGGGCGGCCCCACCCTCCAATGCCCACCCCCCAGCAGGTCAGGCGGCGCGAGGGAGGCTCCCCAAGACCCAGCAGCCCCCACCTCCAAGGGCTGGCTCTGCCCCTAGCAGGGAGGAGAGCGGGGAGCAAGGGGCTAGGGCCACCATCTTTTTGTTAGCAGAGTGTCGCCCCCTTGGCAACCACGGCCTGCCAGCCCCTGTCGGTAGGGAAAAGACCCCTGGTACTGACAGATGCCCCTTGTTGCTAGCGCTTGTCACCCCGCAGTATGGTGAACTGCCCCCTGTCGCTAGGAAAAGGTGGTAACTTAGCAACCCTGTGCCACCCCTCTGTTGCCACGGAAGTGTCACCCCCCAGAACCAGGTTGTTCCTGCTTGCTGGGGATGCCATCCTTTGGTAGTGGTGGGTCACCCTCTGTTGCTAGGGAAACGGTTCCCTAGCAACGGAACACTGCTATTTGCTAGGGAAGCAGGATCCCTAGCAACAGTAGTTCACCTCCTTTTTGCCAGGAGTTTTGCTCTGTTGCTGCAGATATGGCTCCCCCTGCACTGCACCTTTGTTGCTAGGAGCTAGCACTGCTCCATCCCATGTGGGATATCCTCACATGGCAGCCCTCAGCTGCCCTCTGTTTGCAAGGAAATAGCAATTTCCAATCCCTGACCAGTGCTGTTCCCCAGCAGAGGGCATGCCATTCCTACCAACTACGGTTACACTGTTGCTAAGGAAGCCAAACCTCCCCCTGGTAACTATGGGTTGACCCTTGTTGCCAGAGAGGCTCCACCCCCCACCCCCCAGCACTGGTATTGCTAGGCAAGTAGCACGGCCATAGCTGTGGACTCTCTTGTGGCTAAGGAAGCATTGCCCCCGTGTTGCTAGGGAAATGGCACCCCCGGCAACCAGGAGTAGACTGCTCTTGTGTTCCTCGCAGCTGCAGTCAGCCTTCCCCCAGGGGCTTGGACTGCAGCTGGGGGAACAGCCCGTCGATGTAAATGATGAACTACTCCCTGCTAGGGTTGTCCCCTAGTCGTCACCAACTGCCATTCTGTTGTGGGGGTAGTGACACCCCCACATGAATTTATTACCACTGCCCTAATAACCATGCTCTGATCCCCAGCTGCTAGAGAGACGATGTCCCCCCAGTGAATCCAAGCAGGAATTGAAGGTTTTTCTAAATCTGCTGGGTCCCCACCCCTAAAGGATGGCTCCCCTCCCATCATCAGAGGCCACCAAGGCTTCATATGGGCCAACGTTTCCCACTGGTGGGGCTGTCGGCATGAGTGACGAGGGAACCACTGTATTGTTAGAAGTGACACTTCTCCAACAATCATTGCGACCAGGAAAAAGTCCCTTTCTAAAAGCCTTTCTAAACATCCTAGGCCTTGTTGCTAAGGAATGCCTTTTCCTTAGCAACAAAGATCATGGGGACCCCACTGGTGCCTGGAACATCTCCCTAGCAACCATGAAGCACCTTGTTATGAGGGATGATAATCACAACTTCCCTAGCAACTGCAGTGTCCGACGATTTAGAAGGGACCACCCTTGGAGGCTTCTCTGAACATACTGAGCTTGGTTGCTTAAAGGACTCATAGCTTAGCAACCATAGCCCTTCAAGGCTTTTCATGGCTGTGGCAGGCCCCATTAGGTACCAAAAGCAGCAGCAGCCCATTGTCAGTGAACTGTACCACCCGGCCCAACCATCGTCCTCCCCTACAGGCACCCTCTGGGCCACCCTCCCTTGTTGCCCTAGCAAGTCTGACAGCCAGGAGGCCATTGCCTGGCCAGGATCCCTTCCTTAGCATCCGGGGCTGGGACACTAGCAGGCGTCGGGAGGGGGCCTGGCTGAGCTGCATGTCTGTCCCCCACCCTCATCCTCCACCCCCCAGTCCGGAGAAGGCGGCTTCCCTGGAGTATGACTATGAGACCATCCGCAACATCGACTGCTACGGCACAGATTTCTGCGTGCGGGTGCGCGATGGCATGCGGTACTGGAACATGACGGTGCAGTGGTGGCTGGCGCAGTATATCTACAAGAGCGCACCTGCCCGTTCCTATGTCCTGCGGTGAGTGAGTCCCACCAGCCTCAGGTGACACTGCAGAACTACATCACCCAGCAAGCCCCAGGGTAGCCTGCAGCTTCCCTGGCTGGGTTCCTGCCCCGGAGGCTCATGGGAGTTGTAGTTTGTTTAGCCTGGTTTTGCCCTGCCTCTGATGAGTGGCAGCATGCTGGTGTAAAACCATTCCCCCTCTCTGGGCCTCAGTTTCTACTTCTGTAAAGTCAGCCTCACTTGACAGAAGCAATGTACTGAGTCCTGTGGACTCAACAGCCAGCCTTCCTGGAATCTTGGCCATCCAGGTTATGGAGAAACCTTGAGGAGTTAGTTGACCTCTTAGTTGCCTCAAGTGTTAAATGGAGTGAATGCTATTTATTACTGGTGTCATAGGTAGATAGAAGGACTAAATGCGATAAAATGTGAAATGTATTTAATGTGAGGCCTGACAGGTAAGTGCATGCTACGTATTCGTTTTTATTGTTTTTCATTCTTCCAGTATTTCTTGAGTGGAGACTCTGCGCTTAATATTGTTATCTGTGCAGCCTTTAGAAGCAGAAACTCAGGCCAGGCACGGCAGCTCACGCCTGGAATCCCAGCACTTTGGGAGGCCCAAGTGGGTGGATCATGAGGTCAGGAGTTCAAGACCAGCCTAACCAACATGGTGAAACCCTGTCTCTACTAAAAATGCAAAAATTAGCCAGACGTGTGGTGCGCACCTGTAATCCCAGCTACTTGTGAGGCTGAGGCAGGAGAATCGCCTGAACCCAGGAGGCGGAGGTTGCAGTGACCTGAGATCATGCCACTGCACTCCACCCTGAGCGACAGAGCGAGACTTTGTCTCAAAAGAAAAAGGCCGGGCGTGGTGGCTCACGCCTGTAATCCCAACACTTTGGGAAGCCGAGGCAGGCGGATCACGAGGTCAGGAGATTGAGACCATCCTTGTTAACATGGTGCAACCACATCTCTACTAAGAATACAAAAAATTACCTGGGCGTGGTGGTGCGCACCTGTAGTCCCAGCTACTCGGGAGGCTGAGGCAGGAGAATGGCTTGAACCCGGGAGGTGGAGGTTGCAGGGAGCCGGCATCTCGCCACTGCACTCCAGCCTAGGCAACAGAGCGAGACTCCGTCTCAAAAAAAAAAAAAAAGAAGTAGAAACTCATAGCCAGGCGCGGTGGCCCACACCTGTAATCCCAGCAATTTGGGAGGCCCAGGCAGGTGGATCACTTTGAGGTCAGGGCAATATGGTGAAGACTAGCCTGGGCAATATGGAGAAACCCCTTCTCTACTAAAAATACAGAAAATTAGCTGGGCATGGTGGCAGGCGCCTGTAATCCCAGCTACTCAGGAGGCTGAGGCAAGAGAATCACTTGAACCCAAGAGGCGGAGGTTGCAGTGAGCCGAGGTCACCTGGGCAACAGAGCGAAACTTCGTCTCAAAATAAAATAAAAGAGGCCGGGTGGGTGGCTCACGTCTGTAATCCCAGCACTTTGGGAGGCCGAGGTGGGCGGATCACAAGGTCAGGAGATCGAGACCATCCTGGCTAACATGGTGAAACCCCGTCTCTACTAAAAATACAAAAAATTAGCCAGGCGAGGTGGCGGGCGCCTGTAGTCCCAGCTGCTCGGGAGGCTGAGGCAGGAGAACAGCATGAACCCGGGAGGCAGAGCTTGCAGTGAGCTGAGATCGCGCCACTACACTCCAGCCTGGGCAACAGAAAAGACTCTATCTCAAAAAAATAAAAAAGTAAAAAAGCAAAAATTAATTAATCAATTAAATTAAATTAAAGACGGAAGGGGAAGACCCAGCAGGAGTAAGTTTTGGGAGTAAGAAGGATGAGGACACAGGGCTTGGGTTTTAGTCTGATTGACTTTGAGGTGGCTATTAGATTTCCAGCTGAGGTTATTGGATATATCATTATGTGATTCTGACGCTTAAGGGAAAAGTCGCTCTTGAAAGGGGACGCTTGAGTGGCATTAGGTGTAAATTATACCTTTAAAAATTTTTATTATTATTTATTGTTGTTATTATTTTGATGCTTTGTCACCCAGGGTGAAGTGCAGTGGTGTGATCTCAGCTCACTGCAACCTCCATTTCCTGGGTTCAAGTGATTCTCATGCCAAGAGTAGATGCAGGGTTTCGCCATGTTGGCCAGGCTAGTCTCGAACTCTTGGCCTCAAGTGATCCGCCTGCCTCGGCCTCCCAAAGTGCTGGGATTACAGGCGTGAATCACCATGCCTGGCCAAAATTTTTTAATTAATTTTTTTTTTTTTTACTTTTTAAAAAATACAGAGAGATGAGGTCTCGCTGTGTTGACCAGGCTGTTCTCAAACTCCTGGCCCCAAGCAGTCCTCCCATCTCAGCCTGCCAAAGTGCCGGGATTACAAGCATGAGCCACTGCATCTGGCCAGGTATACAGGTGATACTTTTTTTTTTTTTTTTTTTTTTTTTTTTTGAGACGGAGTCTCGCTCTGTCGCCCGGGCTGGAGTGCAGTGGCCGGATCTCAGCTCACTGCAAGCTCCGCCTTCCGGGTTTACGCCATTCTCCTGCCTCAGCCTCCCGAGTAGCTGGGACTACAGGCGCCCACCATCTCGCCCGGCTAGTTTTTTGTATTTTTTTTAGTAGAGACGGGGTTTCACTGGGTTAGCCAGGATGGTCTCGATCTCCTGACCTCGTGATCCGCCCGTCTCGGCCTCCCAAAGTGCTGGAATTACAGGCTTGAGCCACCGCGCCCGGCCTACAGGTGATACTTAAAGCTCTGGGGCTGAGGCCAGGTCAAAGCCCAGAGCACCCCAGTGTTTACACAAGTGCTTCTCAACTGGGGGCAGTTGTGCTGCTGCTGCACCCCCAGGAGACACGTGGAAATCCCTGGAGACATTTTGTTTTAACTGGAAGGTGCTAGTGGGATGTAGTGGGTGGAGGCCAGGGATGCTCCTAAACACCTTAAAATGCACAGGATTCATCCTTTTTGTTTATTTTACAGCTGAAGTGAAGTGGCATGATCTCGGCTCACTGCAACCTCCCCCTCCCGGGTTCAAGCGATCCTCCTGCCTCAGCCCCCCTAGTACCTGGGATTACAGGCACATGCTACCATGCCAGGCTAATCTTTGTATTTTTAGTAGAGATGGGGTTTTGCCATGTTGGCCAGGCTGGTCTTGAACTCCTGAGCTCGGGTGATCCACCTGCCTCGGCCTCCCAAAGCGCTGGGATTACAGGTGTGAGCCACCACACCGGCCAGAGGTTTTTTTTTTTTTTTTTTTTTTAATCATCCGGTTACTTTTGTGCTTCTAGCACTCAGATGTGTCTGAGGGACAAGCCAGTGACCACGACAGGGAAGACCTCCCTCAGGTCGCCATCTGGGCAAAGCTCACTGATAGATACACAGATGGACAGTGAGATGGACAGCGACTTCTCTGTCGTTGATAAAGATGGGGTGAGAGCCTGACTCTGTAGGTCTTCAAGGGTTAGGGAATTAAATTTACGGGTATATGAGGAGAGGGGACCAAGACTCTGGGTCCCAAAAGAGGAGGCGACCGAGGCTGGAGATTTCCGAGTCTTCAGGAGGCGGGAATTATATTCTTGAATCCCTGAAGGAAGAAGAGGCTGGGACTCTGGGTCCTGAGGGAAAGGATGGGAGGGATTCTGGGTGGGAGGGGATGAACTGGGCCCTAAAAAGAAAGGAGTAGAGACTCCTGGGGCCCTGAGGGAGGAAGGGGGACAGGCTTCCGAAATCCTGAGTTCCTGAAGGAAGAGGGGACCTGGGCTGTATAGAGGAATGGGAGGTTGGGGGCTCCTGGTTTCTTTTGTTGTTGTTGTTGAGGCAGAGTTTCACTCTTGTTGCCCAGGCTGGTGTGCAGTGGCACAATCTCAGTTCACTGCAACCTCTGCCTCCCGGGTTCAAGTGATTCTCCTCTGCCTTAGGCTCCCAAGTAGCAGAGATTACAGGCGCCTGCCACCACGTCAGGCTAATTTTTGTATTCTTAGTAGAGACAGGGTTTCACCATGTCGGCCAGGCTGGTCTCAAATCGAACTCCTGCCCTTTTTTTTTTTAAGACTTGAGTCTCACTCTGTCGCCCAGGTTGGAGTGCAGTGGTGCGACCTCCGCTCACTGCAACCTCCACCTCCCAGTTTCAAGTGATTCTCCTGCCTCAGCCTCCTGAGTAGCTGGGATTACAGGCACACATTACCACGCCCAGCTAATTTTTTGTATTTTTAGTAGAGACGGGGTTTCATTGTGTTAGCCAGGATAGTCTCGATCTCCTGACATCATGATCCGCCCACCTCAGCCTTCCAGATAGCTGGGATTACAGGTGTGAGCCACAGCGCCTAGCCCTTTTTTCTTTTTTTTAATAGAGATGGAGTTTCACTATGTTGCCCAGGCTGGTCTTGAACTCCTGGCGTCAAGCAGCCCTCCCACCTCAGCCTCCCAAAGTGCCGCGATTACAGGCGCCAGCCGTTGCCCCAGCCTCCACACTCTTGAAGAACCAGAAAACCAGTGGTCTTCCCTTCTCAAGAAAACAGGACTTGGCCAGGTGCAATGTAATTCCAGTATTTTGGGAGGCCAAGGTGAGAGGATCACTTAAGCTCAGGAGTTCGAGACCAGCCTGGGCAACACAGCAAGACGCCATCTCTACAAAGAAAAAAAAGAGGCCAGGTGCAGTGGCTCACGCCTGTAATCTCACACTTTGGGAGGCCGAGGCAGATGGATCACAAGGTCAGGAGATCAAGACCGTCTCGGCCAATGTGGTGAAACCCCATCTCTACTAAAAATACAAAAATGGCCGGGCACGGTGGCTCACGCCTGTAATTCCAGCACTTTGGGAGGCCGAGGCAGGCGGATCACAAGGTCAAGAGATCGAGACCATCCTGGCCAACATGGTGAAACCCCGTCTTTACCAAAAATACAAAAATTAGCCAGGCGTGGTGGCACACACCCGTAGTCCCCGCTGCTCGGGAGGCTGAGGCAGGAGAATCACTTGAACCCAGGAGGTGGAGGTTGCAGTGAGCTGAGATTGCGCCACTGCACTCCAGCCTGGGTGACACAGCGAGACTCCATCTGAACAACAACAAAAAAATACAAAAATTAGCTGGGTTTGGTGGCACTTGCCTGTAATCCCAGCTACTTGGGAGGCTGAGGCATGAGAATCACTTGAACCTGGGAGGCGGAGCTTGCAGTGAGCTGAGATCCGGCCACTGCACTCCAGCCTGGGTGACAGAACGAGACTCTGTCTCAAAAAAAAACAAACAAAAAAAAACCCATTGGGCTGAAGAATTAGACTTGTTGGTCCTGGGAGAGGAAGGGCAGTGGAACATAAAATGTTAAATCTTTAAAGGAGGAGAGGGTCTTCATAGGACTGTGAGTGTGTATGGGAGGCTGCGAGCTCCTGGATCCCTGAAGGAGACCTATCGCCTCCTCCGCTTTCTGGAGCTAGGGGCATGGTTCTGAGCAGGGAGGGCCTGGGGCCTGGTCTCCTGGATCTGAGGGAGGAGGGAGGTGGGGTCTGGACTCCTGGGTCTGAGGGAGGAGGGGCTGGGGGCCTGGACTCCTGGGTCTGAGGGAGGAAGGGGTGGGACCTGGACTCCTGGGTCTGAGGGAGGAGGGGCTGGGGGTCTGGACTCCTGGGTCTGAGGGAGGAGGGAGGTGGGGTCTGGACTCCTGGGTCTGAGGGAGGAGGGAGGTGGGGTCTGGGCTCCCGGGTCTGAGGGAGGTGGGGCTGGGCCTGGACTCCTGGGTCTGAGGGAGGAGGGGCTGGGGTCTGGACTCCTGGTCTGAGGGAGGAGGGCTGGAGCCCGGGACTCCTGGATCTGGGGTCAGTGGGCATAGGGGACCTGGACTCGCAGGTCCTGACTCCCAGCCTCCTCCTCAGGAGCGCCTGGACCATGCTGCTGAGCGCCTACTGGCACGGCCTCCACCCGGGCTACTACCTGAGCTTCCTGACCATCCCTCTGTGCCTGGCCGCCGAGGGCCGGCTGGAGTCAGCCCTGCGGGGGCGGCTGAGCCCAGGGGGCCAGAAGGCCTGGGACTGGGTGCACTGGTTCCTGAAGATGCGCGCCTACGACTACATGTGCATGGGTTTCGTGCTGCTCTCCTTGGCCGACACGCTTCGGTACTGGGCCTCCGTCTACTTCTGTATCCACTTCCTGGCCCTGGCAGGGCTGGGGCTGGGGCTGGCTTTGGGTGGGGGCAGCCCCAGCCGGCGGAAGGCAGCATCCCAGCCCACCAGCCTTGCCCCGGAGAAGCTCCGGGAGGAGTGAGCTCCGTGACGCTCCCTCTGCCAGCTGGTCCCGGGAATTCTGTGAACCAGGCCGCTGTCTCCTCCCCAGAAAGAGTCCTTACCTTGGAGAGGGTCCTGGAGAGAATTTCCTTTTCCCCAGCTAAATACTCTGCCTGCAACTGAAGCAGACCCGGGGGTGTCCTCCCTGCCCTCCGCCCAGGGACCACCTCCACTCCTACAAAATCCAAGTTTTGTCCGGACAAGAGTCTCGTGGGCCCCTGCTCCAGCTTCTGGGTATCCAGAGAGCGCTGCACTTCCCCAAAACGGAAGGGGCCCCTGGGCAGTGGGTTTTGGACAAATTCCCTTTCTTTGCATCCACAATGTGGGGTCAGAGCTTGGGGGCAGGTCCTGGGAATGGGAAGCCTCTTCCTTGTGTCTTTCGCTCCACTTTTAGCTCATGGCACCGATATTGCAGACTTGGAAGGAAGCATAAGTTTCCCATTTCACAAAGGGGAAACTGAGGTGCAGATGCGCGGGCCTGGGGACGGCCGTCCCATGGCTTCCATCGGGGCCCCAACGCTCCTGGCACCCTCTTCTCATCCCTTGGCCTATGACAGGTCACCACGTGTAAATCTTTCCCAATAAAGTGTTGCACAAAGGCATTGTGTCTGTGCAGGTATCTGGGTGATAAACGGCAGGAAGGACTTAGGCCACGGAGTCCGGGGTGAGGTACAGCTGCCCAGCCCAGGAACCAAACTGTCAGGCCTGGGGCACCAGAGGGACTTCAGTTCCCAGGACACCTTTCGCATCAGCGGCCCTGAGAAACTACAGGAAGTGTACCTTACTCCCTCCGGGCCACCTACTGGCCAGGTACACACCTGCCCCGGGCCCCTCCCTTACCTGGGGCAGTGTTTGCCTGGTGGCTACTAGAAACAGCCCAGCCTGGGGCCATGGAAGAAAACCCAACCTTGGAATCAGAAGCCTGGGGCTCCTCCAGGGGGTGGCTGGCCCCCCGGGAGGCCAGAGGAGGTAGGGATGCCAGGAGAAGCTCAGATCCATCCGACCTTCAGGCTAGGTGGGAGTCCTGCTGGAGGAAAGGGGAGGCCTGGCCTGCTGAGTCTGAGGGCTGAAGAGAAGGTTCCACTTCCTGATATTATGGGGGACAAAGGAACTGAAGGCTGAAACTCCGGGGTCTGAGGAGGAGAAGCCTAGAGAACCAGGCTAGTCTGGAAGGAGGGGATGGCTAAGGGCTGGGAGTTTGGGTGTCTTGGGAATAGGAGAGGCTGGGTTCCCACACTTCTGAGCTAGAAGGAAAAGAAAGTTGAGGACTGGACTCCTCTGCCCTGGAGTAGGAGGGGTCCGCGCCTGGGGATGGAGTTGAGGACTGTGGGCCCCTGGGTCCAGGGAAAGTAGAGACTGGCACCCCGACTCCTGGGCCTGAGGGAGGAGGGGCTGGGGACCTGGTTTCCTGGTCCGAGGGAGGAGGAGCTGGGTA
Organism: Macaca nemestrina; assembly: GCF_043159975.1. Classification (NCBI taxonomy): domain Eukaryota; kingdom Metazoa; phylum Chordata; class Mammalia; order Primates; family Cercopithecidae; genus Macaca; species Macaca nemestrina. The sequence continues at coordinate 64,215,409 of NC_092144.1, read as the reverse complement.
CCTGGACTCCCGGGTCTGAGGGAGGAGGGGCCAGGGACCTGGACTCCCGGGTCTGAGGGAGGAGGGGCCGGGGGCCTGGACTCCCGGGTCTGAGGGAGGAGGGGCCGGGGGCCTGGACTCCCGGGTCTGAGGGAGGAGGGGCCGGGGGCCTGGACTCCTGGGTCTGAGGGAGGAGGGGACTGAGGCCTGGTTTCCTGGTCTGAGGGAGGAGGAATTTGGGCCCAGACTCCCGGGTCTTCCCAGCCCCCTGCCCCTCCCCAGGCCCATCGCTGTCCTCTGTGCTGAACGAGCTGCCCAGTGCTGCCACCCTTCGGTACCGAGGCCCTGGGGTGCTGCCTTGGGGGGTGCCGGAGGAGGAGGAGGAGGCTGGAGGAAGGAGCAGAAAGGCCTTCACCGAAGTCACCCAGGCGGAGCTGCAGGACCCTCACCCTTCCCGGGAACTGCCCTGGCCCATGCAGGCCAGACGGGCACACAGGTGAGGCCCCACCTCCGGCTGGGACCCGCACAGCCTGGACCGGGCCCTTCTCCCATACCTTGGACGCGGTCTCCTCCCTCTGTCCTCTGCCGCTCCTGGCTGCTGGGGCCTCTCTCTGCCTCGCTCAGAGCTGCCTCTCTTGGTTTCTTTTTTCCCGTCTTTGTCTCTCCTTCGGACTCCAGGTGAGTGCTGCCTTTCCGTGGCTCCGGGATCTCTTCCCTGTCTCTGGGATTCGCCATCTCCCTGGTCTCCTCCAATCCTGTCTCTGCCTCTCAGTTTTTCTCTGTGTGTGTCCAAAATCTGTTAATATTTCTCTGCTTTACGTCTTCCTTCATCTTTGCCTCCTCTTCAAAGCCTCCCTCTCTTTAACTTCTTTCTTTTCCCATTCTCACGGTATAATTCGCAGGGCCTGGTGAACAATGAAAATGCAGGTGCCCTCCTTCAAAAATGATTGTGGGCCCGGCGCAGTGGCTCACACCTGTAATCCCAGCACTTTAGGAGGCCGAGGCGAGTGGATCACCTGAGGTCAGGAGTTCGAGACCAGCCTGGCCAACATGGCGAAACCCCAACTCTACTAAAAATACAAAAATTAGCTGGGTGTGGTGGCATGTGCCTGTAATCCCAGCTACTCGGTAGGCTGAGGCAGGAGAATTGCTTGAACCACAGAGATACAGGTTGCAGTGAGCCAATATCGTGCCATTGCACTCCAGCCTGGGTGATAGAGTGGGACTCCATCTCAAATATAAATATATATATAGTATATATATGGAAAAAACAATAAAAAACAACAATATATCGCCACTCCCCTACTGATCAGTGGCGGGATCGTGCCTGTGAATATAGCCACTATACTCCAGCCTGAGCAACATATCGAGACCCCATCTGTATCTTTTAAAAGTAATAATCAGGCCGGGCGCGGTGGCTCAAGCCTGTAATCCCAGCACTTTGGGAGGCCGAGACGGACGGATCACAAGGTCAGGAGTCGAGACCATCCTGGCTAACACGGTGAAACCCCGTCTCTACTAAAAAATACAAAAAAGTTAGCCGGGCGCGGTGGCGGGCGCCTGTAGTCCCGGCTACTCGGGAGGCTGAGGCAGGAGAATGGTGTGAACCTGGGAGGCGGAACTTGCAGTGAGCCGAGATCGCGCCACTGCACTCCAGCCTGGGTGACGGAGCAAGACTCGTCTCAAAAAAAAAAAAGAAAAAAAAAAGTAATAAAGTAACAATATGACAAAAAAAATACAAATTAAAAGAACAGCTATCTATATAACATTATCTTGTATGAGGTATTGTAAGTAATCTAGAGGTGATTGAAAGTGCATTGGAGCGCTGGGTGTAGTGGCCCACACCTGTAGCCCCAGCACTTTGGGAGACTGAGGCAGGAGAATTGCTGGAGCCCAGAAATTTGAGGCTGCATTGAGCTACGACTGCACCACTGCACTCCAGCCTGGACAACAAAACGAGACGCTGTCTCTGAAAAATCAGATAAAAAATAAAATAAAATTTAAAAAACCACAGAAGAGTATGTGTAGCCTGTATGCAAATACTATGCCATTTTATATACAGAATTTGGATATTACAGATTTCGGTATCCTTGGGGAGTCCTTCAACCAACCCCCATGGATACTGAGGGACGACTGTATTTATAAAGTGAGAGCCCAGATAAACTCCAGCTAGGGCAAGCGACAGCATGACAGCACCCTGTGCGTCCCTCCCCTGACACCCCCTTTCTCCTCACGAGGAGATGGTAACCTTCTCCCCCAACCTTTTTTTTTTTTTTTTTTTTTTTTGAGATGGAGTCTCGCTCTGTTGCCCAGGCTGGAGTGCAGTGGCCGGATCTCAGCTCACTGCAAGCTCCGCCTCCCAGGTTCACGCCATTCTCCTGCCTCAGCCTCCCGAGCAGCTGGGACTACAGGCGCCCGCCACCTCGCCTGGCTAGTTTTTTTTTGTTGTATTTTTTTTTAGTAGAGACGGGGTTTCACTGGGTTAGCCAGGATGGTCTCGATCTCCTGACCTCGTGATCCGCCCGCATCGGCCTCCCAAAGTGCTGGGATTACAGGCTTGAGCCACCGCGCCCAGCCGCCCTTTTTTTTTTTCTTTTGAGACAGAGTCTCGCTGTGATGCCCAGGCTGGAGTGCAGTGGTGTGATCTCAGCTCACTGCAGCCTCCGACACCTGGGCTCAAGCGATTCTCCCACTCCAGCCTCCCGCTTTTCTGTGTAGCTTTGCCAGCTCTGTGCTCTGCAACTTTGTACAAATAGAATCATGCAGGCTTCAGTCTTCTCTGCTGTTTTCTTCTGCCTGGCATTAGGTTTCCTTCTTTCTTTCTTTTTTCTGAGAAGGAATCTCATTCTGTCACCCAGGCTGGAGTGCAATGGTGCCATCTCAGCTCACTGCAACCTCTGTCTCCCAGGTTCAAGCGATTCTCCTGCCTCAGCCTCCCCAGGAGCTGGGATTACAGGCGCCCACCACCAGGCCCAGTTAATTTTTTTTTTTTTTTTTTTTTTTTGTATTTTTAGTAGAGGCAGGATTTCACCATGTTGGTCAGGCTCGTCTCGAACCCCTGACCTCAGATGATCCACCCACCTTGGCCTCCCAAAGTGCTGGGATTACAGGCATGAGCCACCGCACTCAACTGGTTTCTTTTTTATTGCCACAGAGTATTCTATCTTATGTATAGGCCACAATTTACTTCTCCGTTCTACTTTTGGGTTGTTTCTACATTCGGATGGTTCCCAGTCTGGGGCTGCAAAACCCCTCATTTTCTGCCTCTTTCCCTCCCAGGCAAAGAAATGCCAGGGACCAGGTGATCTATGGCTCTGGAACTAGGACGGACCAATGGGCGCGGCTACTTCGGAGGTCCAAGGAGAAAACAAAGGAAGGCTTGCAAAGCCTGCAGCCCTGGTCATGGACACTGAAGAGGATCGGGGGTGCGGTGGGGTTCGGATGATGTGCTGGGGGCAGGGCCTGGACTCCTGGGTCTGAGGGAGGAGGGGCTGGGGACAGACTTCTGGGTCTGAGGGGGGAGGGGCTTGGGCCTGGATTTTGGGGTCTGAGGGAGGAGGGGCTGGGGTCTGGATCTGAGGGAGGAGGGGCTGGGATCTGGATCTGAGGGAGAAGGGACTGGGATCTGGGTCTGAAGGAGGAGGGGCTCGGGGCCTGGACTCTTGGGTCTGAGAAAGGCACGGCTGGGCCGGGCGCGGCGGCTCACGCCTGTAATCCCAACAGTTTGGGAGGCTGAGGTGGGTGGATCACCGGAGATCAGGAGTTCGAGGCCAGCCTGACCAATATGGTGAAACCCCGTCTCTACTAAAAATACGAAAACTAACTGAGCATGGTGGCGCATGCCTGTAATCCCAGCTACTCGGGAGCTGAGATCGGTGAATTGCTTGAACCCGGGAGGCGAAGGTTGCAGTGAGCCGAGATCACGCCACTGCACTCCGGCCTGGGCGGCAGAGAGAGACTCCGTCTCAAAAATAATAATAACAATAACAATAATAATAATAAAAATAGAAAGAAAGCAAGGCACGGCTGGGCCCCCAGTGCCGGGATGGGAGGAGCTGGTCCTGCTCCCGGGAAGGAACCTGAGCCTCTCTCTCTGCTGCCCCCTGCAGGCCAGTTTGGCGCCGGCACCGAGTCCTACTTCTCCCTGCTGCGCTTCCTGCTCCTGCTCAACGTGCTGGCCTCTGTGCTTATGGCCTGCATGACGCTGCTGCCCACCTGGCTGGGAGGCGCTCCCCCAGGCCCTCCCGGATCCAACACCTCCTCGCCCTGCGGCTCCTATAACCCCCACCCCCAGGGCCTGGTCACCTTTGCCACCCAGCTCTTCAACTTGCTCTCAGGAGAAGTAGGTGCCTGGGGCCCTGGGAGTTTCCCCCGCCCACCTGTGAGCCCAGTGCCTTCAATGACACGAACCTCAAACCCTGACCCCAGACCCTGACTGTGCAGCTCCAGGAGCCCCGCCTCCTCCCACAGTGGCCCCCGCGCCGCCTTCCCCCCCACAGGGTTACCTGGAATGGTCCCCTCTCTTCTATGGCTTCTACCCGCCCCGCCCACGCCTGGCGGTCACCTACCTGTGCTGGGCCTTTGCCGTCGGCCTCATCTGCCTCTTGCTCATCCTGCATCGGTCAGTGGCACCTGCACCCCTGACCCCGTGACGGGACGGGTTGGGGTAGGAAAGCAAGTGGTGGTGGCAGAAACTCCCTCCCCAAGAATCCTCAGTCTTGCAGTGTAACCCTTTCTTCTGTGTGAGTTCAAATCAAGGTTTTGTGCCGGGTGCGGTGTCTCACGCCTGTAATCCCAGCACTTTGGGAGACCGAGGCCGTCGGATCACGAGGTCAGGAGATCGAGACCATCCTGGCTAACATGGTGAAACCCTGTCTCTAATAAAAATACAAAAAATTAGCCGGGTGTGGTGGCGGGCGCCTGTAGTCCCAGCTACTCCGGAGGCTGAGCCAGGAGAATGGTTTGAACCCAGGAGGCAGAGCTTGCAGTGAGCTGAGATCAGGCCACTGCACTCCAGCCTGGGCGACAGAGCAAAACTCTGTCTCGAAAAAAAAATAAAATAAAATAAAATAAAATAAAGGTTTTGGGATTTTTTTTTTCATTTGTTTTTGTTTGTTTTTGAGACAGAGTCTTACTCTGTCGCCCAGGCTGGAGTGCACGATCTTGGCTCACTGCAACCTACACCTCCCGGGTTCAAGCGATTCTACTGCCTTGACCTCCCAAGTAGCTGGGTTTACAGGCTCCCGCCACCACGCCCAGCTAATTTTTTGTATTTTTAGTAGAGACAGGGTTTTGCCATGTTGGTCAGGCTGGTCTCAAACTCCTGACTTCAGGTGATACACCTGCCTCGGCCTCCCAAAGTGCTGGGATTACAGGTCTGAGCCACCATGCCCACCTTGTTTTATTTTTTGAGACAGGGTCTCACTCTGTCACCTGGGTAGAGTGCAGTGGTGCAATCATAGCTCACCTGAAGTCTGGGCCTCTGGAACTCAACTGATCCTCCCACCTCAGCCTCTGGAGCAGCTAGGACCACAGGGACGCACCATCATGCCCTGCTAAATTTTTTTTTTTAAATGTTATAGAGGCAGGGTCTTGCTATGTTGCCCAGGCTGTGCTCAAACTCCTGGGCTCAAGAGATCTGCTCATCTCAGCCTCCCAAGGTGCTGGAATTACAGGCATGAGCCAATGTGCCTGGCCAAAAGTCAACTTTTTTTTTTTTTTTTTTTTTTTGAGATGGAGTCTCACTCTGTTATCCAGGCTGGAGTGCAGTGGTGTGATCTCAGCTCACTGCAACCTCTGCCTCTCGGGTTAAGCCATTTTCCTGCCTCAACCCCCTAAATAGCTGAGATTGCAGGCATGCAACACCATACCTGGCTAATTTTGTATTTTTAGTAAAGATGGGGTTTCACCATGTTGGTCAGGCTGGTCTCGAACTCCTGACTTCAAGTGATCCACCCACCTCGGCCTCCCAAAGTGCTGGGATTAGAGGCGTGAACCACCGCGCCCAGTCAATTTTACTCTTTTTTTTTTTTGAGAAGGAGTTTCGCTCTTGTTGCCCAGGCTGGAGTGCAATGGTGCGATCTCCAGCTCACCACAACCTCTGCCTCCTGGGTTCAAGCAATTCTCCTGCCTCAGCCTCCCAAGCAGCCGGGATTACAGGCCTGTGCCACCACACCCGGCTAATTTTGTATTTTTAGTAGAGACGGGGGTTTCTCCATGTTGGTCAGGGGGGTCTCGAACTCCCAACCTCAGGTGATCCGCCCACCTCGGCCTCCAAAAGTGCTGGGATTACAGGCGTGAGCCACCGCGCCTGGCTCAATTTTACTCTTTAAAATATATATATATTGCAGTGTAGTGTCTCCTTAGCCCAGGCACTGTACTAGGACATGGAGAACCATTTGGGAGTCCCCAAACATGTGTACAGCTTACCGTTTAGTAGGGGAGATACACTGTGGGACAGACTGTTAAATAAGCAGGCTGGGCCCGGTGACTCACACCTGTAATGTCAGCACTTTGGGAGGACGAGGCATGTGGATCACCTGAGGTTGAGAGTTTGAGACCGCCTGACAAATATGGTGAAACCCCATCTCTACTAAAAATACAAAATTAGCCAGGCATGGTGGTGCATGCCTGTAATTCCAGCTACTCAGGAGACTGAGGCAGAAAAATTGCTTGAACTCAGGAGGTGGAGGTTGCAGTGAGCTGCGATCGGGCCATTGCACTCCAGCCTGGGCAACAAGAGCAAACTCCGTCTCAAAAATAATAATAGTAATAAAATAAACAAGCAAATCAATTATTTGAGTTTGGGAGCAATACTATACAGAAAACGAATGGGATGTGAGGATAGAGAGCAAGAATCAGCAAACTTTTTCTGTGAAGGGCCAGGAAGTAAATATTTTCGTTTTTGAAGGCCTTGCAGTCTGGGACTCAACCAAACTCTGCCACTGTAGTGCAAAAGCAGCCACACACAATACATAAATGAGTGGGTGTGACTGTGTTCCAATAAAACTTTATTTACAAAAACAGTGGTTGGCCCAGATTTGGCCCATGGCGTCTTGTTTGCCAACCCCTGTGATACAGAATAATAGGTAGGGACCCTCATTAGATGGAGTGGTAAAAGCCTTTCTATCTGGAGTAAAGGACCTGCAGATAAAGAGAAAGAAGAGAAGGAGCCAGGCAGGCGAACGGCCAAGCCACCAGCATTCCAGGCAGAGGGAGCTGCAAGTGCGAAGGCCATGCGGTAGGAAAGAGGTTTGAGGTGTTCTGAGAAATAAAAGGCCTGTATGAGAAAAAGCGGCAGGGCCAGTTGCGGTGGCTCATGCCTGTAATTTCAGCTTTTTGAAAGGCTGAGGCGGGCGGATCACTTGAGGTCAGGAGTTTGAGACCAGCCAGGCCAACATGGTGAAACCCCATCTCTATTAAAAATATGAAAAGTAGCTGAGCATGGTGGCATATGCCTGTGGTCACAGCTACTTGGGAAGCTGAGGCAGGAGAATCAGTTGAACCTGGGAGGCAGAAGTTGCAGTGAGCCAAGATCGCACCACTGCACTCCAGCCTGGGCAACAGAGCAAGACCCTGTCAAAAAAAAAAAAAAAAAAAAAGACAGGATTTAAGCTCTGAGAAGTATGGAAGGGTCAGATCAGGTAGGCCCTGGCAGGTTATGCTAGGAAGAAGTCTCAGTTTTGTTTTGTTTTGTTTTTTTTGAGAGGGAGTCTCGCTCTGTTGCCCAGGCTGGAGTGCAGTGGCCGGATCTCAGCTCACTGCAAGCTCCGCCTCCCGGGTTTACGCCATTCTCCGGCCTCAGCCTCCCGAGTAGCTGGGCCTACAGGCGCCCGCCACCTCGCCCGGCTAATTTTTTAAAAAATTTTTAGTAGAGAGGGAGTTTCACCGTGTTAGCCAGGATGGTCTCAGCCTCCCAAAGTGCTGGGATTACAGGCGTGAGCCATGGCGCCTGGCGTGCCCCCTTCTCTTGAGTCTTTACCTGCCATCTTCTCTGGGTCTCTGTCTTCTTCTCGGGTCTTCCCGCCCAGCCCCCTTCTCTGGGTGCCTGTACTTCTTATGGGTCTTTGACCCCCATCTTTTGTAGATTTAGTTTCTCCTTTCTCACTGTCTTTGTCTCCCTTTCTTCGAATCTCCCTCTGGGGCCTCTGTCCCTCCTCCACATCTCTGTCTTCCTCAGGGCCTCTGTCCCTTTCACTCTGGGTTTCTGCCCCCTTCGCTCCGGGGCTCTGTCCCTGTCTCCTAGGTTTCTGCCTCTCTCTGTGGGGTGCCTGTGCCCCAGGTCTGTCTCTGAATCTCCCTTGGACTTTGCCTTCAATGATTGTAGGTGTCTCCGCCTCTTTGACCCTTTCCCCATCTGGTGGCAGCTCCCCTAGTACCCAAGGCCTTAGGGTTCGTCTTCCCCGTTGGTCCCAATATGAAGGATGCCCCCATAACCCCCGTTCCTGGCTGTCCTTTCACATCCTGTCTCTCCTCTCAGCTCGGTGTCCGGGCTGAAGCAGACACTGCTGGCGGAGTCCGGGGATCTGACCAGCTACAGCCACCGGGTGTTCTCAGCCTGGAACTTCGGTCTCTGCGGGGACGTCCACGTGCGGCTGCGCCAGCGCATCATCTTGTACGAATTACAGGTGCGATTGGGGGCGGGTTATGCAACGGGGTAGGGACCAGACAGGACTGGGCTGAGATAACGCACAGGGCCTAACCCGGTGATGGGGCCTCCGGAGAGACGCTAGGCAGCTCCTTCTCCAAGAAAGGCAGGTCCTGGGGAATGAGAGGGTTGAGAGGAGGCCGCGATAAGGCTGCCCGAGATCCAAGGGTGTAGGAAAAAGATGCACTAAGGCTGGGATCGGTGGCTCATGCTTGTAACCCCAGCACTTTGGGAGACCGAGGCAGGTGGATCGCTTGAGTCTAGGAGTTCGACACCAGCCTGGGCAACATAGGGAGGCTCCCTCTCTACCAAAAAAAGTAAGCACAAGAAGCGGGCGGGGCTTTAAGGCAATTTGGTTCAAAGTTAAGTGATGGGAGCGGCCAGCGGAGCGTCTTGATATAGATGAACTGGAACTTCAGGCCAGGCATAAAGCGCAGGGCCGCCTGGGGGCGGAGCCTCTGATGGGCGGGGCTGACCAGGGGCGGGTCTTGGGGGTGTTGGGCGGAGCTTCGGGGGCGGGGCCCGGGGTGCTGAGATTGGTCGCGCAGGGATGGGGGCTTGGGTTGCTGGATCCGGCCGCGGAGGGGCAGGGCTGTAAAGGGCCACTGGTTTCTTAGAGCGCCCCGGAGCGGGTGGAACCGGGACTGCAGAGGTTGTTAGCTGGTGGGGAGAAGGCTGCATCAGTTCACGTTGAGGAGGATCTCTGGAGAGCCTGGGGGAACCCAGAGGCCAGCGCCTTGGGAAATGGAGTCCAAGCGGGCATCTCTCGTGCCTTCAGGTGGAGCTGGAGGAGACAGTGGTGCGGCGCCAGGCTGCTGTGCGGACTCTGGGCCAGGAAGCCAGGGTTTGGTTGGTGCGGGTGCTGCTCAACCTGCTGGTGATCGCACTCCTTGGGGGAGCCTTCTATGGCATCTACTGGGCTACAGAGAGGACCGTGGCGCTGCAGGTGCGGAGGGTCTTGGAAGAGGAAGCCGGGGGTCCTGGAACCTACATTTCCAACGATGGAGGGAGGGAATGGAAGTTTGGGATGCCAGAGATCTTACAGAGGAAGTATGGGAGAGGGTATGTTTGGACCCTGGACTTCGGGGTTTTAAAGGAAGAAGAGAGACTGGGCGCGGTAGCTCACGCCTGTAATCCCAGCACTTTGGGAGGCTGAGGCGGGGGGATCACGAGGTCAGGAGTTCGAGACCAGCCTGACCAACATGGCGAAAATCCGTCTCTACTAAAAATACAAAAATTAGACGGGCGTGGTGGTGCACGCCTGTAATCCCAGCTACTCAGGAGGCTGAGGCAGAAGAATCACTTGAACCCGGGAGGCAGAGGTTGCAGTGAGCCAAGATTGCACCACTGCACTCCAGCCTGGGTGACAGAGCCAGACTCTGTCTCAAAACAAACAAAGAAACAAAACAAAAACAACAAAGAAGAGGTCTGGGGGAGGACCTTAAGCTTAGCTCCTCCAGGACCCCAAGCCTCTACTCATGGTCCACTCCCTCTCCCAGGAGACGTCCCTTGTTCAGCAGTTGCCACTGCTGAAGCTTGGGGTGAATTACCTTCCGTCCATCTTCATCGCTGTGGTCAACTTTGTGCTGCCGCCCGTGTTCAAGCTCATTGCTCCACTGGAAGGCTACACTAGAAGTCTCCAGATCGTTTTTATCCTGCTCAGGTTCCAGCCTCATGGGGATGGCTGGGAATGATGGAGGGTCGGGGCGGTCAGAGGGGTGTTGGCGCTGACAGGTAAGACACGGAAATCCTGCTGATATCGGATCCAGGGATTCAAATCCTGACTCCGCTGGCCAGGCGTGGTGGCTCACACCTGTAATCCCAGCACTTTGAGAGGCCGAGGCTGAGGTCAGGAGTTCAACACCAGCCTGACAAACACGGTGAAACCCTGTCTCTAGTAAAAATACAAAAGTTAGCCCGGCGATAGTGGCTTCTGTAGTCCCAGCTACTCGGGAGGCTGAGGCAGGAGAATCGCTTGAGCCTGGGAGGTAGAGGGTGCAGTGAGCTGAGATCGCGCCACTGCACTCCAGTCTGTACGACAAGTGAGACCCTGTCTCAAAAAGAAAAGAAAAGAAAAGAAAGAAAGAAAGATCCTGACTCTGTCGCTGGGCCTCTGCTTCTTCATCTGTGAGATGGGTTGAATGTGAGCGCGTTCCACTGAGAAGGGGACTGCCACGTGGTGGGTACCGGATCAGGGCCCATTCTCTGCCTTCCCCCCGCCAGGACCGTGTTTCTTCGCCTGGCCTCCCTGGTGGTCCTGCTCTTCTCTCTCTGGAAACAGATCACTTGTGGGGGCGACTCCGAGGCTAAGGACTGCAAAACCTGTGGCTACAATTACAAAGAACTTCCGGTGAGAACGGCATGGGATCTGCCTGGGACTCCTAGGTCCCTGAAGGAAAGATGGAGCTAGGTGGGTCCAGACTTGGTTTGGGCGGAGAGGGGAGCTCGGGATGCTGGAACACTCTCCCATGGGTACGAATGTTTGAAAAACGAGGACCCCCAGAGAAAGTATTGACAGGGTCTCATAGGCTTGCGATGTGGAGACTCGGACGCGTGGGCCTCCAGGTGCTCGGGTCCTGAGGTCTTTCTGACCTATTTCTTCCTTCTTCAGTGCTGGGAGACTGTCCTGGGCCAGGAAATGTACAAACTTCTGCTCTTTGATCTGCTGACTGCCTTGGCAGTCGCGCTGCTCATCCAGTTTCCTAGAAAGTGAGAGCCCCGCCCCTCGCTGTGGCCCCACCCCCCCTAGGACCAGGCCCTGCCCCATCGCGCTGTTCTTTTCACCGCGCACCTTTTTACTGTTCCCGCCTCTGCCGGCTCCCTTTGCTTGCCCTAGGTCCGCAGATCTCCCCCACTCCCCGCCCTTGTTTTAGTGGGTTACTTCCCTGTGGCCCCGCCCCTACCGCCGCGACACCTGGGCTCCGTCTAGTTCTCTGGACACACCCCCTCCACGTGGAGTCTTGAAAGTCCCGCCCCTCCTCAGATACGCTTGCTTCCTATTGGCGGGCAGGGCGGTGGAGGCGGGGAAACTCCAAGTAGCCGCGCCCCTGACTCGGGCCCGGCCCCGCCCCCGCCCCGTCCTTCAGGCTCCTCTGTGGCCTCTGTCCTGGGGCGCTGGGTCGTCTGGCGGGGACCCAGGAGTTCCAGGTGCCCGACGAGGTGCTGGGGCTCATCTACGCGCAGACGGTGGTCTGGGTGGGGAGTTTTTTCTGCCCTTTGCTGCCCCTGCTTAACACGGTCAAGTTCCTGCTGCTTTTCTACCTGAAGAAGGTAAGGGGTAGGGGGGGACTCTTGGGTCTGAGGCAGGAGGTATTGGGGCCCGCACTCCTGGGTCCTGGGCAAGGAAGATCACGGGGTCCTGGATTACTAGGTCTTAAGAGAGGAGGGGGTTGGAGGACAGACTCCTGGATCTGAGAGAAGGAGGAGTCTAGGGCATTCTGACTTCTATGTCTGAGGATCCGGGGACTTAGACTCTGGGGTCCTAGATGAGGAAGGGGCTCAGACTCCTGGTTCGGGAAAAAGGAGAGGCGGGTAGGCCGGGCGCGGCGGCTCACGCCTGTAATCCCAGTACTTTGGGAGACTCAGGCGGGTTGATCACCTGAGGTCAGGAGTTTGAGACCAGCCTGGCTAACATGGCAAAACCCCGTCTCTACTAAAAATACAAAAAAAATTTAGCCGGGCTTGGTGGCGAGCGCCTGTAATCCCAGCTACTTGGAAGGCTGAGGCAGGGGAATTGCTTGAACCAGGGAGGTGAAGGTCGCAGTGAGCCTAGATCGCGCCACTACACTCCGGCCTGGGCGACAGAGCGAGACTCCGTCTCAAAAACAGAAAACAAACAACAGCGAAACAAATTAGCCGGGAGTGGTGGTGCACACCTGTAATCCCAGCTACTTGGGAGGCTGAGACACGAGAATAGCTTGAACCCAGGAGGGGAGGCTGCAGTGAGCGCCACTGCACTCTCGCCTGGGCCACAGAGCGAGACTGTCTCAAAAAAAAAAAAAAAAAAAAAAAAAAAAAAAGAGGCACAGACTCTTGTGTTTCAGATCCCCTTTCTCCGTGCCTTACCCCCACCAGCTTACCCTCTTCTCCACCTGCTCTCCGGCTGCCCGCACCTTCCGGGCCTCCACGGCGAATTTCTTTTTCCCCTTGGTTCTTCTCCTGGGTCTGGCCATCTCCAGCGTTCCCCTGCTTTACAGCATCTTCCTGTAAGTGCGAGAGGTTCCCGCCTCTCTCCCTCCCTCTCCCCCCATTCAGTGTTCAGACTCCTGGCTCTACTTGAACCCAGCCTGTCTTGACTTCAGGATCCCGCCTTCTAAGCCGTGTGGTCCATTCCGGGGGCAGTCGTCCATCTGGGCCCAGATCCCTGAGTCTATTTCCAGCCTCCCTGAGACCACCCAGAACTTCCTCTTCTTCCTGGGGACCCAGGCTTTTGCTGCGCCCCTTCTGCTGATCTCCAGGTGAGGTGGGCCACACTTCTGGGTCTGGGTTTGAATGCGTGTGATCTGGGGGCCACCACCTGCGTCCAAGAGAGGAAAGGCTTGGGGGTGGGAGCAGGCAATGTACTGAGTCTGAGGGAGGAGGCCTAGGCTCCTGGACTGCTGGGTCCGAAGGAGGAGGTGGGCGGGACTTAGGACTCCTGGATCTGAACGCGGAGGTGCTGGGAGACTGAACTCCTTGAGCCTGGACGAGGAGGGACTTAGGGGTCCACATCCCTGACTTCGAAGAGCGTGTCAGGAGTGGCTTCCGTTCCTGTCTCCTCCAGCATCCTGATGGCGTACACTGTGGCTCGGGCTAACTCCTACGGACGCCTCATCTCTGAGCTCAAACGTCAGAGAGAGACGGTGAGCCAGGCGGGTCCCTGAGAGGGCCCCCGGGGAACACGGAAAGGGGCTGGGGAAGAGGGCTGTCACACCTCCACCTCTCTTTGCCGCAGGAGGCGCAGAATAAAGTCTTCCTGGCACGGCGCGCTGTGGCGCTGACCTCCACCGAACCGGCTCTTTGACCCCCGCAGCTCACGCCCCACTTTCAGACCCCAGGCCCATTGTAAGCCTAGGTCACAACATCTGTAAACTAGGAGAACTGGAGAAGACTCCACGCCCTTCCAGCTTTGGTATCTGGAGATTTCCAGGGCCCCTCGCCGCCACGTCCCTGACTCTCGGGTGATCTTTCTTGTATCAATAAATACAGCCGAGGTTGCTGAGCGCGCTTTGAAATCTGCGTCCTGAAGGTGGGGGCAGGGCTACCGCAGGGCAGGAGCCAATCAAATGTATGGGCATGTTTGTCGGTGCGGAGCGCACTTCCGCAAGGAGACTTGACGGTCATGTCGACCAATCGACGGCCGCATCTGGTAGCATCGGGGCGGGCCAACTTGTGATTGGTTCAGATCTGTGATAAGAGGCGGTTGCTAGGGGATACCACGAGCCGAACGCCTAACATTCGCTGTGAAAAGGACGTCTCAGCCAATCACCTGTCGTTACAGGCCAGGGGGCCGTACCAACTAATTCGGAACCAATCTGCGGTCGAAGTAGGGACAAGAGGAAGGGGGGCATCCTCTCGCCAATCGGAAGTGCAAAGAGGCGGGCGTGCCAGTCCCTGGACAGCTACGACGCCATGAATATCTTGCCCAAGAAGAGCTGGCACGTCCGGAACAAGGACAATGTCGCCCGCGTGCGGCGTGACGAGGCCCAGGCCCGGGAGGAGGAGAAGGAGCGTGAGCGGAGGGCGCTGCTGGCTCAGCAAGAGGTAAGCTCGGAGGCCGGCCGGGCTGACCGCCGGAGCCCAGCGCGCACGCGCCGCGGTTGGGGGCCGGAAGCGGAGGCGTTGCGCAGGCTCAGTGTGCCCGGTGTGAAATTCGGGACCAGGCGCCGATCCCGTTTTCGAGGGCGTTGCTCTGCAAACCTTGTGGCCACTTCCACGAAACCTCCCTTGATCTCGCCTTCGTCTTAGTTTCCCCCCACTGATGTATTTCACATGGCTGGAACAGTGTCTAGCACAAAAGAGCAGCTTAAAAACATTTAATGAATACATCAGCGCTTGGACAGTTCAAGGAAATTCGGATCACTTTTTAGTTTGCCTGCGCAGTTTATTTATTGAGCACCTATTGTATGCTAACTACATGCAGAGCGCCTGACTTGCGGAATCCCCAGGAGGCACTGTTCGTTCTTAGAGGGGCACTGTCATCTCCGTTGCACGGAGATGGCTTCAGTGAGGGGAAGGCACATTTAAGGAGAGGGGGACAGCCAGGCTCCACGCCATCGGGCGAGCCCTTTCCTGCACCGCCCCCTAGACACATACACACAAACACGGGCTTTCTGTATGGCTCCTTAAATCTGTTTGGTGTATACCCAACTTTCAGTTCCTTAGCTAGTCTGATCCTCCACAGTGGGTGGGAGGTAGTCTGGGTTTTTAGAATCTCAGTAGGCTGCTGAGCGCTGTTGGAAATCTGCGTCCTGAAGGCGGGGGACAGGGCTTCAGCAGTCGACTTGGGGTAGTGACTTGGAGCCATGGCTAGAATTCAGATCGTCTGGCCTAATGCAGTTTGGTCTACCTTTATGGCTGTTTTAATTGTCTCACTTGAGGTTAGGAACCCCTTTGGTTTAGGCCAGGGACCTCCTTCCAGCCATCCTTGATGACCCGTGGTTTACGATTTGAAAGGCAGTTTACAAAACCCAGGCGTTGCCTCATCTGCCTACCCTCACCCCCAGCTAGGACAGGTGCCTCTTTTAGGCGTCTAGTGCTCCCTTTCTTATAACCCCAGCACCCTGGACTGCCATTTTCTGTGGTGGGCACCAGACTCACAGTTCTTGAATTACCTCTAGGTTCTGAATGCCCTGCCTATAACTTTCTCCCCAGGCCCGTACAGAATTCCTACGAAAGAAAGCCAGACATCAGAACTCACTGCCTGAGCTTGAAGCAGCAGAGGCGGGAGCCCCAAGTTCTGGCCCTGTGGACCTGTTTCGGGAGCTGCTGGAGGAAGGGAAAGGAGTGATCAGAGGCAATAAAGAGTACGAGGAAGAAAAGCGACAGGAGAAAGTAAGCTGGCCTCACCCACTTCATTAGAGGAGCCATGAATCGAGTTGGGGGGAGAGGGCACTTTAGCCACTGCTTGTGATCAAGGTCAAACGAGAACGAACACACAGAATTTAGAACCATACCAAAGCATGACACTTAAGAAGTGTTGCCATCTGGGCACCCACAGGGCTTGGAGGTAGATGCTAGAGGTCCCCAGCTGCTAGGCAAACTGCTCAGTTCTCAAAACTGGAGGGGTCTGAAACCTTGATAGGCTTTTAAAAATGTAAATCAGCCAGCTGTGGCTCATGCCTGTAATCCCAGCACTTTGGGAGGCTGAGGCGGGTGGATCACCTGAGGTCAGGAGTTCAAGACCAGCCTGGTCAACATGGTATCTCTAAAAATACAAAAAAATAAGCCAGGTGTGGTGGTGCACGCCTGTAATCCAGCTACTTGGAGGCTGAAGCAGGAGAATCGCTTGACCTGGGAGGTGGAATTTGCAGTGAGCTGAGATTGCGCCACTGCACTCCAGCCCGGGTGACAGAGCGAGACCCCATCTCAAAAAAAAAAAGAAAAAAAATAAAAAGGCGAATCATTCGCCTCTTGCCTTTTGGCTAAGATCAAGTGTAAAAAGTATGTCTGGTCGTGCATGGTGGCTCACACCTGTAATCCCAGCACATTGGGAGGCCAAGGTGGATGGATCACCTGAGGTCAGGAGTTCAAGACCAGCCTGGCCAAACATGGCAAAACCCCGTCTGTACTAAAAATACAAAAATTAGCCAGGCATGGTGGTGCGTGCCTGTAATCCCAGCTACTAGGGGGGCTGAGGCAGGAGGATTGCTTGAACCTGGGAGGCAGAGGTTGCAGTGAGCCGAGATGGTGCCACTACACTCGAGCCTGGGCAACAGAGCGAGACTGCCTCTCAAAAAAAAACAGGTACATGAGCTCTTGTCACTCACCTGCTGTCTCTGGACTTGCTGACCCCACCCATGGCTCCTCTGCTTTGCTTGATCCCTTCAGGCTTCTCTTCAAGTCTCTCTGCAAAGATGCCTGCCTCTGAACACTCAAGTGGCTCCACTTGTCCCCTCCTTCCCCTGCTGTTACCTGCCACTGTCCCCCCAGGGGGAACTTGGCCTCTGTTGGTGTCTTCCATCCCCAGCACCTGGTACAACTGGTTCATGACAAGCCTTAGGTACCTGTTTGCTTAGATTCCTATGTCAGGGAGACACACCTGACACCTTGAAAGATTGTATCCCATCTCTTGTATTTCCCGGCCCCCTCAGGAGAGGCAAGAGAAAGCTCTGGGCATCCTGACATACCTGGGCCAGAGTGCAGCGGAGGCACAGACTCAACCCCCTTGGTACCAGCTACCCCCAGAGCGAGGGGGGCCCCCGCCTGGCCCAGCCCCAGATGAGAAGATCAAGAGCCGTCTGGACCCTCTTCGGGAGATGCAGAAGCATCTGGGGAAGAAGAGACGGCACAGCGGTGAAGGCAATTGCAGCAGAAAGGAAAAGAAGGAGGGGTCTGAGAAGCTGCGACCCAAGGAGTAAGAAGGAAGACCCTCCTCGGCAGACCAGGGCCCAGACTTTCAGGGCTTGGCAGCAGCCCAGCATGGGCACTGCAGGGTCTCTGGTCAGGACAACCAGGGACCCGGTGAAGGGCTGGCTGGGTGAAGTGGTTCTCAACATGTGGTCCAGGAAGCCCCAGGGGTCCTGCCACCCTTTCCCGGGGTGCCGTGGTATCAAGCCTATTTTCCTGACACTGTTGGCCTTTTTCACTCGCATTCTCAGGCACATAGTGCAGGTTTCCAGAGGCTGTGTGATGAGAAGACACCCTCGTTCTGATGGCTGATGGCACAGATGCTTGTGTCCAAACTTTCTTAGTTTTCACTTCTGATTTGCAGTATATTAACAGGTAGAATCTATTTAAACAAAAGCTCTTAGGGTCCTCAGTTTTAGAGTATAAAGGGGTCCTGAGACCAAACAGTTTGAGAGCTGCTGGGTTAAGACAGTAAAAGCAGGCTTGTCTCCATACCCCTGGTCTAGAGGGGGTACACTGCCTGTACTCTTTTCTCTAGAAAGGGAAACTGAAGCCCAGAGAGGGCCAGGGGGCTGCTCATTGTGCTTTCTTGACCTGGAGGAGCATCAGATTTTAAAGACTGGGGAGGACCAAAGTCCACAGAAGGGAAGGCCAGAGACGTGCCCATGGTGTCCCAGCACCAAGCGGCTTCTTGCAGAAGGCCTGAGAGCTGAGGCTGGGGCATACTGGATGCAGCAGGGCTTCCAGGCGGCAGCTCCCTCTATGGGAGAGGTTGGGGGAATGGCCTCCTAGGAGCTACCAGCTTTCTGACCTCACTCCTCTCCCCGCAGGCCTCCATCCCTGGACCAGCTTCGAGCTGAACGTCTTCGGAGGGAAGCAGCTGAGAGGGCTCGGGCAGAGGCCCTGCTGGCCCGGGTCCAAGGCCAGGCACTACAGGAGGCTCAGCCGGAAGAAGAGACAGATGACCGGAGGCGGCGGTACAACTCCCAGTTCAACCCCCAGCTGGCCCGGCGCCCCCGCCAGCAGGACCCTCACTTTGCTCATTGACTCCTGAGGGGGGTACAGGAGAGCTGCTGCTGCCAGCCGTCATATAAAACTATTTATTCATAAATATTTTCCAAAATGAAAATAGGTTTACCAAAAAATGTCCCTCACTGGGGAGGGGAGGAGGGGCAGCCCTCGCCCCCGGGCCCCCAGGGTGGGGCTGAGAGGAAAACCTCCCGGCCCCTCCCTGCTTCCTGGGAGAGGGGGTGCCCCTGGCCTGGGGCCTCCCTCCAGTCTTCCAGGGCAGGGCCCTCGCCTGGGCAGGGGGATCAGCATGCGGGGGAAGGGGGTGGGTAGAGGGAGGGGCCGGTGTCACTGGAGGTCCCGGTCCTCCAGGTAGCGGTACTCAAAGGTGAAGCCTTCCTTCTTCCGCTGGCCCCACTTCTCGTAGTCAAAGTAGATGTAGGTGCCCTGGCCGGGGGAGAAGGCGGTCAGTGAGTGGACGAGGAGGTGGTCTGGGATCTGGGCCGGACCGACAGACAAAGGGGACAGTTCTTAGGGCTGTAGGTGTGTCAGGCGCCGGGCCAACTGCCCTGCACGCGCACACTCACTGCACCCTCACAGGGTTCTTCTTGGGTAGGAAATGTTATCATGCCACTTCAGCGAGGAGGAAACGGAGGGGGCCGCAGAGGTTCCACCGAAGCCAGCTGCCAGAGCGGGGCCCCAGCACCAGCACCAGGCATGAGTGCACAGCCTTCGTTTTCTCGAGGGCTGCGGCTTTTGAGCACCTCTCACGTGTGAGTACAGGATGCATAGCCTAGCATTTAATCTTCACAAAGACCTCGAGGCAGTGGGTACTGTCCCCCTTGTTCTAGAGAATGGAACAGGCTCAGAGTCTAAATCCAAGCACTCTGCAGGGACATTTTATTGGTGACGGCAGTGGTGTGGGAATTTCTGAATGACTGGATGGCCTGAAATGTACTAACTTGGAGGATGGTTTTGGGGCAAACCAGGAAAGGACAGGAAGTCTGTAGTTAATGTCTGAGGACACAGTGGGAGAGGAGCTAGGTCCTGAATGAATGTTTTAAATGCATCAAAGATGGCAACCTGGGAAAACTAGGAGAGGGAACTGAGTTCTCTGAGGACAAGGACCTTGTAATACTTCATCCCCATGAAGGGGCTCGGCTTCAGGGAAGTATTTGGTGGGAAAAAAAAGTCACTGTAGAACACACTGAAAGTAATTTGGAAAAAAAAAAAATCCATGACACTGACTATGTAGCAGTCACCATTAAGTACTTACACGTTATTAACTCATTTAATCTTCATAACAACTGCATTAGGTAGGTCTTCTTCCCCCCATTTTTACAGATAAGGAAATTGAGACACACAGTTTCGAGTGACTTGCCCAGAGTCACCCAGCTAGACTGGGCTCAAACCCAGGTAGGCTGGCTCCAGAGTGTTTGCAAGAAGCAGGAATTTCCCAGTATTAAAACTTGAGAAGCCCATTAAAAAAATTAGCTTCCCCACTGAGCCCCTGCCCTGCTGGGTGCTGGGACCTGGAGGTGAAAGGGGGGCCATCAAGGTCCCTGGGCAGCAGAGCCCACAGCCTGGTACAGGGAGACATACCGGGAAAATCCCACACCCAAGCGAGTGTGCCCAGCACTGCAAGGGGGAGGCACCGGGCTGGGTGGCGCCAGGAAGGTGTCTGAGGAAGGGACATTTGGGCTAAGACCCACAGGAGGCGTAGGAGCTGGCCAAGTGGAGGATGAGAGGGCAGTGTTCCAGGCTGAGCAGACAGCCCGAGGGAGGAGAACGTGGTCAGGCTGAGGGACTGCGCCGGCTGAAAGGTGGAGGCGAGGGCGCAGAGGCCAGCAGGGGCTGCCTGGAGCCTGGGGACTCTACCCCAACCCTAGCAGCGGGAAGAGAGGGGGCGGGGCCCTCACCTGCTCAAACTCGTCAGTGATGGTCTTGGGCTCCTCGTGCCTCTGGAACCACATCATGTACTTGGTGTGGAATCGCCACGACTGCTTCTTTAGGGCCTTGGCTGCCAGGTACTGTGCCTTAGTGCCCTGGGGGAGGAACAGTGGAGAGGGGGATCAGGGGGCCCCCAAACTGGGTGGGGAGCCAGGGGGACGGGGCAGGACATCAGGGCTGAACCCCGGCCCCCGCCACAGACCACAGTTGGGCTGGACAATCCTCGTGGAGATGGGGCTGGGGGCACAGAACATACCAATGCTGGTCAGGAGAAGGAAAATGAGACAGGAGGTGAAAATTGCTTTCAGAGAAGCTTTGAGAAGGAAGAAAAACTAATGTGTGATGAGAGCTGAGAGAGGAGGCAATTTAGAAAATTTCCCAAGCGGGGATGAGGGTGGAGGTCACTCATGACTCACTGGGGTTGGGAGGAGGTTGGACAGTTCCCCAGTGGCCTCCAGGGAGGCCTGAGAATGGCCGACGAGTGGAGTGGGGTCGGCCTAGACTGAGGGGCTGCTGGAGCAGGGCTGTGGGGGGACCCCATGGGTTAGCCAGTAAGCTATTGGAAGAAGGGCTGGGGTGAGCCACAGTGGACTGGCCTCGCTCTCAACCCGAGCAGTTCTAACACCTTTGGGCTGGAAGCGGGGACAGGGACAGGTTGAATTGGCGGGGGGGGGGGCCCAGGACTGGGAATAGGGAGGGGGTGCGGTCCCAGTGGCCGCAGTGGGGCACCCACCTCACCCCTCCAGCCCGAGGGGGGACGGCGGCGGTGGCGGCGAAGCCGGGGGGCCCGAGGCTGCCCCGGGGGCCCTGCTGTACCTCCAGATAGTAGAAGATGAAGAAGAGTGTCTCGGTCGACAGGCGCTGGTAGAACTCCACAGTGTCCGAGTGTGGGGGTGGCATCTGGTGGTGGTAGGGGGGCGTCGGACAGGGGTTCCGGGGGAGGTACTGCCTGTGGGAGCAACAGGAAGGTCAGTGCCAGCTGCCTGCTAGTCTTGCCCTGACCAAAAGGGTGCTCAGAACTGCATCCCCACAGGGGAGGTGGTACAGAAAGACCCAGGGTGGTGCTGACCTTCAGTGGAGAGCCCGAGTCAGGGGCCTGGTGCTCTACCCACAGCCTCACAGGTTTAGCCACTGCCTCCTTGCTAAGACTCGAGCCCCAGCCCACCCCCCTTCCCTGGGACCCTCACCGGATACGCTCAGAGTCAGAGGGGTGGGGCATGTGGTGCCAGGCGGCCTCTTCCATGGCCTGCTGGTAGAGCTGCTCCTTGGTGAGGGGCACAGGGCCCAGCGGACAGACACCCAGTGACAGCGGTATGTTCACCTCTGACAGCTGCAGGGGTGGCTGAGCTGAGGCCGGAGGTGCTGATGTGCTGCTCAGGATGATGTCTGTGGGGAGAGGTGGGGGTCCGGCCCCTCAGTGGTGAGGATGGGTCAGGGGCCAGCCCCTCCTCTTTGGCCCACTGCTTCCCCACCATCCTGGGTTCCTCACCTCGCTCAGTCAGGTGCAGCGTTGGCACAGGGTCCTCAATGCCAGAGCTGATGGCTGCCCGTTCCGCCATGGACTTCAAGGAGCTCAGAGGCTCAGGGGCCTGGGGAGGAAACGAGAGGCCTGGCCTGAGCACTTGGGCTGCAGCAGCAAGTGCAGCCTGACACAGGTCCCAGATGCGCTCGCCTGCCCTGCTTGGGGGCTGTGGAGGGCCAATGAGCCACTCCTCATGATCTACCCATGACAGGTAAAAGCATCAAACTGTAGGGAAACAACTGGAAACAACTGACACATTCATCAGCAGAGGAACGTCTAGTAAGTGGGACTCTGCACCGTGGAATACTGCACGGAGATTTTCAAAACACAAGTTCGTGACATACTACAGAAGTAAACGCCAACCTGCAGAATTATGTACAGTGCGCTACCATTTTTGTCAAAGGATGTGCCAATAGTACACGCTGCTTCACTAGGGACACCTACATGCTGGGAGAGCTCCCGCCTGTCTTGAAGGAGGCAGGAGTCTACATGCTCAGCTGTCTGCCTCTGACTGGCATGGGGTGACTGGGATCAGGGTGAGCCCAGCCCTGCTAGACTTCAGTCTCCTTGCTGGCGACAGGTAGGCTGGGTCTCCAGACCTGTAGCCACAGCCTCGTTTCCTATTACAAAGGTTACAGCAGGCTTCTGTTCCCCAAAGTCAGGGCTGGTTCCTCCATCTCCTCCGGCCACGTGCAGCTGTCCCTAACCCCAGCCCTGTGCGGGACTCCACAATGCATCAGTTGCCAAGGCTTATCCATCCTGTTTTGCTGTATCGCCCAGGCAGGTCTCAAACTCCTGGGCTCAAGTTATCCTCCTGCCTCTGCCTCCCTAAGAGCTAGGATCACAGGTGTGAGCCACCGCGCCCGGCTATCCGTCCTGCTTCTAACCCACCTTGGATGGCTCCTTTCCCTGTCACGCCACCATGCCCCACGCAGCCCAAGCCTGTCCTCTCCTACCCAGACCACCCTCCCTCTATCCTGTCCTCACCAGCCCCGGGGGACCTTTCCAATGAAGTCATGTTGTTCCTTCTCTACTCCAAACCTTGCCACGGTTCCCGACCACCCACCCCAGCAATTCCTTTTTGTTGGTGGTGATGTTAAAAGGTATGGACCCCTTTTGAAAATCTCAAAGCTGCTGTTTCCCCTTTTTCCAGAAAAATGCATGCACTATAAATATCTTGTCCACCATACTTCTAAAATTTGGGCCAGGCACGGTGGCTCACACCTGTAATCCCAGCACTTCGGGAGGCCGAGGCGGGCAGATCACCTGAGGTTAGGAGTTCGAGACCCGCCTGACCAACATGGTGAAACCCCATCTCTACTAAAAATACAAAAATTAGCTGGGCGTGGTGGCAGGCATCTGTAGTCCCAGCTACTCAGTTGGCTGAGGCAGGAAAATCACTTGAACCTGGGAGGCAGAGCTTGCAGTGAGCCAGATGGCACCACTGCACTCCAGCCTCGGTGACAGAGCAAGACTCCATCTCAAAAAAAAAAAAAAAAAAAAAAATTAATACTTCTGTTGGGTCAGAAACTGTTCCAATAGCTTCGTAAGAATGATTTAGTCTTCCAAATAAACCTATATGGTAGGTATAATTGTGATTATTGCCATTTCCCATATGAAGGGAAGGCACAGAAAGGACAATGCCAAGACTTGGACCCGGACAGCCTGGGCGCACACGCTGCCTCCCCGTGGAAGCTGCGCTACAGGATACTGGCTCACAAGCCAAGCCCCAGCTCCTGAGCCTGGATGATCAGGACCCCCCGTCCTGTCCTGCTACACCTACTATCTCAGCCCTGCAGCTGGTGGCACTGCCTCCTGCAGAGTGGACACCTCTCTCCTCTCTGCTGCATCCTGCCCAGCCTCCTAAAGATGCATGCTCCTCCTAAAGCACCTCCTGAAGCCCTTCCTGCAGCTGTTAGCCCCCCTGCCTGGTCCAGGTCTCAGCTTAAACATCACCACCTCTCAGAGCCCTCCTGGGCCTGTCTCCCAGGTCAGCTCAGATGCCCCTCAGTGGGCCCACAGCAACCTTCCCTGCAGCTGCCCCAGCAGGGAAGCTTCCTAAAGGGAGGAACCAGGCTGCATTCACCCAACACAAAGCGTGGCCCCCAGTGGACTTCAACAAGTGTCTTCTTGACTGAAATGGTTTCTTAGCTAGGAAAAGGAGCGCAGTGAGCTAGGTAATGGATCATGTGAACTAGAGAGACTGGTATGCCTTGTGAGGACAAATGGGGACAGAAACTGAGGGCCTGGGTGGGGATGAAGATGGAGACCCAGAGAGAGCAAGCAACAAGTATAACCAAGAGAAAGGAAAAGAAACCCAGAGAAACAGAGCTTTGGAGGGAACAAGAGGGGAGGTATGAGAGCCCCCAGAGATCAAGGTCACGGGAAGGGTGGTACAGAAAGACCTGGAGAACGAGCAAGTGTGAGAAGGGGACAGAAAGCTAGAGAGAGAGAGATCCAGAAAGGGGGTTGGGGCAAGGGGCACAGCTAGAGACCTGGAGGAAGGAACAGCAGAGTCAGGGCACAGAGGCTCGGGGGATGCCCAAGGAGCCCACCTTGATTTCCGGGGCGGTGCTGAACTGTGGAGGCCCATTGAGTAGGGCACCGGCTGCCTTGGCATCACTGAAGCTGGGCGTTGGGGAGCTGGGAGGATTCACAGGCAGTGGCACCAGGAGGCTGGGTCCCCCTGAGTTGTTCCCTGAGCCTGGGGCCACGCCCCCAGCCCCTGTTGGGGCTGCCGCACTGGGTTCCTTCCTGGAGAGCATGGAAGAGAGGGGTTGAGAGGAGGGCCCCTGAGGGTGGGATGGGCAGAGAGGCCTGGCTGGAGAGAGGGGAGACTGCACACATCAGATGGGATCTGAGAGGGGTGGCTGAGGGTAGACAGATGGGAGAAACTGGCTCTGGGCAAACAAAGGCAGAACCCAATCTTTGGAATGGTTTCTCATCAGCAGAGCAGAGCTGCGGGGGTGGGAGTGAGGATTCTCGGGTGCTCCACCAGGCCACAGGCTGATCAAAACCAGCTGCCTTGGGCAGGTGGACGCAGGGCCCATTCCCTCTTGGGCAGGCCAGCTGGAGCTGGGGTGAGGGGACCAGGAAGCAGGCCTTTCCTTTGTGCACACTGATCTTTCTTGGGGCAGTCTTCGGGAAACAGGCGGACACAGGGGAATGGTCTGAGCTAAGATTTGGAGGAGTGGCTGCAGAGGAACGAGGACTTCGAGACAATTCACTTTGAAAAGTGGAACAGTGACCCTCCAGTGGCAATCAAGTAGCCTTGGGCAGGTAACAGAAATGGGGAGGAAAGGGTATGGGGTTCTTGAGAAAACTTCCACTTAGATGAGAACATATTTTAGAATGTTCTGAAGGGCAAAGCAGGGAGGCTGATGTAGTTTCCGTGCTGGAAAGAAGTGGGGGTGTTAACACCCGACAGAGGTGGAGGACAGTGCTCGGACATTCCCAGCAGCAAGGGCGGGGGGCCCAGAACCCACTGATGCAGGGGTGAGGCACCAGCGCCTCTCTGTGCCGAAAGGCCACCATCCCAACCCTGCTGATGGCCGAGACACTCACGAGGTGCTGGGAGGTGGGTTGTGGGGGCCGGAAGGGGGGCCCAGGGCCTGGCTGCTGGCATTGTTGCCCCCACTGCTGCTCAAAGCCACCTCTGCCGGGCTGTCTGCCACAACTGAGCTGTAACCTGGGAACAAAGAATAAAATGGGAAGGGCTGCCGGCGGCTGCCCAGCCCCGCCCATGCCCACCCCTCTGCCTCCCCACTCACTGGTGGCGCCATTCTGCTTGCCAGCCCCTCCACCGGCACTGCTGTTACTATTGCTGCCGCTCCCTCCACCTCCGCCGCCGCCGCCTCCGCCAGGCTGGGCACTGGGGGGCCGGGGCTGGGTCGTGCTGGGCCCACTGGTAGCCGATGGGGCCACAGCCTGGGCATAGGGGGCAGGGGTGCCCGAGTTGTGGCTGGGAGCTGGACTGGCCTTGGGACCCAGGGCACTTGGGGGTGCTGCTGGGGCGGGGACCCCGTTGTTGCCAGGAGTGGTACTCAAGGCAGAGGCAGCAGGCGGGGGGCCGGAGGGGTAGGTGGGCGGCACAGCTGGGGACTGAGGGTGCTGGTTGCTGTGGACAGGCTTGGAGCCGTTTTTGGCTGGAGACTGCGGGTGGGAGAGAGCAGAGGATCAGGACCCAGTGGGCCAGCTGGTCTCCCTCACCACCCCCACCTCAGGCTCCATTTTCGTCCCAGCAGCCTCCTCTCTGGCCTTGCTGCCCCCAACTGCTCCCGCCCTCCTGGGAACCTGGGTGACCTTACTCACCCTCATGGCTTCAGTCACCTTCATGCTTAAAACACTCACACTGATTTCCAGCCTGCCCAGCTTCCCAAGTCCTGCCTGGACACCGCCCCATGGACACCCCCACAGGGATCTGACCACAACTTAGGTTGTCAGCCAGAGAAGATCCATCTGTTGGAAGCCAGGGGACTAGTGGGAAACACCTAAATGTCCTCAATATGAGATTAGCTGGAGCAGCTTAATGTCCAAGAGTAGAAGGAAAAACAGCTAGAAATTGGATAGTAATTCTGAACATCACCTGAAGGGTCATAGAAACTACTCACAGGGCTGTAAGTTACCAGCACTCCAGAAAGTGGTGGGAGGGTAAATGTGCTCATGGTATCCCCACTGCAGGCAGCTGCCGACAGCACTCAGGCTGCTGAGCCTAACCACCTCCTGCACTTCTTTCCAGCCACCCCACAGGCTCCCTGCGCTTACCAAGCGCCCAACAGGACTGACTAACCACTTCTCTCCTGGGATCGCTGCTTGGCAGTGGGAGCCTGGGAAGGTGGCAGAGCCCAGCCTGGCCCCTGGAGTATCTGCCTCAGTGTCTCTCCTCATCACCTCCTGGCCCTGCTGCCCGCCCTCCCTACTACCCGCGGGTCGTCTTAGTCTCCACGCCAGCCCCCTAAGTGCCCACTCAGGGTGTCCCCTCGAAACCATCCATCCCGTTAGCCCACAGAGGGGCCTCAGGCCCACGCTGCTCCTGCCTAACATTCTTCTGTAGCAGCATTTCCAAAAGCAGGCTCCTGTCCTGGGCGATGTTAAAGGAGTTGGAGAAGCACTGCCCACCACCGTCTCCTCTCAGAAACTTGAAGTGTGTGTTATCAGCACAGCAAAGCCCCATCACTTCCTAGGCTTGTTTGGCTCTGGAGGCCACTCAGGTCCACAAAGCCTGAGCCCCTCAGCCTGACAGTCCCAGTCCCTGTGCTCACAGTTGGAGCCCTGGCCCTGCACACCTGGCCAGCCATCTCTCCACACTTCCAGGCTTTCTGTCACAACTTCCCCTTGTTACTGGCTGCCGCCTCTCCCTGCCAAGCAAACTCACCTGACTCTCAAGCCCAGGGCACTCCGCAGCAGCATCTCCTGACTGCCTGGCCAGGCTGGGGGTGACCTGTGCCACCCCCTTGACCACAGCACCAGTCACCTGTCCACCTGCCCTGCCCACCTGCCCTCAGGGCAGCACTGATTTCTGACCCACCTGTGTCCACCAGCCCAGCACAGTGGCCAGCACTCAGGTCTCAATGTGCCTTTGGGATATTGGCCAACATGCCCATCCATTCCAGACTCACACCCACCTGGCTGACTTCACTGTCTGTGGAACGTCCCCTCTTCTTATCATCTTCAGAGTTTTCCTGAGGTAGGGGAGGCAGAACAGAAACCTGTGTGACCTCTGGGGGTCTGACAGAGAACCGCCAATCTCTGAATGTCCCGGGCCCTGGGCCCAACTGACTGCCACTGCAGCCCCAGAGCTGGTCAAACAGCTGTCCTTAATCTGCCTGGAGAAACCACCTAAATTCAGGCTCTCCAATGTTCTTGTTTTCTGGGAGCCAGCACTGACCCACCAGCCTCTTAAGGATCTGGGAACCTGCTCTCCACAGGGAATCCAACCCTTGGATCCCTGCCCAAGGTGGCCAGCTACCCAGCCTCCTCAGGCAGCCCAGGCACCGGCCCCTCCCATCTCCCAGATCCAGGACCTAAACTGGCCCAGGATACACCCTATTACTCTTTATGTTCTTTAGGGACCCAGATGTAGGATCTTAGGGTGTGCTCCAAGAGCCTAGACCCTGGATACCTAGATCTGTGTTTCCTCAATTACTCTCCCGTAGCCACTTTGGAGTGACCCAGATTTGCCTCCTCGAGTCCAGCCCTGCTGGAAACACAAGGTACTCATGCCCCGTGGGGCCTCACCGTGGTACAGTTGGCTGGGCTGGGCGGGATGGGAGAGCTGGAGGTGGTCGAGGTGGGTGTGCTGCTGGACTGGTTGAAGATCTCATCCTCCATGTGGCTGTGGCTGGGGGGGGAGGTGGCGACCAGCGCCTGTGCTGTGGGGGCAGAAGAAGGGCATGCTTAGCTGGCTCACAGCCCACTCTGGACCCTCACTTCCTGTGCCACGATCAGCCCCAGGGCCTCACGAATGTCCTCGAGGTCCAGGTCATCGTAGAGAAACTCGTTCTCCTCGAAGTCGGGGTCCTGGGATGAGTCGACATAGTACTCAACGTCATCCTTGATCTTGCGGATGGCATCAACAAGGATGGAGTCATTGTCCAGCATGCGCAGGATGGTCTCTAGCATGCGCACGTGGTAGCGGTGCTTCTCGATGTGCCGCTTCAAGCCCTCGATCCGGTCCTGCTTCTGCTGGCGAGCCCAGGGCCAGGCTCAGGGGCTGCAGACCACCTGCTTGGCCCCTCCTGCCCCCACAGAACCTGTCCTCAGTCCCTGACCCCTGTAGAGACCCAAAGCCTCCACGCCAGCCCCTTCTGGGGTAGGGCAGTATGGGGTCCACCCACCCTCTGAGCCCTGTGGGGACCACAGGGCTTGACATCTTGGGATCCCACTGCTCTGCTCCCTCCTCTTCCCACACGTTTCTGGCTCCAGGAGTCCTTGGAAACCTCTAAACAACCCCAGAGGTCCTTGTGCCATCCCATGACTTGGCCTCATCTGTACCTCACCTGATTTCTCAACTGAGTCCAGATTTCTCAACTGAGCCTGCCCACCACTGACTGCCTCTGGCATACGGATACCCTCCAGCTTGCTCCAGCAGTAATAATGATAACCCCCATTTGTGAGGAGCTTGCTGTTTAGAATCATGATGATATTTGTCATCACTAGGTCCCCCAACCCCACCCATTTATCCCAGCGGGAGCGAAGATCCATAAGCCTCGCTCCTGCCCTCCTCTCAAGGCCCCTTTAGCATTTAACATCTTAGTCTCAGTTCCAAATCCCTGCTCTGTTCAAGGACCCATCATCTCCCCAAAAGCCCCTGGTTCCCAAACCCCTCAGAATCTGACACCCAACCCTGTCATCGTCCACTTCCTGACCCTTTCCCACCCAGAGCTTCCCTGAGGACCCAGCTCTCCCCTCCCTGTGTTTCTGGTTTCAACAAGTCCATACAGTTTGTATCCCTTTGAACTCATACCCCACAATCCCAGATTTCAGAACCTGGGACCCCAATATCCAGCTTCGTCCCAGATTCCTCTCTTCCTTCAGGCCCAGTTCTCTGCCTTCTCCATGTTCTGCCTGTCTCTACCCACTGTGCTGTCCCTAGGACCAGCGTCCTCTGGATGCCAGGAGGCCTCTTGCCATGGGTGTCCTTCAGGTCTCACGCTTACTCTGTGGCTCAAGCTCAACCTGCATTCACATTCCCCCAAATCGCTCCTCTTCACGAAGGCCCCACTGTCTACCCAGACACCCAGGGGACCCTGAGATTCTGTCTGACCTCCCTGCCCCACCCAGGCAGCTGCTAAGCCCTCCCAATCCTGTCTCTCAAATCCCTAATCCCGGCTGCTGGCCCTGTCTGCCTGAGGAATCCGGGCCCCAACTCCCAGGAGCCTAAATGACTGGCCTCCTGCTGGCCAGCCCATCCCCATCCCAAAGGTGTGGGGTCTCCCTCACTCACATCCTTGTCGCCCTTCTTCTTGCGTGTCTGCACTGACAGTGACTCCACCTCACTCTCAAACTGGTCCACCTGCATGTTGAGCGTGTCGATGGTATTCTAGGGGAGGGAGAGGAAGAGGAAAGCCATCAGCCAGGGTTCCCGCCTACACCCAGGGCTCAGGATCCTCAGAGTTCACCTCCTCTTCTCCACCCCAACTCACCGTGAGCCACTGGCCAACCTCTTCCTTCTCCTTCTGGGCAGGATCTACCTTCTGGGCCAGGCCCAGGCCCTCCTTACTGTAAGCTTTGGTTTTGGTCTCTCGTTCCACAACTTTGAACCGTTCCATTTGCTGTAGAGAGTGTAGTTGGCAGGGGGCTCTCAAAGGCGGGAAAGGAGGTGACTAAGGGCCAGCAGACACTCAGACCTGAGCCTCATGACCCTACTTTCTGAGCTCTGAGTCTGCTGCCTCTTCCTTCCCTTAGCTCCAGAAACCCTACTTCTCTTGAAAAACTCTGGGGTCTGGCCGTGCTGCCTCCGCCCCTTGAGATCTCAAGAATCTGGTGACCTTCCCACCTGTCTAGGACTCAGGCTCTAGGCTCCTACCGTCTCAATGAGCTTGCGGTTGTCTATAAGCTGCCTCTTGTCCTTGATCTCGTTGGACGCTACCCATGTCTTGATCTGGTCCCTCAGCCGCTGCAGATGGGAAAAGCAAGAAAGTCAGACCTCAGGATCCGGGAACTGGGACCCACAGCTCCTTCTCCCTGGGACCCAGCAGTCCACTCTCCCAGTTCCCTCAACCCTCAGGACACAGGCGTCCAGGCCCCCAGCCCCCTCACTTGTAGCTTCTTAATCTCCTTCTTTAGGTCAGCCTCATACTTTTCTTTCTGGTTCGCGTTGGCTGCATTGTGGAGCTGAGGGATGGAGGGAATTCAGAAGTCAGTGTGGGAGGGGATGTCCCAGTACCCACTCCACTGAGTCTTCCTTATGCTAGGGACTCGAGGACCCCCCAACCCCTACCCCCAATGAGTCTTAGAGCCTATTCTCTTAGGTCCTCAGCATCTGCAATATGTAGCCCCTCCCCCTGGTTAACACCCAGAGGTCCTGAACCTTCTTCCTGTGCCCTCCTCTCTGAAGACCCAGATGATTAGGGTCTCAGCCCCTGTACCTTCTGCCAAATATCTTCAAACTGCTCCACGCCCTCGGACACCTTCTTGAGGCAGCGATCAATCTCACCTGGCCAGGGAGGAAGAAGGCTGTGAGAATCCTGCCCAGGCGGCAGGTATCTAAAGAGCAGTCCTCCGAAGAGGGAGCACATAGCTACAGGTGCAGCAGGAAGTCAGTCTAGTACCTTGGAGTTTGCGCTTGTCCGCCATCTTCCCTGCCCTACAGACGCACTCTCTTCATACTCTCTTGGAGACGGACGCTGCTGGGAGAGATTGGAGAGGAATTAACACGTATTCTCCGGCTGGTAAAAACCCAGAGACATGGACCTAGTCAGCATAGTTAGGTAGGTGGGACTGGTAAAGGAAAGAAGCATTTGCTATCTGACAAGAGACCAGTCCCAGTTCTCCTGATGCTCACTTGACTGCCCAGCACAGTGTCTGGCCAACAGAGGATCCCATAAGTTTGTTGAAACAAGAAAAGTTACATACTTTTTTGTGTGCCTCTGACTCAGGAAGTGGAAAATTCCTGTAGCACGGAGTACCTTCTCCCCAGATTACACTCAAAAAGATTTTTCAGAGCAGGACAAAGTCATGCTGCACACAGCTGATGACTGGGATGAAGGCATTAGCCCTGCAGATCACACTTCCTACTCAGAGGGGCTGGGTACAGAGGTGGCTAGAAGAGGTCATCCCTCAGACAAGCCAGCAGACAAGCGAAACTGGCAGCTCACAGAGAAGGGCGTGTGCGTGTGTGGTGTGTGTGTGTGTAAGCTGTAGGTGAGAGAAGAAAGATTGCGGGTGGGGGAAAATGACGGCGAGCAGAGATGCCGAAAACTATGAAGAGCTGAACCCACTCAGACAGACAGGGCTGAATGCCAAGTAGAAGGGACTTAAACCACCAAGAAATTTATTCCAGAGCAGGATCCTTAAACCAAAAGGAAATAACACTCCTAACCCAAAGAAACTGACACCAAGAAGGGTTAGAGATTTGGGGGCAGAAGGCAGTACCCAAGAGAGACCTGGGAGAAGACAGAAATCTTACTAAGATAAGAGGGTGCAAAGGTACCACAGCTGTGGGGAGCCAATCTGCACACACGAAGGAATCCCATATCAAGTGGATTGGTAATTTAGACTCAGGGAAACAGGCACCATCAGGGCAGGAGCCCAAAACTTAAAGAGAGAAGCATCTTTATTTTAAAGGAAATTACATGGAACCCAGAGAAGACTGAGGTCAAAAGGGAGTTCCAAGGAACTTGAGTCCGAGGGAAGACACATCTTAGGGCCTGACAGCGAGACCGGGGAGCCCTGGGGAGAGAGGCTTATGCTCAGAAGACTTCTGAGATACCAGTGGAGATTGCCCTCTTCCCCTCCAGGGAGGGGGCCTGTAATGAAAAGCACAGTTCCCTGGGATCCAGGGGCCGCTCCCACTCTACTTGTGCAGGGCAGGGCACCCGGGAGTAGTCACTTACTGTAAAGACAGAAACAGCCCCATACTGAGGACTAAGAGCCTCAATACAGAGGGAAGTCACACCAAGAGGGTCCTCACCCACAAGGAAGGGAACATCTGGCAAACAGTGCTCTCCAACAGAACTTTGCAATGCTGGAAACACTCTATTTATGCTTATCTGTTGGCCACTGAACATCTGAAATATGGCAAGTGTAATGGAGGAACCGAATTTTTCATTTTTAACTAGTTATTAATCACCACATGTGACTAGCAGCAACCATATAGGACGGGTGTGCTTTAGAACAAGAAGCCCATAAAGGACAGGACTGGTACCCTAACCCCAGAGAGAACTTTCCCAACACTGCCGGGACCCATTCTGGGTGGTAATAGGTAGGGGTGCTACCTTACACTTGAGGGGACTTAAATCTCCTCAGTAAAAGGCCCAACCTAAAGCAAAAGGCAGCACCCCCGCTCAGAGTCAGAGTCAGCTAACATGCCACACCTGGGGAATCTCCAGGAAGGCAAAGCAACAACAAAAGGACCCAGGAGAAAGTGCCGCAGTGGGGATTCTGACTGAGGAGGGGCAAGTCCCTTTGATCCAGGGAGCTTATACAAGGCAAGGGCCTGGACACCAACCCTGAGGTGTGCAGAGATCCTCACCAAAGTCCAACACCCCAACACAGAAAAGCCTCTTAATGCATAGGGGGAACAAGAATGTGAAACGAGAGCGTACGCTCCCTCTTTCCATCCCAAGAACCCAACAGAGGGTCATGGGCAGGTGCTCCAGCCCAGAGAGAGAAGAGGTCTCATGGTCTTCACCCCTAAACAAGGCAATCAACACCTTAGGGAGGTGACACCCTCCCTGCGTCTCCACACGGAAAGGACTGGCGCCCTAGCACAGAGGAAGAACACCCCCAGAGAGGAGACCACACTGTGGCAGCAGAGAAGGAAGTCCTGGAGGGGTCAGCAGCCAGCTGGAGGGGAACAAGAGCCCTAGCCCAGGGAGGTGATGTTTCAGACAGAACAGCGTGACATCGAAGTCAGCTACAGCTGAGACCCAGCGAGGAGGCAGCTCCTCCACAGAGAAGGGGCAAGTGCCAGAGGCCCAGGGTACTTGTCCCCTATAGAGGCTGGAGCCTTAGTCACAGCGGAGACAACACCTTCCCCCCAAGAAAATTCCTATATCATGAGGGTGTCTGTACCTCTGGTCCCCCTGGCAAAGGACCAGAGAGAAGGGAAGCTGGAGCTTGAGTCTCGAAGCTGAGACGCTGCCAGAGAAGAAAGAGCCCCATTTGCTGCAGTCCGCGGGGCGTCCACCAAGATCCTCCAAGGAAGGTGGTGATCGCAGGTCCACTCCCAGGCGTGAAGAACCTGTGCTCCAGCAGCAAAGGCTCTCCAAGAGCACTGAGGAATCTGGGAGCCTTGGCCCAGGAGACTTACCCAAGAGGAACACACATCCCCACAGGGCAGGGACCCACAAGGGGTGGGGTGGGGTGAGCAGGACACCAGCCTCACAGGAGCCAACACACCTACATGAGGGCCAAAACCAGTAAAGAAGAACCCCCCAAACTTCACCTCAGGGAAGGTGATACCACCACACAAAGACTCGAGGAGGGAGGGGCAGGAGGCTTAGTCCTGGGGAACTAACACTGGGCGGTCCTTAACCTTGGGGGCTGTCATGTGCCCACACAGTGGTCTTTGTCATGAGGCGCCTTTGATCTGGGAGAGCTTCCGCCTCTGCAGCAAGGAGCTCTGGGAACTGATGTTGAAGGGTGATCCTTAACCTGGGTGGCTGCTGACATGCCACACAGAGGCTCTGAGACTCTAGAAGGAGGATGCGTTAGGGCCTGGGGTGGAGGTAGTCATCTCCACTGAGATGCCCCTGCCAAGGGTTGGGGGCTGGAAACTCCTACTTTGGAAAGTCTACACCAGAGAAGTCTCTGGTCCCAGGGACGGGGTCCACAGTGGAGTCTCCCGCTTGAGACTCCGGTATCTTACATCCACACAGCCAGGCAACTATGCCTTACCCCATACAGTGAAAAATCAAGACGGGGTTTTGGAAGCATTAGCCGGGGGCACCTGCATCCGAGAGGGATCCTCAGCCTTACGGTGGGGACACACGCAGAGGCGTGGACACCTCAAATCCAGAAGAGCAGCCGTACCAATACCAAGGATGGCAAGAACCTTATCCCTGGGGGAGGCAACACCAAGAAAGGGTCCTTACCCTGGAGAGAAGGCACAGCCCCAGAGGGAAGAGCCCCCACCTCGCAGTACAGGAACCCGGGTCTAGGAAGCTTCCTACTCCCATGGAGTACCAGCAGCGGGGCTGGAAAGCGAAACCCTTGTTCTCCAACTGCTGACACCCAGCGTGAGGGTAGATGGGAAGATAACAAACCCACAGTGTGGGATCTGATGCAAATATCAAGGGCAGTGGGCTTCTTGGTCCCTGGAGAGATGACAATCCTAAAGGAGGAGACTGGTGTGAAGGCAGAAGAAGCCTCACAGGCAGGGGTGAAGGGAGACATCAAAACCCCTCACCAAAAGGGCAGGAGAGCTCACCTGGGGTGGGGGGGTGCCCGCCCTGCACTGAGAGGCAGGGACTGCTCAGAAAGAGGGGCTGGCGCTGCCCGCAGTGGGAGCTCACTAACATGGACAGCGTGGGGGCTTAGTGTCCTTCACCAGGCACCTGAGCGCCAGGGGAGCCCAGCAGCCCCCAGCAGCAAGACCACAGTGGCCCTGACATCACCGGGAGAGGCCCACGCCCAGGTCGGAGAGCCAGGATGCAGGGGAGTTCCAGGCTGCAAAGCCAGGGGCAGACAGCACTATCCAAGAAGTGTGAGAGCTGAGGCCAGACGTGGGCCACACTGAGGACCGTCCTGTACCCCAGGTGGGGGAAAGCCAGACCCCCCCAAAAGGCAGGCGCCCGGTGCAGCGGGAAGCGAGGCTTGAGCCACCCAGGGCGCTTCTCGCTGCGAGAGGAAAGAGCTGCAGACCACAGAGGTGGAAACTTCGGCAAAGGCTCCAACTAACGAGGAGTTTCTCCTCCACTCCTCTCCCAAGAGGCTCCCATCCGATACGGACGGGCAGCTGGAACCTGAGATCCAGGGGAGGCTGCGCTCCGGGGAGCACTGAGGAGGGATGCGGAGGGTGGCCTCGGTCCTGGGAAGGGTGACTCCCCCACCCCGCTGAGGTCCTCGCCCCGGGGTGTTGGCACACCCCCCACCCCGCCACCGTCGAGAGAGAAGCCCCGGCGCGGAGGCTGCCCCCCAACGCGAAGGACCGAGGCCGAGGGGGGCAGGCACCTGAGCCCCGAGAGGGCGGGCACCTGGGACCAGGGGCGCCTCCATCCTTCCAGCCAGGAGCCAATACCGACGCGGAGAGGGGCGGGCACCTCGCGCCCGGGAGGCTTCGCACCCTCACACCCCTACCGGGGGGCCCGACGCGATGCCACGCGGGGAGGTGGCGGCGGGCGGGGCCCGGGGTCCGGGTCGCGGAAGGACCCCCGGGCGGCGCTGAGGGGCGTGAAAAAGGCGGAGGAACGGGAGGGCGAGAGGGAGGGAGCCGCCCCCCGCCGGGAGCCCCGCGCTGCAGAGGCGGCGGCAGGGGGCAGGCGAGGGGAGGCCATGTCGCGACAGACGGCGGTGTCGCCAGGGCGGGAGGCTGCGGGAAGGGCGGCCGATGGCGCCGGGGGGAGGAGGGGAAGGGGTCCGGCCCAGTCGAGCCTGACGCTCTCACCACAGGAGCTGGCGCCGCCGCTGAGGAGCGTATCGCGACAGGCGGGGGAGGCGAGCGCCCGCCGCCTTTTTCTCGCGCCCCGGGCCCGGGCGCTATCGCGATAGCGGCGCGAAGCGGAAGTGGGGTTGGGGGAGTGGGCCCGGGGTTGTTCTGACGACGGGGGTCGGGGATCAAGGGAGGCCGCGGCGTCTGCCGATGGCTCCGCGGAAGCTGACCGGGCCCGGTCCAAGATGGCGGCGGCGGAGGAGGCCTCCCCTCCTCTCTTCTCGTCTCTGGCGCCGACCCGCCCCCGAGTCCCGAATATAGGCCTGTCATTGCTCCCGCTGAACGTCGCTCCTGACCCTTGGAGGCGTTCTATTGGTTCCTGGCAGGGATGTGCCCTGCCCCCTTTCGCGGATTGGGTGATTGCTCCAAGGCGCGGCGTTCGATTGGCCTCCCGCGCAGCCTGCTAGGATTGGCTCAGGTTTTCCTCCCCGCTCCTCCTCCTCCTCCCGCCTCAGGGCACAACACGCCAGCGCGAGGACCCGAACGTCAATCAAGAGACCTGTGTCGTGCTGATTGGATGTATCCGCCCCCCTCTCCTAAAACAATTGGTCGCGGGGAGGAGCTAGGACAGTCCAGGGGCGGGAAGTCGTCCGTCAAGTTTAGAGCTCTTTTTAATTGGTTGCGGGGGCATATTCTGCCTTGAAGTAATTGGTTGGTCCTGGAAGTGGGTGGGGAAAGCGGAGGAAGGCATGGAGTGTGGGCGTTAGAGGCCGCGTACCTAATGGGAGACAGACAGGTGCCTTCAAAGCGGGGGCCGAGCCGAAGTCATCTGCCAATCAAAACA
This sequence comes from Macaca nemestrina, assembly GCF_043159975.1. Lineage (NCBI taxonomy): Eukaryota > Metazoa > Chordata > Mammalia > Primates > Cercopithecidae > Macaca > Macaca nemestrina. The sequence continues at coordinate 64,178,658 of NC_092144.1, read as the reverse complement.
GCCACTGGGCCAAGGGGGAGGAGCTGGGCAAGAAAGTCCACCCCTTTCTCTTCCTTGGCCCTAACGGTTATCATTCATGCTAGTTTGACCAATAGCGTGGCGAGTGGGCGGTAGCTGCTCGTAGAGCGTGTGAAAGAGGGTGTATGTAACTGGCAGAAGTGGAACTTGGGCGCAACCCTTGCGTCCTGGCCAGGTAGGCTCCTTCCCTGTCTCTCAGCTGCCTCTTCTTTCCCCAAGTGCCTCCGTGTTGGCACATCTCTGAAATTATTTGCTGAGTGAAAGAAGGAAGGGACCAGAGACAGTGCTTTAAGTCACTAGCACCGTGCATAGCAGAATTGGTTGGGAAACGTGAGGCGTGGAGTTTTTGTCCTGCCCCTGCCTGGTTAGGCGACCAGATGGTGGGAGAGTCATTCTCCTCTGCATCTCCGCTTCCTTAGCGTGTTGAGGACGCCGCCGAAGGTACAGAGGAGACGGGTGGCTCCCTAATTCCTGCTCGTTTCAGGTCTCAGCTCTGTCATCTTCTTGGGGAGAAAACTTCCCTGACCCCCCGGGCGGAGCGCTCCTGTGCGCCTTGTTCGTTAGAATTTATTTTTGCACGTCTACCGTCATTTTCGTAATTATTCGGTTTCCCTGTCTGGATTTTGCATCTCCAGCACTTAGCACGCAGGAAGTAGTCAGTAACCATTTGTCAAAGGAATAGATGAATGAATGTGAGGAATGACTTGTGATTGAAAACTTACTAGACACTGAGGCTTCCACGAACCCGGAGGCATTTGCCCAGGGTCACACAACCGAGATGGGAAGCCAGATCCGCCCCTTCCTGTCTAGGTGGTGGAAAGTAAGATAAATCCCAGAGAGAAGTGAACGTGAACAAGTACGGAGTCGGTCAGCACATCAGAATGGCCTGAGGCAAGAGAGGGAGGAACGCTTGCAAAAATCCATATTCTTAGGCTCACATGCAGACAACGGGAATGAAGCCTAGAGTTATTGTTCTAGAGCTTTGCTATTCAAATTGTGGCCCCTGCACAAAGTAGTGCTTCTCAGACTCCTCCGGAATCACCTAGGAATGTGTTAAAATGCAAATTCTGCTTTTCTAACAAGTGCCCCAGTGATGCACATGGTCCACAGTTCACACTTTGCCCACCAATGATCCAGAGTGATGACTTTCAAACTTGGCTGCACATCACAGTCACCTGAGGAACTTTTTGTTATTGTTGGTGGTGGTGGTGGTGTTGAGACGAAGTCTTGCTCTTGTCCCCCAGGCTGGAGTGCAATGACACAATCTAGGCTCACTGCAAGCTCCGCCTCCCGGGTTCAAGTTATTCTCCTGCCTCAGCCTCCCGCCTCCCGAGTAGCTGGGATTACAGGCGCCTGCCACCACGCCCGACTAATTTTTGTATTTTTAGTAGAGTGGGGGTTTCACCATATTGACCAGGCTGGTCTCGAACTCCTGGCCTCAGGTGATCCGCCTACCTCGGCCTCCCAAAGTGCTGGGATTACAGGCGTGAGCCACTGTGCCCGGCCCGGCTTGCAATTTTTAAAAAAGTTCCTCAGGTAGGCCGGGAGCAGTGGCTTGCGCCTGTAATCCCAGCACTTTGGGAGGCCAAGGCAGGCGGATCACCTGAGGCCAGGAGTTCGAGACCAGCCTGGCCAACATGGCGAAACCCCGTGTCTACTAAAAATACAAAAATTAGCCGGGCGTGATGGCGCACGCTTGTAATCCCAGTTACTCGGGAACCTGAGGCATGAGAATCGCTTGAACTCGAGAGGTGGAGGTTGCCATGAGCCGAGATCGTGCCACTGCTCTCCAGCCTGGGTGACAGAGCAAGACTACGTCTCAAAAAAAAAAAAAAAAAAAAAAAAAAGAAGTCCAGATAGCCAGGCTTGCACTAGACCAACTAAAACAATCTCAAGGTGGGAGCCAGACATGAGAAATTTGTGTGTGTGTGTGTGAGAGTCTCTCTGTCTCCCAGGCTGGAGAGCAGTGGCGCATCTCGGCTCACTGCAACCTCCGCCTCCCAGATTCAAGTGATTCTCCTACCTCAGCCTCCCAAGGAGCTGAGACTACATGCGTGAGCCACCGCGACAGCGTGAGAGCCACTTACAGAGCCTTTTCTAGAGCAGGGCTTCTCCAATGCGGCCTTGGATCAGGCGCATACCTATCACCTGGGAACTTGTTTGAAATGCACATCTTTGAGCCCCACCCTAGACTGAATCAGAAACTCTGGGCCCAGCAACTGTGTTTTAACAAGCCCTCGGTGTGATTCTGAAGCGTATTAAATTTGGAGAACCTCTGTTCTGAGTACCAGGGCTGCAGGCCCAGGTGACTCAGATTCCTTTCCTGAGACTCACACCCTCGTGCCACAGCCCCATTGGTAGATGCCAGGTATTTTGGCCAAGGGAGATGAGAGATTCTGAACACAGCTGGGGACCACAGGTCCTTCCCTGGCAGAACAGTATGTAGAGATCAGCAAAGGCTGTCATTTTCAAACAGGGTTGACCCAAAGGGTCAGGGATGGAATGGAGGAAAGAGACTTGACTTAGGCAACCTGGGGTAGTTTGGCCAAAGGAAGCTCCCAGGTGTGTCGACTTTTTGACTTGCGGGAGGAGAGAGATTCAGAGATTGCCACTGAGGTCCTGAGACAGAGCTCTGGGATGAAGGACAGGGATCCAGAGATACAGAGAGTGGTGACCGGGAGGCCCAGAGAGGGCAACAAAAAGAGCAAAATCTCAGACAGGACCTAAAAAGTCAGAGGGAGCCCCAGATAGCATGAGCTGGAAAGAGGGAGGGAGAGAGTGAGGGGAGGTGGAGAGAGGGAAGGTGGAGACAGGGAGGGAGAGAGAGGGGAGGTGGAGAGAGGGAGGGTGAGGGGAGGTGGGGAGAGGGGAGGTGGAGAGAGGGAAGGTGGAGAGAGGGAGGGAGAGAGGGAAGGTGGAGAGAGGGAGGGAGAGAGGGGAGGTGGAGAGAGGGAGGGAGAGAGGGAAGGTGGAGAGAGGGAGGGAGAGAGGGAAGGTGAAGAGAGGGAGGGAGAGAGGGGAGGTGGAGAGAGGGAGGGAGAGAGGGAAGGTGGAGAGAGGGAGGGAGAGAGGGAAGGTGAAGAGAGGGAGGGAGAGAGGGAAGGTGAAGAGAGGGAGGGAGAGAGGGGAGGTGGAGAGAGGGAGGGAGAGAGGAAAGGTGGAGAGAGGGAGGGAGAGAGGGAAGGTGAAGAGAGGGAGGGAGAGAGGGGAGGTGGAGAGAGGGAGGGAGAGAGGGGAGGTGGAGAGAGGGAGGGAGAGAGGGGAGGTGGAGAGAGGGAGGGAGAAAGGGAAGGTGGAGAGAGGGAGAGGGAAGGTGAAGAGAGGGAGGGAGAGAGGGGAGTTGGAGAGAGGGAGGGAGAGAGAGGGGAGGTGGAGAGAGGGAGGGAGAGGGGAGGTGGAGAGATGGAGGGAGAGAGAGGGGAGGTGGAGAGGGGGAGGGGAGGTGGAGAGAGGGAGGGAGGGGAGGTGGAGAGATGGAGGGTGAGAGAGGGGAGGTGGAATGGAGGGAGAGAGAGGGGAGGTGGAGAGGGAGGGAGGGTGAGAGAGGGGAGGTGGAGAGAGGGAGGGTGAGGGGAGGTGGGGAGAGGGGAGGTGGAGAGAGGGAGGGAGAGAGGGAAGGTGAAGAGAGGGAGGGAGAGAGGGGAGGTGGAGAGAGGGAGGGAGAGAGGGGAGCTGGAGAGAGGGAGGGAGAGGGGAGGTGGAGAGAGGGAGGGAGAGAGAGGGGAGGTGGAGAGGGAGGGAGGGTGAGAGAGGGGAGGTGGAGAGGAGGGAGGGTGAGAGAGGGGAGGTGGAGAGATGGAGGGTGAGAGAGGGGAGGTGGAGAGATGGAGGGTGAGAGAGGGGAGGTGGAGAGATGGAGGGTGAGAGAGGGGAGGTGGAGAGATGGAGGGTGAGAGAGGGGAGGTGGAGAGATGGAGGGTGAGAGAGGGGAGGTGGAGAGATGGAGGGTGAGAGAGGGGAGGTGGAGAGGGAGGGAGGGTGAGAGAGGGGAGGTGGAGAGATGGAGGGTGAGAGAGGGGAGGTGGAGAGATGGAGGGTGAGAGAGGGGAGGTGGAGAGATGGAGGGTGAGAGAGGGGAGGTGGAGAGATGGAGGGTGAGAGAGGGGAGGTGGAGAGATGGAGGGTGAGAGAGGGGAGGTGGAGAGATGGAGGGTGAGAGAGGGGAGGTGGAGAGATGGAGGTGGAGAGAGGGAGGGTGAGAGATGGAGGGTGAGAGAGGGGAGGTGGAGAGGGAGGGAGGGAGAGGGAGGGAGGTGGAGAGGGAGGGAGGGAGAGGGAGGGAAGGTGGAGAAGGAGGCATCGTCTTCCCACCAGGCTGCTGCTTGTCCTGGTAACATCTCTCAGGTAACTAACGAAGCCGACCTCATAGGTCAGGTGACTAGCGCTGCCTCCTCAGTACCACTGTGAAGCCCAGCTCCAGAGCACGGAGTAAATGGAACCCCTGGAGTTGCTCTTAACCTCTCCAGGGAGACGGTTTCATGCTGCCCGATAGGACAGCCCCTGCCGTCCCCTCACCTGGAAATTCTCCCGACTGTCTGCAGGCCACATTCCCCTCAACCCAAGTAAAGGTGCCCCTGGCCAAGCCCCAGTTCCCAAGATTCAGTGACTGGAGGTCAGGGGAGGGGACATGTGCTCCTTCTGCTCACCTGGCAGGAACTTTCAGAGCAACCAGGTCCTATCAGAGCAGGCAGCCTGCCTGCTTCACCCGTGCCCGGACTCCACGCAGCCCCTCAAAACTGGTTATAAATAAGAGACTGGGCCAGGCACAGCGTGATCCCAGCACTTTGCGAGGCGAAGCAGGCAGATTCTTTGAGGTCAGGAGTTGGAGACCAGCCTGGCCAACATGGTAAAACCCCATCTCGGCCGGGCACTGTGGCTCACACCTGTAATCCCAGCACTTTGGGAGGCCGAGGCGGGTGGATCATGAAGTCAGCAGTTGGAGATCAGCCTGGGCAACATGGTAAAACCCCGTCTCTGATAAAAATACAAAATTAGCCATGCGTGGTGGCAGGCGCCTGCAGTCCCAGCTATTTGGGAGGCTGAGGCAGGAGAATGGCGTGAACCCGGGAGGTGGAGCTTGCGGTGAGCCAAGACCACGCCACTGCACTCCAGCCTGGGTGACGGAGCAAGACTCCGTCTCAAAAAAGAAGAAAAACCCAAAGGTTTGGTGGTGGGCGCTTGTAATCCCAGCTATTCAGGAGACTGAGGCAGGACAATCAACTGGACCCGGGAGGTAGAGGTTGCTGTCAGCTGGGATCACACCACTGCACTCCAGCCTGGGCAACAGAGTAAGACTCTGTCTCAAAAAATAAATAAATAAAAAATAGTAAGAGGCCAGACACAGAGGCTCAAGCCTGTACTGTCAACACTTAGGGAGGCTGAGGTGGAAGGGTCACTTGGGCGCAGGAGTTCAAGCCCAGCCTGGGCAATACAGCCCAACCCTGTCTATAAACAATTTAAAAATGGGGCCAGGGTGGTGGCTCACACCTATCATCTCGGCACTTTGGGAGGCTGAGGTGGGCAGATCATGAGGTGAGGAGTTCAAGATCAGCCTGACCAACATGGTGAAACCCCGTTTCTACTAAAAACTATAAAAATTAGCCAGGTGTGGTGGCGCATGCCTGTAATCCCAGCAACTTGGGAGACTGAGGCAAGAGAATCGCTTGAACCTGGGAGGTGGAGGTTGCAGTGAGCCAAGATTGTACCACTGCACTCTAGCCTGGGCGACAGAGCGAGACTCCACCTCAGAAAAAAACCAAACACACAAAAAATGTTAAATTAACCAGGAGGCCAGCTGTGGTGCTTCATGCCTGTAATCCCAGCCCAGTTTGAGGCTGTAGTGAGCTATGACTGCATCACCGTACTCCAACCTGGGCAACAGAGACCCCGTCTCTGGAAAAAACCAGTAACAACAGGACCTGGTTATTGGGCGCTGATGGCCATGCTAAGTGCTTTCTGTGCATTTTTTCCAGTCCTGGGCCCCTGGGCGTAGGTGTGGAGGCTTGGAAAGGCGAGGTGGCTGGCCTGAGGTGCCAGAGCAATCCCGGCTGGCCTGCGCTGAGCTCTGCGGCTGTCAGCAGCCACATCGTTTGCTATCGAAGTGACTGAGGTTGTCCAGGACACTGGAGAGGGTTTTTCCTTCTGGGATCCCATGACGAGAAAGTAACGGGGAAGGGAGCGCGCCTAGACACCGCCTGGAGCCGAGGGAAAGCTCTTTTCTCAAAACTCCATAGCTCTGACTCTTCTAGTTGCCCCAGCTGTTTGAAAAATGATCACTCCCCAAGGACAGATCTTGATAATGTCCTTTTAATTGTACTTTTTTCAAAAAACATCTCCTTTCTCAGTTAAAATAAAACAGACAAGGCATGATGAAGACCGGCTCTAGCCCACACCAGGCAGTGACCTCGGTCCTGGGGGAGGCCAGGCCGGGCTCTTCCAAGGCCTCCTCCCTGGGGAGCCCAGCACTGGGGCCGGTGGCAGGGCAGGTTCTCCCTGCCAGAACCGCCAGCCCCAATCCCAGCCCTTCAGAAGGACTGGGCCTCTGTGTCCCTTCAGTGGGAAGCCACCTTGGACACACGCAGTCATTCAGGTGGACATGAGGCCACTCTTCTCGCCCTTGACCTTGAGGAACTCAGCCATGCTGGAGAAATACTTCTGGTTGGCCTCAGCCACCTTCTTCTCTGCCGCCTGTGGGTTCACAATCTCCAGGCCCTGGGCAGGTGAGGGAGACAGGATGGTGGGTTGGGTGAGGAGAAGGCCCCAACTGTGACCCATCAGAGTCCCCCAGGCCCTTCCCCATGGTACTCAGGCCTTGGGTGGGCATGAGACAGTTTGCCTGTCCCTGGAGTTGCCCTGTCTTGGGAGGTTCTGACTCAGTGGGTCTCGGGGAAGAGGCTGGGGAGGAACCAGGGCGCCTAGATTTGTATGAAGTTCCTCAGGGGTGCTAAAAACAACCGACGCTTGAGAACAGCCAATCCTGCCCAGTTTCTGCATGAGGAGACTGAGTCCCTGGGGGACGTGGCTGGCCCGAGGTCCCAGCACAAATCACACCAACACCACCGACGATCACAGTGGCCAGCGATGGGCGCCAACACCTGGCTGGCACTTCCTAAATATTTTCAAGGCAACAGAGCGAGCCCCTGTCTCTAAAAAAAAAATAACAGGACCCAGTCATCGGGCTCCAGTGGTGAGCCCAGTGCCAAGTGCTTCCTGTGCATTCTTTTCAGTCCTGAGCACCTCATGGCGGAGGAGGGGAGGCTTGGAAAGGCACGGCCACTGGCCTCATCTTCTCAAAGAGGCCCTCCCTGGCTGTTCCAAAACGAGAGTCCCCCGTCCCACCTCCTACCTCCCACCTCCTCCCCTCCCTGGCATTTCCGCCTTCTACTACATTAGACATCCTACTGAGCTGTCTGTGCCCGGCCACCCACTGGCTCCCTGAAGGTAAGACTTGTCTCTCTCATTCATCGCTTCATCCCCAGAGCTGGGAACACCGATGGAACTCAGTAGGTGCTCCACAGACATCCGCGGACTGAGCAAATGAGCTCGCTGCTGTCTCGGCCCCACGTGCAGGCTCGCCCTGCTCTGTGGATGGTAAACCGAGGCTCCGACGATGTGGTGACTGCCATGCTCCACGCCACTCACTGCTGACTGGCTGGGGCCTGGACCCACACGTGACATCCAAGCTCACCTAGCCGGGAACTTTCTCGAGTGGGGTCCTGAGGTTACCTTAACCGCCCTGGCCATTTTCAACTGGAAGGCCTGGAGGCTGAGCAGTGTAACCAGCTCACAGCCCCACAGAGAGGAACTGGATGCCCTGGACACAGCTGTGGGCCTGGTTCTAAAGCGGTCCGTGCTCATGAGGACTGCTCAGCACTGGCCTCTCGTCTCTGCTAACTTCTTCCTGTGTGCCAGGAGCTGTCTACGTCCTCTGAATACCTCGTCACCACGCCCTCCACGACAGCCCCGTGAGGGGACTCATCCTGGCCGGCTTCACAGGGGCAGAGGGCAAGGGGCCTTGCCAAGGTGTTGGGGCTGGGGACAGAGCCGGCCCAGGGCAGGTACCTGGAGTGGGGTGAAGGCCACGCTGGAGGCCGTGCCCGAGGAGCGGTCGCGGATGGTGGACTTCCCGCCGTACACAACGCTCTGCTTCTGCAGGGTCCGCTGTGGGGAGGACAGGGAGGCTGCGATCTGGGCTCCCCCCACCCTGTGTCTCGGTCCCCAGCCCCACCCAGGTCTGGCCCATACCTGCAGCGTCTTGGAGATCCTCGCCTTGGTGGCCTCGTTGACCTGCGTCTGCCGCACGCGCCCACTGCCCGACTTGCCCAGGTGGCCCAGGCTGAATCCCAGGTCCTCCTGGTAGGCGTCCTCCTCAATCTAGGAGGAAGGGGAGGCACCCTGCAATTCAGTGACCAGGCCCTGCCCTCCAGCCACTGAGGCACCCCCTCGACCAGCTGGAAGCCTAGCAGTCACCAGCCGGCTGGTCCCACGGGCACCTGCTCAGGTACCCACTTGGCCCGGCTGAGGCCTGAGGGCCCCCACAAGCGGGGGATGGTGGGGAGCCTGAGAGGGGCTGGGTCCTAGCACTGCTCTGTGAGCTGAGTCGAGAGGCCATTCCTTCCTTCCTCGTGTGGATTGGGGGGTGTCAGGAACCAGAACAGGTTTCATAGGATGAAGTGGCCTCTGAGTTGGGTCTTGCAGGACCAAGGGGATGACGTTGGGATAACAGAGGAGACTGGCGGGGCCCGGGAACGGGGCGGCGGTGCAGCAGGGCACTGCAGAGCCTCTGGGCAGGGAGGAACCAGCCAAGGAGCCTGGGGCGATGGGAAGCTGCAGGGGCTCTAAGCGCGGGAGACACAGGCTCCCAGGGTTACAAGGGTCACTTTGGGGCTGAATGGATGGAAATGACAGTAGAGGCTGGGGGATGAGGGAAGAGGCTGGTACAGCACCCTAGACATGAGCCAGGGCCACAGGACGAGAGGAGGGACGGTGGCAGGAGGCAGAGGGCGGTGGCGGCTGGCTGCCTGTGGGGGTGAGGAGGGCGCTGGGGGAGTCTGACCTCTCCGAAACTCATCCGGTTGGCCTGCTTCCGGATCTCTGTCAGCCCCAGCCGCTCCTTCATCTTGCGGTACCTGGGGACGGATGGGCGGGCGGTGCCAGGGAGTCAGCTGGGAGGAGGACGCTGGCCTCTCCCCTCCATGACCCCCACGCCTACTGGACCCCCGGGCCCCTCACCTGCGGCCGCCTCGCTTCTTCCGCTGCCCATCCAGGGGCGCAGGCAGTGGCTTCACCTGCTTCACGGGGGGGGGCTCCTGCCACTTGTCGAATTTGCGCTCGATCTCATCCTTCAGTTCGTAGCCCACCTGGGGAGGGCGAGGGGGAGGTCCTGCAGCTGCTCACGTGCGCCGCCCACCCAGACCTCCTCTGTCAGCCGTCCGCCTGTCCACCGAGCAGACAGACTGCCCACGCCAGGGCTCCTCTGTCCGCTGTCCGCCTGTCCCCCGTCCGCCTGTCCCCCGAGCAGACAGACCGCCCACGCCAGTGCTCCCTCCCCGCTCCGGGGCAGACAGACCGCCCACGCCAGGGCTCCGTCCCTGCTCCGGGTCTCTGGGTTTTCAGTTCTGTCAACAACCGGATGGCCTCATCTCGGCTCACACCTCTCCTCTGGGATTTTTTTTTTTAAGATACAGTCTCGTTCTGTCGCCCAGGCTGGAGTGCAGTGGCATGGTCTCCGCTCACTGCAAGCTCCGCCTCCTGGGTTCGAGGGATTCTCCTGCCTCAGCCTCTCGAGTAGCTGGGACTACAGGCACCCACCACCACGCCCGGCTAGTTTTTTGTATTTTCAGTAGAGACGGGATTTTACCATGTTGGCCAGGCTGGTCTCTAACTCCTGACCTCGTGATCTGCCCGCTTCGGCCTCGCAAAGTGCTGGGATTACAGGCGTGAGCCACCATGCCCAGCCTTCCTCTGGGTTCTGTACCCTGTAAACAACTGTCTCCTTGACATTGGGATCGTTAACAGGCCCTTCAAAGGTATAACAGGGCTAAACAGAATTTCTGGTCCTCCTCCCCAGCCTTCCACCGTCTGCCTTCCTTCTCCCAGTACAAGCAAACGGCAATGCCCGAGAGCCGGGCAGCTGACTCCACTGTTTCTCTCCCACGCCGCAGGTCCCCGGGTATGACTCCTTCAGAACCAATACCAAATTGGCCCCCTTCAGCCCCTCCACTGCAGCCAACGTTTGCCCCGGGATGCGCAGCCTCCATGCTGCCTGCCCCTGGATTCCACCAGGGCCTCCCCTCTCTCCTCCAGGGCTCGCTGCGCTCTAGCCTCAGGGCCTTTGCATCGGTCATTCCCCCTGCTTGGAAGACTCTTCTCCCGAGTATCCATGTGCCTTGCTCCTTGGCTTCACTCAGGTCTGGGTTAAACCCTCAGCTCCTCAGAGCCCTGGGTCTTCCCTGACGTCCCAGTTAAACCCTCACCTCCTCAGAGCCCTGGGTCTTCCCTGATGTCCCAGTTAAACCCTCACCTCCTCAGAGCCCTGGGTCTTCCCTGACGTCCCAGTTAAACCCTCACCTCCTCAGAGCCCTGGGTCTTCCCTGATATCCCAGTTAAACCCTCACCTCCTCAGAGCCCTGGGTCTTCCCTGACGTCCCAGTTAAACCCTCACCTCCTCAGAGCCCTGGGTCTTCCCTGATATCCCAGTTAAACCCTCACCTCCTCAGGGCTCTAAGTCCTCCCTGACATCCCAGGTAAATCAGCACCTAATGTCGCCCCCACCCCAACCCCCTTTCTTTTTCTTCTTAGTGTTGACTTAGCACCGCTAGACGCAGGACAGATTTCACCTGTTGACTGTCTCCTCGACCCGGCCCCAACAAGAATGTCCCTGCCACGGGGCAGGGCTCCTGTCTGTGCTACTCACAGCTGCACCCCCCACACCCAGACCAGGGGTGAGATGGGGAGAGGGAAAGGAGAAGAGGGGGACACGGAACACTTGAACGCCATGCCAGGCTGGGTGCTTGGCAAATGACAGTTCACAAGACAGAAAATGTGTCTCCTCTCCCGAGTACATCTACCAAGGAAGACAGAAAGTAACTGAATAATTACTTGAATAACATCCCCTGTTGCAGCGGGGACAGATCCTGGTGCGGAAGACAAATTATACCCCCACCAACACACACATGCCCAAGGAGGTCCATGTTCTAATTCCCAGAACCTCTGAATGTCACCTCACAGGGCAAAAGGGACGTGAAGAGATTAAGAAGGATATTAAGGATTGTGAGCTGGGAAGACTATCCTGGACCATCTGAGTAGGCTCAGTATAGCCACAAGGGCCCTTAACATAGAGGGGGGAACAAAAACAGAGGCCAGATATGAGACAGAAGCAGGGTCAGAGAGAGCTCTGAGGGTGCTATGCAGCTGGCTCCGCACACAGAGGGAGGGCCACGAGCTAAGGGGTGCCAGTGACCCCTAGAAGCTGGAAAGACAAGGGAATGGATTATCCCTTGACTCCCCTAGAAGGAACCCTCCGGGCTGACACCCTGACTTCAACTTAGTGAAACTTATTTTAGACTCCTGACCTACAGGACCACAGATAATAAACCTGCACTGTTTTTTTATTTTGTTTTGTTTTGTTTTTTTCTTTTAGATGGAGTCTCGCTCTGTCACCCAGACTGGAGTGCAGTGGTGCAATCTCAGTTCACTGTAACCTCTGCCTCGCTGGTTCAAGCGATTCTCCTGCCTCAGCCTCCTGAGTAACTGGGATTACAGGTACGTGCCACCACATCTGGCTAATTTTGGTAGAGATGGGGTTTCACCATGTTGGCCAGGCTGGTCTCAAACTCCTGACCTTATGATCCGCCCACCTCGGCCTCCCAAAGTGCTGGGATTACAGGCGAGAGCCACCGCGCCCGGCCAAACCTGCACTGTTTTACGCCAGTAGGTTTGTGCTACTTTCCAACAGCAGCCCTAGGAAACGAACCCACTGGGAAAAGGGCGCCTGCCCCAGGGAGGGTGGGCAGAAGCACTGCCTCTGCCTTGGTGGACAGTGCTTGCTGGGGTGGGCTCCCTGCTGAGGACTCTCCCCGCAGAGACACTCCAGGCCCAGAGGAAAAGACGCCCGGCCGCCCCTCACCTTCCCCTCCTCACCTTCCCCTCCGTGCTCTCGTGGAAACTGTCCACACGGGCTGCCAACGTGCACTTGGCAGCCACCAGCCGGGCCGCTTTCCGCCGGAGATCCTGGAGCAATGGAAAACGGGGGTGGAATCTGTGTGAGACAGACAGATAGAGGTAATAGCAAAGCAACCACGGGCACTTCTCCTCCAGCTCTACCCTGGGTCCCGGAAGGGGGCTGTCCACCCGTGGGCTCTCGAGGCGTGTGCTCCTAGCTCCCACTTCACAGGAAGAGGGGATGAGGGCAGGGCACAGAGCCACATCCCAGCTGGTAAGTGGCAGAGTCAGGTAAGGATGACAGTAAGACACGCTGACGACGAGGACAGTGGTGACTGTGGAGACGCTGGGGGGGGGAGTGCGCTCAGCCTGGATGCCAGCCCCGTGCTAAGTATGCCCCTCGGATCATCTCATCAAATATGCAAATATCAGGCTGGTGTGATCATTGCACCCCCTTTTCAGATGTGGAAACCAAGGCTTCAAGTCATGTGGCCGGGAAGACAGCCAGCAGGTGATGGAGCCAGGGTTCCAATCCAGACTGCAAACAGAGCCCAGCTGTCAGCCGCAGTGCAGCGATGGCCAGCCCTGGCCTCCCTTACAGGCCTGTGATGTCTGTGGCCTGTGCCTGGACTGATGTGAGATGGGCAAATGAGGAGGCAGAGGCCTGGTGACAAGACACCAGGCTCCCCGGGGCAGGTTTAACCCACATGCCTAGGGCTGGGAGGCGGTGGCGATGGCAGGAGTGCAGTGAGGCGGCTGGAGTCCCGAGCCCCAGGCCCACAGTCCTGGGTTCTATCGCCCGCTCTCCCTCCTCCCAGGATGGGGCGACCTGCCAGCCTCCCTGGGTGTGTTCCAGTAGCAGTGCCTGACCTAAAGAGTCACAGAAAAAACCAAAAAAAAAAAAAAAACCTACACAGGCCTGGGGGGTGGGGCCAGGAAACAACCACCTGGCCTTGTCCATCAGTGCTACTGTTCTCCCCATCCCTGGGGGAGGCCGGGCAGGGCACAGGGCCATGAGCCTGAGGTCACTTGCCACAGTCGGACACAGCAGGGTCTGGACCCAGGCCTGAACCCAGGCCTGTCTGTCCCAGAGCCTGTCTTGCTTATGTTTCTGTTTTTTTCTTTTTCTTTTTTTGACACAGAGTCTCACTCTGTCGCCCAGACTAGAGGGCAGTGGTGTGATCTTGGCTCCTGCAACTTCCATCTCCTGGGTTCAAGCGATTCTCCTGCCTCAGCCTCCCAAGTAGCTGGAATTGTAAGTGTGCGCCACCACACCTGGCTCATTTTTTTGTATTTTTAGTAGAGATGGGGTTTCACCGTGTTAGCCAGGATGGTCTCGATCTCCTGACCTCAGATGATCTGCCCGCCTCGGCCTCCCAAAGTGCTGGGGTGACAGGCGAGAGCCACCGCGCCCGCCTCCTGGTTGTGTTCTAGGCCCCTACTTGTGACCCTCACAACAGCAGCGTGAGACGCGCCTGAGACGGGAGGTGGAGGATGCTGGGAGCAACCCCGAGGGGAGGGACCCTGGCTCTGGGCCGGACTGTCCAGACTCAGACCAGCTCCACCGCCTGCGGGGTCTCAGACTGTCCAGACTCAGACCAGCTCCACCGCCTGCGGGGTCTCAGACAAGTCTGACTTTCGGTGCCTCGGTTCCCTCATCTGTGAAATGGGCGGCGGGGGTGGCGAAGGAGCAGAGGAGAAACAGGATCTCCCTTAGAGAGTTGTGAGGACTCGCCGGGCGCGGTGGCTCAAGCCTGTCATCCCAGCACTTTGGGAGGCCGAGACGGGCGGATCACGAGGTCAGGAGATCGAGACCATCCTGGTGAACACAGTGAAACCCCGTCTCTACTAAAACTACAAAAAACTAGCCGGGCGAGGTGGCGGGCGCCTGTAGTCCCAGCTACTCGGAGGCTGAGGCAGGAGAATGGCGTAAACCCGGGAGGCGGAGCTTGCAGTGAGCTGAGATCCGGCCACTGCACTCCAGCCTGGGCGACAGAGCGAGACTCCGTCTCAAAAAAAAAAAAAAAAAAAAAAGAAAAGAAAGAGAGTTGTGAGGACTCGCCGGGCGCGGTGGCTCAAGCCTGTCATCCCAGCACTTTGGGAGGCCGAGACGGGCGGATCACGAGGTCAGGAGATCGAGACCATCCTGGCTAACACGGTGAAACCCTGTCTCTACTAACAATACAAAAAATTAGCCAGGCGTAGTGGTGCGCACCTGTAGTCCCAGCTACTTGGAGGCTGAGGCAGGAGAATGACGTGAACCCGGGAGGCAGAGCTTGCCGTGAGCCGAGATCGTGCCACTGCACTCCAGCCTGGGCGACAGAGCCAGACTCCGTCTCAAAAAAAAAAAAAAAAAAAAAGAGAGAGAGTTGTGAGGACTCAGTGAGATCACCAAATGTTTCCAAAGCTCCACTCACAGCCAGCTCTGCTTGTTGCGCGTTTTCCCACCACTGCTATGACTAAAATGCCTTCTGATATAACCAGTCGTCAATGTTTTCTTTTAGTCTGCTTTTAAAAACTGCAAACCTGTTTAGACAGCTTAATTTCATTACCACGAATGGGAGATTATTCAATAAAAATAAGTATGCAGTGATTAAAATAAAAACCACCGTCTTTGTGTCACTGAAATTCATGGTCTGTGCCACTGAAGGGAGATGACCTGTGTTCTAGGAGACATCAGGAGGATGATGTGAAACTCGCTGCCACAGAATCAAATGATACTGAAGATGACAGCGACAGGAATAACACTGGCAGCGGCTCCGTGTGGCAGAGAATTTCGCCTTGCCCAGGAAGGTGTGGCCTTTGCCCGGGGGTCCTGGGTGGCGGTCCTTGCTGGCTGGGGCCCTGGGGTAGCCACAGTGTGGTTTAGGGTGCCTGGGGCTGGCCACGCAGGAAAGCCCAACCACGTGGTTCAGCATGGGGGCTCTGAGTTATGGGGCATCACCTGACCTGGAGACAGACCAGCCACACGGCAACACAGTCGTGTCTACACAGCAGAGCCACAATAAAGACTGAACACCAAGGCCCAGGCAAGCGTCCCTGGCCCAGGCTTAAGTGCACTGGTGCAATCTTGGCTCGCTGCAACCTCCGCCTCCCGGGCGCAAAGTATCCTCCCATCTCAGCCTCCCAAGTAGCTGGGATGACAGGCAAGCGCTGCCACACCGGGTTTTTTATTCTTGTAGAGACAGGGTGTTTCCAATCCCATTGGAATCAAGACAAAAAAAAGAGTCGGGGTCTCACTATGTTGCCCAGGTTAGTCTTCAACTTCTGGCCTCAAGTGATGCTCCCGCCTCGGCCTCGCAAAGTGCTGGGATTACGGGTGTGAGCCACCGCGCCCCGCCAGGCTGGCGGCCCTGTGTGTGTGCTGTCAGGCATCGATGCCGGGAGGGCGATGTGTCCTGACTGCAGGGAGAGGACACATCGCCCTCCGAGGTTGATGACCTCTCCTGCTCCTCCTGTGTCTCTCTCTGTGGCTAATGTTAGTTTGTTATAAACTATAGTCCCCAGCACAGCAGCCCTCAGGGGTTCCGTGTCTTTCCAGTGACGGTGGCCTTCGGAGCAGCTGCTAACCCGACGCTGCTTGTCGTGAGCTAGGCCTGCCTTGTGAGGGCCTCGTCTGCATGGAGCCCTCGCCCAAACTCGTGAAGCAGGCGCTGTGCTCCCATTTGCGAGGGGAGGAGACTGAGGCACAGGGCACTCACGCCTCTTGCCCACAGTCACCCGACAGGTGTGATGCAGAACCCTGGCTCTCACATCCCATGCTACCCTGTTCCCGGCTCCTGAGTGCTACTGTCAGCTGGGCCAGATGGTGGGGGTGGCTGCTCAGGCCGTCTGGGCAGGCGGAAGGCTCCAGGGGAGCCGGGGGAAGGGCTGTGACGCGGTGGGCTCACCGGGGGCAGGGACTGCACAATGTCACTGTGGTAGATGTAGCCGGTGTGGGGCAGCACTGAGGTAGATGAGAAGCCGGACAGCGTCTTGCGCTGGGCCCCGAGCAGCATAATGTTGCAGGCGGGCATCTTGGAGAGGTTGGTCAGGCCGCCGGCCACGCCTGCGGTGGGAGGAGGACAGGGGCGGTCAGAAGAAAGCGGGGGAGGCGGGGGTGCGCACATCTGCCTGGGGGCTCGACATGTGCCAAGCACCTTTACGTGAGGTTCTGGCTGGATTCCTCGGTGGCCCTGCCAGGCGGGCGACCTGGCCCATTCCGCGAGGGGCAGACGCAAAGGAGGCTCAGAGAGGGAGGGCAGCTGGCCTGGGGTGCAGGGAGGAGGCCCCCAACAGGCAACTGACCACCACGTTTGTGCTAAGCCACACTACCCCCATTCCAGGGATGTCTGTGTTTTGGAACCATTTTCACCAAACCAGGAGCCCCCTGACAACAGGGCCTGGGTGTGGTCATCTCTGGCTTTCCGGCACAGGGGAGGGAGGAGGAGCTGGGGGTGAGTGTTTCTCCCAGACGAGGCTTTGCTGTGTGCCAGGCTGGCTGACCTCTGTCATGTCCAGGGAGACGGGGTGCTGAGGCCCAGGTGCCAAAGTCCCCATTCTACAGAAAAGGGAAGCAGCTTCCCCCAGATCACAGTGTCGGCAGAGCCCCGCTCCATGGGACCCAGCCCAGGGCCTCACCCATGATCTTGGCGGCCGTGGACGCCCCGATAATGATGGAGAGGTTGGGCGCGATGAAGGACATCCGGGACTCCACGTACTCGTAGATGCGGTGCTTGGAGGCGTTCAGCTCCAGCGCCATGTCACAGGCCTCCTCCAGCCGCTCCAGCTCCTCCTCCGACAGCTGCTGCCTGCAGGGGCGGGTGGGCCCAGCCTCCTAGGTCTCCCACCTGCTTGGTGCCCAGCACCCACCCTCTCAGTTCTGTGTGTGTGCGCGCGTGTGTGTGTGTGCGCGTGTGTGTATGCCCACCTGCGTGGGTAGCTTCAGCCTAATCCCCAGTCCCACTGGCCCGGGCCCGGCGCCTCCCTCCAGCGGACATACCCCTGGGTGGTGGAGGCGGTGACGCTGACGACCATGATGGTGGCGTTGGTGAGGATCTGCTGCAGGTTCTCATTGTTCTTGCACTTGTCCAGGCTGTTGCCCAGCTCCTGGGCGCGAGCAGAGAAGACAGGGGAGGCTCAGGAACTCAGGAAGGCTTGAGAGCCTCTCTGGCTCTGCACCTACTCGGGTCTCTTCTCGGGGACACTGGGAAAGTCAGGGTCTCTACACTGGGGGCCTCTCCTGCCTCCATCTCCTGAAGCATCCACACCGTCTGCTCTGCTTTGGAAACGGAACCTGGGCAGAGCAGCGTCTGGGAAGACCGCGGCCTCACAAGCCCCTGCCTGTGTCAAGTCGGAGCACAAACCCGCGGCCTCGCTTCCCTGCAGGGGCTTCCCCCACCACCATCCTGATCCTTTCCCGGACACACGTGGGGACCGCCTCCTCTCCCTGCCCTCACCTGCATCCGCCCCTCTTTTCCAAAACCCTTCCTTGGCTTTCTCATAAGACCCAAAGGCTCAGTGTGATCCGACCTCTTCCGCGTCCCCTCCTTCCCCGCCTCACTTCCTCCCCGCTTGTTCCCTCTCAGGCTCTCCATACTTAACACATCTCTCCCCCCCAAATCTCCGCGTGCCTGCCCTGTGTCGACCTTCGGATGTCAACTCCAATGCCACCGGCTCCGACCACAGCGGAAGCAGCGCGGGTCAGGCCAGCGGGGAAGCCCTCTCGGGAGACTGGGGTACGAGGGGAGCCCTGAGAAAGTCCCATCCAGGCTCCGTCCCTCTCACTCTGGGCAGAGCAGGCCACTGAGCCTCCGTCCACTCCTCTCCTTCACCTCCAGACCCCGAGGCCTCTGGGGGCGGGTCCGAGAGTGAGCCCTGCCTGCACCTTCACACCAGCAGAAGCACCCCTCCTCCTCTGCTCTCACCTTGACCGTGCGGATGTAATCCAGTGCATTGGGGACCAAGGACTCCAGTTCAGGGAATCTCTTCGAGTACTTATCCCGGATGAACTTATGGATGATGTCTAGGGTAAACGGGACAGGCGGGTGTCAGGTGAGACGGGAGGCAGACTCTGCTGGTTGGCCCTAACACCCACATCCCCTTCTTCCTTTAGTAACTGAAGCCCTGGCTTGTAGCCTGGCATACGGGCACCAGCATACAGGCTCCATTTTTCAGCCGCCCTTACCGCTAGGTGTGACCAGGGGAATTAGTTCTGGTCTGTAAAATGTGAGCTGCAGTGACATGTTCTTAAAAAAAAGAAGTGCCTTGCTGGTGGGAATGCAGAGGCGACGGCTGGACGTGGGGCAGTCCCCTCGCACCACGAGGCAGGTGGCCGACCAACAAGATGGAAAGGGCTGGGGCCTTACAGGCAGCCAAGCGGCCACGCCGTCCCCGAGTGCTCGCTCAGACTCATACGCGAGGGAGCCACGCCGTCCCCGAGTGCTCGCTCAGACTCATACGTGAGGGAGAACGCACTTCCTTCTTACTTACACCACTCCGTTACAGCAGGTGAACCTCGATCTGAGCTTGGGCTCAGCGGCAGGACCCTGGGAAAGGCCCGTGGGGAAGGGAGGGGGCATGAGGGGCGTCACAGGGGGCTGTCTCCGCCTGCCCCCAGCACTCACTCAGCTCGTTTTCGATCTCCACGGTCAGGTTGTTGGCATCCACGATGACGCGGTATTCAGGCGCTGCCTCCACCGGTCCCATCACTGTGAGGATACGGAGTGGCATGGGTGTGAGGATCTAAATCCCTACCCCTTCTCAGGTCCCACAGCTGGGGGAGACGGAGGATGAGGCTGGGAAGGGTCAGGAAGGAGGGGCTGAAGAGTAAACCAGGGTCAGGCTGACGTCTGCCTCCCAGATCCTGCAGCTGGAGGAGGCGGAGGACGAGGCTGGAGGGGGTCAGGAAGGAGGGGTTGAAGAGTAAAGCAGGCGACAGGCTGACATCTGCAGACATCCCTGAACTTGTGTTCCTGCCTCCAATCCCTCTCCCTCCACACCAGTCTAGACTTGACCCTACCTGCCCTGGAACTGACCGTCCGTCTGAAACCTCCTATGGCTCCCCATAGCCCCAAGGCTAATGACCAAGTCCCTAGAGTGACATTCAAGGCCTGCCCAACACCAGAAGCTCTGCAGGGACCAGTGCTGTGCCTGCGTTATCCACACCCACACCCGAGTACTCAGGACAGCACCTGGCACACAGGGAGCTGCCCAGTTCCTCTCTTGCTGACTCAGCAACTCTGCGGTCTGGCCTCCCACCCTTCCCACCCCATCCTCTCGTCCAGCCATAAAGGACTGGTCACAGTGCCCCAGACACCCACTTCTCCTGGCCTTTTTTTTTTGAGATGGAGTGTCACTCTTGTTGCCCAGGCTAGAGTGTAGTGGCACGATCTCAGTTCACTGCAACCTCCGCCTCCTGGGTTCAAGTGATTCTCCTGCCTCAGCCTCCCAAGTAGTTGGGATTACAGGCGCCCGCCACCATGCCCCGCTAACTTGTTTTGTATTTTTAGTAGAGATGGGGTTTCACCATGTTGGGCAGGCTGATCTCGAACTCCCGACCTCAGGTGATCCACCAGCCTTGGCCACCCAGTGCTGGGACGACAGGCATGAGCCACCATGCAAGGCCCCTCTTGGCCTTTGCATATGCTGTTCCCTCTCCCCAGAGCATCCCTTACCCCATGTCTGTTTCTGGAAAACCCTTCTTTGTGCTTTAGTAATAGGAGGCCAGGCACAGTGGCTCACACCTGTAATCCCAGCACTTTGGGAGGCTGAGGCAGGAGAACTGCTTGAGCCCAGGAGTTCAAGAGCAACCTGGGCAACATAGGGAGACCCCATCTCTACAAATAATTAAAGAAAAAATAATTAGCCAGGCATGGTGGTGTATGCCTGTGGTCCTAACTGCCTGGGAGGCTGAGGCAGGAACACCTGAGCCCAGAAGGTCAAGGCTGCAGTGAGCTGTGATCGTGCCACTGCATTCTGGCCTGGGTGACAGAGTGAGACCCTGTCTCAAAAAACAAACAAAAAGATGTTGTGTTTAAATGTCATACAAATACTGTCTGATGTCACCGCCAGTAGACAGCAGAGCTCAGACCTGACCCCAAGCAGGGTGGCTTCAGAATGTGTTCCTAACCCTGATGCTCAAAAGGCTCTTTAAGTCCTTAAGACTCCAGCAGTGACTCAGAATCCTTCCCTCCCTGTCTGGGAGGATCAGAAGCCTCCTCCGTGTGCCCGCAGCACTTGTGCACCTCCAGTAAACAGGGACTGATCAGACGCGTCCTCTGTGTACCCGCAGCACTTGTGCACCTCCAGTAAACGGGGACTGCCACCTGCCTGTGAGGTGTTTCACGTCTTCCTCCCCCACCAGACACCAGGTGTGACAGGGTCTGACTCCATCCCTGAGCCTGGCCTGACATCAGGAAATGTCACTTTCTGTGTCCCATAACTCTCTGGATGGAGAAATTCCTCGGCCTGGCCTCTGGAACTTTGCAGGATCTGGTGCGCTCCAGAGCCTGCCCTCTCTCTCCAGATGCCTGAGGCCCCGGGCCACCGCTGTCTGGGCCCCCTTCTCCCTTTCTTTGCCTGGCACATGCATTCACGCTCTAGAGTCCAATTCAGCTATCGATTCTTCCCTGGCACCTGGGGCAGGGTCAGCCAGTCCCTCCTGTGACTCCAGCGTCCCCAGCCTGGTACCACCCGCCGACAGCTGTCTGGAACCCGGCCTGCCTCTTCCACTAGACCTTGAGCACGTTGAGCGCAAAGACCCGGGCAATTCAACTGGGTGCCCAGGTAAACCTTAAAGCAAGTAAGCAGTGAGTCTCCCAAAACTCTGCCCTCCCACTACACTTCTTCCCCCAGAAACCTCCCATGGCTTCCTGTTGTCAACAAATTCCATTCAAGAAGAATGGGAAGGCCGGGCACGGTGGCTCACGCCTGTAATCCCAGCACTTTGGGAGGCCGAGGTGGGCAGATCACTTGAGGTCAGGAGTTCGAGACCAGCCTGGCCAACATGATGAAACCCCGTCTCTACTAAAAAATACAAAATAGCCAGGCGTGGTGGTGCACACCTGTCATCTCAGCTACTCAGGTGGCCGAGGGAGGAGACTCACTTGAACCCGGGAGGCAGAGGTTGCAGTGAGCCAAGATCACATCACTGCACTCCAGCCTGGGCAACAGAGGGAGACTCCGTCTCAAGGAAAACGGAAAAAAAAAAAGAATAGGAATGGTAACAGGACTGCCCTCCTAAGAGTGAGTCTGAGCACTCACGAGATAAGCTAGTATTCTCTCAATTTGGAAGTAAGAAAAGGTTTTAGGTGATTCTTTAATAATTATATATCTATTTTTATACGGTAACTTTGTCTTTGCAAATGATACCAGTTTTCCATTCATGGTAGCAATTTGCTTCCTTCTTAGATAAATTTAAGAGAAAAAGTCCCAGACTCAAAGAATATGTTAAGCAAATAATAGGACAAGAGGCTTATAGATGTGGCAAAAACCCTGTAACTGGTCATGTGAATCAGTGAAGTCTGGGAACCCTCAAGCTAAGTCCCAGCATGACCAGGCTCAGCACACAGAAAGGACGTAAGAAGCATGAGCTTCGCAATGCAGTATATGTTTAGTGGAAAAGGGAAGGGGTTGGGGAGAAACAAACAAACAAACAAGAAAGAAGGCTCTGGAAAAGGCTGCGGGGGAGATACACCCAGCCGCAAGCAGCCAGGGAGCCTAGGGGCCTGGCAGGAGACATAGCAGATAGGGAAGGGCACAGAGTGGGAGGAAGCACCTTCTGAAGCTTTGGCTTGCTTGCTGATATACTCCTCAATCTTCATCATAATCTCAGCAAACTGCAGGAAAGGAGAGGAGAGTCAGAATCCAGGACTCTTCCAAAAGAAGCCTGTGTCACCCCCTTCTGGGAGATTCTGTCTAGAGCCCCCTGGCTAGGAACGCCTCTTGTCCTCTTACCATCTTACTGTCCCATAGCTTGGCGATGGTCTTGACCGAATCCCCGGAAAGATCCAGCTGTGTCTCCTCCTGCACATCCTCGATGGCTGGCTCCTCCTCTTCCTCCCCATAGCTTCCTCCTTCCTCCTCTTCTGCTGCCTCTTCGAGATCAGCTAAAAGCTCGTCTGCCAGAGACATCCCGAGGCCTGTGGGGAGGGAGAGCAGGGTTCCCTAAAAACTTGCCCTGACAAAGTCCCTCCTTATTACTGGCGATGATTCTCCCCCAGAAAACCCTGGTCCTTCTTTATGAACCCCAGTAGCGTGCAGGCTCCACGACGACAGGTGCTTTAGTTTGTTTTGTTCACTGGCGAGTCTCCAGCTCCGACCTGTGTAAGACACAGCACACCCCTACGACCGCCACCTTGCTAAGACTTACCGGAACCAAGTGGTGTAGATTCCAAATGCATTTGCAAACTTTTTTTTTCCTTTCTTGCCTTTAGCCTTGAAAACATACTCTGAAATTCTTTGTTTCCCGCCTTTCCCACTAGACACTGTCTTGCAGTGATGGCTTATCCATGTGCTTACTTAGAAGTTCCAGGGGCTAATCTTTATTTATTTTTTTAAAGATGGAGTCTGGCTCTGTCACCCAAGTTGGAGCACAGTGGCACAATCTTGGCTCACTACAACCTCCACCTCCTGGGTTCAAGCAATTCTCCTGCCTCAGCCTCCTGGGTAGCTGGGATTACAGGCACCTGCCACCACGCCCAGCTATTTTTTTTTTTTGTAGAGTCAAAGTTTCACCATGTAAGCCAGGCTGGTCTTGAACTCTTGACCTCAAGTGAGGGACCCACCTTGGCCTCCCAAACCATTGGGATTACAGGCGTCAGCCACCGCGCCTGGCCGCAGGGGCTAATCACGAAACAAACTACGTATGGAAACCCAGCTGCAAAACTCCAGAGATTACCTCAAGGCGATCAATCTAAAACCTGGCCATTATTGACATGATTCCAGCCCATGCTCCAGGTGGCCCATGACTCAAGACAGCCTTCAGAGAAAGACACACATACCCTGTACCCAGCACCATTCCTGTATGCCTCCGATTCAGAGTTCCCCTTTTTAAGCCCCTCTCCCCAGCCTACAGTTTGAAACGGTCTTTTAAAGACATTAGCTTGGCCATTTCTCATCTGCGACCATTTGATTAATAAAGCTTTACTTTCACCACCCCTCACTTCTCCTATTCTAGCCTCTGAGTAGCAGAAACTTGAGTTGGCTACATTATCAATTTCTTCCCACCTCCAGATCTTTGTACAAGGAGTCCCTTGTAACTACGGTGGCTCTTTCCTTCGCTTTGTTTTTTCTTTTCTTTCTTTTTTTTTTTTTTTTTTTTTTGAGACAATGTCTTGCTCTGTTACCTAGGCTGCAGTGCTGTGGCGCCATCATAGCTCCCTGCAGCCTCGACCACCTGGGCTCAAGCGGTTCTCCCACCTCAGCCTCCCGATAGCTGAGATGACAGGCACACCAGTACACCCGGCTAATTTTTAAATTTTTCTGTAGAGACGGGGTCTCACTGTGTTGCTCAGGCTGGTCTCAAACTCCTGGGCTCAAGCGATCCTTTCGCCTGGGCCACCCAAAGTGCTGGGATTACAGGAGTGACCCCCCGCGTCTGGCTCTCCTCACTCCTTAGCAGCCCAGCATCTCTTCAGCTTTCAGCGCTCACATTCCACCTCCCTGACCCACGGGCCCCCTTTAGACTAGAGGAGGTTGCTTTGTGATACGTGTCCCGCAGGCTCTGCGTGTCTACAGTAAGGCACTTCACACATTTGTGATTAATGAAGTAATTATTTGATAAAGCCTGTCTGCCAGGCATCAACCAAAGCTCTTAGAGGGCAGGGAACAATTTTTGCTCCTGCCACATCCCCAGGGCCACACCATGGTAGGAGCATATTAAGACTTTTAGATAAACAAGCTGTAAAAGGCCGGGCACGGTGGCTCATGCCTGTAATTCCAGCACTTTGGGAAGCCCAGCCGGGTAGATCACCTGAGGTGAGGAGTTCGAGACCAGTCTGGCCAACACGGTGAAACCCTGTCTCTACTAAAAATACAAAAAATTAGCCGGGTGTGGTGGCGGGCGCCTGTAATCCCAGCTACTCGGGAGGCTGAGGCAGGAGAATCGCTTGAACCTGGGAGGCGGAGGTTGCAGTGAACCGAGATCGCGCCATTGAACTCCATTCTGGGCAACAACAGTGAAACTTCGTCTCAAACAAAACAAACAAACAAACTTGCCAGGCGCGGTGGGTCACGCCTGTAATCACAGCACTTTGGGACGCCGAGGCGGGCGGATCAAGAGATCAGGAGTTCGAGACCAGCCTGACCAACATGGGGAAACCTCGTCCCTACTAAAAATACAAAAATTAGCCGGGCGTGGTGGCGCGCGCCTGTAATCCCAGCCATTCTGGAGGCTGAGGCAGGAGAATCGTTTGAACCCTGGAGACGGAGGTTGCAGTGAGCCGAGATCGCGCCACTGCACTCCAACCTAGGCAACAGACCGAGACTCCGTCTCAAAACAAACAAACAACAACAACAAAAAAACCAAGCTGTAAAGGCCCGCCTTCCTCCTCACACACTTCTACTCCCAGACCCAGGAGTCCGGCCTCCCGCTCCCCGCTCGTCTCCATCACACTCACCTCTCCTCTCCGCGAACCACTGTTTCTAGGAAATAAGCTTTCCCACAGCGTTCGTCGCTCACCGATGACGTCTCATGCTCGCGCCGTTATAGAGGTAAAGCTACGCTCTGATTGGTCCCCGCTCGCGATGTTCCTGGCCGCGTTTGAAACAACAACTTTATTAGCACCTGGCACTAGGCGGAGAGAGGCGGTAAGCAGCGAGGAGGAAAGGGGCTAATCGAACTCACGGCCCGCTGTGGACCAATCCTGCTAAGCGGAGAATTGCTGTGGCCAGATGACGGGGCGTCGAGACAAGAAGAAAGACGTTGGCAACTCAGAGGACTGGTTGCGACGTTAGACAAGAAAGCAAGGCCTTTAAGCAGGGATTCGGGTTGGACGTCGGGGTGGGCCAAAACGAAGCCGGAAACAGGAAACTACAACTCCCACAAGGCCTAGGGCCACGTCCCGCCGTCCTCGGCCCCTGAGCCTGATGGGACAAGTAGTTTTGTGAACGGCTTAATCTAGAGATTTAAGAGGTTGGAAGCTAAGACGCCCGGGGCTTCCGGAGGTCGCGGAGATGGAATTGGAGCAGAGAGAAGGGTAAGTGGCTGAGCCCTTGTGAAAAACTGCGAATCCCAGAAAACAGCAGCTGCATTGTGTGCAACCATATGACCTTTTACACTGAGGTCTGATGGGGGTTGTAGTTCATGCAATTGCTTTACCTTAGAACCCTTTTATGGACTGGGGTCTGGACTGGTGCATCCTGAGGGAGGAGAAGGCTAGGGGTTTGGACTGCTGGATCTGAGAGACGAGGAGGTTGGAAGCCAGGACTCTTGCGTCTGGTTGAGGGTTGGGGCTTGGACTCCCTGGGTCCTTGGAGAGAAAAAGTCTGGAGGTCTGGACTCTTGGATCCTGGGGGGAGGGGGTCAGGGCTTGAACCCTGTGGGTGCTACGAAGGAGGGGTTGGGGACCTGGTCTCCTGGGTCTGAGGGAGGAGAGCTGGGGGCCTGGATTCTACGGTCTGAGGGAGGAAGGGCTGGGGGCCCGGATCCCTGGGTCTGAGGGAGGAGGGGCTGGGGGCCTGGATTCTAGGGTCTGAGGGATTAGGAGCTGGGGGCCTGGACTCCCAGGTCTTAGGGAAAAGGGGCTGGGGTTTGGGTTCCTGGTTCAGTGGGAGAAGGGACTGGGAGTCCAGGATCCAGGGCCCCTGACCCTTTCCCTGCCCCTCAGGACCATGGCAGCCGTGGGCTTTGAGGAGTTCTCAGCGCCGCCGGGCTCGGAGTTGGCGCTGCCTCCCCTATTTGGGGGCCACATCCTGGAGAGCGAGCTGGAGACGGAAGTGGAGTTTGTGTCAGGGGGTCTGGGGGGCTCAGGGCTCCGGGAGCGAGATGAAGAGGAAGAGGCAGCCCGGGGTCGGCGGCGGCGCCAGCGGGAATTAAATCGCAGAAAGTACCAGGCATTAGGTCGGCGCTGCCGGGAGATCGAGCAGGTAGGTGAGTGCGGATCCCCCTGTTTTGGGGTCCCCTGGCGTAAACTACCGCCCCCCGCAATCTCTGCCTTTCCACACGCCCAGACTTTCTTGGCTTGCTGAAGGAATCCTCCACTTATATGTATATTCACTCATTTAGCATGCATTATGTGTCTGGCCCTATGCCAAGGCCCTGGAAGGGCCATCTCCCGTGGAGCTTCCCTGACAACCCAGATGGGTCCTCCGATGTCTCCTGGGGGCCTCTCAATGTGTGGCACCGCTCACAGGTAAAAGCCCAGGCTCTTCACATCTCCCATACCCCTGCCAGGATTCACTCCTCTCGACTCATTCATTCTGCCTCTTGCATGTCTCTGGACCCTTCTCCTTCCCTCCATCCCCACGGCTGCCAAACTCCAACTCCAGCTGTCTAGGCTGAATGACTGCATCAGCCTCCTTGCTGAGAATGAGGGTGGGCCAGGCACGGTGGCTCATGCCTGTAACCCCAGCACTGTGGGAGGCTGAGGCAGGCAGATCACCCAAGGTTAGGAGTTCAAGACCAGTCTGGCCAACATGGTGAAACCCCGTCTCTACTAAAATACAAAAAATTAGCCGGATGTGGTGGTATGTGCCTGTAATCCCAGCTACTTGGGAGGCTAAGGCAGGAGAATCGCTTGAACCCAGGAGGCAGAGGTTGCAGTGAGCCAAGATCGCACCACTGCACTCCAGCCTGGGCAACAGAGTAAGACTCCGTCTCAAAACAAAACAAAACAACAACAGAAACCTTCACAGCTTTTTATGAGATATTCTCCCACACCAAGTCCTTTCCAGGACTAATGTTCTGTTGCATGGCATGGAGCGGTTTTGAGCAGGGGAGGGATGGAGTCAGATCTGGGTTAAGGAAGATTCCTCACGCCCCCTGTGGAAGGCGGACCACACAGAGGAGGCCTGGACTGGGAGAGCGAGAAACTGAAGCCATGGAGATGGAGACAACGCCCGAGTGAGGGCGGGCGGCGGGTGCGTCCTGGGAGTGAGGCTGGTCTTGAACTCCTGACCTCAAGTGATCCACTCACCTTGGCTTCCCAAAATGCTAGGATTACAGGCATGAGCCACCACACCTGGCCTCAACTCTTGATGACAGTGTTGGGAAGTTCTGTAAGGAGGGAGGCTAGAGGCCAGGGGCATATTCCAAACCCTGCTTAACAGATGGACACCAAGGCCCAAATGGACTCAATTGGAGCCTCTGCTCTTAATCCACCCCCAGGAATAGATTATTCCTATTTTACTAGCGTAGAAAATAAAGGCTCAGAGAGGTTAAGTAATGCACCCAAGCTCAGAGTTCAGCAGTGGCAGATCTGAGATTTTTTTTTGAGACAGGGTCTTGCTCTGTTGCCCAGGCTGGAGTGCAGTGGCGCATGACTGTGGCTCACTGCAGCCTCAACATCCTGGGCTCTAGCAATCTCAACCTCCAAAGGAACTGGGACTACAGCCACCAAGGCCAGATGATTTTTTTTTTTTTGTAGTGTTGGGGTCTCACTCTGTTGCCCAGGCTGGTGTCAAACTTGAGTGATCCTCCTGTCTTGGCCTCTCAAAGTGCTGGGATTATAGGCATGAGCCACTGTGCCAGGCCAGAGCTGAGACTTGAACTCCGGTCTTTTTCTTTCTTTTTTTTTTTCAGATGGGAGTTTCGCTCTTGTTGCCCAGGCTGGAGTGCAATGGTGTGATCTCGGCTCACCGCAACCTCCACCTTCTGGGTTCAAGCGATTCTTCTGCCTCAGCCTCCCGAGTAGCTGGGATTACAGGCATGCGCCACCACACCTGGCTAATTTTGTAGTTTTCTTTTTTTTTTTTTTTAGTAGAGACGGGGTTTCATCATGTTGACTGGGCTGGTCTGGAACTCCTGACCTCAGCCTCTCGAGTAGCTGAGATTACAGGCATGCGCCACAACATCCGGGTAATTTTTGTATCTTTAGTAAAGATGGGGTTTCACCATGTTGGCCAGGCTGGTCTCGAACTCCTGACCTTGAGTAATCTGTCCGCCTCGGCCTCCCAAGGCATTAGCCACCGCGCCTGGCCTGGTGTGTTTCGACTTAATGGGAGGTTCGGGGTCTCTGAGCAGGTAACAGTTGACTTAAGACTTGGAGTGGGGAGTGAGCCGTATGGACGGCTGGGGAGAGGGTCCAGGTAGAGGAACAGCATGCGGGAGGCCCCCACGGGAGGGCACTCAGGACTGTGGCATGGTGAGAGGGGAGCCGGAGGGAGGGGAAGGTGGAAGGACCTCAGCCCACACGATGGTCTTTGACCAGTCTCCCCGGAGCCTAGTACATACCCCATTAAACATCCGTTGAACAAATGAACGGGAGCTGTGGGATCCAGCTGATGGGAGTTCCCACCCCACAGGTGAACGAGCGGGTCCTGAACAGGCTCCATCAGGTGCAGAGGATAACTCGGAGGCTGCAGCAGGAGCGGAGGTAACCCCTTCTCCGTCCCCTCTGGGCCCCTAAGCCCCGGCTCCCAAACACCCCCAGTCCCTCTGGTCTGTCCCCACTCCCACGTCCGCCCAACCCTCACAAGCCACAAGGAGGAGAGGCAGGAGATGAGGGCCGGGGCCTGAGGCAAACGGAGGAAGAGTGCGTTCGGTCTTGGAGGAGAGAGCTGAGCACTAGGACTGAGGGAGGGCCGGGTCCAGGGGACTGCGTGCCAGGACTGAGGGAGGGCCCAGGACCGAGGGAGGGCCCAGGACCGGCTGGAGGGGGCTGCGCGCTGGGACTGAGGGAGGGCCGGGTGCAGGGGGCTGCACGCCGGGACTGAGGGAGGGCCGGGACTGAGGGAGGGCCGGCTGGAGGGGGCTGCTTCTCCTGAAGGGAGGGAACAGCACGATGGAAGGCACAAAATGCAAGTTTTTTTTTTTTTTTTTTTTTTTTTTTTTTGTGGTGTGACTCTAAGCAAGCAGTGTCCCTTCTCTGAGCTGTTTCCTATCAACTAAGGGCAGTGCCAGTATCATGAGGTTGTGGCGGGGTTAGGCCGGAGCTTCCCACTGTGCATCTCCACAAAACCTGCCCCGGTGCCTGCTGCCCCTGCCACTCACAGTGTCCCTGTCCCAGCAAAATGGGAGCAAGCTTGGTAGGAAGGGCTCCACCTTGCTGAGTCAACCACGGTTCTCATCTCGGTCCTCGGCTCAGGCTCGGCGCAGTGACCCAGGGCTATGTGCTCTTCCCTGGAGCCCATTCTTGCCATCCTGGTCACCCGGCAGCCTGGGGTCTCCTGCCTTTCAGGCTGTTCCTTCTTGGCCGCCTTTGCTAGTTCATCCTCCTTTCCCCAAAGCTGAAACCTGCGGCTCCCAGGGTTCCTCTGTCCGCACCTGTGCTGTCCAGCACGGTAGCCGCTGGCCACGGGTGAGATTTTCACTTAAGTTGAAATAAGAACTCTGTCACTCTTGCCACACACCAAGTGCTTAGGAACAGCCATGGGCAGCCACTGGCTGCCAACTTGGACAGCAGATCAGAACACGCCCATCCTCTGGGAAGCGCAGCTGGGTCATGCGGGTCAACCACGTTAAAGGCCACCTAGGCCGGGCACAGCAGCTCACACTTGTAATCCCAGCACTTTGGGAGGCCAAGGCGGGTGGATCACGAGGTCAGGAGTTCGAGACCAGCCTGGCCAACACAGTGAAACCCTGTCTCTACTAAAACTACAAAAAAAAAAAAAAAAATAGGTGGCACACACCTGTAGTCCCAGTTACTTGGGTACTCGGGAGGCTGAGGCAGGAGAATCCCTTGAACCTGGGAGGCAGAGCTTGCAGTGAGCCGAGATTGCAGCACTGCACTCCAGCCTGGGTGACACAGCAAGACTCCGTCTCAAAAAAAAAAAAAAGTCACCTAAATGCAGCCGACTTCTGAGTTCCATCCACAGCTTTCTGAGTTCTGTGTTCATTTGTCCGCCGCCTGCTGCACAGCCGTCCTGCTTATCCACTGTGCATCTGAAGTTAACCCTGACCTTCCCCCACATTTACCCCATGTCAGGGAATAATAACTCCACCTCCCACTGCCTGGAGCACTTTGCTTGTTTCTCTCAGCCCCACATCCATCCATCACAACCCGTCACCTCTACTCCTAGAATACATCCAGAACCCCGCCTCTTCTCACTCCTCCTCTGCCACCAACCTGGGCCTGGGGACACAGCCTCTGGCTTGGATTACTCCTCTCTGGCCTCCCTGCCTCTCTTTTGGCCCCAAGTCTCCTTTTAAAACAGCCTGGGTGAGCCCCACCTTTCCCTGTTTGTACCTTTAGTCAATTTTTTTTTTTTTTGAGACTGAGTCTCACTCTGTCGCCCAGGCTGGAGTGCAGTGGCGCGATGTGGGCTCACTGCAAGCTCCGCCTCCCGGGTTCTCGCCATTCTCCTGCCTCAGCCTCCTGAGTAGCTGGGACTACAGGCCTGTAGCCAAGATTTTTAAGATCAGGAGAGTTTATGAAAGGGATCAGCGTCCTTTCAGGTTAAAACATGCGAGAGTTAAGGAAGCATCTGTGTGTGCAAAACCTCCCTGAATAATTGAGGACAGCTAAGTGAGAATCAGGCTTTCCGCACTGTTGGCCCGGAGCCCAGCCCCGTGGCTCTCAAGTGTGGCCCCTGGACTGGCAGCATCAGTGCCACCTGGGAACTTGGTGCAAATGCAAGTTCTCAGGCCCCGCCAGGCCTGCTGTATCTGAAATGTGGGACTAGTCCTTCTAACATGTGAGACAGACCAGGCCCCTCCTCTGCTCCTCTGCGGTGGCTCTCCGCTGACTCGGAGTAAAGGCGAACGTCCCGCAACAGCCGACCAGGCCCTGCCTCAGAGGGCCCCTTACGCCCGCCCGCCCGCCTGCACTGGAAACCAGGCGCGTGTACTCGGCCCCCACGTCAGGGCGTCTCCACCTGCCGCTCCTTCCGCCGCTCCTTCCGCGGCTCCCTCGCCTGCTTGGTGAGGTGTCCGCCACCATCCTTTTGAAGTTCCAAGCCCGGTATCACCTGCCTTCTTCCCACCTTCTGACCTGTTGTGTTGGGCTGGTTTGCTTATTGTCTGTCTCCCCTGCAACCCTGACTCTGTAAGCACAGGCACCTTTGTTACCCGATGTGTCCTTGGCACAGCCGCTGGAACAGCACACAGGGCAGAGTGGGCGCTCGGTGCATGTGGAACCAATGAGGTCTGTGTGAAAAACATCCTGGCCGGGCGCAGTGGCTCACGCCTGTAATCCCAGCACTTTGGGAGGCCGAGGCAGGCGGATCACCTGAGGTCAGGAGTTCAAGACCAGCCTGGCCAACAGGGTGAAACCCTGTCTCTACTAAAAATACAAAAATTAGCTGGGCATGGTTGCAGGTGCTTGTAATCCCAGCTACTCGGGAGGCTGACGCAGGAGAATCACTTGAACCCAGGAGGTGGAGGTTGTGGTGAGCCGAGATCACACCACTGCACTCCAGCCTGGGCAACAGAATGAGATTCCACCTCAAAACAACAAACCTGCCCAGGCGCTGGTGCGGGGGAAGCATCCCATCAATTAGAGCTTTAAAACTAAGGATCTGCCGGGCGCGGTGGCTCAAGCCTGTAATCCCAGCACTTTGGGAGGCCGAGACGGGTGGATCACGAGGTCAGGAGATCGAGAGCATCCTGGCTAACACAGTGAAACCCCGTCTCTACTAAAAAAAATACAAAAAACTAGCCGGGTGAGGTAGTGGGCGCCTGTAGTCCCAGCTACTCGGGAGGCTGAGGCAGGAGAATGGCGTGAACCTGGGAGGCGGAGCTTGCAGTGAGCTGAGATCCGGCCACTGCACTCCAGCCTGGGCGACAGAGTGAGACTCTGTCTCAAAAAAACAAAAAACAAAACAAAAAAAAACTAAGGATCTCTGGAGGCAGGGGCTGGGGAAAGAAGAGAAGGGGGTGTTGATAAGAGGTGAGGTCATTAGGAGCGTTCTGCACTCCCCTCTTCAGTGATCAATAAAAATGATAACTCACATATCAATGTTTACTGAGTGCCGATATCACAGCAAGTATAGAAATCGTCTGGTGTCACTACTTCGGTGTCACCACTGCAACATCCAGCCCAGGTGAGGGTTTCACGTCGTTGCAGAGCAGGAAACTCAGCCTCTTGCTTGAGGTCTCAAGGCGGGTCAAGGGCGTGGCTCCCAGGCCTCCAGTGCCAGAGCTCAGGACCGTCTGGGTCCAGGACAGCTTTGGTGTTGAGTGGGGTGAGAGCTGAGCTCTATCCTGTGGCCCTTTTCCCAGCTGCTAGGAGGTAACTGAGTCCATTGGTGGCTTCTCCCCCTGAGCAGGTTCCTCATGAGGGTGCTGGACTCCTATGGGGATGACTACCGGGCCAGCCAGTTCACCATTGTGCTAGAGGTGAGTGTTGGGTCTCCAGGAGGGTCAGGAACTGGGAGCCCAGGATGCAGCCATCACCTACCTCCCCCTCCTCCCCGCCAGGATGAGGGCAGCCAGGGCACGGATGCTCCCACCCCAGGCAATGCTGAGAATGAGCCTCCAGAGAAAGAGGCACTGTCCCCGCCCAGAAGGACTCCTGCACCCCCGGAACCTGGCAGCCCAGCGCCCGGCGAGGGGCCCAGTGGGCGGAAGAGGCGGCGAGTGCCGCGGGATGGACGCCGAGCGGGAACTGCGCTGACTCCAGAGCTGGCTTCAGTGCAGGTGAGGAAGTGGGGGGACTCAAGGGGAGCGACCGGGGCCCCAGAGCTGGCTCCGGGGCCCCAGAGCTGGCTCCGGTGCAGGTGAGGAGGGGGGGACTCAAGGGGAGGGGCTAGGGCCAGGGCTGGGCCGAGTCAGGTTCAGGGCTCTTGGGTTTTGGTTCTGCACCCTGAGGGGCCCAGGGCTGGGGAAAGTTGAAGAAAGGAGGTAACCAGGATGTGTTGGAGGCCTAGGATCAGGCAGGGAAGTAGTTGGAAAAAGTGGGGCAAAGGCTTGGGTGAAAGGAGGCAAAGTTGGAAAGGGAAGGAGGAAGACCTGGAGAAGGAAAAATAGCTAGACAAGGCTAGGAGTAGAGAAGAAGGAAGGATCGAAGGAAGGATCAAAGGAAGGATCAGAGAAGATGGGGTGGAAGGGAAGGCCCAGTGCGGGGAGGAAAGCTGGAAGAACATCTGGACCCAGGAACACTGGGATTGCTCTGAGGTGTGAGGAGGAAGGTGACTGCCTAGGAAGACAAGAACAGTGAGGCTGGCTGGGTGCAGTGGCCCATGTCTGTAATCCCAGCACTTTGGGAGGCCTACATGGGGGATCACTTGATGCCAGGAGTTTGAGACTAGCCTGAGCAACATACTGTGACTCCCATCTCTACCAAAAAGAAAAAAACATGTTAGGCATGATTGGCATGTGCCTGTAGTCCCAGCTGCTTGGGAAGCTGAGGTGGGAGGATCACTTGAGCCTGGGAGGCAGAGGCTGCAGTGAACTGTGATGGCACCACTGCACTCCAGACCCTGTCTCTTTAAAAAAAACAAAACAAAAACAAAAATGGTGAAGCTGATGGGATTTTCTGGATTCTCAGGCCTATTAACACCTTGTTCCTTCTCTCCTGCAGATTAAGGTCGAGGAAGACTTTGGCTTTGAAGCAGATGAGGCCCTGGATTCCAGCTGGGTTTCTCGGGGTCCAGATAAACTGCTGCCCTACCCAACTCTGGCCAGCCCAGCCTCTGACTGACCCATGCCCAATAAACTGAGCCCACACTCACCCTGGCCACCGTCTACTTGTTCCCACCTCTGATCACACACATGCCACGCTCTGGGGTTGGTGTTCACATTTTTATTGGGAGCCGTGGGAGGGGCCGCCTCTGTCAGTGAAGGTGCTCACAGTTTCTTAAGCCACTCCAGGCTGGGGCCCTGAGGGTCCTGGGGGTGGCTGGGCACGTCCGGCATGTTCCCATCATCACGGACGGGCACTGTGGGACAGGAGGTGGGCCACTGAGACCAGCATGTCTCCAGAGTCCTGGAGAGAAGAGCTGGTCTGTCGCTTTATGTTCAGAGAGGGAAGGGGGACCCCAGGGCTGAGAGGAGGGGAAGGGTCAGAGAATCAGTGATGCAGAAAGAGGCAGGAAATACAGAGACTGAGAGACATGGAAAACCAGAGAGCAAGCGAGCGAGCGAGCGCGAGCTAGGGTCGAAAGAGATGGGGAAACAGGACAGAAACCTGAAAAGATGGAGACAGAAAACAACACAGATGGGAACCCAGAAAGGTAATAGAAACTCGAAGCACAAACACAGAATAGGATACGAATTATATCTCAATTCTTAAAAAATGGAACAGGGGGAATCCAGGCACCACTGCTGAATCTCTGATGCCTGCTCAGGAAACAGCTGCCCGTAACTGCCCCTACCCCAGCACAGGGAGGCTGGGCCCATCCCAGGGATCCCTGCCGGGCCCCTACTCACCTGGGTAGTTGTAGGGCGTGGCCTCGTTGATCATGATGGAGTACTTGACGTAGGGGCTGAATGTGGGCATAATTATAGCTGTGGAGAGAGACAGGGGTGAGCCCCAGGGGAAGGTGGCTCTGAGGAGAGGGAAAGAGAATCCGAGCCTTGGCAAAGATAAACTGCAAAGCGGGAGGGCAGCGGGGAGGGCCTCCAGGAGGATCCTTGGTACCCTGAGATCCCTACTTATAGACAGGAGGGCTTAAAACTCTTTCGGGGGGTTAAGTGGAGGTAGGGGTGGGAGTCTAACACTCACAGATACATGGGGCCTAGAGGAGGAAGCACTGGGGTTGGTCGTGGAATGAGTACGTTTTGAGTGTAGGGGTCATCATGGAGCATCCTGTGGGTAGTGTCATGGGACTATTCTGGAGAAATTAAGACTGTTACACATTTGGCCAGGCACAGTGGCTCATGCCTGTAATCCCAGCACTTTGGGAGGCAAAGGTGGGCAGATCACCTGAGGTCAGGAGTACACGACCAGCCTGGACAACATGATGAATCCCCATCTCTACTAAAGATACAAAAATTAGCCAGGCATGGCGGCAGGAGCCTGTAATCTCAGCTCCTCAGCAGGCTGAGGCAGGAGAATCCCTTGAGCCTGGGAGGCAGAGGTTGCAGTGAGCCCACATTGTGCCACTGCACTCCAGCCTGGGCAACAGAGACTCTGTCGCAAAAAAAAAAAAAAAAAAACAAAAACTGTTACAAACTGGAGAAGAAAGGTTTGGACAAACAACAGTCACTGACAAGTCACAGTCCATCTAGGGTGGGAGCCAGGAGTCCCGGGGGATGGGGTACAGTGCATAAGAAGAATGTTCTAGGCCAGCACTGTCTGACAGATGGTAAGACCCAGGTATATAATTCTATATCTTTTAGTAGCCACAGTAAAAAATGAGATATAGATGAAACAAATTTTAAGAAACATACTTGGCTGGGTGAGGTGGCTAACGCCTGTAATCCCAGGATTTTAGGAGGCTGAGGCGGGTGGATCACCTGAGGTCAGGAGTTCGAGACCAGCCTGACCAATGTGATGAAACCCTGTCTCTACTAAAAATACAAAAAATTAGCTGGTGTAGTGGCGTGCACCTGTAATCCCAGCTACCCAGGAGGCTGAGACAGGAGAATCGCTTGACCCCGGGAGGCAGAGGTTGCAGTGAGTTGAGATCAGGCCACTGCACTCCAGCCTAGACGAAAGTAAAACTCCGTCTCAAAAAAACAAGAACAGACCAAAAAAAACCATGGTATATCCAAACATCACTTCAACATGTAATCAACAAAAGACGATTGGTAGTTTACACACTTAGTTATACTAAGTGTTTGAAATCCAGTATGTCTTATACCACCTCAATGCATACCAGCCTCATTTCAAGTGCTCAGTGGCCAGGTGTGGCTGGTGGCTGCCAGATCGAACAAGTGTTCAGAACCTTACCTAGTGCCTGGCTGGTGGACCAACAGTACTGACAAGACCTGGCAACTCTTCAAAAATGCAGAATCCCATGCCCCACCCCAGACCTACAGAATCGAGAACCCACAGTTTGGCCGGGCGCAGTGGCTCACTCCAGTAATCCCAGTACTTTGGGAAAGCGGATCACTTGCGGTCAGGAGTTCAAGACCAGCCTGAACAACATGGTGAAACTTCATCTCTACTAAAAACACAAAAATTAGCCAGGCGTGGTGGTACTTGCCATCCCTGTAATCCCAGCGGTGAGCAGTGGCTCACCCAGCACTTTGGGAAGCCGAGGAGGGCGGATCACGAGGTCAGGAGATCCAGAACATCCTGGCTAACATGGCGAAACCCTGTCTGTCTCTTCTAAAAATACAAAAGAATTAGCCGGGCGTGGTGGTGGGCGCCTGTAGTCCCAGCTACTCGAGAGGCTGAGGCAGGGGAATCCTTTGAACCCGGGAGGCTGAGTTTGCAGTGAGCTGGGATCGCGTCACTGCACATCAGCCTGGGTGACAGGGCGAGACTCCGTCTCCAAAAAAAACCCAAACAAACAAAAAGGCCCCATCCGTGCAGGGACTGCGGTGCTAATTAAGGTGTAAGCAGCACAGTTCCAGGGCAGAGGGCTGAGGTTTTCAATCAGCAAGACGACACATTAGGATCATAGGGGGATTTTCACAAGACACAGATTTCCCAGCCCCACCACCAACCAAACCAACTCAATTCAGAATGTGGGAGAGGGGAGATGAAAGGGAGGAGGAGGATCTGGACTTTATTTTTGGTGCTCGGGTGTTGCTAATGCAGGGTTGAGAACGTCTCATTTAGAGGGGTTAAGAGCGTATTGGGTAGGGGGAGAGGAATGCGGGGGGCGGTGGAGGCGTTATAATGGGTATGGGGATAGACAAGGGGATGTCGCGAGGGTGCAGACACACTGGAGGGGAGCCGAGGGAGGCGACAGGGCTTTAGAGGTACAAGATGAAGGGATGTAGGGGGACGGGGGTGGACGATGCAAGTTTGCGCCTGAAGCACTCACGCACCGAGGCCCCCGATGACGAAGGACGCGACCAGCACTGGCTCCTTGTCCCAGGCATTCTTGAGGAAGGCGCCGAGTCCTGAAGGGGTGGCGAGGAGGGTCACCCCTGCAAGTGGCTGCCCCCCGTGACCTCTAACCCTCTCGTGCCACCCCTGCCCTGGAGGAGCCCCCTCGTGACTTCTGCGTCCCCCTCCAGCACGGACCCCATCGCCTCCACCACTGCCCTGCCGCACCTCAGTCCCAGGACCGCCCGGAGGTTCCCGGTACCACCGAGCCCCGCGCGCCACCGGCACTTACTCGCAGCCATCTTGGTCTCGGCGGCGACACCGGCGAGGACGCGGAGCACTCTGGGAGTTGTGGTCCCTACGCGCGAGAAACCCCCCCCCCCCCTCCCCGGGTTGCGCGTGCGCCCTGGAGCAGAAGTGGAGGAAAAAGCCAGGACGCGGAGCACTCTGGGAGTTGTGGTCCCTCCGTGCAAGGTACCGCCTTCGGAGTCTGCGCGTGCGCACTAGCGCAGAACAAAGATGGCGCAGCAGAGGTAAAGGAAGTAGTGCCAAGAGCAAGCGCAAGCCTGACTTTGCGGACCTGCGTGGAATCTCCTTAGTCTCTGCCTAGAAGTCGCTCCGGGGTGACTAGTCCTCCTACTGAGACCACCTAAGGCGGAACAAAATAATCCTCATTTTATAGTTTATGTATGAAAGCCCATTTTACAGATGAAGAAACTGAGCCCGGGAGAAGGTGAATGACTAACCTTTCCTTCGAGGTCTCAGCTCAACATCAGCTCGTCCTGGAAGCGCTAGGTCTCATCCCAGATGGGTTAGGAGCCTTCTGCGGGCTCTCACAGTGCCCTGTTACCGCCAGTATAGCTCAGATCACTGAAGAAACTGACCTGGTCTGGGTCTGTCAGTCGGACTGGTAGCAGCTGCTTGAGAGCAGTAATGGAGTCTGAGTGCCCTCTGTGCCTGCCAACATCGCACAGCGAGGGTCTGCCACGTAATAGGTGCTAATCTTTTTTTTTTTTCCTGAGACTGAGTCGCCCAGGCTGGAGTGCACTGGCACGATCTCGGCTCACAGCAACCTCCGCCTCCGGGGTTCAAGCGATTCTCCTGCCTCAGCCTCCTGAGTAGCTGGGATTACAGGCGCGCGCCTCCACTCCAGGCTAATTTTTCTATTTTTAGTAAAGACGGGGTTTCTCCATGTTGGTCAGGCTGGTCTCCAACTTCCCGACCTCAGGTGATCCGCCCGCCTTGGCCTCCCAAAGTGCTGGGATTACAGGCGTGAGCCACCGCGCCCGGCCTATAGGTGCTAATTTTAATCAATCAATCAATCAATCACAGTATCACAGCAAGAGCCTGGCACATAATAGGTGCTAATTTTTATCTGTCAACCAATCTATCGATCAATTAATCACAGCAAGGGCCTGGCACGTAATTGGTGTTAATTTTTATCTATCATTCAATCACACAAGGGCCTGGCACTTAACAGGTGCTAATTTTTATCTATCTATCTATCATAGCAAAGCCCTGGCACATAATAGATGCTAATTTTTATCTATCTGTCTATCTATCACAGCAAGGGCCTGGCACATAATAGATGCTAATTTCTATCTATCTGTCTATCTATCTATCTATCTATCTATCTATCTATCTATCTATCTATCTCAGCAAGGGCCTGGCACATAATAGATGCTAAATTTTTTTCTCTTTTTTTCTTTCTTTCAATCACAGCAAGGGTCTGGCACATAATAGGTGCTAATTTTTTTCTATCAATCAATCACAGCAAGAGTCTGGCACATAATAGGTTCTTTTTTTAAAAAACAGATATCTTTCTGTCTGTCTGTCTGTATTTGAAGACATGGTCTCACTCTATCACCCAGGCTGGAGTGTGGTGGCACAATTTATTTATTTTTTAGACAGGGTCTCGCCCAAGCTGCTCTTGAACTCTTGGGCTCAAGCGATACTCCTGCCTCCGCCTCCCGACTAGTATTTGTTTCTAGAGTTAAATTAATGAACACCACAGGTTATGACTGACCCCCCTGCTAACCTTTTCCACAGCGCTATAGGGCTATGACACAGTCACCCACAGGCCCCCACCTCGATCCTCTCTTCCCTAAACGACGATCTGGGTCTGGCTTTCTGATGTTTCCTCATTTCCTGGGAGGGGAGAGGATGCAACCAAGCCCTGATTCCACCTCCAGCAGATATCTGCCTACCATGGCCCTGGTGCTGATCCTCCAGCTGCTGACCCTCTGTGAGCCGCCCCTTCCTTCTCCCTGGGTTCCTGGATGGGGTGGGGGGCAGAAAGAGAGAGAGAATGGAGACCTAGACACCCTGCAGGGGGACCAGGCAGCACTAGCTGAAGCTTTGGGATTCTAGGTTCAAATAAAGAACAGGACTGGGGCCCAGACCCCTGGGTCCTAAAGCAAGGGAACACAGATTCTCGAAAGAGGAAGGAGGCGGGGACAGGTATCTCTGGATCTTGAGGCAGGAAGAGGATAGGGGACAGGGAGGACGCCTAGATTCTCATATGGGAGGGGGATGGAAGCCAGGACTCCTGATTCCCTGGGAAAAGGGGGCTGGGAACAGGGCTCTTAGCTCCTGAGAGAAGACGGAAATGGGGACCCAGATTCCTGAACCCAGGAGAGGAGAAGCTCTGCCCCCTGGAAAGGTGGAGTTCAAGGGCCTGAACTCTTGGGTGCCCAGGCCAGAGGGGTCCGCGTTCAGACTTCTTCAGTAGGTGGGCAATGGAAGTCCGAATTTCTGTCTACGGAGACAGGAGGAGGGAGGGATAAGATTCTCATTTCCCAGAGGAGAGAGGAGCTGGGGACTCAGATTCTGGGGCTACCAGTGAGATGGGGCTGGCCACAAAGGGCTTTGAAAGGAACTCGCTGTCAGGCACAGTGGCTCACGCCTGTAATCCCAGCACTTTGGGAGGCTGAGGCGGGCGGATCACCTGAGGACAGGAGTTCAAGAACAGCCTGACCAACATGGCAAAACTCTGTCTCTACTAAATACAAAAATTAGCCTAGTGTGGTGGCGGGCACCTGTAGTCCTGGCTACTAGGGAGGCTGAGGCAGAAGAATCGCTTGAACCTGGGAGGCAGAGGTTGCAGTGAGCTGAGATCGCACCACTACACTCCAGCCTGAGCAACAGAGCAAGACTCTGTCTCAGACAAAAAAAAAAAAAAGGAACTAGTCCCTCAACCTTCTACAGGGCCTCTGTGTCACACGGACATTACTCCATCTGGTGAGTAGCTGCCCCATCCACTCTCCTTTATGTCGCTGACACCCCTTTTCCAACTACTCAGATTTTATTTTGGTGCCCAATCCCATCCCAGAAGTCCTTATTTTCCTCCCTCCCTCCCTCCATTCCTTCCTTCTTTTCTCATTCCCCTCAGTGGTCATTATAGGTGAGTATTGAAGAGCAGGAACTTCTGAGGCAGAGGCCTCAGTTTCACCATCGTATTCATTTATACGACTTTGAACGAGCCACAGCTTGCTAAGACTCCATTTCCTTCTCTGTAAAATGGGCCGCTGTGAAATTTTATCAAATCATATGTGCAAAACCCTGAGCCTGGCACAGTGCAGGGCTTACGAAATAGGATCTTGGACCGGGCACAGTAGCTCATGTCTGTAATCCCAGCACTTTGGGAGGCCGAGGCGGGCGGATCATGAAGTCAGATCGAGACCATCCCGGCTAACACGGTGAAACCCCATCTCTACTAAAAATCAAAAAAAAAAAAAAAAATTAGCCGGACATGGTGGGACGCGTCTGTAATCCCAGTTACTCAGGAGGCTGAGGCAGGAGAATCGCTTGAACCTGGGAGGCGGAGGTTGCAGTGAGCCGAGATCGTGCCACTGCACTCCAGCCTGGGCGACAGGGCGAGACTCCGTCTCAAAAACAAAAAAACAAACAAAAACCTCTTGGAGATATTTCAATGTCACTATAGCTATTTCTACCTTTTTATTTTATTTTATTTTATTTTATTTATTTATTTTGAGACGAGTCTCTGTCGCCCAGGTTGGAGTACAGTGGTACGATCTCAGCTCACTGCAAACACCTCCTGGGTTCAAAGGATTCTCCTGCCTCAGCCTCCCGAGTAGCTGGGACTACAGGCATGCACCACAGTGCCCAGATAATTTTTGTATTTTTAGTAGAGACAGGGTTTCACCACGTTGGCCAGGCTGGTCTGGAACTCCTGACCTCAGGTGATCCCTCTGCCTTGGCCTCCCAAAGTGCTGGGATTACAAACATGAGCCCCCTCACCTGACCCTTATTTTTTTTTATTTATTTTTAAAGACGCTTCATTCTGTCACCCAGGCTGGAGTGCAGTGGCTCTATCATAGCTCATTGCAGCTTCGAACTCCTGGGCTCAGGCAATCCTCCAGCCTCAGCCTCCCAAAGTGCACGTCATCATGGAGTTCTCACTCTGCTGCTCAGGCTGCAGTGCAGTGGCATGATCTTGGCTAACTGCAACCTCTGCCTCTAGGGTTCAAGCAATTCTCCTGCTCAGCCTCCCAAACAGCTGGGACTACAAGCTAGCACCACCACACCCGACTAATTTTTGTGTTTTTAGTTGAGACAGGATTTCACCATGCTGGCCAGGCTGGTCTTGAACTCCTGACCTCAGGTGATCCACCCACCTTGGCCTCCCAAAGTGCTGGGATTACAGCCATAAGCCACCACACCTGGCAGCCTTCCTGTACTCTTGTGTGATTTGTGAATAAGTGATGTCTGCCAGTACTGTCATTTGTCCTCCAGTTTTGTCTTTTAGCATACACAACTTAAGAAATTTGAAGTGGTCAAATTAATTAATCTTCCATAGAACTTCTTATTTTATATTTTAAGAAGCCTTCCTTACCCCAAGACAAATATATTTTCCTATAGTTTTTTGAATAATTTTATAGTTAAAAAAATGAAACACAGGTAGGTCTTTAATTAATCTGAAAGTTGTTTTGGGAAATGGTGTGAGGTAGGGATCCAACATTTTTTTTTCTTCCAAATAGTAAGTTTTGGCAACTCTTGAAATACTATATTGCAAATATTCTGGAAAATTATTTAAAATTAGAGTTCTGGCTGGGTGTGGTGGCTCACACCCGTAATCCCAGAACTTTGGGAGGCCAACGTGAGAGGATTGCTTGAGGCTGGTAGTTTAAGACCAGCCTGGGCAACATAGGGAGACATCCCCATCTCATTACTTAAAAAAAAAAAAAAAATTACAGAGTTCTGGGACCTGACTACTGTGTTTACAAACTGTGGAGTAAAGCTCAGAAGTTTCTGTCCTGCCCCTCTGATTTGCACCTGGTTTTAACAAGCCGTGATTGTAGTCCAGTCTCTCCCTGTTTTTACAAACAGGAAACTGAGACTGAGAAAGAGGCAGTAATCGTTCAAGGTGATTTTCCTCCTTCCCCAACTTCCCTGTCATCTTCTGGGGCTCCCAGGAGGCCCGAGGACCCAGGCAGCCCCGTTTATTCAGTCCCCCCAGCTTTATACCCCAAGCCATGGCTGGGAGCTCAGCCGGCTACAGTTGTGACCCCTGGGGTCAATGTGACCTTGAGGTGCCGGGCACCCCAACCCGCCTGGAGATTTGGACTTTTCAAGCTTGGAGAGATTGGTCCCCCTCTCTTCCGGGATGTGTCCTCCGAGCTGGCAGAATTCTTTCTGGAGGAGGTGACTCCAGCCCAAGGGGGAAGTTACCACTGCTGCTACCGGAGGCCAGACTGGAGGCCGGGTGTCTGGTCCCAGCCCAGCGATCCCCTGGAGCTTCTGGTGACAGGTGAGGTCCTGGGGTCAGGGAGGAGAAGCGGGTGGAACAAGGGAGGTGGGGGAGGGACAGAGAGATACAGGTAAAGAGAGAGCGAGGCAGGCAAACTGACAGATTCACAGACACAAGAAGAAAGACACAGAGATACTGGGGGAGAGAGGGGGCGGGGCAGACAGAAAGAGAGAGAGAGGTAGAGTGAGGGGAGAGAGAAAGAGACAGAGGCAGAAGGAGAAAGAGAGGCAGAGAGAAAGAGAGACCGAGGCAGAGAGAGAGACAAAGAGAAAGAGACAGAGGCAGAGGGAGTAAGAGAGAGACAGGCAGAGAGAAAGAGAGAGACAGGCAGAGAGAAAGAGAGAGACAGGCAGAGAGAGAGAGAGACAGGCAGAGAGAAAGAGACAGGCAGAGAGGAAGAGACAGGCAGAGAGAAAGAGAGAGACAGGCAGAGAGAGAGACAGGCAGAGAGAGAGAGACAGGCAGAGAGAAAGAGAGAGACAGGCAGAGAGAGAGAGACAGGCAGAGAGAAAGAAAGAGACAGGCAGAGAGAAAGAGAGAGACAGGCAGAGAAAAAGAGACAGGCAGAGAGAAAGAGAGAGACAGGCAAAGAGAAAGAGAGAGACAGGCAGAGAGAAAGAGGGAGACAGGCAGAGAGAGAGAGACAGGCAGAGAGAAAGAGAGAGACAGGCAGAGAAAGAGGCAGAGAGGAAGAGAGACAGAGAGAGAGAGAGACAGGCAGAGAGAAAGAGAGACAGGCAGAGAGAAAGAGAGAGACAGGCAATGAGAAAGAGAGAGACAGGCAGAGAGAAAGAGGGAGACAGGCAGAGAGAGAGAGACAGGCAGAGAGAAAGAAAGAGACAGGCAGAGAGAGAGAGACAGGCAGAGAAAAAGAGACAGGCAGAGAGAAAGAGAGAGACAGGCAGAGAGAAAGAGAGAGACAGGCAGAGAGAGAGAGAGACAGGCAGAGAGAGAGAGAGACAGGCAGAGAGGAAGAGAGAGACAGGCAGAGAGAAAGAGACAGGCAGAGAGGAAGAGAGAGATGGGCAGAGAGGAAGAGAGAGACAGGCAGAGAGAGAGACAGGCAGAGAGAAAGAGACAGGCAGAGAGAAAGAGACAGGCAGAGAGAGGAAGAAAGAGACAGGCAGAGAGAAAGAGAGAGACAGGCAGAGAGAAAGAGAGAGACAGGCGCAGAGAGAGAGAGAGACAGGCAGAGAGGAAGAGAGAGACAGGCAGAGA
Source organism: Macaca nemestrina (assembly GCF_043159975.1). NCBI lineage: Eukaryota > Metazoa > Chordata > Mammalia > Primates > Cercopithecidae > Macaca > Macaca nemestrina. The sequence continues at coordinate 64,134,528 of NC_092144.1, read as the reverse complement.
GGAAGAGAGACAGGCAGAGAGAGAGAGAGACAGGCAGAGAGAGGAAGAAAGAGACAGGCAGAGAGAAAGAGAGAGACAGGCAGAGAGAAAGAGAGAGACAGGCAGAGAGAGAGAGAGAGACAGGCAGAGAGAGAGAGAGACAGGCAGAGAGGAAGAGAGAGACAGGCAGAGAGAAAAAGGGAGACAGGCAGAGAGAAAGAGACAGGCAGAGAGAAAGAGAGAGACAGGCAGAGAGAGGAAGAAAGAGACAGGCAGAGAGAAAGAGAGACAGGCAGAGAGAAAGAGAGAGACAGGCAGAGAGAAAGAGAGACAGGCAGAGAGAAAGAGACAGGCAGAAAGAAAGAGACAGGCAGAGAGAAAGAGAGAGACAGGCAGAGAGAGAGAGAGAGAGACAGGCAGAGAGAGCGAGACAGGCAGAGAGAAAGAGAGACAGGCAGAGAGAAAGAGAGAGACAGGCAGAGAGGAAGAGAGAGATGGGCAGAGAGGAAGAGAGAGACAGGCAGAGAGAGAGAGACAGGCAGAGAGAAAGAGACAGGCAGAGAGAAAGAGAGACAGGCAGAGAGAGGAAGAAAGAGACAGGCAGAGAGAAAGAGAGAGACAGGCAGAGAGAAAGAGAGAGACAGGCAGAGAGAGAGACAGGCAGAGAGAAAGAGAGACAGGCAGAGAGAAAGAGAGAGACAGGCAGAGAGAAAGAGACAGGCAGAGAGAAAGAGAGAGACAGGCAGAGAGAAAGAGAGAGACAGGCAGAGAGAAAGAGAGAGACAGGCAGAGAGAAAGAGACAGGCAGAGAGAAAGAGAGACAGGCAGAGAGAGGAAGAAAGAGACAGGCAGAGAGAAAGAGAGAGACAGGCAGAGAGAAAGAGAGAGACAGGCAGAGAGAAAGAGAGAGACAGGCAGAGAGAAAGAGACAGGCAGAGAGAAAGAGAGAGACAGGCAGAGAGAAAGAGAGAGACAGGCAGAGAGAAAGAGAGAGACAGGCAGAGAGAAAGAGAGACAGGCAGAGAGAGACAGGCAGAGAGAAAGAGAGACAGGCAGAGAGAAAGAGAGAGACAGGCAGAGAGAAAGAGACAGGCAGAGAGAAAGAGAGAGACAGGCAGAGAGAAAGAGAGAGACAGGCAGAGAGAAAGAGACAGGCAGAGAGAAAGAGAGACAGGCAGAGAGAGGAAGAAAGAGACAGGCAGAGAGAAAGAGAGAGACAGGCAGAGAGAAAGAGGGAGACAGGCAGAGAGAAAGAGAGACAGGCAGAGAGAAAGAGACAGGCAGAAAGAGACAGGCAGAGAGAAAGAGACAGGCAGAGAGAAAGAGACAGGCAGAGAGAAAGAGACAGGCAGAGAGAGAGACAGGCAGAGAGAAAGAGAGAGACAGGCAGAGAGAAAGAGAGAGACAGGCAGAGAGGGACACAGAGGCAGAAAGAGAAAGAGAGCGAGCGAGCGGAAGGCGCTCACGCGGCCCCCGACTCTCACCCGGTCTCCGCAGAGCAGCTGCCGCGGCCGTCGCTGGTGGCGCTGCCCGGGCCGGTGGTGGCTCCCGGCGCCAACGTAAGCCTGCGCTGCGCCGGCCGCCTGCGGAACATGAGCTTCGTGCTGTACCGCGAGGGCGTGGCGGCCCCGCTGCAGTACGGCGACTCCGCGCGGCCCTGGGCTGACTTCCCGCTGCTGGGCGCCCGCGCTCCCGGCACCTACAGCTGCTACTACCACACGCCCTCCGCGCCCTACGTGCTGTCGCAGCGCAGCGAGGCGCTGGTCATCAGCTGGGAAGGTGAGGGTCCTGCCGCCGGCCCGTCTCCCCAGCCCCAGGAATACAGGTCCCAGCCCCTCCTCCCTCAGACCCGGGAGTGCAGGTCCCCAGCCCCTCCTCCCTCAGACCAGGAGTCCAGGCCCCAGTCCCCTCCTCCCTCAGACCCGGGAGTCCAGACCCAGCCCCTCCTCCCTCAGACCCGGGAGTCCAGACCCCCAACCCCTCCTCCCTCAGACCCGGGAGTCCAGATCCCACCCCCTCCTCCCTCAGACCCGGGAGTCCAGACCCCCAGCCCCTCCTCCCTCAGACCCGGGAGTCCAGACCCCCGGCCCCTCCTCCCTCAGACCCGGGAGTCCAGACTTCCACCCCTCCTCCCTCAGACCCGGGAGTCCAGGCCCCCGGCCCCTCCTCCCTCAGACCCGGGAGTCCAGACCCCCGGCCCCTCCTCCCTCAGACCCGCGAGTCCAGACCCCCGGCCCCTCCTCCCTCAGACCAGGAGTCCAGGCCCCAGTCCCCTCCTCCCTCAGACCCGGGAGTCCAGACCCAGCCCCTCCTCCCTCAGACCCGGGAGTCCAGACCCCCAACCCCTCCTCCCTCAGACCCGGGAGTCCAGATCCCACCCCCTCCTCCCTCAGACCCGGGAGTCCAGACCCCCAGCCCCTCCTCCCTCAGACCCGGGAGTCCAGACCCCCGGCCCCTCCTCCCTCAGACCCGGGAGTCCAGACTTCCACCCCTCCTCCCTCAGACCCGGGAGTCCAGGCCCCCGGCCCCTCCTCCCTCAGACCCGGGAGTCCAGACCCCCGGCCCCTCCTCCCTCAGACCCGGGAGTCCAGACCCCCGGCCCCTCCTCCCTCAGACCCGGGTGTCCAGGCCCCCGGCCCCTCCTCCCTCAGACCCGGGAGTTCAGATCCCCGGCCCCTCCTCCCTCAGACCCGGGAGTCCAGACCCCCGGCCCCTCCTCCCTCAGACCCTGGAGTCCAGGCCCCCGGCCCCTCCTCCCTCAGACCCTGGAGTCCAGGCCCCCGGCCCCTCCTCCCTCAGACCCGGGAGTCCAGGCCCCCGGCCCCTCCTCCCTCAGACCCGGGAGTCCAGGCCCCCGGCCCCTCCTCCCTCAGACCCGGGAGTCCAGGCCCCCGGCCCCTCCTCCCTCAGACCCGGGAGTCCAGACCCCCAAACCCTCCTCCCTCAGACCCGGGAGTCCAGACCCCCGGCCCCTCCTCCCTCAGACCCGGGAGTCCAGGCCCCCGGCCCCTCCTCCCTCAGACCCGGGAGTCCAGGCCCCCGGCCCCTCCTCCCTCAGACCCTGGAGTCCAGGCCCCCGGCCCCTCCTCCCTCAGACCCTGGAGTCCAGGCCCCCGGCCCCTCCTCCCTCAGACCCAGGAGTTGAAACCTCCATCGACTCCCCCTCAACTTTGAGACTGAGGAGTCAGGTCCCCAAGTCCACCCCAGGGCTGGAAACCTGGAGTTCAGGGCCCAGACTTCGGGATCCGGGAGCTGACGACCCGTCTCTCCCGGCCCCGCCCGCAGACTCTAGCTCCTCCGACTACACTCGGGGGAACCTTGTCCGCCTGGGGCTGGCCGGTCTGGTCCTCATCTCCCTGGGCGCACTGGTCACTTTTGACTGGCGCAGCCAGAGCCGTGCTCCTGCTGGTGTCCGCCCTTGAGCCCCAGGGGCACTGCAACGCGAGAAGACTTCCAACCTGAGTGATGGAGAGGCTGGGACCCTGGGCTGGATTGTCCTTTCCTGCAGCCCCGCAGCCCTGCTGGCTGAGCCCCGAGGAACTGCCCTTCGACACCCCTGTGCCCCGTGCTGTGGCTTCTTTCCGGGACTTTCCCAACGAGTAGCTGAGTGGAAGACGCGATCAGTGGTTAAGACTTCCAAGCCAGAAGACAGAGGGTTCGAATCCCAGTGCTGCCGTCTACTCACTGTGGTAGTAGTAGCAGCTACAGAGAGGTAGCAGTGAGAGGGGAAGCCAGCTGGACCTCCTGGGTCGAGTGGAGGCTTGGAGAACTTTTCTGTCTTACAAGAGGATTGTAAAATGGACCAATCAGCAGGACATGGGCGGGGACAAATAAGGGAATAAAAGCTAGCCAGCATTGGCACCCTGCTCGGGTCCCCTTCCAGGCTGTGGAAGCTGTGTTCTCTTGCTCTTCACAGTAAATTTTGCTGCTGCTCACTCTTGGGTCCATGCCATCTTTAAGAGCTGTGACACTCACCGCGAAGGTCTGGGGCTGCATTCTTGAAGTCAGCTAGACCACAAACCCACTGGAAGGAACCAACTCCGGACGCGGTGGCAGCATTGAGAAAGTGCCCTTCCCAACTCTCTCTCGCCTGGACGGTGAAATGGATGCACTGATAAAAGCCATTTCATAGGATTGTTGTAGGATTCAGTGGGTAATACATATAAAACATTTAAAACAGTAACTGGCCCGTAGTAAGTGCTCAATGAATGTGAGCTACCCTATTACACCGATTTCTACCAGACTCATTGCCGAAAAGAAGGTCTCACCTTTTTTCCATCAAGCATAATCAAGCACAACTTTTTTTTTTTTTTTTTTTTTTTTTTTTTTTTTTTTTTGGAGAGAAGATCTCACTCTATCACCCAGGCTGGAGGGCAGTGGCACGATCTCGGTTCACTGCAACCTCCGCCTCCTGGGTTCAAGTGATTCTCGTGCCTCAGCCTCCTGAGTAGCTGGGATTACAGGTGTGCACCACCACGCCCAGCTAAGTTTTGTATTTTTTTTTTTTTTTGAGACGGAGTCTTGCTCTGTCACCCAGGCTAGAGTGCAGTGGCCGGATCTCGGCTCACTGCAAGCTCCGCCTCCCGGGTTCACGCCATTCTCCTGGCTCAGCCTCCCGAGTAGCTGGGACTACAGGCGCCCGCCACCTCGCCCGGCTATTTTTTTGTATTTTTTAGTAGAGACAGTGTTTCACTGTGTTCGCCAGGATGGTCTCCATCTCCTAACCTCGTGATCCACCCGTCTCGGCCTCCCAAAGTGCTGGGATTACAGGCTTGAGCCACTGCGCCCGGCCTAAGTTTTGTATTTTTAATAGAGATGGAGTTTAGCCATATTGGCCAGGGTGGTCTCAAACTCCTGACCTCAAGTGATCCACCGGCCTCGGCCTCCCAAAGTGCTGGGATTACAGGCCTGAGCCACCGCGCTCCTTCACTTTGCCTTTCCTTGCCTTGACTGGGCCTTACTCTTTTGCCCAGGCTAGATTGCAGTGGCATGATCAAGGCTCACTGCTGCATCGACCTCCCAGGCTTAAGTGGTCTCCCCACCTCAGCCTCCCAAGTAGCTAGAACCACAGGTGCAGGCCACCATACCTGGCTGATTTATTAGTAGTAGTAGTAGTAGTAGCAGCAGCAGTAGAGGTCTCTCTATGTTGGCCAGGCTGATTTCCAACTCCTGAGGTCAAATGATCCTCCTGCCTCTGCCTCCTGAAGTGTGGGGATTATAGGCATGAGCCATCCAGACAGGTTCATTTCCCCTTTTCTTGACTTGTGCCCCCATTTTGGTGGAGCACACACCTTCTTCTATTTGTATTGTTTTTCAACTTTGCCTTCCCCTTTTCCCACTTTATGGAGAAGACAGTGACTTCTAATGCTTGGACAGCCCAGCTGTACCATGCTGGGCAAACTGGAGCAGTGTACAGACCCTTCTGAGTTTCCATCCAAGAAAGGGAACACCACAAATATCTACCTTGTCCGTTCTAGAGAGGAACCAAGCAACTTGTCCCCAACACAGGAAGAAAAATTAGAAAACCTTAGATCAGCGGCTATAACTCCTCTGACCCCAACCCCTTTTTGGTTTTTGTTATTTTTGAGATAGAGTTTCCCTCTTTCTCCCAGGTTGGAGTGCAGTGGCACGATCTTGGCTCACTGCAACCTCTGCCTCCTGGGTTCAAGGATTCTCCTGCCTCAGCCTCCCCAAGCAGCTGGGATTACAGGCACCTGCCACCACCCCTGGCTAATTTTTTGTATTTTTAGTAGAGATGGGGTTTCACCATGCGGGCCAGGCTGGTCTGGAACTCCTAATCTCAAGTGATCTGCCCGCCTCTGCCTCCCAAAGTGCTGAGACTACAGGTGTGAGCCACCGCGCCTGGCCTGAAGCAATATTCACTTCTATGTGGATGCACATTGATATATTTTATCTTATTAAAAATGCTTGTCTTGGCCGGGCGTGGTGGCTCAAGCCTGTAATCCCAGCACTTTGGGAGGCCGAGACGGGCGGATTACGAGGTCAGGAGATCGAGACCATCCTGGCTAACACAGTGAAACCCCGTCTCTACTAAAAAATACAAAAAATTAGCCGGGCGACGTGGCGGGCGCCTGTAGTCCCAGCTACTCGGGAGGCTGAGGCAGGAGAATGGCATAAACCCAGGAGGCGGAGCTTGCAGTGAGCTGAGATCCGGCCACTGCACTCCAGCCTGGGCGGCAGAGCGAGACTCTGTCTCAAAAAAAAAAAAAAAAAAAAAAATGCTTGTCTTGACTCACTTCATTGATTTAATGACCTTGCTGCCTAACACATGTAAATGATTTGGGGAGGAATAAGCAGTATTTGTTGGTGTGCTCTTTTGTTTCAGAGACTAAACTAACTCAGATCTTTTTTTTTTTTTTTTGAGACAGAGTTTTCTCTCGTTGCCCAGGCTGGAGTGCAATGGCACGATCTCGGCTCACTGCAACCTTTGCCTCCTGGGTTCAAGTGATTCTTCTGCCTCAGCCTCCCGAGTAGCTAGGATTACAGGCATGCGCCACCATGCCCAGCTAATTTTGTATTTGTAGTACAGACAGGGTTTCTCCATGTTGATCAGGCTGGTCTTGAACTCCCGACCTCAGGTGATCCACCCGCCTCGGCCTCCCAAAGTGCTAGGATTACAGGCGTGAGCCACTGCGCCCGGCCCTAACTCAGATCTTATATAAAGATTAGGAAATTCATTAGGCTGGTGCAAAAGTAATTGTGGTGGAACTTAGTCTCATGGCCAGGCCTAGCCACTATGGAAATATGGTCTCTAGCCTGTGCCCTTCTAAAAATGAGGGTGGGAGGGGGTGGGATAGGTGCAGTGGCTCACTCTTAACAATCCCAGCACTTTGGGAGGCTGAGGGAGGAGGATAGCTTGAGGCCAGGAGTTTGAGACTCCCTTCTCTATTAAAAACAAAAACAAAAATAGGCCAGGCCCGGTGGCTCATGCCTATAATCCCAGCACTTTGGGAGGCTAAGGCAGGCAGATCACCTGAGGTCAGGAGTTGGAGACCAGCCTGGCCAATATAGTGAAACCCTGACTCTACTAAAAATGCAAAAATTTGCTGGGCATGATAGTGGGCGCCTGTAATCCCAGCTACTCGGGAGGCTAAGGCAGGAGAATCACTTGAACCCAGGAGGCAGAGGTTGCAGTGAGCTGATATTGCGCCATTGCACGCCAGCCTGGGCGACAGAGTGAGACTCTGTCTAAAAAAACCCAAAAAGAAACGTTTAATGATTTTTCTTCTCTCCAGGGGAAAATATGGAAGTAAAATGTTCAGTTGAAACAGGACCTATCTGAAGATCGTGTGTCCTCTGCTGATTTTAAATAGCCATGGAAAGTTAATGCCACCGCAAGGGGGCAGCCCTGCCCTGGCACTCTGGAAACCTGGTATTTATCCACGCAATCAGAGGCTTGAACCACAGCTAAGCTGAGTCTTGGCGGGACCTCTTCTGATCCTCCGGGCACACAAGAGGATTGGGGGCTGGGGAGGAGCTGCTTCAAGGGCACCTCCCTTTTACCTCCTGTGATATCGTGATATAGTAAGAAATATGTATTTGGTCTTCAGCTCTGGTTCCAAAGACACCCTTCTCACCCCATCACTCTGGAATTTCCAAAAACCCTTGGTGAGAAGGGTGTCTTTTGTTATTTATAAGGAACCTCTTTTCTCCCTTCCTTCCCTCCTTCCTTCCTTCCTCCTTTCCTTTCCTTTCCTTTCCTTTCCTTTCCTTTCCTTTCCTTTCCTTCCTTCCTCTCTTTCTCTCTCTCTCTTTCTCTCTTTCTTTCTTTCTCTTTCTTTCTTTCTTTCTTTCTTTCTTTCTTTCTTTCTTTCTTTCTTTCTTTCTTTCTTTCTTTCTTTCTTTCTTTCTCTTTCTTTCTCTCTTTTCTTCTTTCTCTCACTATTCCCTTTCTCTCCCTTTCCTTTCCTTTCTCTCCCTTCCCCTCCCCTCCCCGTCCCTTTCCTTTCCTTTCTTTTCCTTTTCTTACCTTCCTTTCCTTCTTTCCTCTAATCCCAGCACTTTGGGAGGCCAAGGTGGGCAGATCACTTGAGGTCAGGAGTTTCAGACCAGTCTGGCCAACATGGTGAAACCTCGTCTCTACTAAAAATACAAAAATTAGTCGGGCATGGTGGCAGGCACCTGTAGTTCCAGCTACTCTGGAGGCTGAGGCAGGAGAATCGCTTGAACTAGGAGGCAGAGGTTGCGGTGAACTGAGATTGCACCACTGCACTCCAGCCTGGGCTACAGAGTGAGGCTCCATCTCAAGGAAAAATAAATAAAATAAAATAAAATTAAATTAAATTAAAAAAATGTAAAATAAAATAAAATATTTAAAATATAAAATAAAATATAAAATAAAATAAAATTTAAAAAATATAAAATAAAATATAAAATAAATAAAATAAAATAAAATTTAAAAAATATAAAATAAAATATAAAATAAAATAAAATAAAATATCTCCCAAAGAGACAAGTCAGATTAGCCTAAACCCAGGAATAACTACAGGCAGCTTGAGGGTCAAAGGCAAGGTAGGGGCTGGCCAGATCCGATCTCCTTCACTGCCATTGTTTTCTCACTCTCATAGTTTTTGCAAAGGAGGTTTCAATTGCATGGTTGTCAGCTAACATCCTATTCATCCATTTCTTGCTTTCTACCAGTAAAATTGAACTTTATAGGCCTGCTTTGTGCTTTTAAGGCTAACTAGCAAAATTCCAGAGTTTAGCCTTAAAAATTATTTATAATTGGCCAGGTGCGGTGGCTCACGCCTGTAATACCAGCACTTTGGGAGGCTGAGGCAGGCAGATCATGAGGTCAGGAGATCAAGACCATCCTGGCTAACATGGTGAGAAACCCCATCGCTACTGAAAATACAAAGAAACAAACAAAAAAAGCCAGGTGTAGTGGCACACATCTGTAGTCCCAGCTACTCGGGAGGCTGAGGCAGGAGAATCACTTGAACCCGGGAGGCAGAGGTTGCAGTGAGCTGAGATTTTGCCGTTGCACTCCAGCCTGGGTGACAGAGGGAGACTCCATCTAAAAAAAAAAAAAAAAAAAAATTCTTTATAATTAATCAAAAGAAGTTTAAGAAATGGATTAAGAAGATCTCTTCTTTGCAGCTGTAGGGGAGGAAAGGGAGCTAGAGAGAGAGAGAGGATTGAGAGAGGAGAAAAAGATATTCCATGCCGTAAAACTAATTCAAGAATGTAGTTTAGGCCAGGCATGGTGGTTCACACCTGTAATCCCAGAATTTTGGGAGGCTGAGGTGGGTGGATCACTTGAGCTCAGAAGTTTGCGACCAGCCTGGCCAACATGGTGAAATGTTGTCTCTACTAAAAATACAAAAATTAACCAGGCATGGTGGCACAACCCTGTAATTTCAGGTACTTGAGGGGGCTGGGGCAGGAGAATCACTTGAACCCAGGAGACAGAGGTTGCAGTGAGTTGAGATCACACCACTGCACTCCAGCCTGGGTGACAGAGTGAGATCGTCTTAAAAAAAAAAAACACACACACACACAGTGGGGGGCGGGGGGCTGGGGAAGGGATAGCATTAGGAGAAATACCTAATGTAAATGATAAGTTGATGGATGCAGCAAACCAGCATGGCACATATATCAAACCTGCACGTTGTACACATGTACACTAGAACTTAAAGTAAAACAAACAAACAGAATGTGGTTTGATAAGGTAACAAACTGAGAATATTCAAAAGGCTCTAAATCCGTTTTATAGTCTTGTGTAGTATGGAGATCTATGGATATTTATTACAGCAGCCAGTGTTCCATTCTCTGGTTGCATAAATCTGTCCTTTGAAGTGTAATTTGCACAAAATAACCTTGTAGGAGTCCGAAGACATTAGAAATTATTGCCAGTATTGCAATCATTATTATGAAGGAGAAACCTTGGTGCCATTTGGTGGTCTTACTTAATATTTTGTTGCCCTAGTAACAATCTTATGACTGACATCTGAATTTCCAAGCAGAATAAATGCTTGTAAAACCGATTCTGTTAAATGAGAAGTTGTGCATTGGTGTGTGTGTCTTAGTCCGTATTCCGTTGCTTAGAACAGAATACTTGAAACGTTGTAAAGAAAAGGAATTTATTTCCTGTAGTTGTGGAGGTTGGGAAGTCCAAGGTGGAGGGGTTGCATCTGGTGAGGGCCTTCTTGCTGTTGGGGCAAGAAGACTCGGGATTCTCTGGAGGGTCCTGAGGTGGCACAGGGCATCACAGGGCAAAGGAGCTGAGCGTGCTACTCAAGTCTCTCTTCCTCTTCTGATAAAGCCACCAGTCTCACTCCCAGGGTAACCCATGAATCCATTAACTCACTAATCCATTAATCCATGAATGGATTAGTTCATTCATGAGAAAAGAGTCCTCATGACCCAATCACCTCTTAAAGTCCCCACCTCTCAATACTGCCACATTGGGGATTCAATTTCACCATAAGTTTTTATTTATGTATTTTTTGAGACAACGTCTTGCTATGTCACCCAGGCTGGAGAGCAGTGGCATGATCTCAGCTCACTGTAACCTCCACCTCCCAGGTTCAAGTGATTTTCCTGCCTCAGCCTCCTGAGTAGTTCGTATTACAGGCACGTGCCACCATGCCCGGGTAATTTTTGTATTTTTAGTAGAGATGGGGTTCCATCATGTTGGCCGGTTGGTCTCAAACTCCTGACCTCATGTGATCTGCCCACCTTGGCCTCCCAAAGTGCTGAGATTACAGGTGTGAGCCACCGCACTCAGCTTATTTATCTATTTATTTTTTGAGACAGGGTCTCACTCTGTTGCACAGGCTGGAGTTCAGTGGTGCAGTCACGGCTCACTGCATTGTCAGCTTTCTGGGCTCAGGTGATCCTCCCACTTCAGCCTCCTGAGTAGCTGGGATCACAGGCATGTGCCACCTCACCTGGCTAATTTTTAAATTATTTATAGAGACAGGTCTCCTGATGTTGCCCAGGCTGGTTCAACATGAGTTTTCAAGGGAACAAATATTCAAACCTTAGCAGCAGGTTAAATTATCTTTATCCCACATTTATGATCGGAAAAAAAAAAAATTTAAAGCCCGAGACTCTGCTAGACTTCTTACTTTAAGAAGAGTCTGAAGGTCTTGTTTCATTTCCATTACAATATCTATTAATAGTTCTGACTGAGATAAGAGCCATCCTTCACTTTGACTATTATGAAGAAAGGGGGAAAAGACGTTAAAAAGACACAATTACACAACTGATGATTTTGTTGTAGCTGAGATAAGTGCTGTTAAAGAACATGCAGGGAAGTCTTTGCTAAAGAAAGGATTCTGAAGCTGGTTTCTGAGGGAAGAGTCCAAGTTAGCCAAGCAAAAATGGGGGAAAAACTCCAGATACAGGAAATAGCATTGTTTCAGGGACTGAGATGGGAAGGAGGTTATGTGTTCCAACCGAGTGGTTCTCAAATTTGACGGCACATGAGAATCTCCCAGGAACATTTAAAACACAGAATGAGACACCTAGGCCTCATCCTGTACCCATTATAAAAATTAAAATCAGCTGGGCACGGTGGCTCACACCTGTAATCCCAGCACTTTGGGAGGCCAACACAGGCGGATCACCTGAGGTCAGGAGTTCAAGACCAGCCTGACCAACATGGAGAAACCCCATCTCTACTAAAAAATACAACATTAGCCGGGCACGGTGGTGCACGCCTGTAATCCCAGCTACTCGGGAGGCTGAGGCAGGAAAATCGCTTGAACCTGGGAGGTGGATGTTGTGGTGAGCCGAGATTATGCCATTGCACTCCAGCCTGGGCAACAAGCAAAACTCCATCTAAAAAAAAAAAAGCCTGTAATCCCAGCACTTTGGGAGGCCATGATGGGCGGATCACGAGGTCAGGAGATCGAGACCATCCTGGCTAACATGGTGAAACCCCGTCTCTACTAAAAACACAAAAAATGAGCCGGGCATGGTGGCGGGCGCCTGTAGTCCCAGCTACTCGGGAGGCTGAGGCAGGAGAATGGCGTGAACCCAGGAGGCGGAGCTTGCAGTGAGCTGAGATCCGGCCACTGCACTCTAGCCTGGGCGACAGAGCGAGACTCCGTCTCCAAAAAAAAAAAATAAATAAATAAAAATTTTAAATCTCTGGGGGTAGACTCAGGCACTCAGTAAATATACATATATCTATTTCCATTGACCGTAACACATGGCAGACTAAAGATGGCCCCCAATTCTTTGTCACTGTCCCTATAGAGAGGTAGAGTTTATTTTCCCTCCCCTTGAATCTGGCCTTTCCTTAAGACTGTAGAAGAAGAGACACTGTGTCAGTTCCAGGCTTAGTCTTTAAAGGGACAAACAACTTTTGCCTTCTCTCTCTTTTTTTTTTTTTTTTTCCAGACAGAGTCTCTTTCTGTTGCCCAGGCTGGAGTGCACTGGTGTTATCTCGGCTCACTGCAACCTCTGCCTCCCAGGTTTAAGCAATACTCCTGCCTCGGCCTCCCGAGTAGCTGGGATTACAGGTGTGCACCAACATGCCCGGCTAATTTTTATTTTTAATTTTAGTAGAGACAGGGTTCCGCCTGGCTAATTTTTTTTTTTTTTTTAGTAGAGATGATGTTTCCTCATGTTGGCCAGGCTGATGTTGAACTCCTGACCTCAAGTGATCCACCCACCTTGGCCTCCCAAAGTGCTGGGATTACAGGCGTGAGCCACTGTGCCCGGCTGCCTTCTCTATTTTAGAAAGCTCTCTTGTGACATCCCCTCTTGAAACCCAGATGCTACCCTCCAAGAAGTCTGAATCAAATGGAGAGGCCATGTGCAGGTACATCATTCAACAGTCCTAGTTGAGCTCTCAACCAACATCCAGCATCAACAGCCAGCCATCTTGGAGATTCCAGCTCAGTTGAGCCCCACTGATGACTGAAGCCCAGGAAGATATCACATTGAGCCGAAGAACTGCTCAACTGAGCCCAGTCATCTCACCAGATCAGGAATGATTAAAAAAAAAAAAAAGATTGTTACCCTAAGTCACTCAGTTTTGGGGTGGTTTGTTACACAGTAATTGGTAATCTATACCCAAGAGAGAATTAAATAATGATGACTTAAAACCAATACCAATTGATTTCTCCCCTATGTAGAATAAATCTAGCGGTCCAGGGCTGGCACAATGACTCTAAAAAGCATTATGGACCTAAGTTACTTGTGGCTCACCCTCCACCATCTTGAACCTCATCTTCATGGTCCAAGATCATGCTAGAGTATCAGTCATCACATCCACATTTTAGGCAGTTAAGTGAAGGAAGGAAAGTGTGCTTCATTAAAGAACCTTTTGGAAGCTGTCTACATTTATGCTTATATATCATTGTCCTAGATGAAGACTTACAGCTACATCTATCTGTAAGTGACATTGAAGAAAGTAGCTTTTTTACCTGGGTAGCAATGGGCCCAGCTAAAAATCAGAATTCTCAACAGCAAAAGGATGGCTTTGAGGTAATCATGTAGATTATGTGCAGATAACTACAGGTAAGTCCCCTCCCCCAAGTCTATTTTAAATTTTCTGCTGGAGTATTTTAGAGTAAACCTCAGATATAATATGATTTCATCTACAAGACTTTTTATTTTGGTAAGATATTCTTTTTTTTTTTTTTTTTGAGACGGAGTTTCGCTCTGCCGCCCAGGCTGGAGTGCAGTGGCCGGATCTCAGCTCACTGCAAGCTCCGCCTCCCGGGTTTACGCCATTCTCCTGCCTCAGCCTCCCGAGTAGCTGGGACTACAGGCGCCCGCCACCTTGCCTGTCTAGTTTTTTTGTGTGTGTTTTTTAGTAGAGGCAGGGTTTCACCGTGTTAGCCAGGATGGTCTAGTAAGATATTCTTAAGGTTAGGTGTGATAAACACCTAACAAAGTGAATGACTATTTATTTATTACTATTATTTTTTGAGATGGAGTTTCACTCTTGTTGCCCAGGCTGGAGTGCAACGGTGCAATCTCGGCTCACTGCAACCTCCACATCCCAGGTTCAAGCAATTCTCCCACCTCAGCCTCCTGAGTAGCTGGGATTACAGGTTTGCACCACCATGCCTGGCTAATTTTTGTATTTTTTGTAGAGATGGGGTTAGGCCATGTTGCCCAGGCTAGTGTTGAACTCCTGGGATCAAGCCATCCACCTACCTCACCTCCCAAAATGTTAGGATTACAGGTGTGATCCACTTTACCTGGCCCTAAGCTATTCGTTATTCTTTCTTTTTTTGTTTTTTGAATCAGGGTCTCCTTTCTTCATTTCTAGGTGAAATCGAACTTTACCAGATTTTTCCTGTTGACTGATAAAATTCCAGAGCCTAGTTTTCAAATATGCATCTTCATTGTTAGCAAAAGAGATGTTAAGAAGAGATATAGGAGATATCCTCTTTTTCCTGATACTGCATAAGGAGAAAGATTTTTTCTGAGTCACAACACTAATTTAAGGAATCTGATTTGATACAGTGTTGAATTGAGAAGATTCCCAAGGATATCAATCTTGTTTTCTGGTACAATATGGAGAATTAAATGAATATTCATAACTGTTACTAAATTGTTCTCTGTTGAAATAAATTCATACACAAAACTGTTATTTGAACAAAAGGGTCTTCTAAGAGTCCCAAGCCTTTAAAAATCATTGCCACATCTTGTGAAAATAACTTTCAAAGAAACATCTGTAATTATAGTTGGTTTTATTCCTTATAATTTGTTGCCTTGTTGACTTTTCTTTTTTTTTTTATTTTTTATTTTTTTATTTTTTTGAGACGGAGTCTCGCTCTGCCGCCCAGGCTGGAGTGCAGTGGCCGGATCTCAGCTCACTGCAAGCTCCGCCTCCCGGGTTCCCGCCATTCTCCTGCCTCAGCCTCCCCAGTAGCTGGGACTACAGGCGCCCGCCACCTCGCCCGGCTAGTTTTTTGTATTTTTTAGTAGAGACGGGGTTTCACCGTGTCAGCCAGGATGGTCTCGATCTCCTGACCTTGTGATCCGCCCGCCTCGGCCTCCCAAAGTGCTGGGATTACAGGCTTGAGCCACCGCGCCCGGCCGCCTTGTTGACTTTTCTATGTTCCAAAACAGTAAGAAGAGTAGGTGCTATCAAGACAAAAAATCCGAAAACCAAAACAAGCCTTGGGGTCATTTTGCTCTTCTTCCAAATGCATGATGAAAAAAACATGGTTAAAAACCAACTTGCTTGATTTCTTATTTTAACAAACGAATCAAAAATTTTGTCTGATTTAAATTAACAAATCTTTTTTTTTTTTTTTTTTTTTTTTTTTTGAGACAGAGTCTCCCTCTGTTGCCTAGGCTGGAGTGCAATGGTGCGATCTCAGCTCACTGCAACCTTCGCCTCCCAGGTTCAAGCAGTTCTTCTGCCTCACCCTCACGACTAGCTGGGATTACAGGTGTGCACCACCACGCCCAGCTAATTTTTGTATTTTTAGTAGAGACGAGGTTTCACCATGTTGGCCAGGCTGGTCTTGAACTCCTGACCTTAGCTGATCTACCTGCTTCGGTCTCCCAAAGTGTTGGGATTACAGGCATGAGCCACTGCGCCAGGCTAAATTAACATAATTATCAAATTCAATCTGCAGACTTTAATTGGATTCTGATTTTTTTTTTTTTTTTTTTTTTTTTTTTTTTTTTCCGAGACGGAGTCTCACGCTGTTGCCCAGGCTGGAGTGCAGTGGCGCGATCTCGGCTCACTGCAAGCTCCGCCTCCCGGGTTCCCGCCATTCTCCTGCCTCAGCCTCCTGAGTAGCTGGGACTACAGGCGCCCGCCACCGCGCCCGGCTAATTTTTTGTATTTTTAGTAGAGACGGGGTTTCACTGTGGTCTCGATCTCCTGACCTTGTGATCCGCCCGCCTCGGCCTCCCAAAGTGCTGGGATTACAGGCTTGAGCCACCGCGCCCGGCCGATTCTGATTTATTTTTTAAAAGCCTGATAGAAATGACATTTTTGAGACAATCAGGGAAATTTGAATACTGAATGGGTATTAGCTGGTATCAAGGAAGTACCCTTCATTTTCCTGATGTGACAGTGCTATGGTGTTTATATTATTTTTAAAATGGTTCTTATTTGATAAAGATATATATGTACTGAAATATTCTGAACTTAAAACAATGAGCTCATGACTGGCTGGGCACAGTGGCTCACGCCTGTAATCGCAACACTTTGGGAGGCTGAGGCGGGTGGATCACTTGAGGTCAGGAGTTCGAGACCACCCTGGCCAACATGGTGAAACCTCGTCTCTACTAAAAAAAAAATACAAAAATGAACTGGCTTAAAGTATAATAATAATAATAATGATAATAAATTAACTGGGCATGTTGGAGGGCACCTGTAATCCCAGCTACTCGGGAGGCTGAGGCAGGAGAATTACTTGAACCTGGTGGGTAGAGGTTGCAGCGAGCTGAGATTATGCCACTTCACTCCAGCCTGGGCAAAAGAGTGGAACTCCATCTCAAAAAAAAAAAAAAAAAAGTGGTGATGAAGGCCTGGTGCGGTGGCTCACACCTGTAATCCCAGCAGTTGGGGAGGCCGAGGCAAGTGGATCACTTGAGGCCAGGAGTTAGAGACCAGCCTGGCCAACTTGGTGAAACCTCATCTTAACTAAAAATACAAACAGCCGGGTGTAGTGGCATGAGCCTGTAATCCCAGCTCCTTGGGAGGCTGAGGCAGCAGAATCACTTGAACCCAGGAGGCTGAAGTTGCAATGAACCGAGATTGAGCCACTGGACTCCAGTCCAGGTGACAGAATCAGATTCCATCTCAAAAAAAAAAAAAAAAAAAAAAAAGAGTGAAGTGCTTTCATCTCTTCAATACGAACCCTTCAGGGCCAAGTCTGAAGCATTTTCGGGGTTACCTGTTTGATGCCTGAAATCTGCCTGAGACAGAGGAGCATTTCCTGTGAGTCAAATACTCAAACGCTGGTGTGTGTAAGGAGCATGTTGCAATCAGCAACGCCAACACGTTTCCTGAATGTGGATATGGGAGGGGAACTGAAAGGCTAGGACAAGGCTGTTACTGCTTCCACTCCGGGGTGGGAGAGAGGCAGGGACGACTCCAGCTCTTCTCCCATCTGCAGACTGCAGAACCCAAGACGGACCCTGGGAGGGCTGAGAAGTCATCATGATCTCTAAGCTGCTTTCCCTCCTCTGTTTCAGTAAGTCTCACAGGGCTATCCACTGGGAATGCAGAATATCATGGAACTGGTGGGATAGTTGGGCTGGGGATGGAAAAAATAACATCAACTTTGGCTTACTGAGAACACGGGAGGAGTGAGACGTCCTGCTGAGTGCACTGCAGACACTCCCTGGAAACAAGCGCTCTGCAAGCTTCAACTCCTCTGGTTTCAACTTCGTGAGTTTTGCTGAATGCCTCCACCACCTGGCTTCATTGGCTTACCCCTTTTCTCAGGATAAACTCTGACTTTTTGTGTGTAAGTAAAAGTATTCAGAATAGAAACCTTATCTTTTTTTTTTTTTTTTTTTTTTGAGGCAGGGTTTCACTCTTCTTGCCCAGGTTGGAGTGCAGTGGCGTGATCTCAACTCACTGCAACCCCTGCCTCCTGGGTTCAAGAGATTCTCCTGCTTCAGCCTCCTGAGTAACTGGATTAAAGGGGTGCGCCACCATGCCTGGTTAATTTTTGTATTTTTAGTAGAGATGGGGTTTCACCATGTTGGCCAGTCTGGTCTCGAACTCCTGACCTCAGGTGATCTGCCAGCCTCAGCCTCCCAAAGTACTGGGATTACAGGCGTGAGCCACTGTGCCTGGCCCAGAAACCCTAACACCATAAATAAAAATGTAGTGCCAAATACATAACTATAAAGTAAATTGAGGTTGTTGTGTAACCATCACCACTATCTATACTAAAACCTTTCTTTCTTTCTTTCTTTCTTTCTTTCTTTCTTTCTTTCTTTCTTTCTTTCTTTCCCTTTCTTTCTTTCTTTCTCTCTTTCTTTCTTTTTCTTTCTATTTCTTTCTTTCTTTTCTTTCTTTTTCTTTCTCTCTCTCTCTTTCTCCTTCCTTCCTCTCTCTCTTTCTCTTTTTCTCTTTCTTTCTTTTCTCTCTCTCTCTCTCCTTCCTTCCTTTCTTCCTTCCCTTTCCTTTTCTTGAGACAAGGTCTCACTCTGTCACCCAGGCTGGAATGCAGTGGCATGACCACAGCTCACTGCAGCCTTCACTCCCCCGGGCTCAGGCAATCCTCTGCCTCAGTCCCTGCTAAGTAGGTGGGGTTATAAGCACATGCTACCATGCCTGGCTAAGTTTGGTGTTTTTTTCTTTGTAGAGACAGGGTCTTGCTATGTTGCCCAGGCTAGACTCCAACTCCTGGGCTTAAGTGATCCACCTGCCTCTGCCTCTCAAAGTGCTGGGATTACAGGTCCCCCATGCCCCACCAAAACATTTTTCTTCACCCACTATTAGTTACAATTGTCCAGAGAGACAGAACCAATACAACATGCATCTCTGTATACATATGTGATAGATACAGATATATAAATGCAGATATAGATCTAGGTCTGAAATGAGATTTGTTCTAAGGAATTGGCTCACACAGTTACAGAGGTTGAAAACCCAGATTCTGCCGTCTGTAAGCAGGAGACCCAGGAAAGCCAGTGGTTATAAATTCCAGTTCAAGGGCAGAAGACCAATATGTCAGCTCAGACAATTAGGCAGAGATAGACAATTCAACCTTCTTCTATCTTTAAAAAAACATTTTTTTTTTTTTTTCGAGACAGGATCTTGCTCTGTCACCCAGGCTGGGAGTGCAGTGGCGTGATCTTGGCTCACTGCAGCGTCCACCTTCCTGGCTCAAGCAGTTGTCCCACCTCAGCCTCCTAAATAGCTGGGGCTACAGGTGTGCACCACTACACCCAGCTAATGTAAACTTTTTTGTAAACAAACAAAATGATACGGAGTTTCACTCTTGTTACCCAGACTGGACTGCAATGGCGTGATCTCGGCTCACTGCAGCCTCCACCTCCCGGGTTCAAGCGATTCTCCTGCCTCAGCCTCCTGGGTAGCTGGGATTACAGGTGCCCACCACACACCTGGCTGATGTTTTGTACTTTTTAGTAGAGACCCGGCCATCATGTTGGCCAGGCTGGTCTCGGGCTTCCAACCTCAGGTGATCTGCCTGCCTCGGCCTCCCAAAGTGCTGGGATTACAGGCAAGAGCCACACTGCTCTGTGCAATTTTTAAATTTTTTTTATAGAGGTGGGATCTCATTATGTTACTCAGACTGGTCTCCAAATCCTGGCCTCAAGCAATCCTTCTGCCTTGGCCTCCCAAAGTGCTGGGATTACAGGCGTGAGCCACAGTGCCCCGTGCAATTTTAAAATTTTGTGTAGAGATGGGATCTCATTATGTTACTCAGACTGGTCTCCAAATCCTGGCCTCAAGCAACCCTTCTGCCTTGGCCTCCCAAAGTGCTGGGATTACAGGCATGAGCCACCATGCTAGCACTTCCACCTTTTTCTCCCATCCTGGCCCTCAGCAGAACGCCCACCTCCATTAGGAAGGCAACCTGCCTGACTCAGCGTTAGATTCAAATGCTGGTCTCTCTAAAATCACCCTCACAGACACACCAGAAATAATGTTTCACCAGATATCCCGGCATCCTGTGGCCCGGTCTAGCTGATAAGTAAAATTAACAATCACCATTCCTGACATGAACTCTGTACCCTCTAACCAATAATGCCGCTGTCCTCCCAGCCCCTGTTTACCTCCATTCTCATTTCTTTCTTTCTTTCTTTTTTTTTTTTCCCCGAGATGGAGTCTTGGTTTGTCACCCAGGCTGGAGTAGAGTGGCCTAATCTCAGCTCACTGCGAGCTCTGCCTCCTGGGTTCAAGCAATTCTCCTACCTCAGCCTCCCGAGTAGCTGGGATCACTAGCACTCACCACCACGCCTGGCTAAGTTTTTTTTTTTAAGTAGAGACAGGGTTTCACCATGTTGGCCAGGCTGGTCTCAAACTCCTGACCTTGTGATCTGCCTGCCTCGGCCTCCCAAAGTGCTGGGATTACAGGCGTGAGCCATCGTGTCCAGCCCATTCTAATTTTTATCTCTATGAATTTGCTTATTCTAGGATGTATGAGTGGAATCATATAATACTTGTTCTTTTGTGCCTGGCTTATTTTACTCAGCATAATATCCTTGAGTTACATCTATATTGTAGGATATGTCAGATTTCCTTTCTTTTTTATGGCTAAAATCCCATTGTAAGCCGGGCACAGTGTCTCACACCTGTAATCCCAGCACATTTGGAGGCTGAGGCAGGCAGATCGCCTGAGCCCGGGAGCTCGAGACTAGTCTGGGAAACATGGCAAAACCCTGTCTCTACAAAAAATACAAAAATGAGACTGGGCACGGTGACTCACGCCTGTAATCCCAGCACTTTTTGCAATGACCTGATGTAAGGAGTTTGAGACCAGCCTGTAGGGTGAAACCCCATCTCTACTAAAAATACAAAAATTAGCCAGGCGTGGTGGCGGGCGCCTGTAATCCCAGCTACTCGGAAGGCTGAGGCAGGAGAATCGCTTGAATGTGGGAGGCAGAGGTTGCAGTGAGCCGAGATCGTGCCATTGCTCTCTAGCCTGGGCAACAAGAGCGAAACTCCATCTCTAAATAAATAAATATTAAAAACAAACAAACAAAAAAATGAGCTGGGCATGGTGGTGTGCACCTGTCGTCCCAGCTAATCAGGAGGCTGAGGTGGAAGGATCACTTGAGCCCAGGGAGTTGAGGCTGGAGTGAACTAGGATCACATCATTGCACTCCAGCCTGGGCAGCAGAGTGAAACCCTGTCTCAAAAATAAAAAGAAAGAAAGAAAAGAAAAAGAAAAAAGGCCAGGCGCGGTGGCTCACAGCTGTAATCCCAGCACTTTGGGAGGCCGAGGTGGGCTGATCACCTGACGTGGGGAGTTCGAGACCAGCCTGACCAACATGGTGAAACCCTGTCTCTACTAAAAAAATACAAAATTAGGCCGCGTGCGGTGGCTCACGCCTGTAATCCCAGCACTTTGGGAGGCCAAGGCGGGTGGATCACGAGGTCAGGAGATCGAGACCATCCTGGCAAAAACGGTGAAACCCCGTCTCTACTAAAAACACACAAAAAAATTAGCCAGGTGTGGTGGTGGGCGCCTGTAGTCCCAGTTTCTAGGGAGGCTGGGGCAGGAGAATGGTGTGAACCCAGAAGGCGGTGGAGTTTGCAGTGAGCGGAGATCATGCCACTGCACTCCAGCCTGGGTGAGAGAGCAAGACTCTGTCTCAAAAAAAACAAAAAAACAAAAAAAACAAAAAACCCCACAAAATTAGCTGGCTGTGTTGGCGCATGCCTGTAATCCCAGCTACTCAGGAGGCTAAGGCAGGAGAATCACTTGAACCCGCGAGGCGGAGGTTGCAGTGAGCCAAGATCGCGCCATTGCACTCCAGCCTGGACAACAAGAGCGAAACTCTGTCTCAGAAAAAAAAAAAGAAAAGAAAAAATCCCGTTGAATATATGGAGCACACTATGTTTATCCATCATGCCATGGATGGACACTTATGTTTGAACCTTTTGAGTGTTCACAATTTCCTTTTGCAAAACTTGAAATGTCAGTTTATGCATTGGCTCATGGATGCAATAGTAGCACAAACACCTGGTAACTTCCCCTTCTTCCTACTGAGACATAAAACTGTTCATACAGGGGAAAAAGAGGAAATCTCTCAGAGACACAGGCCTAACTAACTTTCTTTGAGTTAGAGCAATGTCATTATTATGATAATGTTCATAAACAGGCTTGATATTATGTTTTTTCTCTTCTTTTTTTTTTTTTCTTTCTGAGACTGAGTCTCGCTGTGTTGCCAGGCTAGAGTGCACTGGCATGATCTTGGCTCACTGCAACCTCTGCCTCCCAGGTTCAAGTGATTCTCTGCTTCAGCCTCCCGAGTAGCTGGAACTACAGGCGCCCGGCACCACACCTGGCTAATTTTCGTATTTTTAGTAGAGACAGGGTTTCACCCTGTTGGCCAGGCTTGTCTTGAATTCCTGACCTTGTGATCCACCTGCCTCGGCCTCCCAGAGTGCTGGGATTATAGGTGTGAGCCACTGCACCCCAGGTTTCTTTTCTTTTTGAGCCAGAGTCTTGTTCTGTCGCCCAGGCTGGAGTGCAGTGACGTGATCATAGATCACTGCAACCTTCACCTCCTGGGCTCAAGCAATCCTCTCACCTCAGCCTCCCAGGTAGTGGGGATTACAGGTGTGCTTCACCACGCCTGGCTAATTTTTTTTATTTTTTGTAGAGATGGGGTTTCACCATATTGGCCAGGCTAATCTCAAACTTCTGACCTCAGGAGCTGCTCGCCTGGGCCTCCCAAAGTGCTGGGATTACAGGTGTGAGCCACTGCGCCTAGCCTAGAAGTGCATTCTTTTTTAGGGCTGAATAGTACTCCATTGTGTATATGTGCCACTTTCTCTTCATCCATTCTTCTATTGATGGACCCTTAGGTTGCTTCCAAATCCTGGCTGTTGTGAACAGGGCCGCAATACACAGGAAGTGCACAGATCTCATCCATATACTGACTTCCTTTGTTTTGGGTGTACACCCAGTGGTGGGATTGCTGGATTATTAAGACAATTGATTTTTTTTTTTTTTAGACAGAGTCTACCTCTGTCACCAAGGCTGGAGTGCAATGGCGCGATCTCGGCTCACTGCAACCTCCACCTCCAGGGTTCAAGCGATTCTCCTGCCTCAGCCTCCTGAGTAGCTGGGATTACAGGTGTGCACCACCACACCCAGCTAATTTCTGTATTTTTGGTGGAGATGGGGTTTCACCTTGTTGGTCAGGCTGCTCTCAAACTCCTGACCTCAGGTGATCCACCCCCGCCTCAGCCTCCCAAAGTGCTGGGATTACAGGCATGAGCCACCGTGCCCAGCGCCAGTTGACTTTGAATATCTGTGTTGTAGCCTTGAGAAATGTTTGCCCGGGCTCACTCAGAGCAGTGGTCCTCCACCTTGGCCGCATTCTCGTATTAGAACTCTGAAAAGGAATGACACCGGAGCCCCGTGGCAAGCCATTCTGACTCTGCTTCAGTGCTTGGCTCTGTGAACTAAACTTTTACCAGCTCTCCAGGGGAGCCCAGGGCATAGCCAAGATTAAGAACAACTGAGTTCAGGCTGGGTGTCCTGGTTCACGCCTATAATCCTAGAACTTTGGGAGGCCGAGGTGGGTGGGTCACCTGAAGTCAGGAGTTTTTTTGTTTTTGTTTTTGAGATGAAGTCCTACTCTGTCACTCAGGCTGGAGTGCAGTGGCACAATCTCGGCTCACTGCAGCCTCTGCCTCCTGGGTTCAAGCGATTCTCCTGCCTCAGCCTCCCGAGTAGCTGGGATCACAGGTTTGTGCCACCACACCTGGCTAATGTTTTGTATTTTTAGTAGAGATGGTGTTTCACCATGTTGGCCAGGCTGGTCTCGAACTCCTGACCTGGGGTGACCCGCCCATCTGGGCCTCCCAAAGTGCTGGGATTACAGGCGTGAGCCACCGCGCCTGGCATGGTCAAGAGTTCTTAACCAGCCTGGCCCTGTCTCTATAAAAAAAAAAAAAAATTACAAAGGAAGAAGAATAAAGGCAGCTGTGTGTGGAACAGGGATGAATGCATGCTTTCTCCTCTCTGGAATGACCATTTGGATGTTTTGAAGCTTGTTACAGGACACCAAACAATAAATTTTGTCCTGTTTGGAGTCATGAAGGGATGAAAAGAGATCATGAGCCTGGGCAACATAGGGAGACTCTGTCTCTGCAAAAGACTAAAAAATCAGCCAGGTGTGGTGGCGCACACCTGTGATTCCAGCTACTCGGGAGGCTGAGGTGGGAGGATCACTTGAGCCCAGGAGGCTACAGTGAGCCATGATGGAGCCACTGTACTCCAACCTGGGCAACAGAGAGAGACCCTGTCTCAAAACACAATAATAAAATAAAAAATTAAAAAATAAAAAGAAGAGGCCAGGTGCAAGGCTCATGCCTGTAGTCCCGGCACTTTGGGAGGCTGAGGTGGGCGGATCACCTGAGGTCAGGAGTTTGAGACCAGTCTGGGCTAACATGGTGAAACCCCATCTCTACTAATAACACAAAACTCAGCCGGGTGTGGTGACACATGCCTGTGATCCCAGCTGTTTGGGAAGCTGAGGCAGGAGAATCACTTGAACCGGAGAGGCGGAGGTTGCAGTGAGCCGAGATTGCGTCACTCTACTCCAGCCTGGACAACAGAGCGAGACTCTATCTCGGGGAAAAAAAAAAAAGAAAGTAAGTAAGAAATGGTAAGAATGAGTGCCGTATTGAAACAGAAGATGAGAATAGAAGGATGTGTGGATTATGTGGAACCAGGAAAGGCCTGGAACAGGGGGAGGTGAGAGCCGCACAGGACAGTCAAGGAGAATCTCTGGGAAACGACGGGGGAGCTGGAAGTCAAGCGGAAGCCACAGTCCAGTGTGGGGAGAATGAAAACTCCTGAGCGCATGACCTCCAAGGGTCTGCACTCAGCAGGAGACTCTGGGGCCTGTCTCCAGGGGTCAGGGTAGGGGTGGTATGGCTCCAGGCAGGGGCTTCTGTCTCACAGAGGATTGCCTTTCAGGATTGTGCATGGGCCAGGGAGACACAAGGGGAGATGGTGAGTGTTTCTTCAATCACACCCTCCTTGGCCCGTTGTCCCAAATTCCCTCCCGTTCCCTTCCCCTTCTTTTTTTTTTTTTTTTTTTTTTTGACGGAGTCTCACTCTTTCGCCAGGCTGGAGTGTGGTGGTGCGATCTCAGCTTACAGCAAGCTCCGCCTCCCGGGTTCACGCCATTCTCCCGCCTCAGCCTCCCGAGTAGCTGGGACTACAGGCGCCCGCCACCACGCCCGGCTAGTTTTTGTATTTGTAGTAGATACAGAGTTTCACCATGTTGGCCAGGATGGTCTCGATCTTACGACCTCGTGATCTTCCCGCCTCGGCCTCCCAAAGTGTTGGGATTACAGGCATGAGCCACCGCGCCTGGCCCGTTTCCCTTCTTAAAATAGGCTTCCTGGTTGGGCGCAGGAAATAATAATAATAATAACTAATAATAATAATAAAGTTTAAAAAGGGCTTTCTGAGAGCAGGGAAGGGCGTCAGGCCCAGCACTGGGCTCTGCTTCCTTCCAGGGTCACTGCCCAAGCCGTCCCTCAGTGCCTGGCCCAGCTCGGTGGTCCCTGCCAACAGCAATGTGACGCTGCGATGCTGGACGCCTACAAGAGGCGTGAGCTTTGTTCTCAGGAAGGGAGGAATTATTCTGGAGTCTCCGAAGCCCCTTGATTCGACAGAGGGCCCGGCCAAATTTCACCTCAATAATCTAAAAATCAGAAATGCTGGAGAGTACACCTGCGAATACTACAGAAAAGCGTTCCCCCACATCCCTTCACAGCGCAGTGACGTCCTTCTGCTGTTGGTGACAGGTGTGGATAGGGTGCCTGCCGATGACATACGGGGGGCAGGGGATGAGGGAGGAAGCAGAGGACAGAGGGAGAAAAGGAGTCCCACCTCCAGGGTAGCTGGGGGTGGTGGGAGAGGGAGAGAGACAGGAATGAAATTGCATACCTTGGTTTTATACTCTGTCACCCAGGCCGGAGTGCAGTGGTGCCATCTTGACTCACTGCAACCTCCGCCTCCTGGGCTCAACTGATTCTCCTGCCTCAGCCTCCTGAGTAGCTGGGATTTACAGGTGTGTGCCACCACGCCCGGCTAATTTTTGTATTTTTAGTAGAGACAGGGTTTCACCATGTTGGCCAGGCTGGTCTCAGACTCCCGACCTCAGTGCTGGGATTACAGGTGTGAGCCACCACGCCCGGCCTTATACAGGTCTTGCAGGAGGGAGAATCTCTGTCCTGGGGTCGGAGTAGAAAGTGGAGGAAGGTGGAAGAGATCAGAAGTCTCTGATTTCCCACACTCCATGAGAGCCTCCGGCCAGGAGAACAGGGGCGAGTAGGGGATTCCAGACTTCTCCCCAGGACCTCAGAGCCTGACTTCTCTTACAGGACATTTATCTAAACCTTTCCTCCAAACCCACCAAAGGGGTACGGTGACCGCAGGTGGAAGGGTGACTCTGCAGTGCCAGCAGCCAGACCAACTGTTTCTGCCTATCATGTTTGCTCTACTGAAGGCAGGGACGTCATCTGCCATCCAGCTGCGGAGTCCAGCGGGGAAGGAGACGGACTTCTCCCTGGAGGACGTGACAGCCGGCGACGCTGGGAACTACAGCTGCGTGTACTACCAGGCAAAGTCTCCCTTCTGGGCCTCAGAACGCAGTGATTGGCTTGAGATATTGGTGACAGGTAAGGATGTGTATGATTTTGAAGAACTGTGTGTGTTGTTTTTAATCAGAGGTTGTTTTGTTCTTCTGTGAATCTCATTTCCTCATTACTCGCAATATCATCGCTCTTAAAAAAATCTTCCCTTTCTGGCCCGGCGCGGTGGCTCACGCCTGTAATCCCGGTGCTTTGGGAGGCCGAGGCAGGCGGACCACCTGAGGTCAAGAATTCGAGACCAGCCTGGCCAACATGGTGAAACCCAGTCTCTACTAAAAATAAAAAATTAGCCAGGTATGGTGGGATGAACCTGTAGGCCCAGCTCCTTGGGAGGTTGAGGCAGGAGAATTGCTTGAACATGGGAGGTGGAGGTTGCAGTGAGCCAAGATCGCGCCACTGCACTCCAACCTGGGTGATAGAGTGACGCTCTGTCTCAAAAAAAAAAAAAAAAACAAACTTCCCTTTTACAATTTCTACTCCTTTGCCTTTTTTTTTTTGAAATGGCGTCTCACTCTGTTGCCAGGATGGAGTGCAATGGTGCGATCTCGACTCACTGCCACCTCCACCTCCTGGTTCAAGTGATTCTCTTACCTCAACCTCCCGAGTAGCTAGGATTACAGGCCTGCACGACCCATCTGGCTTATTTTTCTATTTTTAGTAGAGATGAATGTTTTGCCATGTTGACCAGGCTGGTCTTGAACTCCTGACATCATGATCTACCCACCTCGGCCTCCCAAAGTGCTGTGATTACAGGCGTGAGCCACCGTGCCCGGCCCTCCTTTGCCTTTTTGTTGTACTACATCCTTGGATAATTTCTAGGCTGTTTTTGAAAATTATGAATCCACCAGCACCAGATTCCTTCTACCATTCTTTGCATCTCTTAGCGTTTTGGTTTTTTGCTTTGTTTCATTTTGTTTTTGAGACAGAGTCTCGCTCTGTTGCCCAGGCTGGAGTGCAGTGGTGCGATCTCAGCTCACTGCAACCTCTGCCTCCCGAGTTTAAGCAGTTCTCCTGCCTCAGCCTCCTGAGTAGCTGGGATTACCATGCCCAGCTAATTTTTGTATTTTTAGTAGAGATGGGGTTCTCACCACGTTGACCAGGCTGGTCTCAAACCCCTGGCCTCAGGTGATTCGCTCACCTTGGCCTCCCAAAGTGCTGGGATTGCAGGTGTGAACCACTGTGCCTGGCGTGTTTTTCTTTTTTCTTTTTTTTTTCTTGGTGTTAATGATTTCACTCTCAGTAATTCTTTCTCAGTCATGCGTGGTGGCTCAGGCCTGTAATCCCAGCACTTTGGAAGGCTGAGGCTGGAGGATTGCTTGAGCCCAGGAGTTTGAGACCAGCCTTGGCAACATAGTGAGACCCAGTTTCAAATTAAAAAAATTATCTCATCCTCAGAACATGGTGTTTGCACAGCCTCCTGCTTCTGTGCCATGGATGCGAGGTCTACCCATGTCTTTTAACACCGACTGCTAGAATTCTTCTGAAAGTATCTTGTTTCCTGCCAGAGTTCTGCCTTACTGGGTGCTAGCACTCTGCTTCCTCAACTCTAAATTATTTTTCATCTATTGTAACTGTTGTAACGAGTTCCTCTTGCTGGCTGCCTGGACGAAGCCCATTCATCAGGACAGAGGAATTGCAAGAAGGAGTTCAACACACATTGAGTCCGGTAAGCGGGAGACCAGAGTTTTGTTTTGTTTTGTTTTGTTTTGTTTTGAGATGGAGTCTCACTCTGTCGCCCAGGCTGGAGTGCAGTGGCGTGATCTCGGCTCACTGAAACCTCTGCCTCCCAGGTTCAAGCGATTCTTCTGCCTCAGCCTCCCGAGTAGCTGGGACTACATGCGCGCCACCATGCCCAGCTAATTTTTATGTTTTTAGTAGAGATGGGGTTTTACCATATTGGCCAGGCTGGTCTCCTACTCCTGACCTCGTGATCTGCCCTCCTCGGCCTCCCAAAGTGCTGGGATTACAGGTGTGAGCCACCGCACCTGGCCAATCAGAGTTTTATTATTACTCAAATCAGCCTCCCTGAAAATCTGCAGGCTAGGGTTTTGTTTGTTTTTCTTTGAGATGGAGTCTCATTCTATCACCTGAGCTGGAGTGTAGTGGCACAATCTGGGCTCACTGCAGCCTCCAACCACCAACCCCAGGCCCGGGTCAAGTGATTCTCCTGCCTCAGCCTCCGGAGTAGCTGGGATTACAGGCACCCGCCACCACACCTGGTTACGTATTTTGTATTTTTAGTAGACATGGGGTTTTGCTATGTTGCCCAGGCTGCTCTCGAACTCCTGGCCTCAAGCAATCCTCCCACTTCAGCCTCCCACAGTGCTGGGATTACAGGTGTGAGCCACTGTGCCCGGCCTCAACTCAAACTTTCTCAAGTGCTCTGCCTGCACAGCAGTGTGTGCTGCAAGGATGCTGATCCAGCCACGGAATTCGGGGCTCTGTGGAGCTCCTTCTGTCTCATGTGCTGCCCCCAAGACTATTCCTTAATATAAGGATGGGGAAGGAGAAAAGGCAATGTGGGAAGGTGGAAATGGGATAAAGAGCAAATAAACGAAGGAAGAGAGCTAAGGTGGAGTGAATGTCAAGGAAGGAAGATAAAGGAACTCCCACTACAACTCATTAGGATTCCATGTTTTGGCCAGGTGCGGTGGCTCATGCCTGTCATCCCAGCACTTTGGGAGGCCGAGGCCGGTGAATCACTTAAGGCCAGGAGTTCGAAATCAGTTTGGCCAACATGAAGAAAACCCATCTCTACTAAAAATACCAAAATTAGCCAGGCGTGGTGACAGGTGCCTGTAATCCCAGCTATTCAGGAGGCTGAGGCAGGAGAATTGCTTGAACCCGGGAGGTGGAGGTTGCAGTAAGCCAAGATTGTGCCACTGCACTCCAGCCTGAGCAACAGAGCGAGACTTGGTCTCAAAAACAACAACAACAAAGATTCCATCTTTTGTTTTCAGGGATTAAAATTTTAAAGAGTTCAATTATGGCTGGGCATGGTGGCTCATGCACTTTGGGAGGCCAGGGTGGGCAGATCACCTGAGGTCAGGAGTTCAAGACCAGCCCAACCAACATGGAGAAACCCCCCTCTCTACTAAAAATACAGAAATTAGTCGGGCATGGTGGCTCATGCCTGTAATCCCAGCTACTCGGGAGGTTGAGGCAGGAGAATCGCTTGAACCCGGGAGGCAGAGGTTGCAGTGAGCTGAGATTGTGCCACCGCACTCTAGTCTGGGCAACAAGAGCAAAACTCCATCTCAAGAAAAAACAAAGTTCAATTAAAACTTTAAAGTACAGTGGACGACTGGCTAGAAAACATTAAGTGGGTGGCCGGGTATGGTGGCTCACACCTGTAATCCCAGCACTTTGGGAGGCTGAGGCGGGCGGATCACCTGAGGTTGGGAGTTTGAGACCAGGCTGACCAACATGGCAAAACCCCGTCTCTACTAAAAATATAAAATTAGCTGGGCTTGGTGGCACATGCCTGTAATCCCAGCTACTTGGGAGGCTGAAGCAGGAGAATTGCTTGAACCCGGGAGGCAGAGGTTGCGGTGAGCCGAGATTGCACCATTGCACTCCAGCCTGGGCAACAAGAGCAAAATTCCGTCTCAAAAAAACCCCAAAACCAAAAACATTAAGTGGGTGATGACAGTCAGATTTGACGGGGCCATTTGAGAAGGAGGTATACACTCTGAGGGTCAGTGCTGAGCCCCTTCTCTCTTTCAGTTCCCCCAGGTACCACGTCAAGCAACTACACCCTGGGTAACTTCATACGACTGGGTCTGGCTGCCATAATTTTGATTATCATGGGAGCTTTCCTGGTGGAGGCCTGGCACAGCCGAAAGGTGTCTCCGGGTGGATCTGTCAGAGGCCTTCAAACCAGAGTGACTCCATCTTGAACTGGGGCTGGGTAAACTGAGGCTGCTACCTGCTGGACTGCATTCCCAGGGGGTTAAGACTTTCTAAGTCACAGGATGAGACAGGTTACAACATACAGATCACAAAGACCCCGCTGATTAAAAAAAAAAAAGAGAGATGCAATAAAGAAGCCAGCCAAAACCTGCCAAAACCAAGATGGCAACAATAGTGACTTCTGGTTGTCCTCACTGCACATTATTTGCTAATTATAATGCCTTTGCATGCTAAAAGACACTCCCACCACCACCAAGGCGGCTTACAGATGCCATAGCAACTTCTAGAAGCTAAAAGGAGGAGGAACTCTCAGTTCCAGGGAAATCCCCTGCCCTTTCCTGGAAAACTCATGAACAGTCCACCCCTTGTTTAGCATATGATCGAGAAATAACCACAAAAATAGCCGACCAACAGCCCTCTGGACTGCTCTGCCTGTGGAGCAGCCATAGTCCTTGACTTTCTTAATAAACTTGCTTTCATTTCACTCCGTGGACTCGCCCTGAGTTCTTTCTTGTCTGAGATCCGAGAACCCTCTCTTGGGGTCTGGACTGGGACCCCTTTCCAATAACAGATCCAAGTTAAAACACGGAGCCCCTCTCTCTTTCATGGGCTGCTGTAGAGATAGGGAATTCTCTTCTGCTCTAGATGTATTGAGATCTAATCGACAAATAAAAATGGAATTATATTTGTGTACAACGTGATGTTTTTATATATTCCATTTTGATTTGTCAATTATACCCCCATAAACCAAGTGGGGAACCCTCCTACTAAGTAATTTATTGTGTGCCAAGGAAGAAATTTCACTAATTGTGATGTGATTATCACAATGTAACTAATGGACTTTTCTCTTTCAGATCCACCTTCTGGGACCTTTCCTACTAAATAATTTATTTTGCACCAAGGAAGAAATTTCACTAATTGTGACATGATTATCACAATGTAGCTAATGGACCTTTCTGTTTAAGATCCACCTCTTAGCGGCCGGGCGCGGTGGCTCAAGCCTGTAATCCCAGCACTTTGGGAGGCCGAGACGGGCGGATCACGAGGTCAGGAGATCGAGACCATCCTGGCTAATATGGTGAAACCCCATCTCTACTAAAAATACAAAAAACTAGCCAGGCGAGGTGGTGGGTGCCTGTAGTCCCAGCTACTCAGGAGG
Organism: Macaca nemestrina; assembly: GCF_043159975.1. Taxonomy (NCBI): domain Eukaryota; kingdom Metazoa; phylum Chordata; class Mammalia; order Primates; family Cercopithecidae; genus Macaca; species Macaca nemestrina. The sequence goes on along the minus strand of NC_092144.1, from coordinate 64,103,191 downwards.
CTGAGGCAGGAGAATGGCGTAAACCCGGGAGGCGGAGCTTGCAGTGAGCTGAGATCCGGCCACTGCACTCCAGCCTGGGCAACAAAGCGAGACTCCGTCTCAAAAAAAAAAAAAAAAAAAAGATTCACCTCTGGGAACTTTCCTACTAATGAAGTAATTAATTGTGTACCAAGGAAGAAATTTCACTAATTGTAACGTGATTATCTCAATCTAGCTTATGGACCTTTCTGTTTAGGATCCACCTTCTTAGCAAATTGTAATTACCCAGTGCAGCCTTGTGAACTGTATCCGCCCTTGCTGTGCATTCAATCCATGTGGGGTTCTTTAAACATCAGACTCTGCCATGGGGACTTCACACGTTTCTCCACATGGGCACAAATGGTATTTTTTGTTTGTTTGTTTGTTTGTTTGTTTGTTTTGAGACAGACTCTCGCTCTGTCGCCCAGGCCAGAGTGCAGTGGCACGATCTCGGCTCATTGCAACCTCCGCCTCCTGGGTTCAAGTGATTCTCCTGCCTCAGCCTCCTGAGTAGCTGCAACTACAGGCACCTGCCACCATTCAGCCATTTTTTTTGTATTTTTAGTAGAGATGGAGTTTCGCCGCATTGGCCAGGCTGGTCTCGACCTCCTGGCCTCAAGTGATCCACCTGCCTCAGCCTCCCAAAGTTCTGGGATTACAGGCATGCGCCACTGCGCCTGACCACAAATCGTGTTTAAAGTGCAATAGTTCTTCACCATGTGAGACTGTCTTGTCCATTATAGGAACACATAACTCGACATTGCTAATACTTCCTTTCCCATTGAACACCTGTTGAAGACCCAATTATTGTGAAACAAGAAAAAAAGCCACCACTGGCCTGGCGCGGTGGCTCACGCCTGTAATCCCAGCACTTTGGGAGGCCGAGGCGGGCAGATCATGAGGTCAGGAGATCGAGACCATCCTGGCTAACACGGTGAAACCCCCTCTCTACTAAAAATACAAAAAATTAGCCGGGCGTGGTGCGGGCGCCTGTAGTCCCAGCTACTCGGGAGGCTGAGGCAGGAGAATGGCGTGAATCTGGGAGGCGGAGCTTGCAGTGAGCTGAGATCACGCCACTGCACTCCAGCCCGGGGGACAGAGCGAGACTCTGTCTCAAAAAAAAAAAAAAAAAAGAGAGAGAGAGAAAGAGATTAACCTTGTGGGGAGCTGGCTAGTGGGTACACAGGAAGCCATAGGTATTAATGCTTTAAAATAAAACATTACATTTGCAGAAGTCTTGGCAGAACTTCAGATAAGGTAGGACAGAGCTCAGGCGGGTGGGGCCACGCACAGGATTCATGAGGAAGAAGTTGTCATCGACGGCTTCTTGTTTCCTGAGTCGGTTTGAGAAGGAAACTGCAAGAGTGGGGCAGAGAACCAGAGCGTCAGGGCAAAACCTCCTCCATCTGCACATCCTGGGGAGGAACCGGGCAGCCAGAGAGCTGCGGCCGCCCCAGTCCGGCTCTGCCTTTGAAGTGGTAAAACCGAAGGCGGGGCCTTGGTTCTGGCCCAAGGGACGCTATGACCACAGAATTCCTCTCCCTGCTTTGCCTCGGTGAGTCTCCAGGACTGGGACGAATGGGCTTGGGCTGGTGCGAAAAACTCATGGGGGAGTGGAAGTCCGGGTGGAAACGCGGTGTGTGGAAGTAATGACTTCCACGCGTTGCACACCTGCGGTGGGTGGGTCTGGGCTGGGGGCGTCCCCTGCATGCGTTCTGCCGCCCACATGCAAGCGACCAGGAGGCCGCGCTGCGGAGACACGCGGAGGCCTTGCTTACTCCGCTGGGAAATGCAGAACTCCGGTGGGGTCTCCAAGTCTGCACTCGCTAAATACCGCAGTATTGCCAGGCATCCTCCGTCGGAATAGAGGAGGGCTGGGCTTCAGGATCTACAGGGTGCAAGGCTGTGGGCAAAAAGACAATTTCCTTTCCTTCCTTCTTTTCTTCTTTCCCTCCCTCCCTCCCTCCCTCCCTCCCTCCCTCCCTCCCTCCCTCCCTCCCTCCCTCCCTTCCTTCCTTCCTTCCTCTCTCTCTCTCTCTCTCTCTCTGTATTTATTTATTTATGAGACAGAGTCTCACTCTATGGCCCAGGCTGGAGTGCAATGGCGTGATCTCAGCTCACTGCAACCTCCACCTCCCAGGTTCAAGCGATTCTCCTGCCTCAGCCTCCTGAGTAGCTGGGACTACAGGTGCATGCCACCACACCCGGCTAACTTTTCTATTTTCAGTAGAGACAGGGTTTCACCATGTTGGTCATGCTGCTCTCAAGCCCCTGAACTCAGGTGATCCGCCTGCTTCAGCCTCCCAACGTGCTGGGATTACAGGCATAAGCCACCACGCCTGGCCCCAAGAGAACAATTTTCTGACCAGTCCGATTCTTAGGCTGATTTCAACCATCCTCAAATTGAACCTGATGTATTCAGACAGAGCTCAGACTGTGAAAAGGAAGACCTGGGTTACAGTGTGGGCTTCACTACCTAGGAGCTCTAGGCTTGACCCAGCAGAGCTCCACCTCCCTAAGGCCCCAGTTCCTCCTGGTGCACGGGGGGTGTGGTGGTCATCAATGTGCTTCATTTGCCTCAGTTCCTTCCCCCTTTTCTGGGTGCAGCCCTTCCCTGTGGGGTAATGCTCCTCTCGCACACACATTTGCACCTTAGATGAGCTTTTTTTTTTTGCTTTTTTTTTTTTTTTTTTTTTTTTGAGACACAGTCTTGCTTTGTCTCCCAGGCTGGAGTGCAATGGTGTGATCTCGGCTCACTGCAACCTCCACCTCCTGGGTTCAAGCGATTCTCCCACCTCAGCCTCCCGAGAAGCTGGGATTACAGGTGCGCACCACCACGCCTGGCTAATTTTTTGTATTTTTAGTAGAGACGGGGTTTCACCATGTTGGCCAGGCTGGTCTCAAACTCCTGACCTCAGGTGATCCACCCACTTCAACCTCCTAAAGTGTTGGGATTACAGGCGTGAGCCACTACACCCGGCTATTTGTGCCTTAGAGATGACCATCGGGCTCATACCCAAACCTCCAGCTGCTGAGCACAGTAAGCTGGGCAACCAGGAGGCTGACCTCATTCCCCAGTGGCTGCCATACCAAAGTACAAGCCTGATGGCTTAAAGCAACTAAAATGCACTCTCTCGCAGTTGGGGAGATGAGAAGTCTGAAACCAAAGTGTTGGCAATGTTGGTTCCTTCTGAGGGCTATGAGGGAGAATCTGTTTTATGCCCCTCTTCTAGTGGTGGCTGACAATTCTTAGCATTCTGTTTTTTTTTTTTTTTTTTTTTTGAGGCAGAGTCTCTGTCTGTCACCCAGGCTAGAGTGCAGTGGCATGATCTCGGCTCACTGCAACCTCCACCTCCCAGGTTCAAGAAATTCTCCTGCCTTAGCCTCCCGAGTAGCCTGGATTACAGGCATGGGCCACCACGCCTGGCTAATTTTTGTATTTTTAGTAGAGACGGGGTTTCACCCTGTTGGCCAGGCTGGTCTCGAACTCCTGACCTCAGGTGATCCACCCCCTCCCCCCAGCCTCCCAAAGTGTTGAGATTACAGGCTTGAGCCACCGTGCCTGCCCTCTTGGCATTCTTTAACTTGTAGATGCATCACTCAAATTGCTGGCTTTTTTTTTTTTTTTTCTTTTTAGACAGGGTCTCACTCAGTCACCAGGCTGGAGTGCAGTGGTACCACCATAGCTCACTACAGCCTCAACCTCCTGAGCTCAAGCAATCCTCCCCACAGCCTTCTGAGCTGCTAGAACTACAGGTGCACACCACCATGTTGGACTAATTAAAGTAATTTCTGTTTTAGAGATGGGGTCTTGCTAGATTGCCCAGGCTAGTCTCCAATTCCTGGACTCGAGCAATCCTCCCCACTAGCCTTCTGAGTAGCTAGAACTACAAGTGTGCACCACCATCTTGGGCTAAGTAAAATAATTTCTTTTTTAGAGATGGGGTCTTGCTATATTGCCCAGGCTAGTCTTCAGCTCCTGGGCTCAAGCAATCCTCCCCGTTAGCCTTCTGAGCAGCTACAACTACAGGTGCACACCACCACATTGGGCTAATTAAAATATATATATATTTTTTTTTGCAGAGATGGGGTCTTTTATATTGCCCAGGCTAGTCTCCAAGTCGTGAGCTCAAGCAATTCTCCTATCTCAGCCTCCCAAAGCACTGTGATTGCAGCTTGGCCTCTCTGCCTCTGTCTTTGCATGGCCACCTTCTTTCTGCGTGTCTCTCTCTCTCTTTCTCTTCTCGTAAGTTATATTGGACTAGATGCCCCGCCTACTCCAGTATGACCTCATCTTAGCTTAACTAATTACATCTGCAAAGATCAGATAATGGTATTTCCAAATAAGGTCACATTCAGAGGTCCTGGGAGTTACAACTTGAGCTTCTCTTTTCAAGAAACGCAAATCAGCTGGGTGTGGTGGCTCACACTTGTAATCTCAGGACTTTGGGAGGCCCAGGTGGGCAGATCTCTCGAGGTCAGGAGTTTGAGATCAGCCTGGCCAACATGGCGAAACCCCATCTCTACTAAAAATACAAAAAATCAGCTGGGCATGGTGGCAGGTGCCTGTAATCCCAGCTACTCGGGAGGCTGAGGCAGGAAAATCACTGGAACCTGAGAGGCAGAGGTTACAGTGAGCTGAGAGAACACCACAGCACTCCAGCATGGGTGACAGAGGGAGATTCCATGTCAAAAAAAGAAAAAGAATATGGGAATTGGGCTGGTTGCAGGTAGCTCATGCCTGTAATCCCAGCATGTTGGGAGGCCGAGGTGGGAGAATCGCTTGAGCTCAGGTGTTCCAGACCAGCCTGGGCAACACAGTGAGTCCTCATCTCTACAAAAAAAATAAAAATAAAAAAATAAAAATTAGCCGGGCCTGGTGGCACATGCCTGTAGTCCCAGTTATTTGGGAGGCTGAGACAGGCAGATCACTTGAGCCCAGGAGGTCGAGGCTGCAGTGAGCTGTGACTGCACTCCAGCACTCCAGCCTGGGCCACAGAGTGAGATCCTATCTCAAAAAGAATATAGGAATCACTGTTTGAACAGACGATGGATGGATAGCAGAGATGAGATGACATGAGTCTAAAAGCGGGATTTGGGGAGGGTCTCAAAAGAGAGCCTGAGTCCTGGGATGCCCTGCCAGTCAGAGGCTGTTTCCTACCTGCCAATCCCAGTCAATCTCGCTGCCAACGCAGCCTCGGTCCATCGTGAGGCTCCACCTCATTCCTTTGCGGTGAAGCTTGGTGTGGGGTCACGTTCTGCGTCGGTACCTGCGTCAACAAGGAACCAATGTCCTGAGACTGGCTCTAGAGAAATTCTACCTAAATTCTACCTAACTTCACCCTGAAACAAGCCCCATGACTGACGTCCCATTTTCCACGCAAGTTTATGACGCTCCCTTCCCCGCAGGGAATATAGAGAACAGAACATAGAAGAGAAAGGGGATGATGTAAGTGGAAACCAAAGCTAAAGTGAGGGGAGTACTTGGAACCAGAAGACACGGGGAAGGGGGAGCAGATTCTCTCTATTGGAATTGAGCAAGAAAACCCTCCCCTTTCCACGGGAAAATAACGTTTGCATTATTTAAGTGGCAAGGGTAAAAACTGCAATCAGGTCGGGCACGGTGGCTCATGCCTGTAATCTCAGCACTTTGGGAGGCTGAGGCAGACGGATCACTTGAGGTCAGGAGTTTGAGACCAGCCTGGGCAATATGGCGAAACCCCATCTCAACAACAACAACAACAATTAGTTGGGCATCGTGGTGCACACCTGTAGTCCCAGCTACTCTGGAGACTGAGGTACGAGAATCACTTGAACCCAGGGGGTGTAGGAGGTTGCAGTGAGCTGAGATTGCACCACCACACTCCAGCCTGGGTGACACAGCGAGACTCTGTCTCAAAACGAAACAAAGCAAACAAAATACTGCAATCACAGAAAATACAAGAAAAAAGCATAGGTGAATGTTGAACAATTTCTAGATGGTGAAAGAATGATTACTCGTGAAAGCAATTCAATACATCAGGCCAGGTGCGGTAGCTCGTACCTGTAATCCCAGAACTTTGGGAGTCCGAGGCAGGCGGATCACCTGAGGCCAGGAGTTCAAGATCAGCCTGGCCAATATGGTGAGACTCTTGTCTCTACTAAAAATACAAAAATTAGCCAGGCATGGTGGTGGGCGCCTGTAGTCCCAGCTACTGGGGAGGCTAAGGCAGGAGAATCACTTAAACCTGGGAGGCGGAGGTTGCAGTGAACTGAGATCGTGCCATTGCACTCCAGCCTGGGCAACAGAGTAAGACTACATCTCAAAAAGAAAAAAAAAAAATTTGCTGGAATTTTCTATATACACATAGCTTCTGAATGACAAACAATGGAACAAAAGTAAGAGGTAAGTCTGGGGAGATAGCTGCCAAAAATATATACATACATGTAATACATACATTTAATAGATATATTTATATATGTATTATATGTAATATGTGTACATAGTTAATATATGTATTATGTATAATACATATATACATAATACATATATATATATATTAGACCTATAATGAGCTAGTCATTGTTCTCTGCTGGATTTGTACTCAAAGACAAGCACATAATTTTTCTCTCATTGAGATTTCTCTTCCAGGACTGTGTCTGGGCTACGAAGATGAGAAAAAGAATGGTGAGTTTTCTCCCACTTAAACTTTATTTATTCCTGCATCCCACACTTCATGACCTTTTCCTTTAATCGTCTGAATTCTAGACTCAAATTAACTCTGAATTCTTTCCAGAGAAACTGCCCAAGCCCTCCCTCCACGCCCGGCCTAGCTCGGTGGTTGAAGCCCGGAGCAACGTGACCCTGAAGTGTCAGGCTCCTTCCAAGAATGTGACATTCATTCTGCTCAAGGTGAATGACTCTGGGTACAAGCAGGAACAGTTCTTGACAGAAGACGAAGCTGAATTCCACTTCACGGACCTGAAGCTTGAGGATGCTGGGAGCTACTTTTGTGCCTATAAGACAACAGCCTCCCGTGAGGGGTCAGAAAGCAGTGAACACTTGGAGCTGGTGATCACAGGTGAGAAGGTAGCCTCAGATGTGCTCCTTGATGCACACATTTCTTCGGTTTTGCTTTGCTTTTTTTTCCTTTTTTTTTTTTCAAGACAGAGTCTTGCTCTGTCGCCTGGGCTGGAGTGCAGTGGCACAATCTCGGCTCACTGCAACCTCTGCCTCCTGGGTTCAAGCAATTCTTCCTCCCCAGCCTCCCGAGTAGCTGGGACTACAGGCTCCCGCCACCACGCCCGGCTACTTTTTGTGTTTTTAGTAGAGATGGGGTTTCACCGTGTTAGCCAGGATGGTCTCCATCTCCTAACCTCGTGATCCGCCCACCTCGGCCTCCCAAAGTGCTGGGATTATAGGTGTGAGCCACCGAGCCTGGCCTAATTTTTGTATTTTTAATAAAGACGTGGTTGTACCATACTGGTGAGGTTGATCTCAAACTCCTGATCTCAGGTGATCCATCTGCCTTGGCCTCCCAAAGGGCTGGGATTACAAACGTGAACCACCGCGCTCGGCACTTTTTTTTTTTTTTTTGAGAGGCAGTCTTGCTCTGTCACCTAGGCTAGAGTGCAGTGGCATGATCTCAGCTCACTGCAATCTCCGCCTCCTGGGTTCATGTAATTCACCTGCCTCAGCCTCCCGAGTAGCTGAAACTACAGGGTGCACCACCACACCGGGCTAATTTTTGTATTTTAGTAGAGACAGGGTTTTACCATGTTGGTCAGACTGATCTCGAACTGCTGACCTCAAGTGATCTGCCCATCTCAGCCTCCCAAAGTGCTGGGAGCCACTGCGCTTGGCTGTTTTTTTTTTTTTTTTTGACAGAATCTCGCTCTGTCGCCCAGGCAGGAGTGCAGTGGCATGCACACAATTCACTGCAGCCTCGACCTCCCAGGCTCAAGCAATTTTCCCACATCAGCCTCCCAAGTAGCTGGGAGTACAGGCAAGCACCACCACGCCTGGCTAATTTTTAAAGTATTTGTTGAGACAGGATCTATGTTGCCCAGGCTAGTCTTGAACTCCTGAGCTCAGGTGATCCTCCTGCCTTGGCCTCCCAAAGTGCTGGGATTACAGGCGTGAGTCACCAAAGCCTGCCTGATGCACATATTTCTTTTCCTGTTGTGGGATGTGGCTGGGGAAGAAGGAACCCAGGAGACAAAAAGATAGATGCAGGCCGGGCACGGCGCGGTGGCTCACACCTGTAATCCCAGCACTTTGGGAGGCAGAGGTGGGCGGATCACTTGAGGTCAGGAGTTCGAGACCAGTCTGGCCAATATGGTGAAACCTCAACTCTACTAAAAATACAAAAATTAGCTGGGTGTGGTGGTGGGCACCTGTAATCCCAGCTACTAGGGAGGCTGAGGCAGGAGGAGAATCACTTGAACCCAGTAGGCAGAGGTTGTAATGAGCCGAGATTGTGTCACTGCACTCCAGCCTGGATGAAAGAGCAAGACTCCGTCTCAAAAAAAAAAAAAAAAAAAAGGATAGATGCAATACCTTCAGTGTGGAAATGGGAACCCGAACGTGGGGCAAGATTCTCATCAGGGACAGGGATTCTGAGAGGGTCCCAATGATGTGGATGTGGGAGGGTGGTGTAGAATATGGTCAGTTAATAGAAAATTAGGGTACGGTAAGACTGACAAACCAAGCGATGATTGCCATGGAAAAGATGGTCTGTTACAGTTCCCAAGAGGAGGGGGAAGGCTATACTATGGGGGTGGGGGTATGGGGGAAGCACCAGGGTCAATCAGGGGCAGAGGAAGGAGGAACTGTGGGCCAGAGCTTTGATTGTATTTTGTGGGGAGAACAAGATTAGAGTTGGCCAGGTGTGGTGGTTCATGCCTGTAATCCTAGCACTTTGGGAAGCCGAGGAGGGCAGATCACCTGAGGTCAGGAGTTTGACATCAGCCTGGGTAACATGGCGAAACTCCATCTCTACAAAAATATAATAATTACCTGGGTGTGGTGGTGTGCACTTGTGCTTTCAGCTACTTGGGAGACTGAGGCACGAGAATTGCTTGAACCCGGGAGGCAGAGGCTGCGGTGAGCCAAGATCGTGCCACTGCATTCAAGCCTGGGTGATAGAATGAGAACCTGTCTCAAAAAAAAAAAAAAAAAGAAAAAAAAAAGAATTGGCTTTGGGGTATAGAGACTGTCCCTGGTTGTCTAGTTCTTGGACCTGGGGTGATTAGGAGAGGACAACTTTCACCTTGAGTGTGAGAGCCTCATAATGAAGGTGGTTGGGAGTGAGGGCTCTGGATCTATTGGCTTGCATTTGAGGGACATATTGAGGACAAGTGGTTTACTGACTCTAGAAATTAACTAACCCTGGGAGGGGTGGTCCCACCAAGGGCAGCAAGGCCCCAAGATGTCAAAGCATCAAATGCAGAAAATGAAAGACATGGTGGTTAATACAGAGAGATGGATGAGATAGTCCCCAAGTGCAGTAGAAAATGGAAAAGCGGGCCCGACACGGTGGCTCACACCTGTAATCCCAGCACTTTGGGAGGCCAAGGCAGGCAGATCACAAGGTCAGGAGATCGAGACCATCCTGGCTAACATGGTGAAACCCTGCCTCTATTAAAAATATGTAAAAAATTAGCCGGGCATGGTGGCGGGCGCCTGTAGTCCCAGCTACTCGGGAGGCTGAGGCAGGAGAATGGCGTGAACCCGGGAGGCGGAGCTTGCAGTGAGCCAAGATCGCGCCACTGCAGTCCAGCCTGGGCAACCGAGCGAGACTCCGTCAAAAAAAAAAAAAAAAAAAAAAAGAAAGAGAGAGAGAGAGAGAGAGAGAGAGAAAAAGAAAGAGGAAAGAAAATGGAAAAGTCCTAGCCCTTCTCTTTACCTCCATTGCCTTGTTCTCTTCAGGGTCACTCCCAGAACCTTTGCTCTCAGTCAATGTAGACCCTGGGATGACTCCAGGTCTCAGGACATTTTGATGTCTAACTCCATACAATGGAACTGAATGTATTGTAATTGCTCTGCTGAAAATGGGGATCCCAGAACCATTATAAGTCAGGCAAGTAAGAAAAAAACAGACAGATTTCATGCTCTGGAATGTGACAAGTAATGGCAATGGAAACTACAGCTGTGTGTATTACCTGAGTGACTCATCACACTTGGCCTCCTTCCCCAGCAACAAGTTGGAGATCTGGGTGACAGGTGAGCGTAGAGTGATAACATTGGCATTTGACATGTATCCAGCATTTTCTATGTTCCTCTCTCCACGACAGGTAACTTGCCTCCACTAACTCATTCAGTCTTCACTTCCTGTGAGGGTGGTTGTGTTACTAATTTTGCTTATAGAGACTAGGTGACCTCCCCGATGTCACAAAGACAATGAGCTTCACAGTTGCTGTTCAGACATAAATGAAAATTTATATTTCTTTATGCCACAGAAGAAAAGCCAGAAAGAGTGTCCAGTGCTCTATGAGGGATGTAGGAATGGCAAATAATGGAGGATGGGGCTAAGAGATCCCATTGTGTGGGAAAATATGGCAGGCATGGTGCAGGCAACTGAAATTAAAAAATGATGAGGACCACAGTGAGAGGATGCACATGGGAGGATTGTAACATAAGTGACTTGAGATCCCAAGGAAGAGGGATAAAGAATAATTTTGCATCACTTTCATCTACCCATTTATCTACCTACCCATCCATCTATCCATCCACCTACCCATCTATCAACCCACCCACCCATCTACCCACCTACCAACCCATCTACCCTCCCACCCACTCATTCACCCATCCATCCACTCACTTATCCATCTATCCATCAACTCACCCATCCATCCATCCATCCATCCATCCATCCATCCATCCATCCATCCATCCTTCCATCCATCCATCCATCTATCCATCTATCCTTCTATCCACCCATCCATCCTTCCATCCTTCCATCCACCCACACCTTCATCCATTCTCATACCCACCCATCCAACTTTCCACCCACCCTTCCATCCATCCATTCATTCACCCCTTTGTCCATTCATTCACCCTACCACCCATCCATCCATTCATCTATCCATTAATCCATCCAACCACCAACCCTTCCATTCATTCGTCTACCCACCCCTTCATCCATCTATCTACCCACCTACCCATCTATTTACCCAGCCACTCATTTGTCCATCCTTCCACCCACTCATCCACTCATCCACTCTTTCACCCATTCATTCACCCCCCACCCACCTATCCATATATCCATCCATCCATCCATCCATTCATCCATCCATCCATCCATCTATTCATTTATTAGTCACTCAACAATATCTCTCAATTGACTACAGTTGCTTCCAGTAGGTCAATCTGGCCATATCATGGGAAATCCCTGGAGAGGCCTTACAGTCATCAATGTAGTGCAGAAGTAGCCATGGGTCCACACCAATGACTTAGCCTGGGCTTGGGGCATGATGAGTAACTGAGTACTTAATGTTTCACCTCTGATTTACCCTCTTTCTGAGGCTGTTGATCAGTGATGCTCCAACAAGGTTCTCATCACTTTGATGTTGATTTCAATTGTATTCCCAATAACTTTTTCTTGTAGTCTTAAGAATTTTCATTCCCACACTTTAGCCCTAAAAGCCTGGCGATTATTTGCCATTTCCCAATTATGTTCTCTGGCAGATCATCTACTATTTCCTGATTTCTTCACCTCTATCGCAGCTATACCATTATATCACAAGACAGGCTAGAGTATCAATTTAAAGTGGTTGATTTTCCAGGTCAGCCTTCCATATACAATCTGTTTGCTGCTTTACAAATCACTTGATTATACTACTTTTTACTTATTACAAAATGGGCATATAAATGCTTCTATTACAAAAAAAATTTAATGCAAAATACCTGGCACAAAAATAGCTGCCCATTCAGCCTACAAATTCAGATACTTTGGTAGATCCTGAGCATATTGTAGGAACTGAGACAGACCAGGTCTCTGGCCAACAGGAGCTCACATTCTTCTTTGGAAGAAAGAAATAACAGAAAGATATCAGAGTAATTAAAAAACACATTATAGATGGAGAATAACTGTGAGAGGCATTGTATTAGTGATCTATGGCTGCATAACTAATTACCACTAATTTAGCCGCCTGAAACACCTATTTATTACCTCACAGTTGATGTGGGTCAGGAGTCCAGGCACAGCTTAGCTGAGTCCTCTGCTTTGGTTCTCATAAGGATGCAATCAAGTTGTCATCCAGGGCTGGGTTCTCATCTGGAGGCTTGATTGGGGAAGGGTCCATTTCTCCACTCCTGTGGTTGCTAGCAATATCTGGTTCTTTGCAGCTGTAGGATTCATGTTAGACTGATTCTGCAGCACTTGCAAGAAGAGAGATTGAGAGAGGAGAGAGAGAGCAAATGCCCTAGCAAACAGAGTTTTATGTAATGTAGCATAATCAAGAGCATAACATCCCATCACCTTTGCCATATCTATTGGTGAGAAGAAAGTCACAGGTCTCCACACTCAAGGTGAGGGGATTAGACAAGGGCATGAACACCAGAAAGCAGGGCTCCTGAGTCTCCTGAGTGCCCCCTTAAGGTCTATCTGTCACAGGCATGAAATATGAGAATGACCCAACCACATCGATATCTGGAGAAGAGCCCTTCAGGGAGAGAGAGCAGCAAAAGCAAAGTCCCAGAAGTGTGAGTGTTCCTGGAATGATTGAGACACAGAAAGGAGGACAGAGAAAAGAACAGCAGAATAAAAGGTGTGGATAGAAGGCAGGGCCTAGAGCATCTAGGGTCTTGTGGGTGTTTGAACTGGTCCTAGAGTCTGCTTTGAAAAAATAGGAACCCGGCCGGGCGCGGTGGCTCAAGCCTGTAATCCCAGCACTTTGGGAGGCCGAGACGGGCGGATCACGAGGTCAGGAGATCGAGACCATCCTGGCTAACACAGTGAAACCCCGTCTCTACTAAAAATACAAAAACTTAGCCGGGCGAGGTGGCGGGCGCCTGTAGTCCCAGCTACTCGGGAGGCTGAGGCAGGAGAATGGCGTGAACCCGGGAGGCGGAGCTTGCAGTGAGCTGAGATCCGGCCACTGCACTCCAGCCTGGGTGACAGAGCGAGACTCCGTCTCAAAAAAAAAAAAAAAGAAAAAATAGGAACCCACTGATGAAGTTGAACTGGAGAATGGCATGATTTTATTTATATGCTTGAAGGGTCACTGGCTGCTTTTTTTTTTTTTTTTTTTTCGAGACAGCTCACTCTGTTGCCCAGGCTGGAGTGCAATGGTGCAATCACAGCTCACTGCAGCATTGACCTCCCAGGCCCAGGTAATCCTCCCACCTCAGCCTCCCAAGCAGCTGAAATTACAGGCACATGCCATCATGCCTGACCTCTGGCTGCTTTTGGAAAATAAGGGATCAGATGTGGTAAGAGTTGGTGCATTTCAGGCAATATGACTTTTTAAATTTAAAAATATCAAATTGACAAATGAAGATTGTATATATTCAAGATATACAATCTGATGATTTGATCCATCTGTACATTATGTAATGATGATCACAGTCAGATTAATTAGCACATCCATTGCCACCATGCTGTGCACCTGAACTTCTTCATCTTAGAACTGGAAATTTAGGGCTGGGCATGGTGGCTCACGCCTGTAATCCCAGCACTTTGGGGGGCCGAGGCAGGTGGATCACGAGGTCAGGAGATCGAGACCATCCTGGCTAACATGGTGAAACCCTGTCTCTACTAAAAATACAAAAAATTACCCGGGCGTGGTGGCGGGTGCCTATAGTCACAGCTACTCAGGAGGCTGAGGCAGGAGAATGGCGTGAACCCAGGAGGCGGAGCTTGCAGTGAGCCAAGATCGAGCCACTACACTCCAGCCTGGGCGACACAGCCAGACTCTGTCTCAAAAAAAAAAAAAAAAAAAGAACTGGAAATTTATACCTTTCATCAACATCTCCCCATACATTATGTTAAACAAAATAAGCCAGACTCAGAAAGACAAATTCTGCATGATCTCACTCACATGTGTGGCCTGAAAAAGCCAAACTCACAGAAGCAGAGAGTCTACTGGTGGTTGCCAGGGACTGGTGAGTAGGTGATACTTTATTTATTTTTATTTATTTATTTATTTTGAGACGGAGTCTCGCTCTGTCGCCCAGGCTGGAGTGTAGTGGTGCGATCTCAGCTCACTGCAAGCTCGGCCTCCCAGGTTCACGCCATTCTCCTGCCTCAGCCTCCCAAGTAGCTGGGACTACAGGCGCCCGCCACCATGCCTGGCTAATTTTTGTATTTTTAGTAGAGACAGGGTTTTACCATGTTATCCAGGATGGTCTCAATCTCTTGACCTCGTGATCTGCCTGCCTCGGCCTCCCAAAGTGCTGGGATTATAGGCCTGAGCCACCGTACCTGGCTGAGTAGGTGATATTTTAACTTAGACTAAATGGTGCCACTGGGGAGATAGAAATATAGGCCGAGTGCAGTGGCTCATGCCTGGAATCCCAGCATTTTGAGTGGCCAAGGCAGGTTGATCACTTGAGGCCAGGAGTTTGAGACCAGCCTGGCCAACATGGTGAAACTCCGTCTCTACTAAAAATACAAAAATTAGCAGGGTGTGGTGGCAGGTGCCTGTAATCCCAGCTACTTGGAAGGCTGAGGCAGGAGAATCTCTTAAACCCAGGAGGCGGAGGTTGCTGTGGGCTGAGATCATGTCACTGTACTCCAGCCTGGGTGACAATGCAAGACTCAAAAAAAAAAAGAAAGAAAGAAAGAAAGAAAGAATTTGGGTGAATGGCGTTCTTTGTCAAGATAAAGACGACTGGCAAGGAATCATACTGGAGGGGGCGTTAGCAGTGTCATTCATAAATACTAGCAAACTCCATGAGTATTAGGAAGAGTAATCTGAGGCTCTGTCCATGCTCTGAGGACTCAGGAAGCACCTAGGGAATGGAGAAGCCATTCTCTTTTCTGCTTCCCAAAGAAGACAGGAAGTCTATAAGTAGGACGAGAGGACTCCTGCCCCCAAGGTTCCTATGTGATTAGCATAATTCCTTTTCTTCCCTCCTATTTTCTAGATAAACACGATGAACTTGAAGCTCCCTCAATGAAAACAGGTAAGATAATTAGAAAGGAGATTTTTTTCCAATTAGATCTGCTTCATAAGACGCTGGATCACCTTTGCTTAAAGTGCACAGGAGAACTTTATTTTTATTATTTATTTATTTATTTTTTGAGATGGAGACTTGCTCTGTCACCCAGGCTGGAGTGCAGTGGTGCAGTCTCAGCTCACTGCAACCTTTGCCTCCCGGGTTCAGGCGAGTCTCCTGCCTTAGCCTCCCGAGTAGCTGGGACTACAGGCACACACCACCATGCCCAGCTAATTTTTGTATTTTTAGTAGAGATATTCCTCCTGAATAACTGGGATTACAGGCACCCACCATTAAACCCAGCTCTTTTTTTTTTTTTTTTTTAGTAGAGATGGAGTTTCACCATGTTGGCCAGGCTGGTATCAAACTCCTGACCTCAAGCAATTCCCCTGCCTTGGCCTCTCAAAATGTTGGGATTACAGGTGTGAGCCACCGCACCCGGCCTACAAGAAGAACTTTAATGGCCATTTTCTCAATGTTATTGGGGAAACTGCTGTGTTTTCAGGGGTGGGGCATGAGGGGAGATAACCTCTCAAGTGCTTCCGGTTTCTGAAGAAGTTGGCGTGTAAAACAGCAGAGTGTGTTGTTTGCCATATTACGTGATGAAAAACTAGGGTGGGATTTGGGGAATAATGGGGGTGAATTTTTGGGTGACCCATTTGGGGAGTAGGACCAGGACCTACGCAGAGTAGGTACTTCAGGAATATGTATAATCAAGAGTTTGTTATAACTCTAAAATTCTCAACCATAGGTGAATATTGAATTTTTCCCCCTAATGTTGCTTATTCATTAACAATTGACTAAGATTCTGTCCTCAGAGGTTCTCATAAAAATTAGAGCTCCCGAGGTGAGGTGGCTCACGCCTATAATCCCAGCACTTTGGGAGGCCGAGGTGGGCAGATCACCTGAGGTCAGGAGTTCGAGACCAGCCTGGCCAACATGGTGAAACCCTGTCTCTACTAAAAATACAAAAATTTGCCAGGCATTGTGGTGGGCGCCTGTATTCCCAGCTACTCAAGTGACTGAAGCAGGAGAATTGCTTGAACCTGGGAGGTAGAGGTTGCAGTGAGCCGAGTGAGACTCTGTCTAAAAAAAAAAAAAAAAAAAAAAAAAATTAAAAAAAAGTTAGAGCTTTTGGCAGCATTCGGCTGAAACAGAAGCTCATCCAGACTTTAAGGGCCAAATTCAGAATATAAATTGGCATCTAGATGCTTAATCATCCTTCCTTTCAGCAAGTCACAATCTTCCTGCAACCTACTCCAAAGAGCCAAAGTTGCTGAAAGTTGTTGCTAGCAGTCTGTGCTGGTATAATCGGTTTTTGAAAAGGTATCTTCCAAAGTGTTCTTGCAAGATAACTATTTGAAATGTTTTTATTCCATGATAGTAGGCTTGGGAAATGACTGCTACCCTAGGACTGTGAACACAATTCACGTCAGGAACGTTTTCTAAGAAAGATATGAAATCTAATGGGAGAGAGGAACACACAAGTATCAGAAAGGAGGTGGGAGGTCTAGTGAGGTGTGAGGGGGAGGAGGAAGAGAAACTTTTCTATTTTGAGCTCTTGTGTCATTTATTTTCCTTTTTTTATTGATATATAATTCACATTCCAAAAATTCACCCTTGTAAAGTGTGCAATTCACTGGCATTTTGTATATTCACAAGGTAGTATAACCATCACCACTACATAATTCCAGACCATTCTCATCACCCTGAAAGAAAATCTTGTACCCATTAAGCAGTCACTCCTCATTTCCCACTCTCCCACCAGGCCCTGCCAACCATTCATATGCTTCTTTGTGTCTATGATTTCGTCTATTCTGGACATTTTGTGTAAATGGATTCATATACTATGTGGTCCTTTGTGACTACCTCCTTTCACTTTAGCATGATGTTTTCAAAGTTTATCCATACTATAGCATGTATCAATGTTTCATTTCTTGTCATGGTGAAAAGCATCATACTGTATGGACAGACCACATTTTGCTTATCCATTCCTTTTTTTTTTTTTTTTCTTTGAGATGGAGTGTTGCTCTGTCGCCCAGGCTGGAGTGCAGTGGCATGATCTCAGCTCACTGCAACCTCCGCCTCCTAGGTTCAAATTATTCTTCTGCCTCATCCTCCTGAGTAGCTGGAACTACAGGCGCCCAACACCATGCCCAACTAATTTTTGTATTTTTAGTAGAGAAGGGGTTTCACCATGTTGGTCAGACTGGTCTCAAACTCCTGACCTCAAGTGATCCACTTGCCTCGGCTTCCCAAAGTGCTGGGATTACAGACTTGAGCTACTGCGCCTGGCCCCATTCTTCTTTTGATGGACATTTGTGTTGTCTGCACCTCTTGGCTAAAGTGAGTAATGGTGCTTGAACACTGTGGTAGGAGTATCTGTTTGCCTCCCTGCTGTAAATTATCTTGGGTATGTACCTAGAAGTGGATTTGCTAGGACATATGGTGACTATTATGTTCAACTTTTTGAGGAACTGCCAAATCATTTTCCATTATGGCTATCTCATGTTATATTCCTTCCAGTAATCTATGTGGGTTCCAATATCTCCACATCCTTGTCAACACTTACTTTTCTTTTTTTAAATTATAGCCATCCCAGTGGGTATTATATAATTTCTTAAAATTTATTTTTTGAGTTCAAATTTGTATCACCACAATTCTAAACAGAATAAAATATCTTTGCCGGGTGCAGTGGCTCACGTCTGTAATCCCAGGACTTCAGGAAGATGAGGCAGGAGGATCACTTGAGCCCAGGGGTTCAAGACCAGCCAGGGCAACCTAGTGAGATCCCATCTCTACAAAAAATACAAAAATTAGCCAGGCATGGTGGTGTGCGCCTTTAGTCCCAGCTACTTGGGAGGCTTAGGCAGGAAGATCGTTTGAGCCCAGGAGGTTGAGGCTTCAGTGAACTGTGATTGTGCCACAGCACTCCAGCCTGAGTGACAGAGCGAGACCCTGTCTCAATAAATAAAATAAAAGTAAAATATCTTTAAGCACAGGTATAATGTCCCCCGTCTGTATTTATATGCCTTAAACACACCAGAAAAGGACCCCATATTCAATTGCTCTGTAGAGAATGAAGATGAATTTTATCACACAAGACTCGACTTTCTTTCTGGTGCCTGTGGCTCCATTTGTGCCCTGTGTCAGGCTGTATCTTGTTGCTCAGTCTGATTCTAGTAGCATAGCAACTTATAATTTATTCTGGCAATTTGTAAATACTGATGTGAAATTTGGCCAGGATATGTGGACATCTCAGGGTGAACCCAGTCCAGCTGATTATGGGGGTCATGTGAAGACGAGAATTTTGCAATAATGTACTTCTCATTTCTAGTGAATTGCTGCGAGAAAGATACTGTAGGCTGGAAAAGGGGAGAACAGAAAGGATGAGGCAAGGCTGCTGTTTCTCTGCTTCTATCTGGGGAAACTGAAGAGTCCAGGAGCAGCTGTTCCTGCCCTATTTTCATCAGTCCTTGGAAATTCACTGATAGAATTGTTGCTTATGGCCAGGCACGGTGGCTCATGCCTATAATCCCAGCACTTTGGGAGGCCAAGGTGGGCGATCACCTGAGCTCAGGAGTTCGAGACCAGCCCAGCCAACATGGTGAAACCTCATCTCTACTAGAAATATAAAAAATTAGCAGGGCGTGGTGGCGGGCACCTCTAATCCCAGCTCCTTGGGAGGCTGAGGCAGGAGAATTGCTTGAACCCTGGAGGCAGAGATTGCAAAGCCAAGATTGAGCCACTGCACTCCAGCCAGGGTGACAGAGTGAGACTCTGTCTCAAAAAAAAAAAAAATAAAGAATTGTTGCTTTTGAGGGGTCCTCTGATTCAGCTCCACCAGAAGCAGGCCCTTAGAAAGCATTAGTGTGAAAGTGACATTTTATTTTATTTTATTATTTATTTATTTTTGAGACAGAATTTTGCTCTTGTTGCCCAGGCTGGAGTGCAGTGGCATGATCTTGGCTCACTGCAACCTCCGCCTCCCGGGTTCAAGCGATTCTCCTGCCTCAGCCTCCCGAGTAGCTGGGATTACAGGCGTGCACCACCACGCCTGGCTAATTTTGTATTTTTAGTAGAGATGGGGTTTCTCTGTGTTGGTCAGGCTGGTCTCGAACTCCCGACCTCAGGTGATCCGCCCACCTTGGCCTCCCACAGTGCTGAGATTACAGGAGTGAGCCACCACGCCCAGCGTGAAAATGACATTTTAGGGAGTGGGGAAGAAGGGCCGGGAGGAAAAGAGATTAAACAAGAGTGGGATATCCGTGTCCCTCAGATGGTAGCTTTGGCTCAATCCTGCAGAAAAGCAGTGGAGACAGGGAAGGTCAAAGACCAGAGGCTAGGGAGCTGGGGTCTTCACAGCAGTCAGTGGCAGTTTGTTCCGGGCATGTAAATTCCAAGGCATTTGGAGCTCTCCCAGGCAGTCCCCCAAAGAAGAGATGCAAATGTTCACTTTGGAAAGGGAAAGAAGCCACAATCTAGAATGCATAAAAATGGGAAAGGGATCTGGGGAACATGGGTTGAGGAACATTGACAGAATCTGTTACAGAGATGGACGTGGGTGGAATATTGGGTGAAAAAAAATCATCATTATACCTACAATCCCATTATCCTACACAATGAGTCAGTTTCTAGACTGAGTGCTTTAAAGCCAGGATTTTTCATCATTACCTAACTCTTCAAGTTAGGTATTATTGGCTCTCTGCCCCCTCTTTATATTTAACCAAAAAATAAGGTATTCCAGAAAGGGAAGGGAACATTTACAAAGTCAGGAGATGGGAGACCTACTACTAGAACTCAAGTTTGTCTTGTTTCAAACTCTCCACTCCTTTTGCTGCTCCCTGATGATCAGCTCAGAAAGAGCCTTATTTCAGGAAGGGGGATAAATAGATAATTAGATATGATAGACAGATGATAGGTAAGTAGGTAGATACATAGACAACTAGACATGATAGATAAGATAGATACGTAGATGATAGGTAGGTAGCTAGATATGATAGATGGATTAGAGAGACAGGTGATAGGTAAGTAGGTAGATAGATAAATAGATAATAGGTAAGTAGGTAGATAGATACAGATGATTAGCTAGCTAGCTAGATGATAGATAACTAGATATAGTAGATAAAATAGATAGATGTAGATCTATCATCTACAGATCCCTGTCGTTCTGGTGTCTCGGAGAATCATATCTCCTTCAGAGAGCCCCACCCCTCCCCACTCTAAACGCCTTCCATGCCCATGTCACTGCTGTTCGTTACCTGGCGTCAACGAGCTCATTGGAGTGTGTTTGAAGTTGGCTGGGCTCGGTGATCTGTACTCCCAGCTACCCTGGAGGCCGAGTGAGGAGGACCACTTGAGCCCAGGAATTCGAGTATGATTGCACCACTGCACTCCAGCCTGGGCAACAGAGTGAGACTCTGTCTCTAAAAAAAAAAAAAAAGAAAAAGAAATGTGTTTGAAGTGAAGAGCTGAGATCATGTCTGTGTTAGCCAGGGTTTTCCAGAAAAAACAGAACCAATAGAATATATATATATATAAGCTGGGTGTGGTGGTTTACGCCTGTAATCCCAGCACTTTGGGAGGCCGATGTGGGTGGATTACCTGAGGTCAGGAGTTCAAGACCAGCCTGGTCAACATGGCGAAACCCCGTCCCTACTAAAAATACAAAAATCAGTCGGGCGTGGTGGTGGGCATCTGTAATCCCAGCTACTCAGGAGGCTGAGGCAGGAGAATTGCTTGAACCCGGGAGGCGGAGCTTGCAGCGAGCCAAGATTGCGCCACTGCACTCCAGCCTGGACGACAAGAGTGAAACTTTGTCTCAAAAAACAAACAAAAAAACCCACATACACGTGTGTGTGTGTGTATATATATATATATATAGAGAGAGAGAGAGAGAGAGAGAGAGAGATTTATTTTAATGGATTGGTTCATGTGATTGTCGGGGGCTGGTAAGTCTGAAACCTGCAAGGCAGGCAGGAGATCCAGGGGAGACTTGATATTGCAGCCTGAGTCTGGAGGCCGAATTCCTTCCACCTTGGGGTACCTCAGTCTTTTCTCTTAAAGCCTTCAACTGATTGGATGAGGCCCACCCATATGACAGTGTGTCATCTGCTTTACTCAAAGTCTATTGGTTGAAATGTCCAGCTCCAAGGCGGGAGATCCAGGCTTGGAAGCCAGGCTGTCTGTCTGGCTCCTCTTAGCATTTCTGCTCACCCCTATCAGTGCATTTCAAACAGTGATTACACGGACAGATGTGGTGGCTCACACCTGTAATCCCAGCACTTTGGGAGGCCAAGGCGGGAGGATCACTTGAAGTCAGGAGTTTGAAACCAACCTGGCCAATGTAGTGAAACCCCGTCTCCACTAAATATACAAAAATTAGCTGGGCATGATGGTGCACACCTGTAATCCCAGCTACTCAGGAGACTGAGTCAGGAGAATTGTTTGAACCAGAGAGGTGGAGGTTGCAGTGAGCCAAGATCACACTCCAACCTGGGTGACAGAGCGCGGCTCCATCTCAAAAAAAAAAAAAAAAAAAAAAAAATATATATATATATATATATACACACACACACACACACATACACACACACACACACGTATGTAAAGCACTAGCTCACAATAAATGATCAATTTCATTGCTATGCACCAAACATTCCCTGGGAATTTCCTATGCGCCAAGCAGTGTTCCAGCCCTCTCTATAGGTACTGACCCACCAGCCAACAAAATAGGTACTGCTGCTACACTCACTTTACAGATGGGGAAACAGAAGCTTGGAGAAGATTAAGGAAATTCCCCAAAGCAATAGGAAGTTTCAGCTCCAAGGTGGGAGATCCAGGCTTGGAAGCCGGGCCGTCTGTCTGGCTCCTCTTAGCTTTTCTGCTCACCCCTATTGGCGGATTTCAGGAGCCAGGCTGATTCCCTGACCTGCTCTTCCCCCTCCAGACACCAGAACCATCTTTGTCGCCATCTTCAGCTGCATCTCCATCCTTCTTCTCTTCCTCTCAGTCTTCATCATCTACAGATGCAGCCAGCACGGTGAGCTCAGAGAACGCAAAGGGAGGGAGGGGGAGTGAAGGATTTTCTCGGTAGGTAAATTCCTCCTGCATTTTTTGTAGGTTCGTCACCTGAAGAATCCACCAAAAGGTAGATGCTTGGCATAGCTCATGCTCCCCTTAATTCCCATGTCATTCTCCAGGGAACCCATTGGCACATTCGGGATTGGTACCCTGAGCTCCCACCCCAGCCCATTCTGTGACCTCCCTCCACTTCCCTCCTCTCCCCTCCACTGCCCTCACCCTCTCCCTGAAATCTTCACATCCCGTCCTTTCACGTGTCTCTCTCTCTCTCAGAATCAGCCATTCCAAACTTTCGGAGCAGGTGGCTGCTGGTAAGGGACAGGGAAAATGTAAGGGAATCACCGGATAGAAAGACTAAGTTCTGACTCCTACAGCTGAAAACTGATTTTCTTTTTTTTCTCTCTCACTCAGAGGCAGATTTATCCAGGATGGAAAGGGTATCTGTCTCGGTGAGTCCTCCCGCTTAGGAATCCCACAAGAGCTCCCTCACCACAACGGGCTGGTCGTGTCTGCCTCCTGGTTAAGCCCATACAGAAACGTCTACTATTTATCACCCGTGTGGTCTTAGATAACTCCCCAAAGGGGAACCAAAATCTCTATTTAAAAGGCATATGCACCGGGCCGGATGCGGTGGCTCACGCCTGTAATCCCAGCACTTTGGGAGGCCGAGGCAGGCAGATCACAAGGTCAGGAGATCGAGACCACCCTGGCTAACACAGTGAAACCTCATCTCTACTAAAGATACAAAAAATTAGCTGGGCGTGGTGGCGGGCGCCTGTAATCCCAGCTGCTTGGATTCCGAGCCAGGAAAATGACTTGAACCCGGGAGGCGGAGGTTACAGTGAGCCGAGATCACGGCACTGCACTCCAGCCTGGGCAACAGAGCGAGATTCTGTCTCAAATAAATAAATAAAAATAAAAATAAAAAAATAAAAGTCTTACGCCAATCCATTGATGTCACACACATAAAGGGCTATAAAACAGAAAAGAAAAAGAAATGCATGTGGTGTGACTGAGGACCTGGATTTTGAATTTAATTGTAATTAATTTAAATGTCAATAGCCACGTGTAGCTAGTGGCTGCCATATTGACCACTCAGTTCTAATATTCATCTATTTTCTCCAAAGACGGCAGACCCCCAAGGAGTGACGTATGCTGAGCTAAACATCAATGCCCTGTCTGAGGCAGCTTCTGACACCACCCAGGAGCCCCCAGGATCTCATGAATATGCGGCAGTGAAAGTGTAGCAAGAAGACAGCCCGGGCCACTAAAGGAGGGGGGATCGTGCTGGCCAAGGTTATCAGAAACGTGGAGATGCGGATGACTCTGTGTCCCTTGCTCCTCATCCGTATCAATAAAATTAAGTTTCTCATCTTAAAAAGAAATCTGACTTATTTATGGATTATTCATGCCCAAGGACCCCACCATACTCTTTCTATCCCGCATTTCCTCCTAGAACAATTCAAGGAAATAATAAATAATTATTGATCAGCTATCCAGCAAAGAATGTAAGAATTATGGAGCATCTCCTGGAAGCACAACAAGCGAAAAAGAAAATGGCCAGGCTCATGCCTGTCATCCCGGCACTTTGGGAGGCCGAGGCGGGTGGATCATCTGAGGTCAGAGTTCATGACCAGCCTGACCAACATGGTGAAATCCCATCTCTACTAAAAATACAAAATTAGCGGGACATGGTGGTGGGCGCCCGTAATCCCAGCTACTTGGGAGGCTGAGGCAAGAGAATCGCTTGAACCCAGGAGGCAGAGGTTGCAGTGAGCTGAGATGACACCATTGCACTCCAACCTGGGCAACAGAGTGAGATCCATCTCAAAAAACAAACACACCCAGACCTGCAAACTCCTAGACCAGAGGACAGAAAATAAAAGGACCAGAGAGTAACATTCCCAGCTTTGTGGGCTGTAGGATCTCTGCTGAGACTACCCCATTCTGCTGTTGTACCATGAAAGCAGCCATCGTTGATATGTAAACAAGTAGATGTGGCGGTGTTCGAATAAAACTTTATTTACAACCTCATGTTCTCATTCATGTGGGAGCTAAAAAAGTGGCTCTTATGAAGGTAAAGAGAGAGAGTTAGGCCGGGCGCGGTGGCTCAAGCCTGTAATCCCAGCACTTTGGGAGGCCGAGACGGGCGGATCACGAGGTCGGGAGATCGAGACCATCCTGTCTAACACAGTGAAACCCCATCTCTACTAAAAAATACAAAAAAAAAAAAAAAAAAAAAAACTAGCCGGGCGTAGTGGCGGGCGCCTGTAGTCCCAGCTACTTGGGAGGCTGAGGCAGGAGAATGGCGAGAAACCGGGAGGCGGAGCTTGCAGTGAGCTGAGATCCGGCCACCGCACTCCAGCCTGGGTGACTGAGCAAGATTCTGTCTCAAAAAAAAAAAAAAAAAAAAGAGAGTTATCACAGGCTAGAAGGGGTGGGTTAGTTAACGGGCACAAACACAGTTAAACAGAAGGAACAAGTTCAAGTGTTCAACAGCACAGAAGGGTGACTATAGTTAACAACAGTACATTGTATATTTCAAAATAGCTAGAAGAGAAGATTTGAAACTTTCCCAACACAAATGATAAATGAGCCAGGTGCAGTGGCTCACTCCTGTAATCCCAACACTTTGGGAGGCCAAGACAGGTGGATCACCTGAGGTCAGGAGTTTAAGACCAGCCTGGCCAACATGGTGAAACCCCGTCTCTACTAAAAATACAAAAATTAATTGGGTGTGGTGGTGCATGCCTGTAATCCCAGCTACTTGGGAGACTGAGGCAGAAGAATCACTTGAACCCAGGAGGTAGAGGTTGCAGTGAGCCAAAATCACACCACTGCACTCCAACCTGGGCAACAGAGACTCTGTCTCGAAAGGAAAAAAAAGAAAGATAAATGTTTGAGGTAGCAGAATATCCTAAATACCCTGATTTGAGTATTATACATTCTGTGCATGTATCAAACTGTCACATGTATGTCATAAATATGCATAAATATTATGTATCTATAGAAAGGTTTTTTTTTTTTTTTTTTTTTTTAGATGGAGTCTTGCTCTGTCGCCCAGGCGCCAGAGTGCAGTGGCGTGATCTCAGCTCGCTGCAACCTCCCCCGGCAGGTTCAAATGATTCTCCTGTCTCAGCCTTCCGAGTAGCTGGGATTACAGGCGTCTGCCACCACGCCCAGCTAATTTTTTTGTATTTTTAGTAGAGATGGGGTTTCACCATGTTGGCCAGGCTGGTCTCGAGCTCCTGACCTCAAGTGATCCACCCACCTCAGCCTCCCAAAGAGCTGGGATTACAGGCGTGAGCCACTGCGCCCAGCCCAGAAAGTTGTTTTAAAAACAAAACATTTTGTTTTCAAAAACAAGCTGTGGGCTGTAGTGTTCCAACCCTTGTGCGAGGCCAGTGCTTTTAAAAGTCTGCTTGGGCCATCACCCCAACCACTTCTGGCCCTGATGAGGGTCCAGGGCATGAGAGGGAGGAAGGAGCGACTTAGTCCATCAAGGCTGCTATCAATCTACCAAAGACCAGGCAGCTTCCAGACAACACATAGTTATTTCTCACCGTTCTGAAGGCTTCAAGTCCAAGACCAAAGCACTGGTAGATTCAGTCTGCTGAGGGCTTTTTCCTGGTTCATAGCTGGCACCTTCTTGCTGTATCCTCACGTAGTGAAAGAGACTGGGCAGGGCGCAGTGGCTCACGCCTGTAATCTCAGCAATTTGGGAGGTCGAGGCGGGGAGGATCAACTGAGGTCAGGAGTTCCAGCCTGAATGACAGAGACTCCTGCTCAAAAATAAAATTAAAAAAAAGTGAAGGCTTAATAAACAAAATAAAGAGAAAAGAGAATAGCTCTCTCCCTCTCGTACAGATAGAGAGGGGCTCCCGAGTGGGACGCCTGGTTTCGTGGTGAAATGCATGGGGTTTAATAGGCAAGCTTGAGCAGGTGGTGTCTGATTTACATAGGGCCTGAGAGATTAGCCGGACCAGGTGTGACGTTTGCATAACCCACGAAGAAGCTGGCTATCCCACCCTAATGTTTTATTACGTAGGTGGGGTCTCTGCTTGGCTGGGGCCACGTTGCCTGTTTTTTTACTGCACATGTGGGGACAAACAAAAGGGAAGAGGGAACCTCCATGTTGAATATACCCGGCCTCCAGCCATCCCTTTTCTATTGGCACAGCTGCCAGCATTTACCTATGCAAGCTTTTAGCTTGCCTGTCTAGGCCTGCACCTTGATGTTTCGGGCTGCTTTCTGTTAGAAAAGAAATGATTTGGGGACTGCTCTTTATTCACAGGAAACCTTACGGAGGACTCTCTTACCCTCACTGTCTGCCTAAAGCATTTCTTTTTAGCTCCCGTATTACGAATACCATCACCTTGGGGTTAAGTTCCAACAGCTGAATTTTGTCGGGACACAAACATTGAATTTACAATACCCATGAAGCTGTCTCCGCTTGTATCTTGTCCTAACCAGAAGCTCCCAGGAATATTGCATCTGAAGGAACAACTTTGATAAGGCTTGTGTCTGCGTCCCCACCCAAATCTCATCTTCAATGGTAGCTCCCATAATTCCCATGTTTTGTGGGATGGACCCAGTGGGAGATAATTCAATCATGGGGGCGGATTTCTGTAGGGTCCAGCCCTACGGGGCTTTGCAGGTGTTCTCCCCATGTGCGGAGACCAGAGATTGTAAGAAATAAAGACACAACACAAAGAGATAAAGAGAAAGCAGCTGGGCCGTGGTGACCACTACCACCAAGACGCGGAGACTGGTAGTGGCCCCGAACGGCTGGACGTGCTGATATTTATTGCATACAAGACAAGGGGGCAGGGTAAGGAGGGTGAGTTGTCCAGGTGATTGATAAGGTGAAGCAAATCACGTGATCATGGGACAGGGGGCCCTTCCCTTACAGGTAGCCGAAGCAGAGAGAGAAGGCAGCATACGTCAATATTTTCTTCTATGCACTTATAAGAAAGATCAAAGACTTTAAGACTCTCACTATTTCTTCTACCGCTGTCTACTACGAACTTCAAAGAGGAACCAGGAGTACGGGAGGAACATGAAAGTGGACAAGGAGCGTGACCACTGAAGCACAGCATCACACGGAGGGGTTTAGGCCTCCGGATGACTACGGGCAGGCCTGGATAATATCCAGCCTTCCACAAGAAGCTGGTGGAGCAGAGCGTTCCCTGACTCCTCCAAGGAAAGAAGACTCCCTTTTGGGGTCTGCTAAGTAACAGGTGCCTTCCCAGACACTGGCGGTATCGCTTCACCAAGGAGCCCTCAAATGGCCCTTATGCAGGTGTGACAGAGGGCTCACCTCTTGCCTTCTAGGTCACTTCTCACAATGTCCCTTCAGCATCTGACCCTATACCCACCCGTTATTCCTAGGTTATATTAGTAACGCAACAAAGAGTAATATTAAAAGCTAATGATTAATAATGTTTATAATAATGATTGATAATGTCCACGATCACCTCTATATCTAATTTGTATTATGACTATTCTTATTCTAACTATTTTCTTTATTATACTGAAACAGTTTGTGCCTTCAGTCTCTTGCCTGGGCACCTGGGCCACCCTCCGCCCACAGATTCCCCCATGCTATTCTCGCGGTAGTGAACAAGTCTCACGAGAGCTGACATCTCTCTAAGGGGTTTCCCCTTTTGCGTGGCTCTCTCGTTTCTCTCTCGTCTGCCACCATGTAAGTAAGATGTGCCTTTCACCTTCCACCATGATTGTGAGGCCTCCCCAGCCATGTGGAACTGTGAGTCCATTATACCTTTTTTAAAAAAATAAATTATCCAGTCTCAGGTATGTCTTTATCAGCGGTGTGAAAACGGACTAATGCAAACCTCTTTGCTCCCCTCCCCTCACTACACAGCCCCAGGTTGCCGTGTGGAAGCCACATGGGGAGTAGCAAGGTGGGGGAGGAGTGTCTCTCTGTTTTCTTGCCACAGAGAGTCATTCTTTTTAAAGCTTGGGAGTTCTTGGTGACCATCTGTCTCACCATGTGGAGGAAGCCAGTCTTTATGGAGAAACACAAAGATGATTCAGGGAGCATCCGGGAAGCGGGAGTGAGTAACAAGGCTTTCAGCTTTTGTTTTCTTGGTTCTAATTGCTTCCAAAGCTCAGCATTCCTTCACTCCCTGCAGTGTTCTTGCTCAATCATTCTTGAACCAAAAAAAAAAAAAAAAAAAACAGAAAACCAAAAAGTCCTCCTTTGATTCTCAGCTATTCTGAGAATGGATTTTGTTTTGATTGAAGAGTCCTGGCAAACAGTATTAAAATGGGTGACCCTAATGGATATCCTTTATGGACATCTATGCTGGGAGTCACACTCATTGAATTACCATAGTGAGGACTCAGCTCTGATTTTTTTTTTTTTTTTTTAATCTCGCCCAGATTCTTCTCTAAGGGGTCTGGGGACTCATGCCCTACAAACCACAAATTCTCATCAGATGGGTTTTATTTAGCCCTATATATCGCGACGTGCTTTCCAATCTGACTCTGGCATAACACTACCTAACAAAGAAGAAAATAAAAATATTTTACCCCAAACCATGTTTCTTTGCCATATTTTTAAATGACCCTACAAAGCTGTCCTTTGTTGGGGAGAACATTTGCATATGTAAAGGATCTCTGTTAACCTAGCTAGATCTTTTTCCTCCAGGACCTCCCAATCCTGAGGAGATTAACTGAGAATCTAGCACCTTTGGAAGGTCTGAGTAGGAAACATTTGTCATCTATTGTCTAAGGGCAGCCGCTACAAGACTTCAACAGAACCTTGGTCTCCACAGTCTTTTATCTTACCTTGAATATTTCCTGTCTATTAATCCCAGGTCTTTAGACAAACTCAACCAATTGTCAACCAGACAATGTTTTAATTTACCTAAAGCCTGGAGGCCCCTGCCTCCTTCAAATTGTCCAGGCTTTCTGGACCAAACCAATGTATTTCTCAAATGTGTTTGATTGATGTCTCATGCCTCCCTAAAATGTATAAAACCAAGATGCCTCCCGACCACCTTGGGTACATGTTCTCAGGACCTCCTGAGGGCTGTGTCACAGGCCACGTTCATTATCATATTTGGCTCAGAATAAATCTCTTCAAATATTTTATAGAGTTTGATTCTTCTTGTCGACAAGAGTAAGTCTTGATATGTGATTGTTTTCTTTTGGTTAGTATTTGCATTATGTATCTTTTCTGTGTTCATTTTCTTTCTTTCTTTTCTTTTCTTTTTTTTTTTTTTTTTTTTTTTTTTGAGATAGAGCCTCACTCTGTTGCCCAGGCTAGAGTACAGTGGCATGATCACAGCTCACTGCAACCTCTGCCTTCCAGGTTCAAGCAATTCTCCTGCCTCAGTCTCCTGAGTAGCTGGGATTACAGGCATGCACCACCATGCCCAGCTAATTTTTGTATTTTTAGTAGAGATGGGGTTTCACCATGTTGGCGAGGCTGGTCTCAAACTCCTGACCTCAAGCGATCCACCTGCCTCAGCCTCCCAAAGTGCTGGGATTACAAGCGTAAGCCACCACGCCCTGCCTATTCATTTACTTTCAACCTTTCCACGCCTTTGTGTCTCTTGGAAACAAAACGTTAATTTTTTTAGTTCAACCAAACGTTTTCTTCTAACCTGATCCTTTAGTTCATTCACATATAATATTTGTTATTTTCAACGAGTGCAACATTCTAGATTGGGAAGTTGTTTCCTTTCCGTATATCGAAGCCATAATACACTGTTTTTTTTTTTGTTGTTGTTGTTTTTTTTGAGACAGAGTCTCGCTCTGTCGCCCGGGCTGGAGTGCAGTGGCTGGATCTCAGCTCACTGCAAGCTCCGCCTCCCGGGTTCACGCCATTCTCCTGCCTCAGCCTCCTGAGTAGCTGGGACTACAGGCGCCCGCCACCGCGCCCAGCTAATTTTTTTATTTTTAGTAGAGACGGAGTTTCACCGTGGTCTCGATCTCCTGACCTTGTGATCCGCCCGTCTCGGCCTCCCAAAGTGCTGGGATTACAGGCGTGAGCCACTGCGCCAGGCCATAATACACTGTTTACTATTTTTGATGGTTATTTTGATGCTCTAGATCCGTGGTCCCCAAACTTTTTGGCACCAGGGGCTGATTTTGTGGAAGACGTGGAGGGGTGCATGGATGTTTTAGGGATAAAACTGTTCCATCTCAGATCATCAGGCATCAGAGTCTCATAAGGAGTGCACAAACTAGATCCCTTGCATGTGCAGTTCACAGTAGGGTTCACGCTCCTATGAGAATCTAATGCCTCCACTGATCTGACAGGAGGCAGAGCTCAGGTGGTAATGTGAGCAATGGGGAGTGGCTGTAAAGACAGATGAAGCTTCGCTCACTCACCCCCCTACTCACCTCCTGCTGTGCAGCCTGGTTTCTAATAGGCCAGGGACAAGTAACCCTGCTCTATATAACTGCTATTTCTTTGAATGTTATCTGTCTTTTTCCCTTGGGCTGCTTTACTCTTTTGTCATTGTTTTGGATTTTTTTCTTTTTTTTTGAGATGGAGTTTCACTCTTGTTGCCCAGGCTGGAGTGCGATGTTAAGATCTTGACTCACCGCAACCTCCACCTCCCGGGTTCAAGTGATTCTCCTGCCTCACCTCCTAAGTAGCTATGGGCAGCCATAGGTGGTCCCAGAAAAGGCACCACAAGTCCCTACTCCAGGTCTGCGGAACTGGAACCGGCAGCCCGGCCCCCAGTCTTCAGGCCCTCCCTGGCCTGAAGGTGGGGCCTTATTGGGAACCCACCCCCTTCTGCCCAGGAACCTGTCTGCCTCCTGTTGCCATTAATGGTGCCCAGGCTCAGGCCCTAACTTCTTTGAGAGAGGAGCAGTCACCAAACAACAGGTAGAAGCCAGGCAGCAGGAGGAGGAACTTCCCAGCCTTCACGAGCCTTCCCAGGCTCCTAAGAGTGCAGGGATGCCTGAGTCTGAAGATGTGGTCTGGGCAGCTACAGCTGCCAGGGAGCTTTTGCCTGCTCCATGGAGCAGGAGGCCTGGGCCTCCATGGAGAATGAGTCGCGGTCTGGGTGGCTGCAGCTGCCAGGGGGTGGAGCTTGTGCCTGCTCCATGGAGAATGAGTCGCGGTCTGGGTGGCTGCAGCTGCCAGGGGGTGGAGCTTGTGCCTGCTCCATGGAGAATGAGTCGCGGTCTGGTTGGCTGCGGCTCCCAGGGGGTGGAGCTTGTGCCTGCTCCATGGAGAATGAGTCGCGGTCTGGGTGGCTGCAGCTGCACCCAGGAGGGTAGGGCTTCGGCCTGCTTCCAGGGCCCCAAGAGCACAGGGAGGCTCGGATCCACAGCTGGGGTTTGCACAGCTGAAGCAGCACCCTGGGAGCTCCCGCCCCAACTCGGAAGGGGCAGGACTCCCTGCGGCTCCATTGAGTGTATAGTCCCAGCCGGGCCTCCCTGTGGCGGTTGGCGTCTTGGCAGCGCCAAGCCATCTGGAGTGGCTGCTGCCATCACCAAAGGCCCAACCTCTACGATCACATTGGGTGTTAAGATTTAACATGTGGCCGGGCGCGGTGGGTCATTCCTGTCATCCCAGCACTTTGGGAGGCCGAGGCAGGTGGATCACGAGGTCAGGGAATCGAGACCATCCTGGCTAACATGGTGAAACCCTGTCTCTACTACAAATACAAAAAATTAGCCGGACGAGGTGGCGGGCGCCTGTAGTCCCAGCTACTCAGGAGGCTGAGCCAGGAGAATGGCGTGAACCTGGGAGGCGGAGCTTGCAGTGAGCCCAGATCCCTCATTGCACTCCAGTTAGGGTGACAGAGCAAGACTCCGTCTCAAAAAAAAAAAAAAAAAAAAAAGAAAGAAAAAGATTTAACATGTGGCCGGGCGCGGTGGCTCACACCTGTAATCCCAACACTTCGGGAGGTTTAAGCGGGAGGATCATGAGGTCAAGAGATCGAGACCATCCTGGGCAATATGGTGAAAAGCTGTCTCTACTAAATATACAAAAATTAGCTGGGCGTGGTAGCGCTCATCTGTAATTCCAGCTACTCAGGAGACTGAGGTAGGAGAATCGCTTGAACCCAGGAGGCGGAGGTTGCAGCGAGCCAAGATCATGCCATTGCACTCCAGCCTGGGCGACAGAGCAAAACTCCATCTCAAAAAAAATAGAAAAGATCTAACATGTGAATCTGTGGGAAGCACAGCCATGCAGCACAGGCCCAGGATTTGAAAGTAAACTCAAGAGGCTCAACACATGTGGAGGTGGCTTTGTAAGTGACTTCAGGAAACTAACTGAGGGTCATGTACCAGCAGGAGCAACTTCATAAAGGGGCCATGGAGAACCTGAGTTCTTTGCTATCAAAAAGGAATATATAAATCCCCGTTAGTTCAGAGAAAGTACAGATCATCAGTCTGACGAGGATAGAGCTTAATTATGGGCTGAATTACATCTCAAAATTCGTGTGCTGAATCCTAACACCCAGTAACTCAGAATGTGACTGTATTTGGAGACAAGAGGCCCTTGTGAAAAAAGGAAATTTGGACATAAAAAAGACACTAGGGGCTACGTGCGGTGGCTCACGCCTGTGATCTCAGCACTTTGAGAAGCCCAGGTGGGCGGATCTCCTGAGGTCAGGAATTCGAGACCAGCCTGGCCAACATGGCCAAGCCCCATCTCTACTAAAAATACAAAAATGAACCGGGCGTGGTGGTGGGCGCCTGTAATCCTGGCTACTCGAGAGGCTGAGGCAGGAGAATCGCTTGAACTCAGGAGGCGGAGGCTGCAGTGAGCTGAGATCATGCCATTTTACTCTAGCCTGGGCAACAGAGCAAGATTCCATCTCAAAAAAAAAAAAAAAGACACACTAGGTTGTGTACATCCAGAGGAAAGACCATGTGGAGACACAGCAAGAAGGCGGCCATCTGCATACAAAGCAGAGAGGCCTCAGGAGAAACTGACCCTACTGGCACCTCCATCTTGGATTTCCAGCCTGCAGAACTGTGAGAAAATCCATTTTTGTACCATAAGCCCCCCCCGTGGGGGGTATTTTGTTATGGCTTCCCTAGCACACTACTGCAGGTGGTAAACATATTTTAAACGTAATAGTGAGGCTGTGCACGGTGGCTCACGCCTGTAATCCCAGCACTTTGGGAGGCCGAGGCGGGGGGATCATGAGGTCAGGAGATTGAGACCATCTTGCCTAACACGGTGAAACCCCGTCTCTACTAAAAATACAAGAAAAAAAAAAAAGAAAGCTAGGCGTGGTGGTGTGCGCCTGTAGTCCCAGCTACTCGGGAGGCTGAGGCAGGAGAATGGCGTGAACCTGGGAGGCAGAGGTTGCAGTGAGCCGAGATCATGCCAATGCACTCCAGCCTGGGTGACAGAGCGAGACTCCGTCTCAAAAAAATAAAAATAAAAATAAACATAATAGTGATCATTTGTTTAAAAAAAAAAAATTCAAAGAAATATATTTTCTACAGCTTCTCTATATAATACCCTATGTTCCAAAGGCTACCTATTTTACTTTCTAGAAGACTGTAAAAATTTTTCACACACACTGGGGCCTGTCAGAGGGTGGAGGGTGGTAGGAGAGAGAGGGTCAGGAAAAATAACTAGTGGGTACTAGGCTTAATACCTGGGCGATAAAATAATCTGGATATCAGGAAGTAGTAACTACACTAGAAAAAAAAAAGAAATAATCTGTACAACAAACCCCCATGACACACGTTTACCTGTGTAACAAACCTACACATCCTGCACATGTACCCCTGAACTTAAAAGTTAAAAAAAAAAAAAATTTCTAGTACCACACCAGGCACAGTGGTTCATGCCTGTAATCCCAGCACTTTGGGAGACTGAGGCAGGTAGATTGCTTGAGCCTAGGAGTTCGAGACCAGCCTGGGGAAAATGGCAAAACCCTGTCTCTACTAAAAATACAAAAATTAGCTGGGCGTGGTGGTGCACGCTTGTAGTCTGGGCTACTCTAGAGGCTGAGGCAGGAGGATCGCTGGAGCCCAGGAGGTGGAGGCTGCAGTGAGCCATCATTGCACCACTCACTGCACTCCAGCCTGGGTGACAGAGTAAGACCCTGTCTCCAAAAAAAAAAAAAAAAAAAATTTCTAGTGCTATACATCTATTGTTTTTTTCTGTTATGGACATTAGGTTTCTTTGACTTATTGTTTCAAATTCTTTGGAAGCACCGTTCAACCAATCACGTGAGCACAATAGTTGGTACAAAAAAACGGTCATTATTTTGAAAGAGTACCTGATATGAACAGTTCATTCATAAACTTGAGCCGTTTTTTGCTTTTGTTTTTGTTTTTTTGAGACAGAGTCTTGCTCTGTTGCCCAGGCTGGAGTTCAGTGGCACGATCTCAGGTCACTTCAACCTCCGCCTCCTGGGCTCAAGTGATTCTCCTGCTTCAGCTTCCCGGGTAGCTGGGATTACAGGTGCCTGCCACCATGGCCGGCTAAATCTTTATTTATTTATTTTTTGAGATGGAGTTTCACTCTTGTCATCCATGCTAGAGTGCAGTGGCATGATCTCGGCTCACTGAAACCTCCACCTCCTGGGTTCAAGCAATTCTCCTGCCTCAGTCTCCTGAGTAGCTAGCTGGGATTTCAGGTGCCCGCCACCACGCCTGACTAATTTTTGTATTTTTAGTAGAGACAGGGTTTCACCATGTTAGCGAGGCTGGTCTCCAACTCCCAGCCTCAGGTGATCTGCCCCCCTCGGCCTCCCAAAGCGCTGGGATTACAGGCGTGAGCCACCGTGCCTGGATGAGTTTGTTGTTGTTGTTTTTGTTTTTTAAGACCTCAGGGATGTACATCTAATTGACACTACATCACATTAATCAACAGCTGCACTTTTTGCAAACTGTGGCTATGACAGTCCTGCACAAGAAGGGTTTCCTGCTTCAGCGGCAGTAACTTTTCTGACTATGGATCATCGTTCCTTCTGTGGCAGATTTTTACAGTTCCTCTAATGCATTTGGGACGACTGTCTCCAAGTAACCTGCAACTTTCCTCACAACTCCTCACTGTCTCTCCTGCTAAGAACTGTAGCCGTATCCATTACTTCCACTGCCACATCCGTAACGACCACCAGAGGGACTGCCTGAGTTTCTTCCACCAAAACTGCCGCCCATAAACTTGAGCTTTTAAGCAGCATTATATTTAAGCCCTATACAAGTTTAACTCGATCATGTTAAGGTAAACAATCCGTTCAGTCTCACTTTCTTTTTGCATTGATAATGTTAATACTGTCTGATCATTCACTTTCTAAAATCACAAATGCAGTAGCAAGTTTTGGCCAGTTTCATTTTCTTAACTTTCATCTTCCACATGGGACATGCTGGGGGAAGAGGCTTAGAATCGTGGAAAGAGGAGAGTCGTCTGCTTTCCGTTTTGGATATAAGGGCAGGTGGTATGACCTTGGGAACATGTGTTAAAATCTCCAGAACTCCCATGCCTTTCCTCATGGTGGAGACACAGATCTCGAATAGGGTTGTTGTGGATAGTATGACCAACTGTCTCTGCTTTACCAGGATTGGTGTGTGCAGGGGCGTGTGTGTGTGTCTTAGGATGTGGGACTTTCGGTTTTAAAATAGAAATGAGGAATTTCCCAGGACACAGACATTTCAGGGCTAAACCAGAGAAAATCCTGGGCAAACCAGAACAATTTGGTTGCCCTAGTTGTAAGCACATGAGTTGTAAAGATGCAGGTGTGATTATTCCCTTGATTTCAGTAAACAATGTTTTTCTTTTCCCCCATTGCCCTATCACACCCAACTCCTAGATCTAATTCTTTACCTGTGCCCTTGGGCAACATCTAAAGCAAGTCTCAAATTTTCTTTTTTCTTTTCCTTTTTTTTTTTTTTTTTTTTTTTGAGACAGTCTTGCTCTGTCGCCCAGGCTGCAGTGCAGTGGTGCAGTCATGGCTCACTCTGCTTCCCAGGTTCAAGTGATTCTCCTGCCTCAGTCTCTCGAGCAGCTGGGATTACAGGCATGTGCTACCACACCCAGCTAATTTTTGTATTTTTAGCAGAGACAGGGTTTTGCCATGTTGGCCAGGCTGGTCTCGAACTCCTGACCTTAAGTGATCCGCCCACCTTGGCCTCCCAAAGTGCTGGGATTTTGGACTTGAGCCACTGCGCCTGGCCTTCTCATAATTTTTATAGTCATCTTAGGTCATAAAGACTTCCAGCTGCTTCTTTAAAAAGTCACATACAAGAAAAAAATATAGTGTCAGCTCAGTAATTAAAATCCTTTTGGCAGGTTGCCTGCAACGTGGAGGGAGCGTGGTCAGCTTTTCCTTTATCTCCACATGTGGAGCTTCTCCCGCTTCCCCCACTCTCTTGCAAGGCTGCAGATCTCTCACCTGCAGTTCCCCTGATGCCTGTAAACGCAGCTCCTCTGCTTGGTCACATTACTGAATCCTTGGGGATCCATCAGTACATTTCCAGCTTCTCTCTGCAGACTTCACCTCCTACCTCCAGGTGGCGCTCCTGCAAAGGAGAAAAGACAGCTCCTGGTACATTCATTCTCCGTCCCCTCTCCCCTCTCCCCTCTCCCCTTTCCCCTTTCCCCTTTCCCCTTTCCCCTCTCCCTCTCTCCCTCTCTCCCTCTCTCCCTCTCTCTCCCTCTCCCCCTCTCTCCCTCTCTCCCTCTCTCCCTCTCTCCCTCTCTCCCTCTCTCCCTCTCTCCCTCCCTCTCCCTCTCTCCCTGTCCCTCTCTCTCTCCCTGTCTCTCCCTCTCTCTCTCCCTGTCTCTCCCTCTCTCTCTCCCTGTCTCTCCCTCTCCCCTTCTCTCCCTGTCTCTCCCTCTCCCCTTCTCTCCCGCTCTCTCCCTCTCTCCCTCTCTGTCCCTCTCTCTCTCCCTGTCTCCCTCTCTCTCCCCCTCTCTCTCCCTGTCTCCCTCTCTCTCCCCCACTATCCTTTCTCCCTTCTCTCCCTCCCTCCCTTTCTCTCCCCCTCTCTCTCCCTCTCTCTCCCTCTCTCTCTCTCTCTCCCTCTCTTTCCCTCCCTTTCTCTCCCTCTCTCTCTCCCACTACCCTCTCTCCCCTCTCTCCCCCACTCCCCTCTCTCCCTCTCTCTCCCCCACTCCCGTCTCTTCTCTGTCTCCCTTCTCTCCCCTCTCTCTCCTCTCTTCCCTCTCTTCTGTCCCACCCTCTCTCTCTCTCCTCTCTCCCCTCTCTTCCCTCCCACCCTCTCTCTCTCCCCTCTCTCCCTTCTCTCCCCTCTCCTCTCTCCCCTCTCTTCCCTCCCACCCTCTCTCTCTCCCCTCTCTCCCTTCTCTCTCCAATGAGGAAAGACCCTGTGTTAGTCCCTTCTCGCACTGCTATAAATATCCGAGGCCGAGTGTGGTAGCTTGCGCCTGTAATCTGAGCACTTTGGGAGGCTGAGGTGGGCGGATCTCTTGAGGTCAGGAGTTCGAGACTAGCCTGGTCAACATGGTGAAACTCCATCTCTACTAAAAATACAAAATTAGCCTGGTGTTGGCGCATGCCTGTTGTCCCAGCTACTCAGTAGGCTGAGGCAGAAGAATCGCTTGAACCCGGGAGGTGGAGGTTGCAGTGAACTGAGATTGCACCACTGCACTCCAGCCTGCATGACAGTGAGGCTCAGTCTCAAAAAACAAAACAAAACAAAAAACAAAAAAAAAGAGGTTTAATTGACTCACAGTTCTGCATGGCTGGGGAGGCCTCAGGAAACTTACAATCATGGCAGAAGGGGAAGGAGAAGCAAATATCTTCTTCACAAGGCAACAGGAGAGAGAGAAGAGCAAGCAAAGGAGGAGCTAGCCAAACACTTATAAAACCATCAGATCTCCTGAGAACTCACCTGCTATCACGAGAACAGCATGGTGGACGCCACCTCCATGATCCAATCACCTCCCACCAGGTTCCTCCCCCAACACCTGGGGATTACAATTCAAGATGAGATTTGGATGGGGACACAAAGCCAAACCATATCAGACCCTATTCCTCTCTGGGCCCGCCCCTCACCCCACATAACTACTATGAATCATCCAGTTGAAGAGACTGTCATCCTCCATCACACACCTGTGGTGGCCAGAGGATGGGACTCACAGCACACCAAGAGCTTATGTAAAGAAACACACAGAAACAAACCAAAACAAAAACGCTTCTAATCTCTGGAGACTATTATTCTAAGTGAAGTAACTCAGGAATGGAAAACCAAACATCGTATGTTCTCACTGATAAGTGGGAGCTAAACTATGAGGACGCAAAGGCATAAGAATGATACAATGGACTTTGGGGACTTGGGGTAAAAGGTGGAAGGGGGGCGAGGGATAAAAGACTACAAATAAGGTGCAGTGTATACTGCTTGGGTGATGGGTGCACCAAAATCTCACACTAAAGAACTTACTCATGCAACCAAACACCACCTGTATCTCAATAACCTATGGAAAAAAAAATCTTCTAATTTCAACACTCCTACCTTCAGGTGTACTCACAGGTGTGAGTCACCACGCCCGGGCGCTCTCTCTCCTCTCTCTCTCACCCCTGTCCTAATTCTAACCTGTCTAATGAAATCAGGTTGCCCTAAACTTCTAGCAGAGAAAGATTAACAACCAGGAACTTGAAGTTCCCTCCGCAAAGAAACTTTCCACAAACAAATCGAAAACAGGAAAGTTTAAGGTGATACTTACACAGAAAAATGAACCTGTGCGCTGATTACAAAAACAGAACCGTCGGGGCACGGTGGCTCATGCCTGTAATCCCAGCACTTTCAGAGGCAGAGGCGGGCGGATCATTTGAGGTCAGGAGTTTGAGTTTGAGGCCAGCCTGGCCAACGTGGCAAAACCGCGTCTCTAAAATATAAAAATTAGCCAGGCTTGGTGGCGGGCGCCTATAATCCTAGCTGCTCAGGAGGCTGAGGCAGGAGAATCACTTGAATCTGTGGGGCGGAGGTTGCAGTGAGCCGAGATCACGCCACTTCACTCCAGCTTGGGCGAAAGAGGGAGACTGTCTCAAAAAAAAAAAAAAAAAAAAACCCAGACCTGGAGTGGTGTCTCATGCCTGTATTCCCAGCATGGAGTCTCACTGCAGCCTTGACCTCCCAGGCTCAAGTGATCCTCCCGCCTCAGCTTCCCAAGTAGCTGGATGTACAGGCGAATGCTAATTTTTAAAAAATTTTTTGTAGAGATGGGATTTTGCCATGTTGCCCAGGTTGGTCTTGAATACCTGGGCTCAGTGATCCTTCTGCCTCAGACTCCCAAAGAGCTGGGATTATAGGCATGAGCCGCCACACCTGGCCTCCAGAACGGTTTTAAAATAAAAAGTTAAGCCAGGTGAGGTAGCTTGCTCCTGTAATCCCAGCACTTTGGGAGGCACAGGTGGGCAGATCACTTGAGGTCAGGGGTTTGAGACCAGCCTGGGCAACATGGTGAAGCCCTGTCTCTACTAAAAATACAAAAATTAGCTGGGCATAGTAGCAGGTGCCCGTAGTCCCAGCTACTCGGGAGGTTGAGGCAGAAGAATTGCTGGAACCCAGGAGGTGGAGGTTGCAGTGAGCCAAGATCGCGCCACTGCACTCTAGCCTGGGCAGCACAGCAAGACTTCATCTCAAAAAAAAAAATACATAAAAAGTTAATTTTTTGGAAAGGATGAGATAAAAAGCAGACGATGGGCATAGCCTTTCCAAGGCGTCCCTTTCTAACATGAGGAAGCCTCCCATGAGATTTCCACTCACATCTCAAGAAACACACTTGCATCCAGCCCCTTCCTTAAGTGATCACTAGCACTGGGTGTGAGGTTACCTAACTGGGCTAACGGTGTTTAAACTTTAGCGTGCATCAGAATCACCTGGAGGACTTGTCAAACTATAGGTTGGAGAGGAGGAAAAAGGAAAAGCTCGCCTTCAGAGTTTCTGATTCAGTAGGGCTGGCGTGGGTGGGGCTCAAGAATTTGCCTGATGAGCTCCCGGGTAATGCTGACGCTGCTGGTTCAGGGACCACACTTTCAGAACCAGCACGTCACTAAGCCTTAGACTAATCAAGATTCATACCTGAAACTAGAAAAGGGCCAAGTCTCCAAGGAACAAGGGTGGCCAGTTGACACCTGAACAAAATCAGGGTTCTCGGCCAGGCGTGGTGGCTCATGCCAGTAATCTAAGCACATTGGGAAGCTGAGGTGGGCGAATCACAAGGTCAGGAGTTTGAGACCAGCCTGACCAATATGGTGAAACCCCGTCTGTACTAAAAATTCAAAAATTACCTGGGTGTGGTTGCGAGCGCCTATAATCCCAGGTGCTTGGGAGGCTGAGGCAGGAGAATCGCTTGAATCTGGGAGGTGAAGGTTGCCATGAGTCGAGATTGTACCACTGCACTCCAGCCTGGGTGACAGAGCAAGACTGCATCTCAAGAAACAAAAACAAAAACAAAATCAGGATTCTCTTAGCAGAGAAGAGTTTGGATTTTCAGACACAGCTGTCCCTTATATCTTACGATGGCTTTTCTCCTATTCTTTCTGATATTAATATAATTATATCAGCTTCCTGGAAAAGTTCCTCCACCACATCTTACTTGTTCATTTTTCTTCAGCTGTATCAATTCTACTGCCCTTTTTTTTTTTTTTTTTTTTAAAGAGACACAGTCTCACCATGTTGCCCAGACTGGTCTCAAATTCCTGGTCTCAAGGGATCGTCCCACCTCAGCCTCTTAAAGTGCTGGGATTACAGGCGTGAGCCACGGCACCCACCCTACTGCCTATTCTATCAGAGGATACTGTTATATATATTTTACCATCATATTTTTTATACTTTTTATTTCCATAAGCCCCTTGCTTTATGGATAATTGTTTTGTTTCACATTGCTAACATGTGTCCTTGTCTTTTTTAGTATGTTTATTTTCTTTTTATTTTTTGAGACAGGGTCTTGCACTGTCACCCAGACTGGAGTGCAGTGGCGCAATCATAGCTCACTGCAACCTTAACCTCCCAGGCTCAAGCAATCCTCCTGCCTCAGCCTCCCAAGTAGCTGGGGCCACATGTGTGCACCACCACGCTGGGCTAATTTTTTTTTGGTAGAAATGGGAATCTCGCTATGTTGCCCAGGCTGGCCTTTTTGAGAAGTACATTTCTGATGCTTATTATAAATTCTTGATCTATCTGACACCTCCTCCCCCCCAAAAAAAACCTCTCATTGCTTCACCACACCAAGCAACTGACAAAGCTTTATATTCAAATCCTCAGGGAGAACATCCAGTTTTAAAACCTCGTTGCAAGTTGTTAGACATTCTCCCTTCTTTTTTTTTTTTTTTTTTTTTTTTTGAGATGGAGTTTTGCTCCTGTTGTCCAAGCTGGAGTGCAATGGCGCGATCTCGGCTCACTGCAACCTCTACCTCCCAGGTTCAGGCGATTCTTCTGACTCAGCCTCCAGAGTAGCTGAGATTACAGGTACGCGCCACCATGCCTGGCTAACGTTTTTTTTTTTTTTTTTGTATTTTTAGTAGAAACAGGGTTTCACCATGTTAGCCAGGCTGGTCTCAAACTCCTGACCTCAGGTGATCCACCTGCCTCGGCCTCCGAAACAGCTGGGATTACAGGCGTGAGCCACCGCACCCGGCTGACATTCTCCCTTCTCCAGGTGCAGTCCATAGCTCCTTCCTCTCAAATATTGGTGAGTCCCTGACTGCTTCGACTGATAGAGTCAGAATAGACACCGTCTCTACATTAAAAGTAAAAATAAAAATCATCTGGGCATGGTGGCATGTGCCTGTAGTCCCAACTATTTGGGAGGCAGGGGCAGGAGGATCTCTTGAGTCCAGGAGGTCAAGGCTGCAGTGAGCTATAAGCACACCACGGCACTCCAGCCTAGAGGCAACTTATGAGTCTAGATCATAAAAGATGATTCGCCTTCTGCCTTCTTTGCTGAACCAAACATCATGCAGGAAGTCTGCCTGTCCTGAGGCCGCCATGCTGTGAGAAAGCCCAAGTCACATAGAGAGGCCACGTGTGGGCACTCGGGTCAGCTGTCCTCCAGCTGCGAACAAACAGTCTTGGAGTCATCCAGCCCAGACACCGAACCTGTGAATGAAGAAGCTCCCAGATCTTCCAGATAATTCAAGCACCCTCCATTCCAGTCTTCCCAGCTGAGGCTGCAGATAAAACCACTCCTGCTGTACTCTGTCCAAATTCCTGACTGCTAGAATCTACAAATATAAATAAACTATAGTTGGGCATGGTGGCTCACACCTGTAATCCCAGCACTTTAGGAGGCCAAGGCAGGTGGGTCATTGAGGTCAGGAATTTGAGACCAGTCTGGCCAACAAGGTGAAACCCCATCTCTACCAAAAATACAAAAATTAGCTGGGCGTGGTGGTGCGTGCCTGTAATCCTAGCTAGCCAGGAGGCTGAGGCAGGAGGATCCCGCTTGAGCCTGGATGACAAAGTGAGACTCTGCCTCAAAAAAAAAAAAAAAAAAGCAAGCAAGCAAGAAAGAAGGAAATTATAAATAGCAGTTGTTTTTTGCCACTAAGTTTGGGGTGACTGGCTATAAGTCAGTAGGTAACCAGAACAGAGAAGCTGCCTTGGCAGAGGGCAATTGTCCTAATTTAAAGGGATGACGCCTTTGTTCTGTGGCCCCAGCTCTAGGTCCAAGTTGCTGCTGTCATTTTCGCCGCTAGGTGGCGGCTCATGACTGTTTCCAGCCAAAGGCGGGGCAGCAAGAGGGGAAGTTAATTTCTCTCCCAGCCTTGCCAGCTGCCTTGGCCTTCAGCCTGGTGCCTAGTACATCAGTCAAGCACGACGATTATTATTTCCTTGCAGAAACCCGACCTCACCCTACCTCTCCACACACTCATACCCTCGTTTCCAGCCTCAAGCCTTTTGCTCGAGTCCATGAAGCCCCCGAGAGAGGCTGCAGACACGAATCTGAGAGGCGGAGGTTGCGGTGAACCAAGGTCATGCCATTGTACTCCAGCCTGGGCAGCAAGAGCGAAACTCTGTCTCAAAAAAAATAAAAGAAGTTTGAGTGTGTGTGTGGGTTGGTTTTTTTTTTTTTTTTTTTTTTTTTTTGAGACTGAGTCTCACTCTATCGCCCAGGCTGGAGTGTAGTGGCACGCTCTCAACTCACTGCAACCCCCACCTCCTGGGTTCAAGCAATTCTCCAGCCTCAGCCTCCAGAGTAGCTGTGATAACAGTCATGCACCACCACGCCCAGCTAATTTTTGTATTTTTAATAGAGACAGGGTTTCACCATGTTGGCCATGCTGGTCTCCAACTGCTGACCTCAAGTGATCGGTCCGCCTTGGCCTCCCAAAGTGCTGGGATTGCAGGGGTGAGCCACCGCACCTGGCCTAAAAGTTTGAATTTTTATCCAAATGGAAAAGGAAGTGCAAGGTGGAAAATGCCTTCCTAACACTGATAAGGGATTAAGCCCTCCCTATCTTGTGGCTTTGCAAGCCTCACATTTCAACGCTCTTGTTTGTCCTTGCAAGGCAAATGAGTAGGCAGTGAATAATTTTTAGGTTGACATTGTCAGATTCTGTGCAGTTCCCCTACTCGGTCCACAACCTCACAAGGATTGTGTCACATCAGTTAAGAGCAACAGGAGGGGAGGGGCTGGGAACAGGGTGGGTCCTCAGGCTCACTGGCACCCTCTGGTCTGACTCATTGTTTCTCACCTAGATGATCACAATAGCATCCTAAACCATTTCCCTGCTTCTACCTTCATTTCCCGCCTTGACCATCTGCTCTCAACGTAGCAGACAGAAGGATTCTTGTAAAACAGAATTGCTAGACTTGGGAAATTAAAATACAGGATACCCAGTTAAATGTAAAGTTTTAGATAAACAAAATAAAAATTTGAATATAAGTATATCTCCTGCAGTTTGGGGGCCGTACTTAGACTTATTTTAGTTTAATTTTTATTTTTTTTTTGAGGCAGGGTCTGTTGCCCAGGCTGGAATGCAGGGGTGCGATCATGGCTCACTGCAGCCTCTAGGCTCAAGTCATCCTCCCATCTCAGCCTCCTGAGTAGCCGGGACTACAGGTGTGCACCACGATGCCTGGCTAAACTGCAATGAAATATCTATCCTCTCACTCCAGTTAAAATGGTTTATATAGGCCTGTAATCCCAGCACTTTGGGAGGCCGAGGCAGGCAGATCACCTGAGGT
The DNA here is from genome assembly GCF_043159975.1 of Macaca nemestrina. NCBI lineage: Eukaryota > Metazoa > Chordata > Mammalia > Primates > Cercopithecidae > Macaca > Macaca nemestrina. Next base: position 64,058,829 of record NC_092144.1, on the reverse strand, counting down.
CAGGAGTTCAAGACCAGCCTGGCCAACATGGCGAAATCCCATCTCTACTAAAAATACAAAAATTAGCCGGGCATGGTGGTGCACGCCTGTAATCACAGCTTCTCAGGAGGCTAAGGCAGGAGAATCGCTTGAACCAGGGAGGCAGAGGTTGCAGTGAGCCAAGATCACGCCACTGCGCTCCAGCCTGGGTGACAGTGAGACCCTGTCTCAAAAGAAAAAGAAAAAAGTGACTGTGGCAAAGAAGGGCCTTTCTCAAAGACATTGCTTCATCTATAACCACAAGTCAGTTCTTTACTGTACTCCACCCCTTGTTGGAGTAACTTATCAAGATGGGCTCAGTTTTGAAGAACTGATTACCTAAACAAAAAAGATATTTAGTTACCTTGCATAACAGGAAGATTTCGTGCAAAAACTTGAGCATGTTGTTAAGAGCCAAGCCCTTTCTGTTTTCCCACTCATGTCTTCAATGTTTGGCCTGTTGCCTCCTGGTCACCGATGACCCGGGGCAGCTCCACTCATCGTGTCCTGTCCAGACAATGCTCAAGGATGAGGCAACAGCTCAACAGCTCCCTTCTCCCCTTCTATCTTCCTTGTTTTGTTTTTGAAGACGGGGTCTCTCTCTGTTGCCCAGGCTGGAGTGCAGTGGTGCAATCTCGCTCCGCCTCCCAGGTTCAAGCGATTCTCCTGCCTCAGCCTCCCAAGTAGCTGAACTTATAGGCACCCGCCAACATGCCCAGCTAATTTTTGTATTTTTAGTAGAGATGGGGTTTCACCATATTGGCCAGGCTGGTCTTGAACTCCTGACCTCGTGATCCACCCACTTCAGCTTCCCAAAGTATTGGGGCTACAGGCGTGAGCCACTGCACCTGGCCTCCTTCTATCTTCTTATCAGGGAGTGATACCCATTTGAGAACCTCCTCATGCTGACTTCTCTTCATTTTGTAGTGGTCCTAAACTATTCTTTACCCATGCCTAGACTTCATTTTTACTGTGGTAAAATTTTACCATTACATAAAGCAAAATTTTACCATTCTAACTATTTTAAAAATGTACAATACTTGCTGATACTAAGTACATAAGTACATCCACAATGTTGTGTAAGCATTACCACTATCTAGTATTAGAAAAGAAAAAAATTTTTTTTGAGATGGAGTCTTGCACTGTTGCCCAGGCTGGAGTGCAGTGGCACGATCTTGGCTCACTGCAACCTCCGCCTCCTGGCTTCACACCATTCTCCTGCCTCAGCCTCCAGAGCAGCTGGGACTACAGGCGCCCACCACTATGCTCGGCTAATGTTTTGTACTTTTTTTTAGTAGAGATGGAGTTTCACCATGTTAGCCAGGATGGTCTTGATCTCCTGACCTTGTGATCCGCCTGCTTCAGCCTTCCAAAGTGCTGGTATTACAGGTGTGAGCCACCGCGCCTGGCTTTTTTTTGTTTGTTTGTTTGTTTGAGACAGGGTCTCACTCTGTCTCCCAGGCTGGACTGCAATCACAGCTCACTGCAGCCTTGACCTTCTGGGCTCAAATGATCCTCCCACCTCAGCCTCCCAAGTAGCTGAGACCACAGGCATGCACCACCATGCCTAGTTAATTTTTTTTTTTTTTTTTTTTTTTTTTTTTAGGGAACTGGCTTTCACCATGTTGTCCAGGCTGGTCTTGAACTCCTGAGCTCAAGTGATCTGCCTACCTTGGCCTCCCAAAGTGCTGGGATTACACGTGTGAGCCCCAGCGCTTGGCCTAGTGTCAGAAATTTTTAATCACTCCAAAAGAAAATCTCTCAGATGAGACATTTAACAAATGTTCGCTGTTGTTATTATCAGTAGTAATAGTAATAGGAGAAGGAGGAAGAGGAAGAAGAAAAGGAAGAATGAGAAGTAAAAGGAGGAGGAGAGAAGGATGAGAGGGAAAGCGAAAAAAGAAAAAAGAGGAGGAAAAGATGAGAAACAGAAGGGAGGGGAGAAAAAGAGAGAGAGAGACGAGAGAGAGAGAGAGAGAGAGAGAGAGAGAGAGAGAGAGAGAGAGAGAGAGATGGGCTGTGTCCAGTGGCTCTGGGGAGCAGGGATGAGAAATTCCTCAGAAGCTGACAATCTGGGCACCCTTGTCATCTCCTATCTTGCCTCCTAGGCTCAGCCCTGCCCACATTCCTTCTGCTAGGAAACCACCCAGGGACTTGCTCCTGTCTGCCCTAACACCACTGTTGCCAGGCAACCTTCTACTACTTCTCCAGCTGTCAACCTTCATGAAGCATTGGGCCTCTTTCCAATTCTGGCTAAAGTCAGAACCCTCAGAAGACAAATTGAGGAAGGAGAGATGTCATGAGAGGTTATAAAATTAAAATAGGCTGGATGTGGTGGCTCATGTCTGTAATTGCAGCACTTTGGGAGGTCGAGGTGGGCAGATCGCTTGAGCTCGGGAGTTCAAGACTAGCTTGGGCAACATGGTATAATCTCATCTCTATAAAAAAATTTAAAATTAGCCTGGTGTGGTGGTATGTGTCTGTAATCCCAGTTACTCAGGAGGCTGAGGCAGGAGAATCACTTGATTCTGGGAAGCAGAGGTTGCAGTGAGCGGAGATCATACCACTGAACTCCAGCCTGGGTGAAAGAGTGAGACCCTGTCTCAAAAAAGTTAATTAATTTAATTAAAATAGCTTGCTGTTTGAACACTCATACTTAGCACTGTGCATCCGAATCAGCAGCGGCTAATTTTTTTTTTTTTTTTTTTTTGAGACAGAGTCTGACTCTGTCACCCAGGCTGGAGTGCAGTGGCATGATCTCGGCTCACTGCAAACTGCACCTCCTGGGTTCAAGTGATTCTCCTGCCTCAGCCTCCCGAGTAACTGGGATTACAGGCACATACCACCATACCCAGCTAGTTTTTTGTATTTTTTTGTAGAGACGATGGCCAGGCTGGTCTTGAACTCCAGAACTCATGTGATCCACCCTCCTTGGCCTCCCAAAGTGCTGGGATTACAGGCGTGAGCCACCATGCCCGGCCTCCTCTGAGACCTTCTAATCTCCTTTAGTTCAAATACTCCACCTGACAAACGTCATACTTATTTCGGGAGTATTGTTTTCTAAGCCCCAACAATGCATTGTTTCATAGGATGATGTGATTCCAGTCATCTGTCTTTGCGGGGTCTGTACTTCCTTCTCCCACTTCTGATAAGTCTACGTTATATCTCTGCCTTTTCCTCTCTCCAGTCTCTCCCCACCCAGAACTGAAGCCGGAACTGGCTGTGGGGGGACCACTCGGAGTGTGGTCAGGGAGGGTTTAGGGGACAATTGCCAGCTCCCTTTTCTCTTGAGTCTCTGGCTTTGAACCTTCCCTGCCCTGACCCCAGGTAAGAGTTTTCAGAATGAAGACCCCACTGGACAAAGAGCCATTCCTGCCAGGTGCGGTGGTTCATGCACCTGGGAACCCCAGGCAGGAGGATCATATGAGCCCTGGTGTTTGAGACCAGCCTGGGCAACACAGTGAGACCCCGTCTCTATTTATTTATTTTTTTTTTAATAAAGAGTGGCCAGGTATGGTAGCTCATGCCTGTAATCCCAGCATTTTGGGAGGCCAGGGTGAGTGGATTGCTTGAGACCAGAAGTTCAAGACCAACCTGGGCAACCTGGGAGATCCCCATCTCTACAAAAAATACAAAAAGTTAGCCAGGTGTGGCTGTGTGTGCCGGTGGTCCCAGGTATTTTTGGGGCTGAGGCACGAGAAACGCTTGAACCTGGGAAGTCGAGGCTGCAGTGAGCCGTGATTGTGCCATTGCACTCCAGCCTGGGGGACCAAGTGAGACTCCATCTCAAGAAAGAAAGAAAGAAAGAGAGGGAGGGAGGGAGGGAGGAAAGAAGAAAGAAAGAAAGGAAGAAAGGAAGAAAGGAAGGAAAGGAAGAAAAGGAAAGGAAAGAAAGGAAAGGAAAGAAAGGAAGGAAAGAAAGGAAAAAGAGCCATTCCCCCAAGACCAGCCATCCCCACCACCCCCATGGCAGACGTCTCTTGAGGCTTCCCTGACCTGGCTGGGAACAAAGTCAAACAACTACAACAAAAAAGAATTGCGGACTATCTTGTCTCCTGGCGCTTACCTTGGTTTCTAATTGCACGCTCATTACTTCAGTGATGTGATTAGTATCTGTTTCCAGCAGCAGGCTGTCAGCTCGCCAGGGGTCCCTGTTTACTCTCTAAGTGCCACTTGATGAAAAATAACAGCAAAGGCAGATCAAGCTGTGACCACACGCCAGGCGGTCTCCTGGGAGCTTTACAGGGCTTATGATGGCGTTTACTCCCGATGGTGACTCCTGGGAGCAGGTGCAGGGTTGAGCTCATGCACCGTCTTTAGGAATGAAGAAACCAAGACAGAAAGAGGTGAAGCTGTTGCTCCAGCTGTAAGTCGGGGAGCTGGGGTTTCACACCAGCCTGGCTCCCAGATGGCCAGGCACTGCAGGACACTTCTACTTGTTGAATGGAGGAATGCAGAATTAGAAACAAAAATCGCATAGTCAGCCAGGTGCAGTGGCTCACGCCTGTAACCCCAGCATTTTGGGAGGCCGAGGTGGGTGGATCACTTGAGGTCAGGCGTTCAAGGCCAGCCTGGCCAACATGGTGACACCCCATCTCTACTAAAAATACAACAATTAGCTGGGTCTGGTGGCGCACACCTGTAATCAATCCCAGGTACTGGGGAGGCTGAGGCACAAGAATTGCTTGAACCCGGGAGGCGGAGGTTGCAGTGAGCTGAGATCGTACTGCTGCACTCCAGCCTGGGCGACAGAGTGAGACTGTAAAATAACAAATAAAAATAAAATCACATGATCGTCTCAATAGATGCAGAAAAAGCATTTTGATAGGGGAGGGGGGCAGAGAACTGCTGGGTAGAAAAGGGCGGGGTCTCTGGTGAGGGCTCCACCCTGGGGCCTGTGCCCATGGACCTAAATTAGAACAGGCATTTCCCAAGGTGCTGGGATTACAGGCGTGAGCTACCACACCTGACCAGAAAACATAATTTAAATATACGCATTGTTAAAGGTTGAATGTTCTCCCCCCCACACACACAAAATATATATATATATATACACACACACACAGACACACATATATGTGTGTGTGTGTATATATGTTGGCCCCAACCTCCAGTACCTCAGAATGTGACCTCATTTGGAGATCGGGTCTTTACAGAGGTAATCAAGTTAAAATGAAGTCACTGGGGTAAATCCTAATCAAGTATGATAGGAGTCATGTGTAAAGGGGAAATCTGGGCGGGGCACGGTGACTCACGCCTGTAATCCCAGCACTTTGGGAGGCTGAGGCGGGTGGATCACTTGAGATCAAGAGTTCAAGACCGGCCGGGCGCGGTGGCTCACGCCTGTAATCCCAGCACTTTGGGAGGCCGAGGCGGGCGGATCACAAGGTCAGGAGATCGAGACCACGGTGAAACCCCGTCTCTACTAAAAATACAAAAAATTAGCCGGGCGTGGTGGCGGGCGCCTGTAGTCCCAGCTACTCAGGAGGCTGAGGCAGGAGAATGGCGTAAACCCAGGAGGCGGAGCTTGCAGTGAGCCGAGATCACGCCACTGCACTCCAGCCTGGGCGACAGAGCGAGACTCCGTCTCAAAAAACAAACAAACAAAAAAAAAGAGTTCAAGACCAGCCTGGTTAACATGGTAAAACTCCGTCTCTTCAAAATAAAGAAATACAAAAGTTAGTTGGGCATGGTGGCTCGTGCCTGTAATCTCAGCTACTTTGGAGGCTGAGGCAGGAGAATCACTTGAACCCAGGAGGCGGAAGTTTCGGTGAGCCAAGGTTGTGCCACTACACTCCAACCTGGGAGACACAGCAAGACTCCGTCTCAAAATAAAAATAAAAATAAAAAGTATATTGTGCTTTCCACACTCTGAACCATTGTACATGGGTTCATTTCCACGTGACTTCTGGGCTTATGAGTGGCACGTTTCTGGACGGTATACGGGGTCTCTTTTCTTTACCCCCTAATGCACAATCACGTCACAAATAGACTCCAAACCAAAGCTGTTAAATTTCCAAACCTTTAATCCCAAATCAGATCACAGCCAGGTCAGACCCTTCCCTATCTCCCCCCACCCCCACCCTGAGCTGCAGATGAGTTGTAAAAAGTCTCTCCGGGCAAGTGAATTGATCCACACCTGGGAAATGAAGGGGCCCCCAACTCCCATCCAAGACCCCTGACCTCATCCCCCCACCCCACACCCCAGCTACCCCATCAGGTCCCCGCCAGTCTTCCCTGGGGACCCTCGTTTGCAGAGCCTCTTCCCATCCCAACCCCAAGCAAACCACATACAGCCACTGAGAGAAGCGTATTTACAGAGAAAGGGTAAGGGGACAGGACGCAGGCGTGTAAAAAAACATGGGCCCCCGAGCAGGGAGAACACAGTTTCCTCAGGAGATGGAGCAAAAAGATCTTGGGGGTACAATGGAGAAGGTCAAAGGGCTTGGTGGTTGCTTAGGGAAGTCTCAGGCATGGCTCTAGGTGGCCCGGTGCCCTCGCTTGGGACAGAGGGACCCCCAGGGCCAGGAAGGCAGTGTGAGCAGCAGAAAGCAGCCGGCCCCCAACAGCAGGATCAGGCCGGCCCCCACGCCGCAGCCCAGGGACCAGGAGTACTCGTAGGTGAGGCGTGGGGCCGGGGGAGGCTCCGGGCTGACTCCCTGCAGCAGGGCCCTCACGGAATGCCGGAACACCTCCAGGCTCACCAAGAGCAGCAGGCCTGCGGGAGAGAGGACAGCACGCCATCAGGCCCCTGGGACCCCAGCTGTGTCTGAACATCTCTGCCATCCTCTCCCAGCCCTCCCGCCCACCCTGGCACCTTCCCACACATGCACTCAACAAATACTTACTAAACACCTACTATATAGCAGGCGCAATTGGGAAGCTGGAAATAAAGAAAAAAAAAAAAAAAGACACAAAGTCGTAGAGACAGAAAGTAGAAGGGTGGTTGCCAAGGGCCGGAGGGAAGAGGAAAAAGGGGAGTTGGTGTTTAATGGGTATAGAATTTCAGCCGGGGAAGATGAAAATCGTTCTGAAGGTGGATGGGGGTGATAGTTGCATAACAACGTGAACGGAATTGATGCCACAGAACTGTATGCTGGAAAATGATTAAAAGGCGGATATAGAATCACAGCTAGATGGGTAGAAAGGTATTCTGGTGTTCGCAGCACTGTAGGGTGAATATGGTTCATTAGATTTTTTTTTTTTTTTTGAGACGGAGTCTTGCTCTGTTGCCCAGGCTGGAGTGCAGTGTTGCAATCTCAGCTCATTGCAAACTCTGCCTCCCGATTCTCCTGCCTCAGTCTCCCAAGTAGCTGGGATTACAGACGTGTGCCACCACGCCTAGCTAGTGTGTGTGTGTGTATATATACACACATATAAATACATGAGTATTATATATATACACATATAAATATCTGAGTAGCTGGGATTGCAGGCTGATTTTTTTTTAAAAAAAGAGTGAAAAAGAAAGAACATGATAGAGAAAGATCCTACCCTTGTGGAGCTTATGTATTACTTGGAGATAGACAGTAAGCAAATAAACCAAAGTTTGCAAAGCTCAAATGCCTGGAGGGGGCATGAGAAAGTGTAAGCACACAGGGCAGAAAGTAGGGTGGAAATGATGGCAGAAGCCAGCTGCAGCCCTTTAACAGCATGATCTCAGCTCACTGCAGCTTCCGCCTCCCATGTTCAAGCGATTCTCATGCCTCAGCCTCCTGAGTGCCTGGGACTACAGGCATCCTCCACTACGCCTGGCTAATTTTTTTTGTTTTTTTGAGATGGAGTCTTGCTCTGTTGCCCAGGCTAGAGTGCAGTGACGTGATCTCGGCTCACTGCAACCTCTACCTGCCCGGTTCAAGCGATTCTCGTGCCTCAGCGTTCTGAGTAGCTGGGATTACAGGCACACGCCACCACGCTTGGCTAATTTTTGTGTTTTTAGTAGAGACGGGGTTTCACCATGTTGATCAGGCTGGTCTCGAACTCCTGACCTTGTGATCCACCTGCCTCGGCCTCCCAAAGTGCTGGGATTACAGGACTGAGCCACCGCGCCCGGCAATTTTTGTATTTTTAGCAGTCATGGTTTCACCATGTTGGCCAGGCTGGTCTAGAACTCCTGACCTCAAGCGATCCACTCACCTTGGCCTCCCATAGTGCTGGGATTACCGGGGTGAACCACCGCACCAGGCCTATAACTGCTTAAATGATTATTATTTTTATGGGAATTCCTCCAACCTTTAAACATAAACTCCGAGAAATCTTTACACACTGCCTGGCAAACAAAGCACATCCCCTGGCCGTCGAGGGCTTGCAGGCTTCCAGGTTGCAATGTCCAAAATAAACAAATGAGGAGGCAAGATAATCTCAGAGGGTGATGCATGAGAGGAAGGAAATAGAAACAGAGAGAGTGGCACCCAGGGGTGGAGCAGGGACTTTGGATGATGTCGAGAAAAGCCATTTGAGCTGGGACCTGAAGCATGAAAAGAAGTCAGTCATGCTCAAAACGAAATAACAGCTGTTTTGAGCAGAAGGAGGGGTTGACGCAAAGGCCCTGTGTAGGACGCAGCACAGAGTGTTTGGAGAAAAGAGAAAAGCTGAGTGTGGTCGGAGCAAGGAGAGTTGGGGTTGGGGAGAGAGGTGTTAATGGGATTGCAGAGGCAGGCAGGGGCCTGGTCATGCAGGACCGTCTGAGAGTCACGCATGAGTCATGGATCCCAGTCGCCTTCTCTCCAGACCCTGGAGTCCTGCCCCAACCCCAGTTCCTGACCCTGCTTCCTCCCTGTACCCCAGCCCACTCTGGTGGTTTATTTTCTGTTTGTTTGTTTACTGTTTTTGGTTTGTTTTGAGACAGACTCTCACTCTGTCATCCAGGCTGGAGTGCAATGGTGCAATCTCGGCTCACTGCAGCCTCTGTCTCCCGGGTTCAAGAGACTCTCCTGCCTCAGCCTCCCAAGTAGCTGGGACTACAGGCTCGTGCCACCACGCCCGGCTAATGTTTGTATTTTGAGTAGAGATGGGCATTCACCATGTTGGCCAGGCTGGTCTGGAACTCCTGACCTCAGGTGATCCATCCACCTCCCAAAGTGCTGGGATTATAGGCCTGAGCCCCCGCGTCCGGCCATTCACTGTGATTTTGATTAGGGGCTGGAGAATGCGGCCCAGATGCTGTGATTTAAAAGCCCCTTCTTTGCTCCATGCAGCCCAACATTATAGAACGGGAGGTGGGAAAGCATTGAGACAAGAACTCCCCTTCATTCCTCTCCTAATTCATTCCTTTTTTTTTTTTTCCTCTTTTTTTAGTGACAAGGTCTCAGCCACCCAGGCTGGAGTGCAGTGGCGCGATCACAGCTCACTGCAAACTTGACCTCCCGGGCACAAGCCCTCCTCCCTCCTCAACCTCCTGAGTAGCTGGGACTACGGCTGCAAGCCACCATAGCTAATTATTTCATTTATTTTGTAGAGACAGGATCTTTCTACATTGCCCGGGCTGGTCTCAAACTCCTGGCCTCAAACAATCCTCCCGCCTCAGCCTCCCAAAATGTTGGGATTCCAGGTGTGAACCACCACAGCAGACTTGATTCACGCATTCTTTGATTCATTGAACAGATGTTCATTGAGCTCTTATTACAAAATACATAAAATATAATACATAAATGATACTGTAAGTCCCTGACCTTCTAGAGTTTCATCCAAGAAGGAGAGATGGACAATAATCAGTTAAATGCATTGTTGAGGGCTGAATTGTGTCCTCCACAAAAAGTTCAGGTTTTGGGGTCCTGACCCCAAGTACCTCAGAATGTGACTGTATTTGGACATAGAGTCCTTAAAGACATAATTAAGGCCGAGTGCAGTGGCTCATGCCTGTCATCTTAGCACTTTGGGAGGCCAAGGCAAGTGGATCTCGGGAGTTTGAGACCAGCTTGGCCAACATGGAGAAAGCCCGTCTCTACTAAAAATACAAAATTAGCCGGGTGTGGTAGTGCACGCCTGTGATCCCAGCTACTCGGGAGGCTGAGGCAGGAGAATCGCTTGAATCCTGGAGGCAGAGTCTGCAGCAAGCTGAGATCGAGCCACTGCACCCCAGCATGGGCAACAGAGTGAGACTCTGTCTCAAAAAAACAAAACAAAACAAACAAACAAAAAACAGATAATTAAGTTAAAGCAAAGTCCTCAGAAGGAACCCTAATCCAATGCGACTGGTGTCCTTATGAGATAAAAAAGTTTCTGGCAGTAGGATCTCTTGAGGCCAGGAATTCAAGATCAGCCTGGGCAACATAGTGAGACCCTGTCTCTACAAAACATAAAAAACAAAAAAAGAAAAAAAGAAGGCCAGGCGCAGTGGGTCACGGCTGTAATCCCAACACTCTGGGAGGCAGAGGAGGGTGGATCACCTGAGGTCAAGAGTTTGAGACCAGCCTGGCCAACATAGAGAAACCCCGTCTCTACTAAAACATACAAAAATTAGCTGGATGTCGTGACGGGCACCTGTAATGCCAGCTACTCGGGAGGCTGAAGCAGAAGAATCACGTGAACCTGGGAGGGGGAGGTTGCAGTGATCGGAGATCACACCACTGCACTCCAACCTGGGTGACAGAGCCAGACTCTGACTCAACAACAAAAAAAAAAAAAAAGAAAGAAAGAAAGAAAAAAGGAACTGTGGACACAGACAGGTACAGAGGGAAGACCATGTGAAGATACATGGATAAGTTGGCCATTTACAAGACAAGAAGAGAAGCCTTGGAGAAAACCGTCCCTGCCGACACCTTGGTCTCAGACTTCCAGCCTCCAGAACGGCAAGGAAATCAAACTCTGTTGCACCACAGCCATGCAGGCTGCGGTACTTTCTTATGGGGACCTTGGCAAATGAATATGGGCATGAATAAATAGAGAATGTCAGGTAGTGATCAATTCTGTGAAGAAAAATAAGGCAGATAAAGTCCCAGCTGGACATGAGTCTTCTTTCTTTCTTATTTCATTTATTTATTTATTTATTTATTTATTTATGAGACTATAGTCTTGCTCTGTCACCCAGGGTGGAGTGTAGTGGCGGGATCTCAGCTCACTTCTACCTCCACCTCCCAGGTTCAAATGATCCTCCCCGCTCAGCCTCCCGAGTTGCCAGGATTACAGGCACCTGCCACCACGCCCAGCTAATTTTTGTATTTTTAGTAGAGACAGGGTTTTACCATGTTGGTCAGGCTGGTCTTGAACTCCTGTTCTTAAGTGATCTGTCAGCCTCGGCTCCCAAAGTTCTGGGATTACAGGAGTGAGCTACCGCGACTGGTATTTCATTGCATTGCATTGCATTTCATGATGGAGTCTCACTCTGTCGCCCAGGCTGGAGTGCCATGGCGTGATCTTGGCTCACTGCACTCTCCGCCTCTTAGGTTCAAGCAATTTCCCTGCCTCAGCCTCCCGAGCAGCTGGGACTACAGGCACGCACCACCATGCCCAGCTAATTTTTTATATTTTAGTAAAGACGGGGTTTTACCATGTTGGCCAGGCTGGCCTCAAACTCCTGACCTTGTGATCTGCCCACCTCGGCCTCCCAAAGTGCTGGGATTACAGGCGTGAGCCACTGCACCTGGCCAGTTTATTTTATTTTTAAATTTTTATCTATTTATTTTTTTTGAGATCAGGTTATGAGACTAGCTAGATTTTTTATTTTTGGTAGAGATGGGGTTTCACTATGTTGCCCAGGCTGGTCTCGAACTCCTGGGCTCAAGACATCGCCTACCTTGGCCTTCCAAAGTACTGAGATTACAGGCGTGAGCCCCCACACCCAGTTTCTCTTACACGCCCTCTTTATCTTTTATTATTATTTATTTTTATTTATTTATTTATTTATCTATTTATTTATTTATTTTGAGACACAGTCTCGCTGTGTTGCCCAGGCTGGAGTGCAGTGGCAAGAACCGGCTCACTGCAACCTCCGCCTCCTGGGTTCAAGCGATTCTCCTGCCTCAGACTCCTGCGTAGCTGGGACCACAGACGCCCGCCACCACGCCCGGCTAATTTTTGTATTTTTAGTAGAGTCGGGGTTTCACCATGTTGGCCAGGCTGGTCTCAAACTCCTGACCTTGTGATCCACCTGCCTCAGCCTCCCAAAATGCTGGGATTACAGGCGTGAGCCACCGCGCCCAGCTCTTTTATTATTATTATTATTATTTTTTAACATTTTCTTGGATACCAAATGAGTCCGCTTTAGACACGATGGTCAGTGCTGTTCTCTCTGAGATGGTGATATTTGACCAGAGACTTAAATAATATGAGGAAATGAGACATTTGAAGCGCCGGTGGAAGAATGTTCCAGGCTGAGGAGGCAGCTGGGCAAAGCACGCTGAGCGGGGAATGAGCTTAGAGCGTCTAGGGAACAGCAGAGGCCAGCGTGGCTGGAGCAGGGAGAGCAGACGGCAGGAGATGGAGTCACAGGGCGCCAGCAGTCAGCCCACAGGAGGCCTTGCCACCATGTTATTCTGGTAGTAGGAATTTAGGTGGCTTTTATTCTGGGGAGGATCCATGATCTGACTTCTGATATAAAAGTATCACTTGGGGGCCAGGCGTGGTGGCTCACACCTGTAATCCCAACACTTTGGGAGGCCGAGGTGGGCAGATCACCTGAGATCAGGAGTTCGAGAACAGCCTGGCCAACATGGAGAAACCCCGTTTCTACTAGAAATAGAAAACTAACCAGGCATGGTGGCGGGTGCCTGTAATCCCAGCTACTCAGGAGGCTGAGGCAGGAGAATTGCTTGAACCTGGGAGTCAGGTTGCGGTGAGCCCAGATCGTGCCGTGGCACTCCAGCCTGGGCAACAAGAGCAAAACTCCATCTAAAAAAAAAAAAAAAAGAAAGAAAGAAAAAACTATCATTTGGCTTACGCCTGTCATCCCAACACTTCGGGATGCTGAAGGGAGAGGATTGCTTGAGCCCAGGAATTCAAGATCAGTCTGGGCAACACAGTGAAACCTTGTCTCCACAAATAATGTTAAAAATTAACCCAGCGTGGTGTGTGTGCCTGTGGTCCCAGCTACTCGGGAGGCTGAGGTGGGAGGATTGCTTGAGCCCAGGAGGTTGAGGCTGCAGTGAGCTGTGATAGTGCCACTGTACTTCAGCCTGGGCTACAGAGCCAGACCCTGTCTTAAAAAATTAAAATTTAAAAAGTAGAAGTATCATTCTAGCTGCTCAGTGGAGAATGGGCTTGAGGAGGTTAAAAGGAGAAGCATAGGCCGGGCGCGGTGGCTCAAGCCTGTAATCCCAGCACTTTGGGAGGCCGAGGCGGGCGGATCACAAGGTCAGGAGATCGAGACCACAGTGAAACCCCGTCTCTACTAAAAATACAAAAAATTAGCCGGGCGCGGTGGCGGGCGCCTGTAGTCCCAGCTACTCAGGAGGCTGAGGCAGGAGAATGGCGGGAACCCGGGAGGCGGAGCTTGCAGTGAGCCGAGATCGCGCCACTGCACTTCAGCCTGGGCAACAGCGTGAGACTCCGTCTCAAAAAAAAAAAAAAAAAGGAGAAGCATAGAGAACAGTGAGGAGGCCATAGAAATTATCTCGGGGAAATATAGCCATGGCTTGGGTTAGTGTCATGGTGAAATGAAGGTATGAGTTTGCATTCAAAATACGTTTTGGAGGCAGTGCCAATAGAATTTGCTGGTGGATGGCCAGGCACGGTGGCTCATGCCTGTAATCCCAGCACTTTGGGAGGCCGAGGTGGTCAGATCACCTGAGGTCAGGAGTTCGAGACCAGCCTGGCCAACATGGGGAAACCCTGTCTCTACGAAAAATACAAAAATTAGCCGGGTGTGGCAGCGGACGCCTGTAATCCCAGCCACTCCAGAGGCTGAGGCAAGAGAATCGCTGGAACCCAGGAGACTGAGGTTGCAGTGAGCCGAGATCACACTGCTGCACTCCAGCCTGGGCAACAGAGCATAACTCTGTCTCAAAAATAAAAAAAATACATTAAATAAAGAGGTACACGGGTCTGGCTCCTGCAGCTTCTCCAGCCTCCTCTCAAGCTGCTCCTCCCACACTCTCGCAGCTTGGAGCAGGACTTTCAATGCACCAGATTTGTTCAGGCTTGAAGACCTTTATACTGCTTGGAGTAATTTTCCGCTTCCCCCTCCCTGAGCCTGCCTTAGATGTCCTTATTCTTCACATCTCTGTATGAATTACATGTTTCGAAGGGACGCCTTCACTAACCACTGCCACCTAAATCTACAGTGGGTCTCTTGTCGTATACTTTTCTCATACTCTGTACTTTTTATCTATAGCATTCATCACAGTTGGTAGTTATGAATATATATTGATTTATATGAGCAATGTCTCTTTATCTCATTTGTCTCTCCCACTGCACTGTAAGTCCACGAGGGCAGCGGACTTCTCTGTGTCATACCTCTAAAACATAGAACAACAGCTGATACATATATAAGGAAAGAAACAAGACAACCTGAACCTGTCCCTTTATCTAGGGAGACCTCAAAATCTCAACCCACCCCAGTCCCTGACACCCAATCTAACCACAGTAATTACCACATCAAATCCTCCTTCACTTTCAGTTGGTGGTACAATCTGCAGAGCACTTTTGTGCCCAAGACTTTCATAAAACACTTTTGTATCAACAGCTTCCTGTGCACCCCCAGGAGTAATGCAGGTGTGAGTTCAATAATAACGCCAGCACCGAATTCCTACCAAGCTACAAATTCTGTGAGAACAAACATCATCTTTTGTTTTGTTTTTTTGTTTGTTTGTTTTTTGAGACGGAGTCTCGCTCTGTCGCCCAGGTTGGAGTGCAGTGGTGCAATCTCGGCTCACTGCAAGCTCCGTCTCCCGGGTTCCCGCCATTCTCCTGCCTCAGCCTCCCGGGTAGCTGGGACTACAGGCACTCACCACCATGCCCGGCTAATTTTTTCTGTATTTTTAGTAGAGACAGAGTTTCACTGTGTTAGCCAGGATAGTCTCGATCTCCTGACCTCGTGATACGCCCGCCTCAGCCTCCCAGAGTGCTGGGATTACAGGAGTGATCCACCACGCCCGGCCCAAACATCATCTTTATCTTATTCATCGTTGCATCCTCAGCAGCTCCTAGCACAGCATCTAGGACTCACTGGATATTAAAGAAATACTTGTTAAATGAATGGACAAGTGAAAAAAAAATGGAGAAATAGATGACTGAAGGGAGACAGGAAGGGAAAGTGGGTAGAAAAGAAAGAAAAGAGAGAGGGGCCAGGTATGGTGGCTCACACCTATAATCCCAGCACTTTTGGGAGGCCGAGGTGGGCAGATCACTTGAGCTCAGGAGTTGGAGACCAGCCTGGGCAACATAGCGAAACCCTATCTCTACAAAAAAAAAAAAAAAAATACAAAAATTAGCCGGGCATGGCGGCGTGCGCCTGTATTTCCAGCTACTCAGGAGGCTGAAAGGTAGGAAGACAATCACCTGAGCCCTGGAAGCTGAGGTTGCAGTGAGATGAGATCGTGCCACTGCACCCCAGCCTGGATGAGAGAGCGAGACCCGGTCGCAAAAACAAAACAAAACAAAACAAAACAAAACAAAAAAAAAAAAAAAAAGGAGAGAGAGAGATAGGGAAAGAGAGAGAAAGGAAGGAAGGGGAGACAAGGAGGAAACTGATCCATCAATGGAAGGATAAATGGATGGATGGATAGGATGGACACAATATCAACAGATACCTGGATGAGTGAGTTCGTGGCTATAAGGAGATTTAAGCTCAGAGATAGAAAAAGGTTTGCCCCAATTACACAGCTGTTAAGAAGTTGGGACTCCAATCTAGATCTTCTTGATTCCCTGTTAATGTCACAGGGCCAGTGACATTTATCTCACATTAATGCAGTGACACCTTTTGCACCAGTCTCCCTATCTCTGTCCACACTTCTGTCACACTGGCTTTCTTTCAAGATCTGCAATGCAGCAAACTCTCCCAGCTTGTCTGTCCATACTTTGACATCGTCAACGTCACCTCCCCAGAGAGGCCCCCTCTAACTCCCTGAGGACTGAACGATGAAAAAGATCAAGATGATGCCTGTTTTCATGGAATGCGTAGCTCGGTAGGAATTTGGTGCTGGTGTTATGGTTAAACTCACACCTGCATTACCCATGGGGGTTCACGGGAAGGTGCTGACATAAAAGTATTTTATGAAAGTCTTAGCTGGGCACGGTGGCTCACACCTGTAATCCCAGCATTTTGGGAGGCTGAAGCGGGTGGATCACTTGAGGTCAGGAGTTCAAGACCAGCCTGACCAACATGGTGAAACCCCGTCTCTACTAAAAATACAAAAATTAGCCAGGTGTGGTGGCACACACCTGTAATCCTAGCTACTTGGGAGGCTGAGGCAGGAGAATCGCTTGAACCTGAGGGGTGGAGGTTGCAGTGAGCTGAGATTGCACCACTGCACTCCAGCCTGAGAGAGAGAGAGAGAGAGAGAGAGAGAGAGAGAGAGAGAGAGAAAGGAAGAAAGGAAAGAAAGGAAAGAAAAGAAAGAAAAGAAGGAAAGAAGGAAGGAAGGAAGAAAAGATAGAAAGAAAGAAAAGAAAGAAAGGAAAAGAAAAGAAAGAAAAGCAAAGCAAAGCCAACATTTGATCCAATAAGAAAACCAAGGCCCAGAAAATAAAATGAACCTTCCAAGGTCACACAGTGATTCAGGGCACAACTTGGGCTGGAACCTAGAGGCAGAGGTTGCAGTGAGCTGAAATCATGCCACCACACTCCAGCCTGGGCGACAAAGTGAGACCATCTCAAAAAAGAAAGAAAGCAAGCCAAGTTTAAAATCCCACCTCTGCCATCATGCCATCATTGATGGTGTGGCCATGAATAATTCATCTGACTTCTCTGAGCCTCAATTTCCCCATCTATAAAATGGGGGAGGCTGGGTGTGGTGGCTCATGCCTATAATCCCAGCACTTTGGGAGGCCAAGATGGGCAGATCACTTGAGGTCAGGAGTTCGAGACCAGCCTGGCTGATATGGCGAAACCCCGTCTCTACTGAAAAATACAAAAATTAGCCAGGTGTGGTGGTGCCTGCTTGTAATCCCAGCTACTTGGGAAACTGAGGCAGAAGAATCACTTGAACCCAGCAGGCGGAGGTTGCAGTGAGCCAAGATCATGCCATTGCATTCCAGCCTGGGCGACAGAGGGAGACTCTGTCTCAAAAATAAATAAATAAATAAATAAATAAAATGGGGGATAGTAAGCCCTGCCTAATAGAGCTGTTGTAAGGATTTGAACTGGAAGTACAATAAACTGAATTGTTGTTCATTACTGAGGGCTACATTTCATAAGATGCAGCATTTTATTTAGACCTTCAGCTCCAAGAATGCAACAGTCCTTGCAGACCTCACATCTCAAATCTAAAAAAGCATTTAGAGACCATCAAATTCTGAGTCAACAATAGGGCTTGGAACTCTTCCACCTTTGAGCCTACTACAGCCCCTGGGGTTCCCTGACCTCTCAACAGGCTATAATGCTCAAAACATCTCAGCATGAAACAGTGTTTAGGGACGCCATGTCCAAACCTTAAAAAGTATTTGGATAGCTTCCAATTCCCAGCTAACAAAAGGGCTTAGAACTCTCCAATTTTTGAGACTTCTATAGTCCTTGAGCTTTCTCCAACTCCTAGCATGCAACAGTGATTGGAAATCCCATCTCCCAGCATGCAACAATTCTTGGAGATCCCAGGTCCAAATCTAAAACAATGTTTGGACACCCTCCAATCCTTAGCCCGGCTGTTGGGGTTCTCCCATCTTTGAACCTACTATAGCCCTTGGGCTTCCCCTCAACTCCAGGCGTGCAACAGGGCTTAGAGATCCCACCTCCCAGCATGCAACAGTGTGTGGAGACCCTACTCTCAGCATGCAATAGTGCATAGAGATCCCATCTCCCAGCATGCAACAGTGCATAGAGAGCCCATCTCCCAGCATGCAACAGTGCCTGGAGATCCTCCCAGCATGCAATGTCCTCAGCGTCCAGGCTCTGAACCCTCACCTGAGAGGCCAAAGCAGACGGCTCCAACTCGGAGCAGGAACTCTGCACCTTTAGTGAGCACCATGATGATACAGAGGCACCCCAAGGCCATGACTACCAGGCCCAGCACTGCTATCACCGCAGCTGCCAGATTCACCTCTGCCGGGAGGAGAGAGGAAAGAAGCAGAGAACATGGGATGTAGGGAATGAAGAGGATTCACCTGTAGGAACCCAGAACCAGGAAGATGTAAGATTCAGGACAAGAGAAGAATTTTCAAGTAGAATGTCATCCAGCCCAACATTTTACTTACACTGTTGAAGGAATTAAGACTCAGAAAGAGTCAGTTAGTTCTCTCAAGTCACCAAGCAAGGGGAGGAGAGGGCCAGGATTCGAAAGAGTTGAGAATTACCAATTATTACTGATTTATAGGTTTATAGGTGAGGAAGCTGAGGTAGTCGGGTGTGTGGGAGACGATGGCAAAGGCAGCATGCTACAGTGGAATGATCCAGGATGGAAATCTCCCTAACTACTTCCTACATGGAAGATTCTGCTAGAATTTTCCAGATTCCAGTGGGAATTTAGGCTGAACCCTTCTCAGCCTAAATTTCCTCCTGTGGACCAGGTGCAGTGGCTCACACCTATAATCCCAGCACTTTGGGAGGCGAAGGTGGGTGAATCTCTTGAGGTCAGGAGAGTTCAAGACCAGCCTGGCCAACATGGTGAAACCTGTCTCTACTAAAAAATAGAAACATTAGCCCAGTGTGGTGGTGCGCACCTGTAATCTTAGCTACTAGGGAGGCTGAGGCAGGAGAATTGCTTGAACCTAGGAGGTGGAGGTTGCAGTGAGCTGAGATCACGCCACTGCATTCCAGCCTGGGTGAAAGACTGAGACTCCATCTCAAAACTAAACTAAACTAAACTAAAATAAAGAAATAAATAAATACAAATACAAATACAAAATGAATAAAAAGAAAGGGCGCAGTGTTTAGAGCAACACTGTCCAGTATATTCACTGCTAGCCAGATGTGGCCTCCATGCTAAATCAATTTAAATTAAACACAATTAGAAACTCAGTTCTGCGTCACACCAGCAACATTCCAAGCATGCTGGAGTCACATGGGGCCATGGCCACCATATGGGTCAGCACAGAAACAGAGTATTTCCACCATTTCCATCTTGTCAGAAGATTCTTTTTTTTTTTTTCTTTTTGAGATGAGTCTTGCTCTCTGTGGCCCAGGCTGGAGTGCAGTGGCACAATCTCAGCTCACCGCAACCTCTGCTTCCCTACATTCAAGCGATTCTCCTGCCTCAGCCTCCCATGTAGCTGGGATTATAGGCGCCTGCCACCATGCCCAGGTAATTTTTTTTTTTTTTTTTGAGACGGAGTCTTGCTCTGTCACCCAGGCTGGAGTGCAGTGGTGCGATCTCGGCTCACTGCAAGCTCCACCTCCCGGGTTCACACCATTCTCCTGCCTCAGCCTCCTGAGTAGCTGGGACTATAGGCGCCTGCCACTATGCCCAGCTAATTTTTTGTATTTTTAGTAGAGCAGAGGTTTCACTGTGTTAGCCAGGATGGTCTCGATCTCCTGACCTCGTGATCCGCCTGCCTCGGCCTCCCAAAGTGCTGGGATTACAGGCATGAGGCACTGTGCCCGACCTAATTTTTGTATTTTTAGTAGAGACAGGGTTTCACCATGTTGGCCGGGCTGGTCTCGAACTCCTGACCATCAGTGATCTGCCCGCCTCCACAGTGCTGGGATTACCAGCGTGAGCCACCGCACCTTTCCTCAGAAGATTCTTTAGTAGCATGCTCCCTGAGAGTCAGAATTATTTCGGTCTGAATCCTGATTCCGCCTCTACCACTTCCTGGGAAACATAATTGTAGCCATTCCTGGACTTCCGGAGGATGGAGGATAAAGCCCCCTGCCCTCCAGGGCTACTGCGAGGACTGGAGATCTTACGGATGGAGTGCCCAGCACTGTGGTTAGCACGTGATGCATGCACGTTTGTGAGACGTCCAAGTGCTACCCACAGAGAGGGACTGTGACTTGCCCAGGGTGACACAGCATGTGGCATAGCCAGAGATGGGGTAAGAGCTCTAGGCATGGCCGGGTGCGGTGGCTCACACCTGTAATCCCAGCACTTTGGGAGGCCGAGGAGAGGGATTACCTGAAGTCAGGAGTTCAAGACCAGCCTGGTCAACATGGTGAAACCCTGTCTCTACTAAAAATACAAAAATTAGGCCGGGCGCGGTGGCTCACGCCTGTAATCCCAGCACTTTGGGAGGCCGAGACGGGCGGATCACGAGGTCAGGAGATCGAGACCATCTTGGCTAACACGGTGAAACCCCGTCTCCACTAAAAATACAAAAAACTAGCCGGGCGTGGTGGCGGCGCCTGTAGTCCCAGCTACTCGGGAGGCTGAGGCAGGAGAATGGCGGGAACCCGGGAGGCGGAGCTTGCAGTGAGCTGAGATCGCGCCACTGCACTCCAGCCTGGGCGACAGAGCGAAACTCCGTCTCAAAAAAAAAAAAAAAAAAAAAATACAAAAATTAGCCTGGCGTGGTGGCGTGCACCTGTAGTCCCAGCTACTTGGGAGGCTGAGGTAGGAGATTCACTTGAACCCGGGAGGCAGAGGTTGCAGTGAGCCAAGATTGTGCCACTGCACTCCAGCCTGGGCAACAGAGCAAGACATCATCTCACAAAAAAAAAAAAAAAAAGAGTTCTCTAGATTCTTTAGAGCACCATGTCCCCATCATTAACTCTCCCGCCAGCACTCCCCAGGAGACAGCCACAGATTATAGATACAAGGCCCGCCCCAGGGTAAAGCAGAGGAGGGGATAATTCTATCTAGACCTCCTCCAGCATGCTCAGCATTTCCCCCACCTGTCACCCACCAGGGGATGAAAAGTTCTCACCTTTCTTTGTGGTTCTCTGAAAGATGCGTGCATTCTCCCCTGTGGTGAAGAATTTAAAATAGGTGCAGTTTGCTTCTGTGGAAGCAGGAGAGAGAAAAAAGACATGAGGATGTGAGGTCCTTTGTGTAAACTCAGGGCTGGACACTTCACACAGCCCACGGGAGCCTAAAACTTGGACGTCAGCATCCCTGATACACAGAGGAGAAAAATGACGCCCAGAGGTGTGCAAGCCACCTGCGACCACAGCGCCATCCAGGAGCTGGGACTCCTACCCAGGGCTCTGAGCCCCAGACCTGTGTCCCCGAGGGCGCCATTAGCCTCTCTGGGCCTCTAGTTCTTCCTCTTTAAAACGAGATAATAATCTCTTTCCTGGCCCCTTCGTATGGGTTTGTTGAGGGTCAAGTGGGATTACATATGAATAATTACTTAATTCAACAAAGGATACCGAGATACAAATAGCAGAAGGCTAACAGACTCAGAAAGGATTCCTGTTTCAGGAAGGATTCCTACCTAGAACACACAAAGGGCTCCCACGGATTAGCAAGAAGAGAGAGAGAACCCAATTGACCAATGGGCCGAGGGTATGAATAGTAATTCACCGAAGAGGAAGCCTGGGTAACTCACAAGTCCGTGAAGAGATGCCTCACTTCACCAGGGATCAGAGCGAGGCAGCTGGAATCAGCAGGGAGCCACCACTTTCCGTCAATTAGATTGGCCAACATTAAAAGGGTCGTATCAAGCATTTGAAAAGATAAGAGGAAACACCGTGTATGAATGGGTACTCCTAGTCTTTTGGGAAGGCACTCTGAGGTACTTTATGAAATGAAGAATGTTCATAGCCTGTGGCTCAACAATCTCATTGCAGGATATACCTCGAGGAAAAAAAAAACCAAACAGACAGGAACATATATGCAGATGTTTACAGCAGCACTGTTTATAAGTAACATGGAGTCAGAATCAAGCCAGGTGACCATCGAATAGGGGAACAGACAAGTAAATGTTCCTTGTGAAAATCTCTCCAGTACACATAGCCATGAACTAGAACAACCTAAAGCAAATTGGGGAGATTTGAGAAACAGTGTTGACCAAAACAACAATAATAATTAATACTAATAATTTAATTTAAAAATCCAAAAATTGGCCAGGCGAGGTGGCTCACACCTGTAATCCCTGGACTTTGGGAGGCCAAGGCAGGAGAATCACTTGAGCTCAGGAGTTCAAGACCAGCCTGGCCAACACGGTGAAACCCCATCAGTACCAAAAATAAAAAAAATTGGCTCGGTGTGGCAGCACACACCTGTAATCCCAGCTACTTGGGAGGCTGAGGTAGGAGGATCTCTTCAGCCTGGGAGGCAGAGGTTGCAGTGAGCCAAGACTGTACCACTGCACTCCAGTCTGGGTGATAGAGTGAGATCCCATCTTAAAAAAAAAAAAAAAATCCCAAAGATCAGACAAAATCAATAGCATGATCTCATTTATGGAAAACACACATATAAGCTAATACTATATATTTCCCAAATCAAAATACATATCTATGAGTGTATATCACACACATTAAAGAAATGAGCTGGAAAACAATGAGGAAAAAAAAATATAAAACAAAGCACAGGGCCGGGCGCGATGGTTCATGCCTGCAATACCAACGCATTGGGAGGCCAAGACAGGCAGATCTCTTGAGGTCAGGAGTTCGAGACCAGCCTGGTCAACATGGTGAAACCCCATCTCTACTAACAGTACAAAAATTAGCCGGGCGTGGTGGCGTGCACCTGTAATCCCAGCTACTCAGGAGATTGAGGCAGAAGAATCACTTGAACCTGGGAGGCGGAGGTTGTAGTGAGCCGAGATGGCACCACTGCAATCCAGCGTGGGTGACAGAGCAAGACTATATCTCCAAAAAGAAAAGAGAGAAATTTTAAGTTAAAAAAGACAGAAAAAGGAAGAAAGGGAGAGAAGAAAGGAGAAATGAAGAAAGGAAGGGAGGGGAGCACTTTCTAAAGTACATTTTAGACCTAGAAATTCCCTCAGAATTCACCTAGTCTGACCTACTTTCTTATTCTACAGATGGGGAAACTGAGGCACAGAAAGAGAGAAGAGAGGTCGAGAATAACAGGAGTAAAGGCCATAGAAGAGGGACCAGGCAGTCTGTGAATGTGAAAAAATGAACTTTTCAATTTGAACAAGGATATGAAGGGACAAGAAATCAATTCCTGCATCAGGTGAGGTGGTGTGGGAGCTCCCCAAGTACCCTGAGGGGAGGAGAAGGGGTGAGATGTCCGGCTAAGAGGAGTGGGATGTGTGAGTTCTTATGCAGCAACACGAGGTAAAGGATGCCGGGCTGGGCGTGGTGGCTCACGCCTGTAATCCCAGCACTTTCGGAGGCTGAGGCAGGCGGATCACCTGAGGTCAGGAGTTCAAGACCAGCCTGGTCAACACGGTGAAACCCCGTCTCTACTAAAAATACAAAAATTAGCCGGATGTTGTGGCGCATGCCTGTAATCTCAGCTACTTGGCAGACGGAGGCAGGAGAATTGCTTGAACCTGGGAGGCAGAGGTTGCAGTGAGCCAAGATTGTGCCATTGCACTCCAGCCGGGGCAACAAGAGCAAAACTCCATCTCAAAAAAAAAAAAAAAAAAAAAAAAAGGTAAAGGATGCTTCACGTCACTGAGCAAAGGGTGCAGGTGCTCTTTGAAGCAGTCATTGCAGGGAACACGGTGGTCTTCATCCACAAGGGAAGTGCGATGGCCCTTCTGGGACAATGTAAGGTGCCTGGCATCCTCTTTTGGCTACAAATAGTTTAGAACATCCCGACTCTTGACTACCCCAAACTATGACATATACCATCTGGAAAAGCACAGGGGAGGGTCGCCCCCACATTCTGTACTTGCAGCCAGCAGAGCTGAGGATGGCTTTTGATGGGCAGTGGTGAGTGTGAGATATTTCTCTGAGATAATGAAGATTGTGAGATGTCCTCTGAGGGGTTGGGTTTATGAGATGATGTTAATGGCCCTGTTAGAAGACTGACGTCCTTTCTGATCAATGGAGGGGACGGCGAGGGATGTGAGGAACCCCAGACAGTGTGGTGAGAAGGGATGGGTCACCCCCTCCATTGCCCCATGACCTCTGGGATCTCTTGCTGGACTAGTGAGATGTGATATAATGCAGTTGTTGAGAAGAGAGGCAACCGAGCTTCAAATTCCATCTGACTAGCCTGGGTGCATAGACCGAGCCACCGAGATTTCTGGCTCCTTATTTTTCTCTTCCCTAGAATAGAAGTGCTAATAACGACTCATAGGCTAGCTATGATGCTTAATGAGTTAATGTACATAAAACACTGAGATCAGAACCAGGCATTACATCAGCATCTAATATTCTTATTACTGGGGCCTCCCATTTTGCAAAAGTTTGGGATCATCCTTTATGAGACCCCCAGGGGCCAGGGATAGCCCATCTGCAGAAATAAAATGATTAAGGGTAGCCCATCTGGACACCACGTGGGTAGCTCAGACAGGCATCCCCATGTCCTATCGAGGACTTGGGATATCCTATTTTGCACTCTACACATATAAGGTATCACATCTGGAGAAGTAAGGGACAAGGGAACTCTCAAATGGCACGCAGAAAAATAGGCCATATTCTTTGAGGGGCACTGGGATGACAGCACCTTCTTTGGAGACTGAAGAGTGTTGGAGATCTCATATGGGTGATCAAATATATGACAGCCCAAACAGACTCTGAGGAGCGCCAGGTATTTTCCACGGGTCAGTGGAGGTAGAACAAGATTTCATCCAGTTCCCCAGGGATATAGAATGTCCCCCTGGTATAAGTACAAGCCGTGGCCTGTCGTGTCAGGAAGGTATGGGGCAGCTCCCTGCCATGTCCAGGGATAAAACAGCCATGATTTGGGAAAAGAGGGAGTATGGGAGTGTCTCTCGGAGAAAATGAGAAACACTGAAATGTACAGTGTGGGCATTTGGAGGCGAGAGGACAGGAAGTGAAGAACATTGCCGGGAAGGAACAAGGTCTGCCCTTGGGTGTTGGGAGGTGTCTGGTGAGAGCTTGGTTTGGTGGAAGCAGTAGGTGGGGAACAGGCATAGATCCTGCTTTGGGGTGGGCGTCTGTCTCCCCAGGGCTCATAGGATGGGAGCGCAAGCTGTCTCCAGGCTGGGAAGAGGAAGCTGACACCAGAAACCCAGGCTGTCTCTCCATGGGCACAGGCTGTCTGTGGGCAATGCAGAGTGGGCACAGGCTGTCTCCAGGGCGCAGGCATTTGCAGAGGGTGCAGGCTGGGGTGGGCACAGGCTGTCTGAGGACACCAGCTGCGTCTGGAATCACAGGCTGGGTCTGGGGACACAGGCAAGGTTTTTCTAGGGACACAGGCTCTCTCTGGACCTATAGGCTGGTCTGGGGGGACCCAGCAATGCCTAAGAACATTGGCTGTGCGGGGTCAGGGGCTTTGGGGGTCATAGAATGATCTGGGACCATAGCCTGGTGTGGAGGTGCAGGCTGATCTGAGGGTACAGGCTGGTGTAAGGATGCAGGCTGGTCTCGGGGTATAGACTGGTCTAGGGGTGCATGTTAGTCTGGGGGTGGAAACTGCAGCTGGAGACCCAGGCTGATCTGGGGGTATAGGATAGTCGGGGTACAGGATGGTCTTGGGGCACAGGCTGTAGGTGGGGACACAGGCTCTCTTTAGAGGCGTAGAATAGGGGTACAGTCTCATCTGGGGGGTCTCAGGTCACAGCCTGGTCTGGGGGTACAGGATGGCCTGGGGGCATAGACTCTTTGGAGGTACATTCTGGTCTTGGGGTACAGTCTGTAGCAGGAAAGCAAGCTCTAAGGCACAGGTTCTCTGGGGGTAGGCCAGTGAGGGACCTAGGCCATGTCTGGGGGATCTCTCTCAGCAGTTTCCGGGAGCAGAGGACGATGTGGGCACTGGCGCTCACAGGGATACAAGCTCTCTCCTCCGGGCTCAGGCTTTCGTCCCTGGGGCGGGTTTTCTCCACGGACACGGGCCCCTCTCCCTCCCTGTCCACGGGACGCAAGCCCTGGGCTCGGGGCGGCGGCTGCTCACCTCCGGGCAGCTCCGCGGGGCCGCAGGTGTCCCTGTCCGTGGGCACGTCCGCCTGCCACAGCCGCTTGGTGCACACCTTCCACAGCCCCAGGTGGGCCGCTTCGCACACGGCGCTGCCGTTGGCCTTGTAGGTGTTGAGCTCCACCCAGAACTCGGTGCCCACGGACAGCACCGCCAGCGTGGCGCCCATGGCGGCCAGCAGCAGCGCCAGCTTCACCTTCCCCTCGCGCTCAGGCGTCAGCCCCGACCTGCACCGCCCGTGCGCCCGCCGCCGGCCCGCGGCCCCCCGCCGCCGGTTCTCCTCTTGCAGGAAGAAGTTGGACCACATCATCATCTTATGGCCGGTGGGGTGGAGAAGAGGGAGGAGGCAGAGCCGAGGAGGGGCCTCGAGGGGCGGAAGCGAGGAGCGGCCTGGGGTCTCGAAGGGGGTGAGGGACTCAGTTTCCCCTGGGTATGAAAGAGGGGGTCCTCTCTGGAACCTCAAATGGGAAAGTTGAGATTGCTTCTGGGGTTCAGAAGAGAAAAAAAGATCCCCGGGGCTGGGGAAGCCTCTGGGGTTCAGAGGAGGGTCTAGGTTGCCCTCAAGAACTTAGCAAAGAGGATGGGGCCCAGAGGAAAAGCAAGGCCCCCACCCCGAGGCTTAGAGATAGAATCTGGGTTCCCAGGAGAGGGTCCCCCCCAAGAACTCCAGAGGAATGAGATCTGGTGTCCGCTGAAGCTCCCCGCAGCTCCGAGGCGCTGCTTTGGCGTCCCCGCTGGGGGGCTGACAAAAGGGAAACCGGTTTTCCTGAGAGATCGGAGCACCCCAGTAGGGCTAAGAGTTTGGGGTACTCAGGAAGGGACCTGGAGTCCTCTGTGTTTGGAGGAGATGTGGCCGGGGTACCCCTGGGCTCAGAGTTTGAGAAGAGAGGACTTGGGGACCCTCTGGGATTCGGAAAAGGAAGACCTGGGGTCCCGGGAAGCTCCTAAGGGGAGGTCGGAATTCCCTCCTGGTCTCAGAGAGGCGGTGGGACCCCGGCATCCACAGAAGGAGAAGAGCAGAGCCCCGGCTGGAGCTCAGAGGAGGACTGGGCCCCGCTGGAATTCAGGAAAAGGGGATGGGGGTGTCCCCTGCCATTCAGAAAAGATTAGAGGTCTCTACCCAGCCTGGGAAAGGGGCCGGTGGCTGGAAGACAGAGTGGAGTCCAGAGACGGAGGCTGCTGGGCCTCCAAGAGGACTGGGGCGAAGGGGACCCGGGGTCCCCCCTGGGGCTCACACTAAGGGGCTGTGGTCCGCACCGCGGCTCAGAAAACCAGGACTGTGTCCCCGCAGGGTCCAAAGGCCAACCGTGACCCGAAAGAGACGCTGCGCCCGTTCGGGATCAGTCCGCCTCCCTCCCCCGGGCTCCCACGGCCTTCCCGGTCGGGTCCGCGCCAGGCTCAGCTCCAGGCTAGGGCTCCCCCTCGGGGCTCCCACCCCCGACTCCCGAGCAGGGGCCCCTGTCGCTCTCCTGCCTCGGCCCCGCGCCGACCCCAGCTCCGCGCTGCCTCCGAAGCGTCCGGCTGTGCCCGCCACCGCCACCGGCCTGGCCTCCGCCCGCGCCCAGCCTCGTCCCCACCCGCCCACCCCCCACTCTGCACCCTCTACCCTCCACCCTCAGGGCTATTTCGGGCTTGACCCGTAAATAACACCCGCACCTGTCGCCCGGCGCCTGTTGCCATAGGGATCCCGGGTATTTTAAGGGGACGAGGAAGGGGGGAGGGAAGCCGCCCGGGGAGGAAGGGGACGAACCTGATGGGACTTTCATTTCACTAAGGGGCAAGAGCGGCGCTGAGTCCCAGCTCCCCAATCTCCCGGGCAGCAGGAGACGGACGGGGCAGCAGGCCTGACTGGGGTTAAGGGGAGGAGAGGTGGAGGCAGGACCCCGGGTTTCAGGGAGGAGGGACTGAGGCCAGGAGTCTTGGGTCTCTGAGGGAGAAGCAGCCTCGGTACTCTAACTTCTGAGTGGCAGAGGAAGGGGGCCTGAGTACCCAGAATCCTGGATCTGAGAGGAGAGGAACCTGGTCTCCTGGGTCCTGGGCTCCTGGGTCTGAGGGAGGGGGAGCTGGGGGCCTGGGCTCCTGGGTCTGAGGGAGGAGGGGCTGGGGGCCTGGATTCCTGAGTCTGAGGGAGGAGGGTCTGGGGCCTGGACTCCTGGGTCTGAGGGAGGAGGGGCTGGGGGTCTGGACTCCTGAGTCTGAGGGAGGAGGGTCTGGGGCCTGGACTCCTGGGTCTGAGGGAGGAGGGTCTGGGGGCTGGACTCCTGGGTCTGAGGGAGGAGGGGCTGGGGCCTGGACTCCTGGGTCTGAGGGAGGAGGAGCTGGGCCTGGACTACTGGGTCAGAGGGAGGAGGGTCTGGGGGCCTGGACTCCTGGGTCTGAGGGAGGAGGGTCTGGGGGCTGGATTCCTGAGTCTGAGGGAGGAGGGGCTGGGGCCTGGACTCCTGGGTCTGAGGGAGGAGGCCAGGAGCCTCGACTTCTGGTCAAGGGGTTGGCAGACCCAGACTCCTGGACCTGGAGGAGGAGACTGAGGCCAGAACCCTGGGTCTTGAAGGATAGAAGGACTGATTCCCATGTTGGAGAAAGCACAGGCCTCAGCGGGGACCGGCTGTCAGGGACACAGAATGATGGCGGCACTCCTCTTCATCGAGTTTATTAGACGGGGCACCCCTGGAGGACCTTCCATGCAGTTTCAGCTCCCCCAGGGGCAGGGACAGAGGACAGCCGTGTGGCATGGTGGCAGGGCCTGATCTTCAACCCCTCGCTCCCTACCCCTCAGCCCTTCTGTGCATGGCCCAGGTGGGGCCCATCTTTCACCAACTCCTTCTCCCACAGTTGGCTGCTCCAGGCAGGCCTGGTGCCGACCTGAGCAAGGCCCTGGTGCACGCTGGGCCTCTCTGGACGTTTCCGATGGAGCACGCGTTTCCCCGCAATGTGATTGTCTGTGTCTGGTTCTTCCAGCAGACTGGGGCCGGGGCCAGGCACAGGAGGAATTCACCTTCACCTTGGCATCCTCAGCTCTACCCGGCACAGGGCCAGGCCACAGGCAGCCTTGGAAAATGTGCATGAGGTGACTCGAATGAATGGATAGATGAATGAGCAAAGGAATGAGCAGATGGAGTGAGATGATGGCACACAGACATCCCCATCCCAGCCAGGGGAGGGGCCCGCTGTGTTTCCTCAATGCCTGTGTGGCCCTGTCAGAACACAGCCCCCTCTGTCCTCTAATTGTCTGGACTACCTGTTCCCCCTCCAAGGGCAGAGATGGGACAGAAGTGGCTCTGAGATCGCAGGGCCTGGTACTTGGAAGTCCTCAGGAAATATTTTTTTCTTTTTATTGATCATCCCTTGACACTGTGTATGCTTCTGAGTCTCCACGTTGCTTTTTGTGCGAATCTCTGAGTCTTTCTCCAGCTTACCTCTCCCTGCCTCTGTGACTTCTCTGACACTTCTCTGATTTGTGTACCTGTCAGTCTCTCTCCTCCTCCTTTTCTCTCTTCTCTGTATCACCTTCTCGTCTTTGACTTTATTTCTTTGACTCCTTCCTTCCTTCCTCTTTTTTTTTTTTTTTTTTTTTTCTGAGACAGGGTCTTGCTCTGTGGCCCAGCCTGAAGTGCAATGGTGCAATCACAGCTCACTGCAACCTTAAACTCCTGGGCTCAAGCAATCCTCCTGCCTCAGCCTCCCGAGTATCTAGGACTACAGGCGTGAGCTACCACACTGCAGCTATTTTTTTATTTTTGTAGAGATGGGGCCTCACTATATTGCCCAGGCTGGTCTCAAACGCCAAGCCTCAAGCAATCCTCCTGTCTTGGCCTCCCAAAGTGCTGGGATGACAGGCATGAGCCACCATGCCTCACCAGGAAGTATTTCCAAGAACTGAATGAATGTTTCTGAAAATGAATGATGAAAGCCTGTTCTTCCCCTTCAGCTTGCTAGGTCTTGACCGGGTCTACAGGGGGAATCCCAGAGCGTGCCCGGCGCTGACAGCAGCAAGAGACAGGAGCCGGGCAGAGCAGCCCTGGCTAGGGAATCTGCCAGAGGCTAGCTGACAGCATCCCCTCTTCCCTGCCCCCTGAATTCATCTTCCCCTCCTGACCCTGGGCCTCCCCATCTCTCTTGCTCCTGCCTGCTACGACAGCTAATTGCAGGGTGCATTTTTCTGCCTGCCATCTCCCTGTCTGCATGTCTCCCTATTTCCTTTCAGTGTCTTTTTTTTTTTTTTTTTTTTTTTGCTCTTTTTCTTTTTTTGAGACAGAGTCTTGCTCTGTCACCCAGGCTAGAGTACAGTGGTGTGATCTTGGCTCACTGCAACCTCTACCTCCCAGACCCAAGCGATTCTCCTGCTTCGGCCTCTCAAGTAGCTGGAATTACAGGTGTGCACCACCGCGCCTGGTTAATTTCTGTATATTTAGTAGAGACCGGGTTTCACCATATTGACCAGGCTGGTCTCGAACTCCTGACCTCAAGTGATCCACCCACTTCGGCCTCCCAAAGTGCTGGGATTACACACGTGAGCCATCGCACCTGGCCTTTGTGCCAGTTACACACACACACAAACACAAAATTGCCTGAATTCCCGTTCCTTCTGTCTTCCCCCCAAATTCTCTCTCCCCTCCACTCCAGCAGGGCTTCCAACCCCACCACTGCACTGAACTGACATCTTGTCAAGATCACCAGCCCCATCCATGTCATCAAACCTCATGGTCACTCCGCTTTCTAGATCCTTCTCTGATTCTCAGCAGCCCTTGGCACAGCCGGCTGTCTTCTTCCCTTCTTGAAACACAAAGGTGCATTTGCCCTCTGTGACCCTCCTGGTTTCAGCCCACCTCGAGATCACTCCTAAGCTTGCTTTGCTACATCCCCTTCTCCTCAAGATGTAGATGTCCCCAAGGCTCTGGCCAGGGTCATTTCTCTGTCCCCACCCACCTGCTAGGCCACATCACCCAGTCCTGTGGCTTTAAATGTCCCCTATATGTTGACGTTTCCAAAACTTACATTTTTGAGCCATGACCTCTCTTTCCCCCAGACTCCAGTCTCACATATCCAACCGGCTATTTGATACCCCAACTTGGATTTCTCAAAGGCATCTCTATCTTGACACATCCAAAAGAGAAGCCTTGGTTTCTCCCTCCCAAAGCCGCTTTCCTGATCCCAGTCTCCCCGTTCCTGGTAACAATCCTCATCGGCGCCCATCAGAGATGCGCATGCCCAATTCCAGGAGTTCTTTTCTTCCTGGTTCCTTCTCCTTCCCTCCTCTATGACATCCAGTTCACCACCACTGCAGGCTCTGCCTCCAAAATCCCATGCCTTCTTCCACCTCCTCTGTCCCACTAACTGCACCTTGGTCCAGGCCTCCAGCAGCCTTAACCAGAGGAAAGCAACAGCCGGCTACCTCCTTCCTTCCACTTTGACTCCTGAAGTCTACGTATGCTCAGCCCAGCAATGTAACTCTGCTGTTCTTGTTTCAATAAAAATATGAGGCCAGGCGCAGTGGCTCACGCCTATAATCCCAGCATTTTGGGAGGCCGAGGCAGGTGGATCCTTTGAAGTCGGAAATTTGAGATTGGCCTGGCCAACATGGTGAAATCCCGTCTCTACTAAAAATACAAAAACATTAGCCGGGCGTGGTGGCACATGCCTGTAATCCCAGCCACTCAGGAGGCTGAGGCAGGAGAATCACTTGAACTCAGGAGGCGGAGGTTGGCAGTGAGCTGAGATCGGCCCACTGGACTCCAGCCTGAGACAGAGCAAGACTCTTTTTCAAAATAAATATAAATAAATAAATAAAAATATGATCATGGCATGCCTGTGCTCAACACCCTCCAAGGACTTCCCATCAGCTCTAGAATAAAATTCAGATTTCTTCCCAGGCATCCAAGGCCCTAACTGATCAGCCCCTACCCTGGGCCTCTCTCCTATCACAGATCTGCTCACCACACTGGCCCCCTTGAAGACCTGCTACTCTTCCGGGCTTTGGGGCTGCTTCCGGTGGACAGAATGCCTGGACCCCAGACTTTCTTACCTCTCTTTCCTTCTCACAATCCATGCCTCTGTGACCTCTGCCACAAGGTCTTCTCCAAGTACCTCATCTAAAGTCGTCCTTGCTCTGTCATTCTGTTACCACTCACTGTCACCCAGGCTGGAGTGCAGTGGCGCGATCTCGGCTTACTGAAACATCTGCCTTGCGGGTTCAAGTGATTCTTCTTTCTCAGCCTCCCAAGTAGCTGGGACTACAGGCACACCACCACACCCAGCTAATTTATTTATTTATTTATTTTCTAGTAGAGATGGAGTTTCACCATGTCGACCAGGCTGGTCTCGAACTCCTGACCTCAAGTGATCCACCAGCCTCGGCCTCCCAAAGTGCTGGGATTACAGGCATGAGCCGCTGCACCCGGCCTTGTGCTTAATTTTTAAAGCACTTTTTGGTTACTGAAATGATATTATTTATTGTTTATCTCTCCGGTGAGTATCAGGAGAGCAGGCCCTTGTCCGTCTATTTGTCACCACATCCCCTGGGCCTAGATTGGGTCTAGAACAGGTTGGCACTCAAGTATTTGTTGAATACTGGGAAAACAACACACCAGAAATGGAGCATTCCTTGACGCTGTGCTTGCTTCTGAGTCTCCACGTTGCTTTTTGTGCGAATCTGTCTCCAGCTTACCTCTCCATCTCCATCACCATCTCTGTGGTCGTGTTTTTGTCACCTCTGGGACTTTTCTGATTTGTGCACCTGTCAGTCTCTCTCCTCTTCTCTCTTCTCTGTATCACCTTCCTGGCTTTGACTTTTTCTCTGTCTGTGACTACTAGTTTTGGTCTCTCCTTCCCTCCCCCTCCCTCCCCATCTTGCTCTTCCTCGTGCCCACCCTCCACCTCATTCTCGTTTTGTTTGGCCTTCGGACTCTAGAACCCACTCTCCCCTAACCAGTTCATTCTGTCTCCCTCTTCCAGCAAATATTTGCTGTCTCTTTTTTCTTTTTTTTGAGACAGAGTCTTGCTCTTTCGCCGAGGCTGGAGTACAGTGGTGCCATCACGGGTCACTGCAGTCTCACCCTCCCAGGCCCAAGTGAAATCCTTTCGCCTCAGCCTCCTGAGTAGCCGGGACTACAGGCATGCACCACTACACTCGGCTAATTTTTATGGAGACAAGATCTCAATATGTTGGCTGGTCTGGAACTCCTGAGCTTAATCCACCTGCCTCATCCACCTGCCTCAGCCTCCCAAAGTGCTGGGATTAGGAGCCACTGCACCCAGCCAGATCTGTCCCTTTTAACACCCGCTCCGGCATCCCTCTTCTCTCCACCTATCCTTCTCTCTCACTCAGCACTTCTCCGTCTCACTAATTTGTATTCCTTTTCCTACGTTTCCCAGCATCTCTTCCTGAAACCGCCTTGGCAGAATTCTTCCTAGAGACCTTGACCTTCAGTGTCTCTTCCTGGTCCTTCCACACAGGCCTCGGAGAGAAATTCTGAACACTCAGCTGTGATGTGTACCCTTCCGCAGCCCTATATGCTCAAGATAAGGGCACGCAGAGCCCCTGGCAGCACCGCACCACTGCTGCCATGCCCTCCTCATGCTGCGTCCGTGCCTGTTTTCCCACCAGACTGGGAGCCCCTTGAGAGCAGGGCAAGATACAAATCACCTCGACACTCCCAGCACCGCCCAGCACAAGGCCTCAGGGGAGTCCTCAGGAAGTACTTGCTGAGCAAATATGGAAGGGAAGCCCACTGAGCACTGTCCCCTCTGCCTTCTCAGTGAACTTCAAACTCATCCCCTCCTCTCCACCCCCCAGTCCTTGCCCCAGCTCAACTATCATCCTCTCTCACCATCCTTAGAATAAAGCCTCAATCCCTCTGCCTGGAACTCAGGCACCTTTTTCTCTTTTGTTCTGAGACAGGGTCTCACTCTGTTGCTCAGGCTGGAGTGTAGTGCCACAATCCTAGCTCACTGCAGCCTCCAACTCTTGGATTCAAGTGATCCTCCTCCCTCAGCCTCCCGAGTAGCTGTGACCCCAGGTGTGCTCCACCACGCCCGGCTATTTTTTTTTTTTTAAATGTTTTGTAGAGACAGGGTTTTGCCATGTTGCCCAGGCTGGTCTCAAACTCCTGGGCTCAAGTGATACTCCAGCCTCAGCCTCCCAAAGTGCTGGGATTTTGGCATGAGCCACCATACCCGGCCACACTGGTACCTTTACACTCTGGCTTGTGGCTACTTTCCCGGCCTCATCTCCCAGCCCCACCTTGTACATCAGCATCCCAGAACTATCAGCACTGACCCCAATACGTCATGCTTGTTCGCTTCCCCCGGTTTTTACCCAAGTTGTTCTTTGGCCCCACAAGCCTTTTTCACGCCCTTCATCACCCGGAAGATGCCCACTCATCTCTTTAAGACCCAGAATGGGCATCATATTTTCCACAAAGCCTCCTCCGAGTGCTGCCCACTCCTGGCAGTTGGTCACTCTGTCCACTGTGTGCCACGGTACCCACTGTGGTTCCCATTCCAGCACCAATTGCCCTGCCTGGATGGCGGTGTTTGATGACAATAAACTGCTTGAGAGCAGGGCTAGAGTCTGTTTCACCCCTGGGTACCTGGATCCTAACACTTCCCAGTACCTTAGCAGATGGCCAAAAATGGCAACGGGCGAGTGGCTGAATGAATGAGTGACAGACACATGAGTCTGTAAGCCCCAGGGCTTCTCCTGCACACCAGACACCATGTCTATGCTTCACTATTTGTGTAATTATGTGCTTCCTCCCACAAGAGTGTGAGCTCCAAGGGCCAGTGCCCATGTTTTATGCTGTATTTCAGCATATCTCCACCTCTTACTCTTGTCTCCGAGTTCCTTCTTCCCTTTGTACGCCATTCACGTTAGGGTCCTGCTTAAACCCATTCCATGGCCCTCACCATCCCTAGAATAAAATCTAAACTCCTGGCCTATGAGTACCTGCACAATCTGGCCCTGTCTGTGTCTCCAGCCTCACCTTGGTCCCTGCTCACCTGCCTCACTACCTTTCAGCCCTCGCTGCAAGCTCCTTCCTGCCCCTGGGCCTTTGCAAGTGCTGCTCTGCCTGCCACACTCCACCCCAGCTCCGCCCTGCTGGCTTCTTCTCATCCTTTCACTGTCCACTGAAATCTCTTCCTCACAACTGGGTTAGGCTCCGTTGATAGAGCATTTCATAGCATCTCATTTCTCCTATAGCCTAACTGTAATTTATTGTGTATGTACATGATCGATTAATGCCTGTCTCATGCACAAGATGTTTACTCTATGAGATGTCGGGACCCCTGGCTGTTTTCCTGCCTCCTGCACGCTGAGCACGGAGCACAATGCCTAGCTTTTTAAGGCGCACAAATAAATTGCCGGTAATGAATGAACGAGGAGGCCCTTTCTGTGCCTCGTTCGTGTCCCCTGCTCCAATGCCTTCTTACATACCTGTGCCTGGTACACAGTAGGTGCTTAATAAGCCTTTGTGGAATAATGAATGAAAAAAATGAATGAATGCCCGCGTCCAACCCTTCTTTCTGCCTTTCTGCGTCCCTTAGCTGTGTCTCTTTATATAGGGCATATATATAGTTTGTGGGTGTAACTATGTATTTGTGTATTATGGGCTCCTCTCCAGGAGTTGGGCTGGGCTGGGCTGGGAGTCCCTCCCTCCCCTCCCCGCGCCCCGCCACCCCATGCACACAGCAAAACGTGAAAAAGAAAACATCTCGAAACTGCAAAAAACACCATGGCCCTCCCCCCTCCCCATAGAGCCCACAAAAAAATAAAACACGACGCTCCCTCACAGCAGCCCCCTCCCTCCCCTGCCCCCTCCCTCGGGGTCCCTGCTTCGGAGGGGGAGGAGGGCGGGGAGGGTGGGCGGGGGGCGGGCCCAGCAGTCTCCAGCGCGCTCACGGGGGAAAGCGGGGGCGCCCCCGACCCCGGCAGCCTCGATGCACGCGCGCCCGCGCACGCGCCCCGGACACGCCCCTCGGCTCCCCCGCCGCGCCCTACACAGGCGTGGTTTTCCTGTTGAGCGTGTTGGTGTTGGAGGCGGCGGCCTCCTTGGCCAGGGTCCCGGGGGCGGGTGCAGCGGGCGCGGGTGGCGCGGGCGCGGGCGCGGCGGGCGGCCCGGTGACCGTGACCGTGACGCCGCCGCCCGCCTCCTTGGGGAAGGCGTTGTGCAGCGTGAGGAAGCCGGACGCCCCCCCGCGGTCCCGCTCGGCGCCCGCCCCGCCGCCGCCTCCGCCGCCGCCCCCGGCCGCGCCGCCGAACGCCCCCACGGCGCCGCCGCCGCCGCCGGCCCCCGCCAGCCCCGCGGCCACGCTGCCCTTGGAGGGGTCGCGGCTGAGCGTGTACATGGAGATGTCCGTGGAGGCGAAGCCCGGGCCCCCGGGGCCGCCGGGAGACGCGTCCCGCGACGGCGACGGCTCGCTGGAGCGGGAGCTAGAGCGGGAGCGGCGGCGGTAGCGGAAGCGGTAACTGGGCAGACGGAGGATGGCCGAGGGGCCGCTCCCGCCACTGCCGCCCGCGCCCCCGCCGGCCTTGAGCAGGTCCGAGCGAGACTGGCAGTGCGCCTCGCGGCTGCGCTCGATGTAGATGTTGACGGCCAGCACGCCGATCACCTCGGCCAGGATGAACGACAGCCCGCCGAAGTAGAAGGACCAGCCGTACGAGTAGTGGTTTTTCTTCTCCTCGTCCCGCTTCGGGCCCGGCTCGCCGGCGTTGGCCGAGATGTACACGATCACGCCGATGATGTTGCTCAGGCCTGGGCGGGGACGGTCAGACGGGAGCCTCGAGGCCACCCCCGGCCCCTCCCCGGTCCCCGGCCCCGGCCCCTCTGCGCCAGCGGGCCTAGGCGCCACCCCCAGGCTAGACCCCTGAGTGGGCTAGACCCCCATCCTGGATCTGGCTGACCCAAGTCCTGCCGGAAGTGAACACAACTCCCCGCCCGATACTCTAGGCGTGGCCCTGCTGGTCTAAGCTCCAACCCAGAAGGCTCAGGCCCACTCCTAGCTAGCCCAGGCCTCATCTCCGCTGGTCTAACCCAGCCCCGGCTGACCTAAACTCCATCCCCCTGGTGGTGCAGGGCCGCCAATGGTCCAACTGCATCATGCGTGGTCCCAGCCCTGCAGGCTCAAGTACCCCCTCAGACAGTCTAAACTCCACCCCAAGGTGGTCCAGGCCCTGCCCTGAATGGTCCGGACACGGCCCTGGCTGGTCCAGGTCCTGCCCCCGAATAGCCCAGGGCCCACCTCTCCTGGTCTAACCCAGCCCTGACTAGTCTAAACTCCACCCCTAGGTGGTCTAGGACCCCAACTGGTCCAGGCAACACCCTAGATGGTCCTCGCCCTGGCTGGTTCAAGTCCCATCTCAGATGGTCTAAACCCCACCCCCAGGTGGTCCAGGCCCTGCCCTGAATGTACAAGACAGGGCCCTGGATAGCCCAGGTTCTGCCCCCGGATAACCCAAGCTCCACCTCTGCTGGTCTAATCCAGCCCTGGCTGGTCTGAACTCGGCCCTACGTGGTCTAACACCCACCCCCAGATGGTCTGGGCTGCCCCCACATGGCATAAACCCCACTCCTCTAGCTAAGGTCCCACCTCTGCTGGTCTAAACCCCAACCTCTCTGGTGGTAACTCCACCCCAAGTGGTCCAGGCCCCACCCCTAGGTGGCCTAAGCCCCACCCCTAGCTAGTCCAGGCCCTGCCCTGATTGGTCTAAAACCCACCTTTGATGAGTTTACAGCCCCTGCCCTGGTTAGTCTAACTCCACCCTTAACGTTATAAACCTGGGTTTTTCCCAAGCCCCGTCCCTCTGCTCCTTTGAACTCTGTTAATGATGTCATCCTGCTGTGACCAGGCCCTATCACTTATCTAAACCCTCTCTTCGTCATATAATTCCTGGCGGAGTATCCATTCTAGGCCCTCCCCTGCTGGTCAAAAATTTGCCCTTAATAAAGCAGGCCCCGCCTTCTACTCTAGGCCCCACCTCCAGCTTACCAAACCCCCCGTGCGGATCTTGGCCAGGGTCCTCCTCGGTCCCAGGTCCAGCTACTCCGGATTTTCAGGTCCTCCAAGCCCCACCCTTTGCAGATCTAGACCCACCCCCAAAGCACACCCTGCTCTTCAAATATGCAAAGCCCTCCCTCTTCTCTGTATTCTACTCCAAAAAAGCTCTGCCCCCTGGAATTTCCCAATGCTACTCATATGGGGTAGAAAGGGGGTCTTACCCCTTAATTACGTGCCTCTTAAGTGTTCCTGTCCTAGCTCTCTGCTCCTCTAGGCCCTAGCTCTTGAGACGGCCAATCCGAGGTACTGACTGGCTTTGGTCGGCCTCTTGCTTCAATCAGCCAAGTTGACTCTTTGTGTCCTTAAGGACATAACCCCTCCCCCTTTGGCTTTTCCAGGCATCACCCTGTCTTTTCTAGCCTCTCCTTCTCCAAATGGTAACGGGCAAGGGCCGATTCAGTCTCCCTCGACCAGCCCCTTTAGTTTCCACTTCACGGCCCTGGACGGTTTCCCAGGACTAGCCCCCTCTTGGATCCACCAAGGTCTCCAAAGACCAGCCCCTTAAAACAGGCTCCTCATCCGCGCCCAGATCACTTTCTACCTCTCCTGGGCCCGCCCTCCAAGGCCCAGCCCCGCCTCTCTATCCTCAAGAGCCCAGTTGTGTCTCAAGATCCCACCCCCTCCCCCAGCTCCTCCCCTTCCGTCTCCAGGACGGCGGGCTAAGGATCCTAAGCGCTCGGCGTCTTAAGCGCTAGACACCTGTCTCTGCCGCTTCACTCCTCCGAAGGCGTAGCGAAGACTACACCCACCTTACCCAGCGGGTGGCGATGGAGCTTGGGGACCGCCTAGGAAGGCTCCGGACCCCCGGGGGTGCTCGGGGCAAGGTGGCTTTGCAGACACACACACGCGCACATGCACTCACACACACGCGCGCGCGCACACACGCACTCGCGCGCGCAGGTGGGCCGCCCCGGTCGCCCCCTCCCTCTGCCTCTCACCTGCTGCCACGAACAGGATCCCTGCGCCCAGAATGATGTTCCTCTTGGACTTGTAGACGCGGGAGGCCGCCACGCACACGCCCCCAAGCAGCAGCAGGATGGCGCTAAGGATGGGGAAGATGCTGGAGGCCCGGACAACTCCTGCGGGGGAGGAAGGAAAGGAAAAGAAGGGAGAGCGAGGGCGGTCAGACGCGGCCCCCTGCGCCCCCCCTCCCGGCCCCCCATCTCGCGGCGCCTCCCACCAGTTATGTGATTTTTCCTCTCCGGCTGTGTTCTGGTTTATTTTACTGTTGCCTCATTCTCTCTCCTGTTTTTAAAATTTCTCTGTTTCTCGGTCTGATTCCCTCTCCCTCTTTTTCTTTGTCCTTTTCTTTCTTCCTCGGACTATTTTTCTCTCTCCCGGAATATCTTTTCCCCTCTTTGTTTATCGAAATCACTCTCCCTGTTTTTCTCCCAACTTCTCCATGGATCCTCTCCCTTTCTCTCTTTCTCATCCCTCCCTTCCTCTCGTCTGCGAATTTCTTTCTCCATATCCTGCAAATCACTTACTACCTCTCTCCACACCCCTCCCATTTTCTGCCTCGCTTCATCTGAGTTTCTCTCGCTCTCTCTCTACATTCCTTCCTCCCTCCTCCTCCTCCCTTTTCTGCCAGGCTGAATCTACTTCTGAGTTTCTCTTCCCTTCTTCTCCTCGCGCCCCACCCCCCTCGTTTTATTGCCTGGCTTCATCTATCTTTCTGGGTCTGTCTCCCCTCTCTCCTCTTTATCTTCTGGGCCTCATATGTCTTCATAGGTTTCCCCCCAACACCCCGGTTTTTCTGCCTGGCCTCATCTGTCTTCCTAGTCCCCGCCCCCAACTTTTTCTGTCTGGCTTCGCCTATCTTCCTAGGTCTCTCCCCCGTCTTTTTTTCTGCCTGACCTCATCTGTCTTCCTAGGTCCCTCCCCACTTCACCCCGCCCCTTTTTTCGCCTGGCCTCCTCTGGCCTCCTGGATCTCTCCCCTCCTTTAATGCCTGGCTTCCTCAATCTTCCAGGTTTCTTTTTCTCTCCACTCCCTTCCTCTCCCTTACTCCTTCCCTCCCTCCCCACCCCCTTTTAGGCCTGACTTCATCTATCTGAGTCTTTCTCTTTTCCTCCCTCCCTTCTTCCCCTTCTCTCTCTCCCCTCCTCCCGCTCCGCCCCCCTTGTCTCTTTCTCTGCAGTCCTTTCTTTCCACCCACTCTTAAAACCCCAGGCAACCAGATTTTGCGATTTCGGAGCCTGGCTGAGGCCGCAGCCAATCATCATTTAGGATTTGCCGCGTTCTCGGGGTAGCTACCAATGGAAACACAGGCTTTCCCAACCGGCTCCAGGGAGTGGCCCGTCCC
This sequence comes from Macaca nemestrina, assembly GCF_043159975.1. Classification (NCBI taxonomy): domain Eukaryota; kingdom Metazoa; phylum Chordata; class Mammalia; order Primates; family Cercopithecidae; genus Macaca; species Macaca nemestrina. Next base: position 64,018,467 of record NC_092144.1, on the reverse strand, counting down.
CACCGCAGATTGCCCCATAGCCCTGCGGCGCGGTGGCCAATCCCAGCCCGGGATTCCACAACCAGTCACGGCGCAGAGTCGCCGCGAGGGCTAGAGAGAGCAAGGCGGCCAATGAGCGCTCAGGATCCTCCCTCAGCCCGCCCCAAGGTGAGAGGAGGGGGCGGGAGCGAGATCACTCAGCCAATCGGGGACCAGAGGATCTCACTATCTGGACTCGGATTGGCTGGGAGGCTAACCTCGGCGTGTCGATCCAAGTGCCTTCTCCCGGCGCCCACCCCGACGCCCTCGGGCTCCGCGATTTGACCCACTCCCCACTTCTGTCCCGGACCCCCACGTACGGAGTAGATACTCCGCGCTGTCGTGGTCGTAGTCCGTGTCCTCCGGGAAATGATTGATCTTCACGCAGACGCCTCTTTTCAACCCTGGAGGAGCGGGGAGGGCAGTGGTGGGGGTGGATACTTCAGGGTTGGGGGCGGGGCAACCCCACTGACAACCGACCCTGCCCTTCCCCAAATCCCTTCTGTCTCTGGGCAGCTTGGGAGACAGCAAGTCCCGGCTCCTGAGCCCGACTCGTGATATGGGACAAACTTGGAACTTCTGTGGTCTCCGTTTCCCCGCCTGTTAAAGAAAAGAAGAAAAGCAAGAAAAAAAACCAAAGTCTAACATCCAGCACTCACTGCAAGGCCATGGGACCTTGGCCCTGTAAGCTGGGCTAAGTTGCTCCAGCACTCTGGATTTCCTGCTCCCACCTCTATAAGAAAGAGGGTGTTGTTGGCTTCAATAATAGCAGGGCGCTTCCCACCTCTCAATTGGTTGAAAAGTCTGGAAATGCGTGGGGGGAAAAAAAAAAAAAACAAGGAAAGGGATGCAGAAGCCGGTGAGGACTACATTTCCCATGAGACCCCGTGAAGTCTGGAGTCCAGTTGTGAGAAGAGCAGTCGCAGTGGATCATGGGAGTTGTAGTCTCCAGTCCTGTAGGGGTGGAGGGGAGAGAGAGGGAGAGCGCTTCCAGTCTCTTTCTGCAGGGAACCTGGAACCTTCTGGAGAGAGATGGAGTGGTTGAAGCAAGCAGAGGTGTGTGAGGGGTGGAGTATGCCTCTAGGGGTCATGCATCCTCATCTCCTTCCCCTCCTAAGATGCTCATCCTCAGCTATTTTCTCATCCTTTGGGAACAGTTAATATTTTACTACCTCTAGCACATAGCTGGAGAAAAAATTAAAAATATAAATATAAATAATGTAGTTTCCTCAGCTGCTCAGTTCTGTCCAGTTCTGCAGGCCTGTGCCCATGCTGTGGAACATTTCGCTCACATTCTTTGCTGATGTAGTACTTTACCTGCAGCGGGCAGCTCAGGAGGCACCTTCTTGAGGAAGCTTTCCCTAGACACAGACACATATGCACACTCATTCCTCCCACCAAACTTGGGTCAGTTTCCTGCTCTGAGGTGCCCCGTAGGACATGCATTTGTTGATAGATGATCTTCGTCCTCGGCAAGCTGGGAGTTCCTGGAGGGGATAGGGCGTGGGAGTCCAATTCCTCTGTGTGTCCCAGCATTTCTTGGCACTAGGCCTGGAACACGGCAGACCTCAAGAAATGAGGGTTGAGGCCGGGCACAGTGACTCACACCTGTAATTCCTGCACTTCGGGAGGCCAAGGCGGGTGGATCACTTGAGGTCGCGAGTTCAAGACCAGCCTGGCCAACATGGTGAAAACCTGTCTCTACTAAAAATATAAAAATTAGCTGGGTTTGTTGGCGGGTGCCTGTAATCGCAGCTACTGGGGAGGCTGAGGCAGGAGAATTGCTTGAACTCAGGAGGTGGAGGTTGCAGTGAGCCAAGGCCATGCCATTACACTCCAGCCTGGGTGACAGAGTAAGACTCTGTCTCAAAAGAAAAAAAAAAGTGAAAGAAATGAGGGTTGAATGAAGAATGAATGAATGAATGAATGAATGAATGAATATAAGCATAGCAGAAGGTGAGATCAGAGGCAGACCATGACCAGCAAAGGAAAGTAGGGGAAAGAATAGGGACAGAGGAGGAACTGGGAAGAATTAATATAAGGGAGTGAGTAATACTGCCAAGAGCTAATGTGCGTTGGGTGCTTCCTAGGTGGGCCAACTCATCTGATGCTCCTAAGAGTCCTGTGAAATAGATCACATGGTTTGTGTCCTGCAGTGGCCAAATGTTAGGTATTGGAGTGTCTCCATCTTTTTCATTTTTTATTTTTTATTTTTTGAGACAGGGTCTCCCTCTCTTGCCCAAGTTTGGAGTGCAGTGGCACAATCTCAGCTCACTGCAACCTCTGCCTCCTGGACTCAAGTGATCCTCCTGCCTCAGCCTCCTGAGTAGCTGGGACTACAGGCTTGCGCCACCATGCCCAGGTAATTCTTGCATTTTTTGTAGAGACAGAGTTTCTCCATGTTGCCCATTTTGCCCAGGCTGGTCTTGAACTCCTGATTTCAAGTGATCTGCCTGCCTCAGCCTCCAAAAGTGCTGGGACTACAGGCGTGAGACACTGCGCTGGCCTCCACCACTTCCTTATTCTGTGTCCTTGCTGGTGTTACATAGGCCAACTTGCTTCAGTTTCCCCAGCTATAAAATGAAGAGAACAGGACCTACCTCATGGGACTGATATGAGGGATTGTGTCTAGGTGGAGATTTAGCACTTTGCCTTGAACACAATTAAGTGCTCAGTTGATAGCAGCTGATATATGGCACCCATTACCCAAACGTGGAAACTGAGGCACAGAAAGGGGTCATCATTTCACAGCTGATGGTGGCAACAAAAGTCAAACACACATCACGTATGTGAGCATCTGGGCTGTTCAACACTGTATTACCAGCATCTAGAACAGCGCCTAGTGCATACTGAGTGCTTAATAAGTATTTTTAATGAAAGAATGATTGAATGGGCCAGGTGTGGTGGCTCACATCTATAATCCTGGCAATTTGGGAGACCAAGGTGGGTGGATCACCTGAGGTCAGGAGTTTGAGACCAGCCTGGCCAACATGCTAAAACTCCATCACTACTAAAAATACAAAAGTTAGCTGGTTGTGGTGGCATACGCTTGTAGTCCCAGCTACTTGGGAGGCTGAGGCAGGTGAATTGCTTGAATCTGGGAGGCAGAGGTTGCAGTGAGCTGAGATCTTGCCATTGCATTCCAGCCTGGGTGAGAGAGCGAGACTCAGTCTCAAAAAAGAAAAAAAAAGAATGATTGAATGGGTCCACAAGGCCGGGCGCGGTGGCTCAAGCCTGTAATCCCAGCACTTTGGGAAGCTGAGACGGGCGGATCACAAGGTCAAGAGATCGAGACCATCCTGGCCAACATGGTGAAACCCCGTCTCTACTAAAAACACAAAAATTAGCTGGGCATGGTGGTGTGCGCCTGTAGTCCCAGCTACTCGGGAGGCTGAGGCAGGAGAATGGCTTAAACCCGGGAGGCAGAGGTTGCCGTGAGCCAAGATCACACCACTGCACTCCAGCCTGGCGACAGAGCAAGACTCCATCTCTAAATAAATAAATAAATAAATAAATAAATAAATAAACAAACAAAAAATGGGCCGGGCACGGTAGCTCACGTCTGTAATCCCAGCACTTTTGGAGACCAAGGCAGGTGGATCATGAGGTCAAGAGATCGAGACCATCCTGGCCAACATGGTGAAATCCTGTCTCTACTAAAAATACAAAAATTAGCTGGGCATGATGGTATATGCCTGTAGTCCCAGCTACTTGGGAGGCTGAGGCAGGAGAATCGCTTGAACCCAGGAGGTGGAGGTTGCAGTGAGCCGAGATCGTGTCACTGCACTCCAGCCTGGGAGACAGAGCGAGACTCTGTCTCAAAAATAAATAAATAAAATAAATAAATAACACCTGTTGTGAAGGATGTGGAGAAATTCGAACCCTTGTGCACTGCTGGTAGAAATGTAAAATGGTGCAGTGGCTATGGAAAACACTATCAAGGTTCCTCAAAAACTAAAAATAGAATCATCATATGATCCAGCAATGTCAGTACTGGGGATAGACCCAAAAGAATTAAAAGCAGGGACTCAAATAGATATTCATACACTCGTGTTCATAGTAGCATCGTTCACAATAGCCAAAAAGTGGAAACACCCCAGTGCCCGTTGACAGATGAATGGAGGAACATGTGCTCTATACATACAATGGAATATTATTCAGCCTTTAAAAGGAAGCCAATTATGATACATGCTATAAACATAGATAAACCGTGAAGACATTATACTCAGTGAAATAAGCCAGTAACAAAAAGACAAATACTGTACCATTCCACTTATATGAAATACCTGGAATAATCAAATTCATAGAGACAAAGTATCATGGTAGTTGCCAGGGCTGGAGGGTGGGAGGATGTGGAGTTATTTAACGGGTACTGAGTTTCCGTTTTGCAAGATGAAAAGAGTTCTGGAGATTGGTTGCACAACAATGTGGGTGCACTTACCACTACTGAAATGCATACTTACAAATGATGAAAATGGTAAATTTATGTTATATATAATTTACTACAATTTTCAAAATGAATGAATGAATGAATGAATGAGTGAGTGAATGAATATACAACTCCCACATACAAACTCTTACCCATCAGCACCTCCACCGTGGTGTGGTAGGTAAGATGACAAGCTCAATGTTCCTTCCTCCCTCCCTCCCTCCCTCCCTCCCTCCCTCCCTCCCTTTCTCTCTCTCTCTTTCTCTCTCTCTCTCTCTCTTCTCTCTCTATTTTTTTTGAGACGGAGTCTCATTCTGTTGCCCAGGTTGGAGTGCAATGGCTTGATCTCGGCTCACTGCAACTTCCACCTCCTGGTTTCAAGCCATTCTCTTGCCTCAGCCTCCTGAGTAGCTGGGGTTACAGGAGTGTGCCACCACGCCCAGCTAATATTTGTATTTTTGGTAGAGACGGGGTTTCACTGTGTTAGCCAGGATGGTCTCGATCTCCCGACCTCAGGTGATCCTCCTGCCTTGGACTTCCAAACTGCTGGAAGTACAGGGGTGAGCCACCTTGTCCAGCTTTTTTTTCCTCTTTTTTCTTTTTTCTTTCTTTCTTTTTCTTTTTCTTTTTTTTTTTTTTTTTTTGAGACGGAGTCTCGCTCTGTCGCCCAGGCTGGATGAAGTGCAGTGGCCGGATCTCGGCTCACTGCAAGCTCCGCCTCCCGGGTCCACGCCATTCTACTGCCTCAGCCTCCCAAGCAACTGGGACCACAGGCGCCTGCCACCTTGCCCGGCTAGCTAGTTTTTTGTATTTTTTTAGTAGAGATGGGGTTTCACAGGGTTAGCCAGGATGGTCTCAATCTCCTGACCTCGTGATCTGCCTGTCTCGGCCTCCCAAAGTGCTGGGATTACAGGCTTGAGCCACCGCGCCCAGCCCACTTTTTCTTTTTCTTTTTTTAGAGATGGAGTCTCACTCTGCTGCTCAGGCTGGAGTGCAGTGGCACCATCTCGGCTCGCTGCAACCTCCCCCTCCCAGGTTCAAATGATTCTCCTGCCTCAGCCTCCCAAGTACCTGGGATTACGGGCACCCGCCACCACACCTGGCTAATTTTTGTATGTTTAGTAGAGATGGGGTTTCACCATGTTGGCCAGTCTGGTCTCGAACTCCTGGCCTCAGGTGATCCACCCACTTCAGCTTCCCAAAGTGCTGGGATTACAGGTGTGAGCCACCGCACCCGGCCTGGTTCCTCCTTTCTTGAATGGGATCATAGTAATTCTCTCAAAACATTTGTGACGATTAAATGAGACTGAGCATGTAAACCACATGGCACACTGGATTGCTGAACAGGTTAGTGGTGACAGTAATAATAACTAGCTCTGACTGAGCACTAACCATGCACTAGGTACTGCTCCAAGCATTTGACAGGTGGTTAATAACTCACTCAGTCCCTCGGACAAACCCTCGGAGGTAGGTGGCGACAGCATCCTTGCTTTACAAATGAGGAAACGGAGGCATAGGGAGTTGAAGAAGTTCCCCAAAGTCCCGTTGCGGGTGAGTGATGGGGAGGAGTTTCCTTCCAGCACAGCTCAGTTTGGGAGGTTGGCATATTTAAGACAGTAGAGTCTGGTGGCTATGGGGGTTATTGATCGTGGGCTCTGGAATCCAACTCTCCGGACACACATCCCAACGCACCACTTCCCAGCTGCGTGGTTTTGGAACCGGATCATCCCTGGGCCTCTACTCTCTCACAGGGAAATTGAGGATGGTAGTGTGACTTTAGAGGGCTTCAGTGAGATTTCAATGAAAGTTAGACACAGAAGGCCGGGCGTGGTGGCTCATGCCTGTAATCCCAGCACGTTGGGAGCCAAAGCGGGTGGATCACAAGGTCAGGAGTTCGAGACCAGCGTGGCCAATGTGGTGAAACCCCGTCTCTACTAAAAATACAAAAATTAGCCAGGCATGGTGGCAGGCACCTATAATCCCAACTACTTGGGAGGCTGAGGCAAGATAATCGCTTGAACCCAGGTGGCGGAGGTTGCAATGAACAGAGATCACACCACTGCACTCCAGCCTGTACGACAAGAGCAAAACTCTGTCTCAAAAAAAAAAGAAAAGAAAGAAAGAAAAAGGAAAGGAAAGGAAAGGAAAGGAGGAAGGAAGGAAGGAAGGAAGGAAGGAAGGAAGGAAGGAAGGAAGGAAGGAAGGAAGGCAGGCAGGCAGGCACAGAAAAGCAGGTGCAGTGGCTCACAGCTGTAATCCTAGCACTTTGCCAGGCTGAGGTGGGCGGATTACCTGAGGTCAGGAGTTCAAGACCATCCTGGCCAACATGGTGAAACCCTGTCTCTACTAAAAAATACAAAAAGTAGCCCAGCGTGGTGATGGGCACCTGTAATCCCAGCTACTTAGGAGGCTGAGGCAAGAGAATTGCTTGAACCCAGGCAGTGGAGTTTGCAGTGAACGGAGATCACGCCGGGTCACTCCAGCCTGGGAGACAGAGCAAGACTCCTTCTGAGAAAAAAGAAAGCTAGGCACAGAATACACAGTAGTTATGTCTAACGCCACCAATCAAGCTGGGAGTTTTTCTTGTGCATGGATCGTGATGTCGTGATGTCGTGGCCCTGAGTCTCCTCCCCGGGGCTGCCGAGTGCAGACCTGGGCAGGTGAGGGTTAAGAGGCAGCTTTCTTGCGTGCAGACACGTGGAGAACTGGGATCCAACCTGCTCTACCCCTCATGCTGGGTGGTCCAGGCTGAGTCACTTCCCCTTTCTGGCCATCAGATTCCTACTAATAATACATTCCCCTGGCAAAATGGCGAGGGCTCAATAACATAATAAGCCAGGCAAAGTTTTAGCACAGGGCCTTTGTGTGGTCAGCACTAATAAATAGGGCTGTGGGCCCAGACTCTTGAGTCCTGAGAGAAGACTTGGGGGTGTGACTGAAATCCCTGAGGAGGGGGCACAAGCTGGGCTGTCCCATGCAGACTCCTCCAGCTCCCAACACTTGAAATGTGGCAATGGAGAGGTTCTGTGAGGGTAAAATATGTACTGGGTTTCAGACTCAGCGTGGGGAAAAAAGAGAGAGAGAGAATGCATAATATTTCATTAATAATTTTTATGTTGATTACATATTCAAGTGATAATATCTTGGCTATGCTGGGTACCTGTTCCTTTTTATTTATTTTAATGTAGCTATTTTAATTTTCTTTTCTTTTCTTTTCTCTTTTGACAGGGCCTCGCTCTGTTGCCTAGACTGGAGTGCAGTGGCACAATCTCGGCTCACAGCAACCTCCACCTCCCGAGTTCAAGCAATTCTCCTGACTCAGCCTCCCGAGTAGCTAGAATTATGGTTGCCCACCACCACACCTGGCTAAATTTTGTTTTTTCAGTAGAGATGGGGTTTCACCATGTTGGCCAGGCTGGTCTCCAACTCCCGACCTCAGGTGATCCACCTGCCTCAGCCTCCCAAAGTGCTGGGATTATAGGCGTGAGCCACCGTGCCCAGCTTAAAAATTTTAACTATATATGGTCACCCGTGTTATATTTCTTGCTTGCTTGCTTGCTTTTTTTTTTTTTTTTTAATAGAGTCTTGCTCTATCACCCAGGTTGGAATGCAGTGGCACAATCACAGCTCACTGCAGCCTCGACCTCCTGGACTCAAGCAATCCTTCTACCTCAGCCTCCCTAGTAGTGAGGACTAGAGGCATGTACCACCATGCCCAACTAATTTTTAAGTTTTTACGGAGGTGGGGTCTCCCTATATTGCCCAGGCTGGTCTTGAACTCCTGGACTCAAGCGATCCTCTCACCTTGGCCTCCCAAAATGCTGGGATTACAGGGGTGAGCCACTGGCCCATTCTTTTGTTATATTTCTTTTTCCTTTCTTTTTTTTTAAAATTAATTAATTAATTTATTTATTTGAGATGGAGTCTCACTCTGTTGCCCAGGCTGGAGTGCAGTGGCGCCATCTCAGCTCACTGCAACCTCTGCCTCCTGGGTTCAAGCGATTCTCCTGCCTCAGCCTCCCAAGTAACTGGGACTACAGGCACCCACTACTATGCCTGACTAATTTTTGTAGTTTTAATAGAGACAGGGTTTCACCATATAGGCCAGGCTGGACTCGAACTCCTGACCTCAAGTGATCCATCCACCTCGGCCTCCCAAAGTGCTGGGATTACAAGGCATGAGCCACTGGCCGATTGGGAAGTGCTTCCTATTAGGAAGTGCTAGAATTCCTGGGTTATCAGGCTGGAGGGGATCAGGGCTTGGTCATATTAGAATTCCTAATAATAATGAGAAGAACAGCTGAGCAACAACAACAAAATGCAACGCTATGATCTAGTTCTTCCTCTGTGCCTGCTCGTCTTTGAAATGCTTTTCTTATATTAGCTCATTGAATCCCTCCTTGGTCCTGTGAGTTAGGGACTATTAGGATTCTCATTTCCCCGTTGATGGAATAGAGGCACAGCAAGGTTAAATATACAGCCAAGGTCACGAGGCTGGACGTGGCAGACAGGAGATAAACCCAATGAGTCTTATTTCTCAGAGTTTGTTTCTTTTTCTTTTTCTTTAAGAGTAAAGTGGGGCCAGGCATGGTGGCTTATGCCTGTCATCCCAGCACTTTAGGAGGCTGAAGTGGGCAGATCATTTGAGGTCAGGAGTTCAAGACCAGCCTGGCCAACATGGCGAAACCCCGTCTCTACTAAAAATACAAAAAATTAACCGGGTGTGGTGGCACATGCCTGTAGTACCAGCTACTCAGGAGGCTGAGGCATGAGAATTGCTTGAACCTGGGAGGCGGAGGTTTCAGTGAGCTGAGATCGTGCCACTGCACTCCAGCCTGGGCAACAGAACAAGACTTCGTCTCAAAAAGAAATTAAAAAAAAAAAAAAAGAGTAAAGTGGGCCAAGGCAGGCAGATCTTTCGAGGTCGGAGTTCGAGACTAGCCTGGCCAACATGGTGAAACCCCGTCTCTACCACAAACATACAAATTAGCCAGGCATGATTGTGGGCACCTGTAACCCCACCTACTTGGGAGGCTGAGGCAGGAGAATCACTTGAACCCGGGAGGCGGAGGCTGCAGTGAACCAAGATCATGCTGCTGCAGTGAGCCAAGATCATGCCACTGCACTCCAGGTTGGGTGATAGAGAGAGACTCCAGCTCAAAAAAAAAAAAAAAAAAGAGAGAGAGAGAGAAAGTGAAAGCAAGTTTTTTTGTTTGTTTGTTTTTTCAATTGAGATGGAGTCTTGCTCTGTCGCCCAGGCTAGAGTAGAGTGTCACGATCTCGGCTCACTGCAACCTCTGCTGCCTAGGTTCAAGCAATTCTCATGCCTCAGCCTCCCGAGTAGCCGGGGTTACACGCGCTTGCCACCACCCCTGGCTAACTTTTTTGTATATTGAGTAGAGACGGGGTTTCACCATGTTGGCCAGGCTGGTCTTGAACTCCTGGCCTTAGGTGATCCACCTGCCTCGGCTTCACAAAGTGCTGGGATTACAGGTGTGAGCCATCACACCCAGCTGAAATCAAGTTTATTAAAGACAATAAAGGAATAAAGAATGGCCGGTCCCTAGGCAGAGCAGCCTCTGAGCTTGTTTTAATCATTACATTCTACTGCATCTCTCAGACACACTCCAAAGGGAGATGGGGATTGAGCCTGAGAGTTCCCAGGGCACAGTGACTGCAGGAGGCAATGACTCGGGGGGGCCCAGTTTCTACAGCCCTGGTGGGCTGAAAGCAAGTGGATTTGTTGCTTTGTTCTACAAAACCAGACACACCTGGATTCAAATCCAGATGCTGGGCCTGGCATGGTGGTTCACGCCTGTTATCCCAATACTTTGAGAGGCCGGGGGTGAGAGAATTGCTTGAGCCCAGGAGTTCTAGACCAGGCTGGGCAATGTGGGGAGACCCCATCTCTAAAAAAAAAAAAAAAAAAACAAGCAAACAAATCAGAAACAAAAACAAATCCAGACCCTACTGCATATTAACTGTGTGACCTTGGGCAACTCACTTCACCTCTCTGGGCCTTCACTTCTTCTTTTAGAATGGGAATAATAAAAGTACCAGCCGGGCGCAGTGGCTCATACCTGTAATCCCAGCACTTTGGGAGACTGAGGCAGGCAGATCACCTGAGGCCGGAGTTCGAGATCAACCTGGTCAACATGGTGAAACCCCGTCTCTACTAAAAGTACAAAAATTAGCTGGGTGTGATGATGGGCACCTGTAATCCCAGCTACTCAGGAGGCTGAGGCGGGAGAATTGCTTGAACCTGGGAGGTGGAGGTTGCAGTGGGTTGAGATTGTGCCTTTGCACTCCAGCCTGGGCAACAGAGCAAGAATCTGTCTCAAAAAAAAATTAATAAAAATAAATAAATAAAGTACCTACTTAGCAGGGTTATTGTGTGCATCCAGTGACAAATGAATGACAATTACAAGAACAACAGAGTCAGCCTTCATTCCTCCTCTCCTTGAAACACTAACTTCCGTTGGCTTCCAGGACATCCATTTTTCCCCAAACCTGTAGCCTCACTCCTTTCTCCACTCCTTTGATGACTTCTCATCTCCCTCCCTTTTTTTTTTTTTTTTTGGACGGAGTCTCACTCTGTTGCCCAAGCCGGAGTGCAGTGGCACGATCTCAGCTCACTGCAACCTCCGCCACCCGGGTTCAAGGGCTTCTCCTGCCTCAGCCTCCTGAGTAGCTGGGATTACAGGTACACGCCACCAAGCCCAGCTAATTTTTGTATTTTTAGTAGAGACAGGGTTTCCCCATGTCGGTCAGGCTGGTCTCGAGCTCCTGACCTCGTGATCCGCCTGTCCCAGCCTCCCAAAGTGCTGGGATTACAGGCGTAAGCCACCACGCCCGACATCTCCCTCACATTTTAATAGTGGACCGGCTGAAGGCTTAAGCCTTTAATGAAATTTTATCATTTGTTCTGATCTCTTCTCTCTCTCTCTTTTTTTTTTTTTTTTTTTTTTTTGAGATGGGATCTTGCCCTGTCACCCAGACTGGAATGCAGTGGTACAATCATGGCTCACTTTAGCCTCGACTTCCTGGGCGTAAACAATCCTCCCACCTAAGCCTCCTGAGTAGCTGGGACCACAGGCACACACCAGCACTTTCAGCTAATTTTTAAATTATTTGTAGAGACGAAGTCTCGCTATTTTGCCCAGGCTGGTCTCGAACTCCTGGGCTCAAGCGATCTTCTTGCCTTGGCCTCCCAAAATGCTGGGATTACAGGTGTGCGCCACTGCGCCCAGCTGTCTCTTCTCTAACTGACTCCGTCCATCTAATTCATCTATATGATGATGCCCCTCAAACTGATATCTCCAGCCCAGTCTCTGGCCTCATATACCGTATCTTTAACAATTTAAATCAGTGATCAGCAAACTACGGCTCACAGGCCAAATCCAGCTAAGAACGGGTTTTATGTGTTTTTAATGATTGAGAAAATATCAAAGAAGAAGACGATTTTTGTGGCATGTGAAAATGACATGGAATTCCAAAAAAAAACTTTTTTTTTTCTTAGAATCTCTCTCTGTTGCCCCGGCTGGAGTATGGTGACGTGATCTCGGCTCACTGCAACCTCCGCCTCCCAGGTTCAAGCGATTCTCCTGCCTCAGCCTCCTGAGTAGCTGGGATTACAGGCACCTGCCACCACGCCTGGCTAATTTTTGTATTTTTAGTAGAGACAGGTTTTCACCATGTTGGCCAGGCTGGTTTCGAACTCCTGACCTCAGGTGATCCGCCTGCTTTGGCCTCCCAAAGTGCTGGGATTACAGGCGTGAGCCACTGCCCCCGGCGAAATTCAAATTTTAGTGTCCATAAATGAAGTCTCATTGGAACACAGCCACACTCACTTACAGACTGTCTCGGTCACTTTCACAAGTTGTTGTGATAGAGACCGTTCCACAAAGCCTGCAATCTTTCCTATATGGCACTTTATAGGACCTTCACTGTGCTGGCCTCTGTCCAGATGTTGTCTGTGAATGGGCACCGTAAGTTTAACATGCCCAGAACTGAGCCCCTGCTCCCTCTCCTTCATAATAAATTTGATAAGAGAAAATAAATAAAATAGCTGCTGTTTCATCTTAGGAATGGCTCCCCTATTCTCAGGAGCTCAGGCCAAAGCGTTAGAGCGGTGATTCTCAACTCAGGGCGATTTTTATCCCCCAGGAGATAGTCGACAATGTTTAGACACAATTTACAATTTTGGTTGTCACGACTGGGAAGGGCGCTGCTGGCATCTAGTGGGAGAGATCAAGGCTGTTGCTCAGCATCCTACAATGCACAGGACGGCCCCCTCCACACAGAATTATCCACCCCAAAATATCAACCGTGCTGCGGTGGAAAAACCCTGCTTTGGAGGCGCCCCTGGCTCTTCTCTCTCATATCCTACAACTGCTCCATCAGCAATTCCTGCCCACGGTAGCTCCAGAATATACTAAGAATTCAAACAACTTCCCAAACACTACGGCCCTCACCCTAGATGAGCTTCTCGTCGTCTCATTTGCCTTCCCTTTGGTCACTTGTCAACACAGCAGCAAGAGCCATACTGCAGAAATGTAAGTCAGCTCATGTGACTCCTCTGCTCAAGAACCTTCAACGGCTCCCGTCTCCGAATCTAAAGCAAAGTGCTTTCTGGGATGTATAAGAAGCTATGAGGCCGGGTGCAGTGGCTCACACCTGTAATCCCAACACATCGGGAGGCTGAGGCAGGAGGACTGCTTGAGCTCAGGAGTTTGAGACCAGCCTTGGCAATATAGTGAGACCCTGTGTCTACAAAAAATGGTGGCATGTGCCTGAGTTCTAGCTATTTGGGAGGCTGAGGCAAGAGGACGGCTTGGGTTCAGGAGTTCAAGGTTTCAGTGAGCTATGGTCTTACCACTGCATGCCAGCCTGGGTGACAGAGCAAAACCCTGCTTAAAAAAAAAAAAAAAAAAAAACAGAACCTGGCCAGACATAGACATGGTGGCTCACATCTCTAATCCCAGCACTTTGGGAGGCCTAGGCAGGCCAATCACTTGAGGTCAGAAGTTCGAGACCAACGTGGCCAACATGGTAAAACCCCGTCTCTACTAAAAATACAAAAATTAGCCAGGCGTGGTGGCGCACACCTGTGATTCCAGCTACTCGGGAGTCTGAGGTATGAGAATCGCTTGAACCCAGGAGGCCAAAGTTGCAGTAAGCCGAGATCACACCACTGCAGTACAGCTTGGCTGACAAAGCAAGACTCTGTTTCAATAAATAAATGAGGCCGGGTGCGGTGGCTCACGCCTGTAATCCCAGCACTTTGGGAGGCCAAAGTGGGCAGATCAGGTCAGGAGATCCAGACCATCCTGGCTAACATGGTGAAAACCCCTGTATCTACTAAAAAATACAAAAAAGTCAGCTGGGTGTGGTGGTAGGCACCCGTAGTCCCAGCTACTGCGGAGGCTGAGGCAGGGGAATGGCGTGAACCCAGGAGGCGGAGCTTGCAGTGAGCCGAGATCGCGCCACTGCACTCCAGCCTGGGCAACAGCGTGAGACTCCGTCTCAAAAATAAATAAATAAATAATAAATAAATAAATAAATAAATAAATAAAAAATAAATAAGTAAATAAATAAAATAATTTTTTTAAAAAACCAGAACCTGCCGGGCGCGGTGGCTCACGCCTGTAATCCCAGCACTTTGGGAGGCCGAGGCGGGCGGATCACAAGGTCAGGAGATCGAGACCACGGTGAAACCCCGTCTCTACTAAAAATACAAAAAATTAGCCGGGCGCGGTTGTGGGCGCCTGTAGTCCTAGCTACTCGGGAGGCTGAGGCAGGAGAATGGCGTGAACCCGGGAGGCGGAGCTTGCAGTGAGCCGAGATGGCGCCACTGCACTCCAGCCTGGGCGACAGAGCGAGACTCCGTCTCAAAAAAAAAATAAAAAAATAAAAAACCAGAACCTGTGGGATGGGGACCCTGATAACCCTACAACTGCACCTCCTTCTACTACATTCCCTGCCACTCACTCTGCCCCAGCCATGCTGACCTCCTACTGGCTTGATCAACACACAGCCACACTCCCACCTCAGGGCCTCTGCACCTGCGGTTCCTACAGGCTGAAGCACTTTCCTCCATCTCTTACTTCCTTCAGACCTGCACTCAAATGTCACCTGCTGGGGGAAGCTTTTCCTAGATTCCTTATCTACTTCCCACGGGGATTCCTGACACCTCCCACCCGCCCCCCAACTCCTTGTCCTCCTTAGCACTCAGTTCTATCTAACACCCTAAATGCTGACTTTATTTACCTCCATCATTATCTGTCTCTACCTTAGAATATGAGATATATAACGAGAGGAGGTTTTGTCTGTTTTCCACTGCTGCAGCCTCAGAATCCAGAACAATGCCTGGCACATAATATAAACTCAATAAAAATGGGACGTTGAATGAATGAATGAATGAATGACGTCCCTACTAGATGCCACATGCTGTCCTAGGGGTTTCATGATGTGAGCCCTCACACTTGGCTCTATGCCTGGTACTTGGTCAGACCGGTGAATGCACATGAACTCAAACTTCCACAAGAGAGGAAAAGAACATCACGAAAGCCGTGGGAGGAATGGGAGGCGATACGGGACGGATGGAGGTGACTGTGGGGAAATGGAGACCCCCTGCCAGCTGCTGCTCAGATCCGGCCCATCATGGTCAGGGTAGAACACAGGCTTGTGTTAGATCTTCCGCTAGCTCAGAAGAAGCCGGAAATCAGAACTACAATGGGAAGCCTCCCTATTTTTAACTGTTGGCAATGGATTCAGATTTTGCTTTCAGTTTTAAACACTTCGTACACTAGACAGAGCGCATCTGCGCATCCTATCCATGGGATTCGAGTTCTGCGCTTGGCTCTGCCCCTTTCTCAGCTGGGTGACCTTGGGCAAGTGACTTCACTTCTCTGAGCCTCAGTTTACCCATCCCCAACAGGGAGGTGGTGCCCACCTCATAGGATTAAACAAGATAACGTTCCTGGCTTGTCGTGAGCACTCAGCAAAACAGAGGAAGAAGGGGCAGAAGAAATAGAGGAGGATGAAAAAGAGAAGCAAGAGATTTCAATCTTTTGGCGGAAGGGGGCATCAGAATGGCTGGTTCCGCTCCTTCACGTTGCAGACAAGGGCTGTGAGGCTGCGGTGCAGGGGGGAAGATAGTGGTCACACAGCGGGGCAGATGCTCAGCAGGACTGGCACCCAGGACTCCTGCTTCCCAGCCCCACAGCTCGGTGATACTCAGGAAAGAAATACTGATGCTAAAAGTGGGAGAGAGAAGGGGTCGGCGCAGCAGAGGGCAGGAGTCTTGGAGAAGTACGGGAGTCGAGAGCCAGGGAGTCGAGCTAGGAGAGAAGCTGTGAGAGGGAGAACGGGACAGAGGAAAAGAACCAAGACAAAGATCTGAGGAGGTAGCAGGGGCAGGAGCGAGCAGCCTTAATGTGAAGGCATGAGGCATCGGGTCAGGAAGACGTCAAAGAAGGCATGAGTGGAGGAAGAGGAAGTGGAGCCCACTAAAGGAAAAAGGAGGAAAGGACCAGGATGGGAGGTTGGAGGGCATCCTGGTGGGAGAGACGTGGGAGGGGGCACTGATGGGGAAAGATGTATAGGAGGAGAAGCACAAGGCAGAAAAGAGAGAAGGTCATGAGTGAGGGCGAGTTAAGGCAGAAGTTTCAGGGGAGCAGCAGCCAAAGAGAAGGGGAAAGAGATGGAGACTGGAAACCTGGGCCATGAGTGGGGGCGGGAGAGGCAGGGGAATTCAGATGACCTGGGGGGAATGTCGGGAGAGAGAAGATGCCACGCGGCCCGAGGGAGAGGAAATGAAGGGGCAGGTGGAGAGGAGGAGCAGGGTCAAGATGAACTGAGGGGAAAGAGGGAGAAAGAGGCTGCTGGGTGCAGAGGCTCACGCCTGTCATCCCAGCACTTTGGAGGCTAAGGCAGGAGGATCTCTTGAGCTCAGGAGCTTGAGACCAGCCTGAACAACAAGGGGGACCCTATCTCTACAAATAATGAAAAAAATTAGCTGGGCACAGTAGCTCATGCCTGTGGTACCAGCTACTCAGGAGGCAGAGGTGGGAGGATGGCTTGAGCCCAGGCGGTGGAGGCTGCAGTGAGCTGTGATTGTACACTGTACTCCAGCCTGGGCGACAGAGTGAGACCTTGTCAAAAAAAAAAAAAAAAAAAAAAAAAAGGAAGGAGAAAAGGCACAGGGCAGAGTGTGGAAGAAATGAAACAGGAGGAGCCCAGGTGCTTGAGGGAAGAGGGAGGGGTGTGATGGGGCAGGGCAGGAGACACGGCCGAGGGGAAGATAGGATAAGGGGGTTCAGTGTAAAGGCAAAGGGGCTGCAGAGGAACCAGGCAGAGGAATTCCGCAGGGTGCCAGGACGCAGGGAGGAGTGGGAAGGAAGGGAGAGGGGGTCAGGGGCGCGAGTGGGAAGCCACAGAAGCGCCTCTGGCAGAGGACGAGGGGTGCCCATGGGGGCCCCAGGATCAGGGAGAGGCAACCCCAGGAGGCTCAGGGTCTCTCGGAGGGGAGCGGCGGGGGCTGCGGGGAGGGCCGCCCGCACCCTACCTTCCAGGCAGCAGATCCTCCAGAGGCCCGAGTGCGTGAGGCCGCCGGGGTCCTTCTTCTCCGAGGCGCCGCCGCCCCCACGGTGGGGGGTCCCGTCGTCGCCGGCCGTGAGGTTGGTGGTGTTGCAGATGAGGGCGCGCGTGTAGAGCCAGTAGTCGGTGCTGATGGCGATGGTCATGAGGCCGAAGGCGGCGAAGGCGCCCACCGTCGTCAGCAGCACCTGCACCCCCTTCTCGCACCAGAGGCCCCGCTCTTCGTTCCAGCGCTTCAGTGACTCCAGTTTGACCACGGGCAGCCGGGGGGCCGTGGGCCACCACCGGGGCAGCGGGGGCGGGGCCGTGCCGGCGGCTGGGGGGGTCACAGCGCAGGCAGAAGCGGGGGGCCCGGGGCCGGCGGGGCTGGGGAGGGGGCGGCGAGGAGGAGGCTGCGGCCGGGGAGGGGGTCAGAGCGCGGCCATGGTCGGCGGCTGGTGGAGGGCAAGGAGCGAGATCTCGGATTAGAGGAGAAGGCACAGGTACCTCCCCCAGTCCCCGCCCCCCCTAAAATCCCTGCCTCAGCTCCAGAAACTCCTTCCACTTGGGTCTCCACTGCTCCCCTTTCTCAAAAAAAAAAAAAAAAAAAAAAAACCCAAAAAAACTCTCTCCACTCTTGTCTTCTGCCCAAGAAAGTCATCCCACCATCCCACTAACCCCACTCAGAGGAATCCCCCCCACCGCTCACACTCGCAGCCCTCGCCCCCAGCCCCCGTTGGCTCCGCCCCAGTGGGCTCCACGGTCCTCATCGCATGGGAAGCCACCAGCCCCCCATGATGCCAAGCCCCACCTCTCCTCCTCCCCAGGAGCCCCTGTCGCGTTCCTCCTTCCTTAGAGACCCCCGCCCCATCACCATTCGGTTCCCACCAGTTCTCCCCACTCTTCCCCTGCAGCCCCACCTCTCCATCTGCTAGAACCCTTCCCTGTCTCCCCAACTTTTCCCTGAGCGTCTCCACAACTTAAGAAGCCCGAGTAGCACCACTTCCGTGGGAATAACCTCCGCAAGCCCCCTCCGGTCTGGCTTTTGTCATGCCATCACTCCAAATGGTCCCCCACAATTTCCTCTCCTTAGGAAAAATACATCTCTCAATCTGTCTTCAACTAAAAAGGAAAAATTTAAAGGAGAAGAAGAAAAAGACAAAGAAAATCCCAGCTGACCCTCACAGTTTGTGCAACTCAGAATAAGCAGCCACCCTCAGTCAGTCTCCTCTCACTGGAAGCCCCCTTCCTGACTCCAGCAGCCTCCAGCACACCTCGAAATCACCCGAGGACCTTAGAAATTCGGATGTTTGAGTCCCACCTGAGAAAGTCCGACATGATTGGTCTGCAGTGTGGCCTGGGCATCTAAGTTTATAAAAGCTCCCTGGGGAATGCTAATGCACCCAACATTAGACCCACTGGTTTGCAAGAGGGCCCCCCATCTCCAACCCATTCCCTCTCACAGCCTCCACTGTTTCCCCACAAGCCACTCACCCCCCACCCCATACTATGCGTTTACTCCAGGAAAACCCCCACTCTCTCTTTTGCTTTAGAAGAGTCTTCCAAATCTTCCCCCCCGCCACCCTCCCCCCTACAACTTAAACGAACTCATGTCATAACCGTCGTTTTCTCCTCCATTAAGAAAAATTTCCTCCATGAGTTTCACGGCATTTTCTACTCACAAGAATGGCTTCCTCTAGACCCCAAATGTCTCTCCGTTCAGGAGCACCGCAATCTCTGCCCTGTGTTCCCATAGCAGGGAGCACAGTGTACCCCCACTCTGCCCAGCATCCACCCACCCGCCCCTCTGCACTCACAGCAGCTCCCACTGCCTCCAGATCCCCTCCTGGTAGCCCTTCACCACCACACAGGGTCTTCCGACAGTTTCCCCCAACTCGAGATCCCCCTCAACTCACATTGAACCCCACTCTCTCTTCAACCTACCAGGAAGCATTCTCCCCAACTTCTCTCCCATCATATAGAATTCCCTTGACTCACTTCCTCCTGCTCCACCAGTAGAACTCCTAGTTCTCCTCTGCCCAGGAAAATCCCCTCCGCAGGCCCCCACAGGCTTCCCTTCTTGGGAACGCCCCCCAGTACTCCCCTCTAGGATTTCACCTGTACAGGAACACACACTGGAGCCCCTCATCTTCTTCCACATGCAGAAAGAGCCCCCCAGTAGACTGTGTCCCTCCGAAAAATGTGACCCACAAGACTGCAACTCTCTTTTCAATTGGGAATACTTTTCCAGCCTGCACCCGCTGCCCCGTGGCTCCTTCATTTCTCTCTTCCACATTCTCCACCGACCACCATGCCCCCAGCCCTGCCTGTCTCCCCCGACCCCAACTGTCCTCCGGGGGATGTACTCCTTACTTGCTTCCACCACTGCTGCTTCAACTTCTTCCCCCAAACCCACTAGAGTTAAGAGTCTGGAAACCTTAGACGAAGGGGGGATTAAAAAAAACAAAACAAAAACCAGAACCTAGGTACCAGTACAGGGTGACCTTGGTCTCCTGGTTGCTTCCCGGTCTCCACTGCCCCCCACCAGCTGGCCTCAGACTGGGGCTGCTCCGAGAAGGGGCTGTGGAAAAAGGTTGTCTATGGGGGGTGTCTCCATGGCAACTGGGCCTAGTGCCCCACACGTTGTGTTCCCTCCCCCACCTCAACTCCCGTCTGCCCACACACACAGCCCTTCCTCAGGCCACAGTTCAGCAGCTCACTGGACGGGGCATCCCCCAGCCTCCCGGCCTGGGCACCGGCCCCTTCCTCTCTTTTCTGTCCGCATGCCGAGTTTCCTCTCTTCTTGATCTCTTGGCCTCTTCTCCCTGAATTGGTGCCCCCTCACCACCAGCACGGCCACCTACCCTGTCTTAACAGATTTCTGCTTTCAATGAGGGTAAGCCCGTGACCCCAGTCCCCTAACAGCCTGGGATAAGAGGGGAAGGGAAGAGGAGGGAAAGGAGGGAAATTCTCCTTCCGTCCAAAAAAAAAAAAAAAAGATTTGAAGATCTTTTCATTTTGTCAATTTGGGGGACAGTCTGGTTTTAGGGACTGTTAGTCCATCGCTCAGCAGCTGCCAGGGAGAAGAAAGCAGGGGACCCCCAATTCTAAAGCTTCCGGGTATGAGGGGGTCACTGTCCTTTCTTCTTAGGAAGGGGACCAGCTCTTTTCTCCAGAATTCGTGGGGGGGGGGGGTTCACAGAACATTAATTCTACCTCCACCCACCTCCGATTAATAAAAAGATCTGTCTCACCTCTGTTAACGACAGGTCAACTCTCCGATGCACGGAGGAGGGGACGTCGAGCCCCCTCTGTTGGCACCCCCCCCAGAAAAACCTTTTGGCTCCCAATTCTCGCTGCTTCCCCCTCCCCCAGCAGTGAGGGACCCAGGCGTCCGACCTGGTTGGGGGGGGTGGAGATGAGGAGGCGTACGGGGAATGGGGGTGCTGAGGCCAGGCTGGGGCTGAGGGGCAGCTCTGAGCCTGGGCCCCAAGGGAGTGAGGGTCGGATATATATATATATATATATATATTTAAAAAAAAAAAAGGTGAGGAGACAATTTGGTTCTCGTGTCGCTGGGTAAAGTGCGGAGCTGGAGGACGAGAGGGAGGGAGTAGGGAGGGAGGGGGAGGGGAGATGCTGAGGGATGGGGAGCCTCGGAGAGGAGATGGATGGGGGAAGGGAAAGAGGGGGGGCAGGGTCGAGTGGCAGAAGGAAGCCGGAGAAGAAGAGAGAGATCCAGAGAGGGAGGGAGAGAGACAGAGAGAGACGAGGAGAAACAGAAAGAGAGAGACACAGAGACCGCGAAACAGAAATGGGGGAGGGAGAAATTTGGGGGAGGCAGCGGCTGGGCGCCGAAGGAAGTTGGAGAGATACACACAGAGAAATATCCAGAGAGAGAAGGGGACAGGGACAGAGACCCAAAGAGAGAAACCCAGGGGCTGCGGGGAGGGGCTGGGGGAGGGCTGGGGTAAGTTGGTGGGTGGGGGGGTCAGGATCTGGGAAACAGAAGGAAAGAAGAGAGAGGGAGAGAGTCATCCAGAGAGGAGGGAGGAGGGACAGATGGGGAGAGACAGACAGAAAGAGAGAGACTGAGAGGATGGGGGAGAGCGGGGGGAGAGGGAACGAAATGGAGAGCGGGGAGGGAGAGAAATTGGGGATAGGGGCAAGGTCTTGCTAGAGAGAAGGAAGCTTTAAAGAGAGAAGAAGGTGCGGAGAGGGAGCGGGGGAACAAGATAGTAAATGAAAGAAATTGAGGGTAGAAAGGCCTGGATGGCAGAAGGTACCTGGGGAAAGAAAGGCAGGTGCAGGAAAAGAAGAGGGAGACCCAGAGAGAGACAGCCGGAGAGGGACTGAGACAGGAAGAGAGAGAGACCCAGAGAAACAGAGGCAGACACAGAGACTGGGGAGGCACCCGAAGGAAGCCCGGAAAAAATAACGGAAGAGGGGTCAGGCTGAGATGCCCCGAGGAGGTCAGAGATGAAGGATACCCCTGCCCCCGCCCCCTCCCGCGTCCCCAGCCCCGGATCCCTGCCCCCTCCCCCATTCCAATGCCACCACCCCCACCCCCACTAGCCTCCATCTCTCTTCAGCATCGCTTGCCGCCGCCACCGCCTCTTCCTGTCGTCATAGCAACAGGATCCAGGCGCCCAGCCAAGGCTGGCAGCGGCGGCCGGAAATGAGGGGAGGGCCTTTTCAAAAGGACCCCAGGAATGCTCCCCTTTCCCAAAATCCAAGGGAAAGCACAACTTCCCGGGGTCTTCCCACCGCTCGTCCTCCAAGTGGCAAGGGCAAAGATTCCCCGCCACCACCCCAAATAAAACAATATTAAACTTACAACGTTAACAAGCCTTTTGACTTTCACCAACAATTTTTTTTTCTTTTCTCTTCTCATCCCCCTCCCCTCCCCTAGTTCAAACCTGATGGGGAAGAAGGGGTGAAGTCAGATGCCCCCGAGATGGGGCTGGGGCTGGGAAGGAGAGTAGAATGCGAGAAGCTTGGGTGCAAATATGTCTTAAAGAAACCCGTCTGGGACTGGGTAGGGGTCTATGCAACAGTTTTGAGAAGCATGGATCTGTCCGTTCTAGAACTAGCTAGTAGATTTGGGGAGTGGAACAATTGGAGGTGGAGAGTCTGAGATGAGAGTCTGAAAGTTTGGTCTTGGGTCCACATTTCACGGATGCCCCCTAGGCATCGTGTGACCTTGGACAAAACACTTCTTCTCCTCTAAACTCAGTTGCTCTTGGTTATAAAGGGCACAGAAGCTGCCTCCAATCAAGTATGACCGCGGAAGGGAAGTGGGCTTGTATGTGACTCTAGGCAAGCCGTTTACTCAAGAACCGATCTTCATACAAATGTTATCAGAAACTAAGAACTAGCCCCATGGCTGATTGGAGGCTGTTGGCAAGCTTCACTGTCTTACAGAATTCCTACAGAATCTTTGCAGTGTGGACACCAATGTTCCTATATGATCCATGAGTAACCTGAGGCTCTGAGACAATAGGGGGTTATGGGGGAGGAGGGCAGCCAACAATAGGTGAAATTCATAGTCATGTAACCCAACACACCTTTACGGCACCCTCCTGGGCTGGCAGAAACAAAAATTCCCTACATCTATTTACCTAGTGTTTGCTCCTGCTGGAGGGGTGATATCTTTGGAGGGGTGATATCTTTCAGTACCCAGCATCTCACATTCCTACTGAAATTTCTTTAGGTCATTTCACTTAATTCTCACCCCGCCCATGGGAGAAAGTTTAGACATGCATTCCAACACTCCTGGTTTAGAAGCAAAGAAACAGCCCCCAAGGGAAGAGGCCTGGAATGAAATTCGTTTGAGGAAAGTTGTTTATTTTCTGCTCTTTTGCTGGAGAGTGGGAGGGGGAGATACATCAGCAAACAATGGTGATAACCAATATAAACTGGACATTTAGGCCGGGTGCAGTGGCTCATGCCTGTAATCCCAGCACTTTGGGAGGCCGAGGCGGGTGGATCACCTGAGGTTGGGAGTTCAAGACCAGCCTGACCAACATGGTGAAACCCCGCCTCTACTAAAAGTACAAAATTAGCCGGGAAAGGTGGTGCACGCCTGTAATCCCAGCTACTTGGGAGGCTGAGGCAGGAGAATCGCTTGAACCAAGGCGGAGGGGGGTTGGAGGTTGCGGTGAGCTGAGATCGAACCCTTACACTCCAGCCTGAGCAACAAGAGTGAAACTCTGTCTCAAAAAAAATAAAAATAAAAAATAAATAAACTGGACATTTAATATTACAGACTCCAAGGAGCCTGAGGGCATTGGTATCCATCTTCAAAAGAAGTGGGTTCTCTTAGCAGCCCCCACTTTAAAAATGTGAAAACTGAGGTTGGGAGGTCAGTTGTATTGGAGGAAATTGGTCAGAACATCAAATTCCAGAGCCTGTGCTGATATAACTGCACTGGTAAGAATGACTATGAAGATAATTTTTTAAAGCCAGGGTTTCCCAACCTCAACATTCTCGACATTTGGGATGGATAATTTTGTGTGGTGGAGGCTGTCCTGTGCATTGTGGAACGTTGAGCAGTACTCCTCGCCTCTATCCACTAGATGCCAATAGCACCTCCAAATAGCACCCTAAAAATAGCATTTGGGGACAACCAAAAATGTCTCCAAACGTTGCTCAATGTCCCTTGGGGAACAAAATCTCCCCTGGTTGAGAACTATTAAATTATACGAATTAGCAACGGGGGGGGAACTTCTTTATTTTATTTTAAATGAAAATATATTTCCTAGTCAAATCAATATAGGCTCATGGTTTAAAAAAGAAAAAAGAAAAAAATCAAATGGTACACAAGGGACTATAATAAAAATAATGTAGCCTGTTCCACCTCAAATCCTGTTCCTTATTGGAAAATCTATTAACATTCTTGTTTTTGTTTTTGTTTTTTGAGACAGAGTCTCACTCTGTTACCAGGCTGGAGTGCAATGGTGCAATCTCGGCTCACTGCAACCTCTGCCTCCTGGGTTCAAGCAATTCTTGTGCCTCAGCCTACTGAGTAGCTGGGATTACAGGCATGCAGCAACATGCCCAGCTAATTTTTACATTTTTAGTAGAGACGGGGTTTCACCATGTTGGCCAGGATAGTCTTGAACTCCTGACCTCGTGATCCGCCAGCCTCGGCCTCCCAAAGTGTTGGGATTACAGGCATGAGCCACCGTGCCCGGTTGTCTATTAACACTCTTAGCTATTTCTTATCTTACTTGCCTTGACATCCCTAAATAATGATTTTCTTTTGGATGTATCAAAATTATACATTATGTACAGATATTTTTTCTGTAATAGATAACAAATTGATTCATGCAGCCCTCACTTTTCCTTCCCTTCTTCCTCAAGTGTTAGTTCTTCTTCTTCTTCTTTTTTTTTTTTTTTTTTTTTGAGACAGAGTCTCGCTCTGTCGCCCAGGCTGGAACGCAGTGGCACCATCTCAGCTCACTGCAAGCTCCGCCTCCCGGGTCCACGCCATTCTCCTGCCTCAGCCTCCCAAGTAACTGGGACCACAAGCGCCCACCACCACGCCTGGCTAATTTTTTTGTATTTTTAGTAGAGATGGGGTTTTACCGTGTTAGCTAGGATGGTCTCGATCTCCTGACCTTGTGATCTGCCCACCTCGGCCTCCCATAGTGCTGGGATTACAGGCGTGAGCCCCACGCCCGGCCAAGCGTTTGTTCTTCTATTGGTAATTTTGTGACACTAAGTCATGCATGATTAAATCATGATTTATTTCAACAACTAAAGAGTATATCACTTTTTTTCACAGCTTTAATGAGATCGAATTCACATATCATGCAATTCACCCACTTCAAGTGTACAATTCAATGACTTTTAGTTGTACAGAGCTGTGCAATCATCAACTTCAGATCACTTTTAGAACATCTTCATTAGTCCAAGGAGATACTGCGTACTCCTTAGCCTTCGCCCCCAATCTAAGCACCCACACCCCAGCTCTAGGCAATCACTAATGTACTTTCTGTCAGTATAGATTTTCCTATTCTAGACATTTCATAGAAATTGAATCATACAACCTATGGTTCTTTGTGTCTGGCTGCTTTCAGGCTAAGTAAGTAATGTCTTCAAGGTTCATCCATGTTGTAGCATGAGTCAGTACTTCATTCCATTTTACGGCAGAATAATATTCCATGGTATAGAGGGAGATATCACATTTTATGAATCCATTCGTGAATGAACATTTGAGATTTTTCCACATTTTGGCTACTATGAATAATGCTACTGTGCACATTTGTGTGCACATTTTTGTGTGGACATATGTTTTCATATCTCTTGGGCACATACCTAGCAGTGAACTTGTGGAATGAGTTTAAGGAATGAGATAGTATCTCTTGATTTCATTTTGAAAGATGGGAGTATTGCTGGGTGTGGTGGCTCACGCCTGTAATCACAGCACTTTGGGAGGCCAAGGCAGGCGGATCACCTGAGGTTGCAAGTTCGAGACCAGGCTGGCCAACATGGTGAAACCCTGTCTCTACTAAAAATGTAAAAATTAGGCCGGGCGCGGTGGCTCAAGCCTGTAATCCCAGCACTTTGGGATGCCGAGACGGGCGGATCACGAGGTCAGGAGATCGAGACCATCCTGGCTAACACAATGAAACCCCGTCTCCACTAAAAATACAAAAAAATTAGCCGGGCGTGGTGGCAGCGCCTGTAGTCCCAGCTACTCGGGAGGCTGAGGCAGGAGAATGGCGGGAACCCGGGAGGCGGAGCTTGCAGTGAGCCGAGATCGCGCCACTGCACTCCAGCCTGGGCGACAGAGCGAGACTCTGCCTCAAAAAAAAAAAAAAAAAAAAGTAAAAATTAGCTGGGCACAGTGGTGCCTGCCTGTAATTCCAGCTATGTGGGAGGCTGAGGCAGGCGAATCGCTTGAACCTGGGAGGCAGAGGTTGCAGTGAGCCAAGATCATACCACTGCACTCTAGCCTGGGCAACAAGAGTGAAATTCTGTCTCAAAAAAAAAAAGAAAGGAAAAGAAAGGAAAAGAGAAGATGGGAGTATTGAACCCACTGATCACTCCTTCACCTCATGGAAGGCCTCTTCAGAAGGGGTGTCACAAAAGAAGCAGGTTGTGAGCTTTTATAATATCTCATTTCTACATTTGCTCATGTATTCATTTTACATTAGCCAAGGCCTCTGCTGGGCTTGACCCAGAGACCTAGAGCCTGCAGACTTAGAGATAGGTTTGCTAATCCCTTCCCTTGAGAAGGTCCTCAGTCCTCACTTCCAACTGTGATTGGCAGAATTTTAAAATAATCTCCAAGATTCCCACCCGCTGGCGTACAGCCCTGAGAGAATCTCCTTCCCTTGAGCGTAGACAAGACCTGCCGCTAGGAGGTGATGCTGTTCCCATGATTATGTGACATTATATGGCAAGGTATGGGGATTTTGTAAATATAATTAAGGTCCCTAATCAGTTGACTTAATTAATAAAGAAATTATCCCAGGTGGACCTGACCTAATCAGGTGATCTCTTAGGAAAGGATCAAGACATCAGAAAGAACCAAAGCAAAGGAGATTCTCCTGAGAACCTTGAGGAAGCAAACTGTCTTATCATGGCAAAGACCTGAGAGTAAGTGGCTACTGCTAACTAGAAAACAGAGACGTCAGTCAAACAACTACAGGGAATTCTGCTCAACCTGTGGGAGGTTAGAAGTGGTTCTCTCCCTAGCCAAATCCCCGGCAGAGGACACAGCCAGCCGGCATCTTAAATTCAGCCTTGTGAGACCCAGAGCTCACCAGGTGCAGTGACTCATGCCTGTAATCCCACCACTTTGGGAGGCCAAGGCAGGCGGATCACTTGAGGTCAGGGGTTCGAGACCAGCCTGGTCAACATGGTGAAACCCCGTCTCTACTAAAAATACAAAAATTAGCCTGGCGTGGTGCCGCACACCTGTAATCCCAGCTCCCTGGGAGGCTAAGGCAGAAGAATCACTTAAACCTGGGAGGTGGAGGTTGCAGTGAGCCGGGATTGTGCCGCTGTATTCCAGCCTGGGCAACAGAGCAAGACTCTATCTCCCAAAAAATAATAATAAAATAAAATAAAATTCTCCTATGTCTCCCTATTGCCCTTGGGAGCAAATCTAAGCTCCTCACCTATGTCCTTTTGCTAAGAGCACCAGTCTCATCGTATGCCACCCCCATTGCTGCCTCTGGCAGACTGAAGTTTTCTTCCCTACCATTCCCAGCTCCTTCCTGTTCTGAGGGTTTCCTGGGTCTCCTTCCATTGAATTCCCTTCCATCTCTCAGTCATAGGGCAAACCCTCTATCCACTCTTTTTTTCTGAGACAGGGTCTTGCTCTGTCACCCAGGCTGGAGAGTAGCGCCAAAATCTTGACTCACTGCAGCCTTGACTTCCCAGGCTCAAGCCATCCTCCCACCTCAGTCTCCCCAGTAGCTGAGACCACAGGCAAGCCCCACCATGCCCGGCTATTTTTTTTGCATTTT
The DNA here is from genome assembly GCF_043159975.1 of Macaca nemestrina. NCBI lineage: Eukaryota > Metazoa > Chordata > Mammalia > Primates > Cercopithecidae > Macaca > Macaca nemestrina. The sequence continues at coordinate 63,990,957 of NC_092144.1, read as the reverse complement.
TGGTAGAGACGGGGTCTCATCATGTTGCCCAGGCTGGCCTCAAACTCCTGAGCTCAAGTGATCCTCCCACCTCAGCCTCCCAAAGTGCTGGGATTACAGAGCCACCGCATCTGGCACTATCCACTCTTGAGATTCAACTTACACACTCCTTCCTCCAGGAAGCCCTCTCTGACGTCCCAAGCCTGCATCAGGGTCTACATCAGTGCTTCCACCCTGCTTGCACTGGCTCCCTTAAGCCACAGCAACGCTACTTTGTGATTGACACGCGGTCGGCCTTCTCCGCACTAGTGCAGGAGCTGTTCAAGGACAGGCACGGGTCTGATTTACTTCCGTGTCCCCTAGATCCCAGCTTAGCTCTGATGGACAGGAGTCCTCGGTCCAGGGTTGCTGAACAAATGAATGAATGAACGAATGAACGAATAAACAAATAAATGAATGAGTCACAGAATGAGTGGATACATATTCTAGGGTCTCCACCCTCTAGGCAGCCAGTTCCAACCTCTTGTCCCTATCCAACCCTTCTCCTTGCCTCATATCCTGAGTGTGTGGTTTTTCCCAGGTGCTCGAGTGTTTCTCATCAACAACAGCTGGGGCCTTTGTGTTTCCTCAAGAGGAACAGAGTGGTGGTGGCATGTCTTCCTGCTGTACCAGGAAGCGTCGATCAGCGTTTCTTAAACGTCCTCATTCAGGGTGAAGTGGAAATATTCCAACGCTGGGGAGCCAGGTGGCCCGAGTTCCAGCTCCGGCTCTTCTTTGCCTCCCCAAGGAACCCGGAGCCAAACCTTGGTTCTCTCTGCACCTTCCTTCTCTCATTCTCTCATCTGTAGAAGGGGACGAGGGACACAGTTAGTGATCTCTCTATTGTTGAGATTGTGATTCCAAATCACAAATCCAAGGCATTCTGGAAGAGCTAACGGGATGTCAGTGAAGCCCCTGAAATTATGTACAAAATAGTGTGAGTATGAGTATTTTTTTTCTGGGGGTCCGTAGCTTTTATCTGTCTCTCAAAGAGGTCCCTATTCTCCTGCAAATTATCATAGCTGGCAGAGCGCGGTGGCTCATGCCTGTAATCCCAGCACTTCGAGAAGCTGAGGCACGAGGATTGTTTGAGCCCAGCCTGGGCAACATAGTGAGACCCCTGACTCTACAAAAAATAATTTTTTTTTTTTTTTTTTTTTTTTGAGACGGAGTTTCGCTCTTATTGCCCAGGCTGGAGTGCGGTCTCAGCTCACTGCAGCCTCTGCCTCCCAGATTCAAGTGATTCTCCTGCCTCAGGTTCCTGAGTAGCTGGGATTACAGGCGTCCGCCACCATATCTGGCTAATTTTTTGTATTTTTAGTAGAGACCGGGTTTCACCATGTTGGCCAGGCCGGTCTCGAACTCCTGACCTCAGGTGATCCACCTGCCTTGGCCTCCCAAAGTGCTACGATTACAGGCATGAGCCACCATGCCCGGCCAAAAAATAATTCTTAAAAAATTAACCAGGAGCGTAGTCCTAGTTCCTCAGGAAGCTGAGGTGGGAGGACGCCTTGAGCTCAGGAGGTTGAGGCTGCAGTGAGTCAAGGCTGTGCCACTGCACCCTATCCAGCCCAAGAGACAGAGAGAGACCCTGTCTCAAAATAAAAATTAAAAAAAGAATTATAGCTTATGAATCAATTTAGGAAAATCTCATTTGTGTCCATAAAAATTAAGGCAAAAAAGAAAAAAAAAAGGAAATACCTGTTTTTTTTGCTTTTTTTTTTTTTTTTTGTTTTGTTTTTTTAGACCTGTTGCCCAGACTGGAGTACAATGGCGTGATCTTGGCTCACTGCAACCTCCACCTCCCTGCCACAGCCTCCCAAGTAGCTGGGGTTACAGGCGCCCGCCACCATGCCCAGCTAATTTTTTGTGTGTGTTTTTAGTAGAGACAGGGTTTCACCATGTTGGTCAGGCTGATCTCAAATTCCTGACCTCATGATCCACCTGCCTTGGCCTCCCAAAGTGCTGGGATTACAGACGTGAGCCACCATGCCCAGCCAAAAGCTACTTTCTTTATACCCTTTTCTGATGCTGAAACTTTTAAATCATGACTGAGTATTAAATTTCAGGGCTAGGCGTGGTTACTCCTGTAACCCCAGCACTTTGGGAGGCCAAGGCGGGCAGATCACCTGAGGTCAGGAGTTTGAGACCAACCTGGCCAACTTGGCAAAACCCCATCTCTACTAAAAATATAAAAATGAGCTGGGCATGGTAGCACACGCCTGTAATCCCAGCTACTCCGGAGGCTGAGACAGGAGAATCACTCAAACCTGGGAGGTGGAGGTTGCAGTGAGCAGAGATCGTGCCATTGCACTCTAGCCTGGGTGACAAGAGTGAAACTCCATCTCAAGTAAACTAATCAATTTATTATAGAAATAGAAAAAATTTTTGAGATAGAAAAAAATTAAAAATTAAGAATACATAAATAAATAAATTCATAATTAAAATGAGTGTATTGTTCAAATAAATTACCTCTCTACAATGGACCACTACATAGTCATTAGAGGAATTAGGTAAATCTTACTAACTCTGTGACATACAGCATCGGGATTTAAACCTTTGAATGCAGGATCCCTCCATACACTTAATTGTAAAGAGCTGGTGGCTCACACTTGTAATCCCAACACTTCGGGAGACCAAGGTGAGACAGTCATTTGAGGCCGTGAGTTTGAGACTCCGTCTTTACAAAAAAAAAAAAAAATTAAAATACTAGCTGGGCATGGTGGTGCGCACCTGTGGTCTTTGCTACTCAGGAGGCTGAGATGGGAGGATTTCTTGAACCTGAGAGTTCAAGGTTGCGGTGAGCTATGATAGCACCACTGCACTTCAGCTCGGGCAACAGAGCAAGACCTTGTCTCTAAAAATAAAAAAAAAAGAAAATTGTAGGGGACCCCGAAGAGCTTTTTACATTTGTGCTATGTCTATTGATATTTTGCATATTTGCAATTCAAACTGATAAAAAAAAAATCCAAAATATGTATTTAAGTAAAATAATCAACTTATTGTATGTTTACATAAGCAACTTATTTTAATAAAAATAACTATAGTTTCCAAAATAAAAAAAAATTACGTAATGGTATTGGTTTATATTTTTTAAAATCGATTTAACATTCGACTCAACAGAAGAAAGTCAGTCTCATGTCTGCTTCTGCGTTCAATCGTGCTCTTATTTCTTGTGAAACCTCCAGACTCTATACACTCATGAGAGAATAAGAACAAAAAAAAGGAAAATATCTTAGTATTACGACAAAAATGCCTTTGACCTTGTGAACTTCCTAAATGGGTCTCAGGAATGTCCCGGCTCCCTGGGACACACTTTGAGAAACACTGGTATGTAGTATCGTCCTGTAAATCACTGTGGTCTAAGGGGGGCAATATAGGGTAGGGTGGAAGCACTTAGGTAAACCCTGATGCAGGCTTAAAGCTCAGGGAAGGCTTCCTGGTGGAAGGAGCATGTAAGTTGAATCTCAAGAGTGGACAGAACCCAGCACGGTGGCTCATGCCTGCAATCCCAGCACTTTGGGAGGCTCAGGTCAGTGGATCGCTCAAGCTCAGGAGTTTGAGACCAGCCTGGGCAACATGACGAGACCCTGTCTCTACCAAAAATACAAAAAAAAAAAAAATAGCTGGGGGTGGTGGTGCTTGCCTGTGGTCTCAGCTACTGGGGAGGCTGAGGTGGGAGGATGACTTGAACCTGGGAAGTCAAGGCTACAGGGAACCAAGATTGCACCACTGCACTCCAGCCTGGGTAACAGAGCAAGACCCTGTCTCAGAAAGAAAAAAAAGAGTGGATAGGGAGTTTGCCATATGGCTGAGAGATGGAAGGGGATTCCATGGAAGGAAACCACCCAGGAAGCCCTCAGCACAGGAAGGAGCTGGGAGTGGTAGGGAAGACAACCTCGGTCTGCTAGAGGCAGCAATGGGGGCGGCATACGATGAGACGGGTGCTCTTAGCAAAAGGACACAGGTGAGGAGCTTAGATTTGCTCCTAAGGGCAATAGGGAGATATAGGTCCTTGATAAATAAATGGAACCAGTTGGCTTCAATATACACAGAGGGCTGGGCATGGTGGCCCACACCTGTAATCCCAGCACACTGGGAGGCCAAGGAGGGCAGATCACTTGAGGTCAGGAGTTTGAGACCAGCCTGGCCAACATGGCGAAACCTTGTCTCTACTAAAAATACAAAATTAGCCAGGAGTGGTGGCGTGTACCTGTAATCCCAGTTACTCTGGGGGCTGAGGCAGGAGAATCGCTTTAACACAGGAGGTGGAGGTTGCAGTGAGCCGAGATCATGCCACTGCTCTCTGCCTGGGCAACAGAGCAAAATTCGTTAAAAACAAAACAAAACAAAAAAAGCTGGGTACGGTGGCTCATGCCTGTACTCCCAGCACTTTGGGAGGCCAAGGAAGGCAGTATATATATACACACACACAAAGCTTAGTGGGTAAGTATTGGAGACACAGGAGACTCTCAGGATTCAAATTTTAGCTTGACCACTTACTAGCTGCGTGACCAGGAGAAAGCTAATTACCCTCTCTGTGTCTCAAGATCTCATTTATAAAATGAGAATGATTCTAAGAGTACCAAACCTCCTGGGGTTATAGAATGTAAAAGGCTTAGGACTGAAACACACAATGGCTGGCATGTAAGCACTCAATAAATTATGCAATTAATTTATGCAAACAATTGTTATTAAGCAGGCTTGGAAAACAGTAGAGTTATATAACATACTAAATGAGCCCCATCATGCATTCTCATTTGAAACTAGAAGGCACCGAACTATGTGCATTACATGATAAATGTATACAATAAAAATGTGTATACCACATACTCATCCATATGTGGATTTAAACACATGCATATATGCTTGAATATGCATAGAGTATTCCTGAAATTAAAAACTAATAATACCTCAGGGGGAGGAGGATTTCAGAATGTTAGGACATCCTGACTCACTTTGGATAAATAAAGGTGGAACTTTTCACAGCATTTCTTTAAAACAAAACAAAAAAACTCACCAATCCTGAACTGTGGGATTGCATTCCATTTTCAAAGTTTAATAAACAAAAGAACTAGCTTGACTTTTTAAAAGAACACAAACCTAGGCCGGGCGCGGTGGCTCAAGCCTGTAATCCCAGCACTTTGGGAGGCCGAGACGGGCGGATCACGAGGTCAGGAGCTCAAGACCATCCTGGCTAACACAGTGAAACCCCGTCTCTACTAAAAAATACAAAAAACTAGCCGGGCGAGGTGGCGGGCGCCTGTAGTCCCAGCTACTCGGGAGGCTGAGGCAGGAGAATGGCGTGAACCCGGGAGGCGGAGCTTGCAGTGAGCTGAGATCCGGCCACTACACTCCAGCCCGGGCGGCAGAGACTCCGTCCCAAAAAAAAAAAAAAAAAAAAAAAAAGAACACAAACCTTAGGATTTTAGGTTGTTAACTTTCCCATAGTGTTAGCAAGTATCTAGCATTTGCATCACCGCAGCCCATCCTGCAGGCAAGGCAGACAGCACCAATTGAGCAGCACGGCAGACAGCACCAATCAATGGCGACACTCTTTCCCACCGAGCAGATGCTCAGAATCCTTCTAATACTGGGCTCCAAGCAACCAGTACGAATCGCTTAGTTTTGACAACGAAGCTGAAGCATGATTTGCAATCCCAAATCTCAAGCAAGACCTCCAGAAATTTGTGAAATTATTGAAAATGACTCAGAATAGTTCCCTCCGGGAGTCCAGTCCTGCTGATTGAGAACTCTTTCCCGCTAACTTACCCCCACCAACCTCCCTATTCAGAGGGATTTGGAATCCTTCTAAACCAACCACTGCCCTCGGTATTTTTTATTTTTATTTTTTACAGAAAAAAACAAAAACAAAAACAAAAACGGAAAGCCCCAGAGATTAAAAGATTTGCTCAAGGTCACAGAATGAGTTTGCACCAAATCCATAGCAGTAAATTATAGCAGCTAAGAGTGTGGGCTCTGAGGTCAGAGAGACCGGGCATGAATTCTCCTCCGCATCTTACCTGGTGGGTGGCCTCACTTCCCCGAGCCTCGGTTACTTCATCTATAAAATGGGGCTAATTGGAATGCCTGATTCACAGGATGGTTGGAAGGATTCAGTCAGCTAATAAATCGAAGGTGCTTAGTGCAGGCCGGGTAGGGAGGCTCATGCCTGTAATTCTAGCACTTTGGGAGGCCAAGGCAGGAGGAGCCCTTGAGCCCAGGAGTTCAAGACCAACCTGGGCAACACAAGGAGATCCTGTCTTTTTTTTTTTTTTTTTTTTTTTTTTTTATGTGCTTAGTGCAGTGTCTGATACCCTAATGATGACCTGATAAATGTGTCTATGGTTGTTAACAGTTGTGACTGTAATAGCAAAAATCGTTCTGATGGATCCTTAAGAGGCCAAATCTAGACAAGGCAAAGAAGGGAAAATCTGGCACGGTGTTTCCTTTACAATATGCTGCAAGAATAAGCTTATCAAACATTTAGGCTGTTCTCAGTCTCTCAGTATAGTGGGTGAGACTGCAGATCGCAGCACCCACTTTCTGAGCCTGCCTCCTTCACCTGCAAAAACGGGGTGATAATTCCTACATAACAGGGCTGCTGTGAATGTCTAATGAGATCACGTAAGGAAGGAAGGCGTCTGGCTCACGGTAGGTGTGCAGTAAATGGTAGCAGTCATTTCTCAACAGAGGGACTGAGCCAAGCGTTGGGAAAACCCACCACTGCCTGGTGCAAGGGGGAGGAAGCCTGAGCTTCAGAACCAGATACTTGGTTTTATTATGATTATTATTTTGAGATGGAGTCTCATTCTGTCGCCCAGGCTGGAGTGCAGTGGCGAGATCTTGGCTCACTGCAGCCTCCACCTCCCAGGTTCAAGCGATTCTCTGCTTCAGCCTCCCGAGTAACTGGGATTACAGGCGTGAGCCACCGCGCCCGGCTAATTTTTTTGTGTTTTTAAGTAGAGACGGCGTTTCGCCATGTTGGCCAGGCTGATCTCGAACTCCTGACCTCAAGCGATCCGCCCAGCTTGACCTCCCAAAGTGCTGGGATTACAAGCGTAAGTCACCGCACCTGGCCTAAACTTGGTTTTAGCAAATGGCTCTGCCAAGTTCCACCTGCGTGATCTTGGCTAGGTCACTTCACCTCTCTGGACCTATCTGCAAAATGAGGCCAATAAATTGACAGTGCACGTTTGGGAGGAAAGTTAAAACAAGCAATGCATGTCTAAAGAAGGCGAGTCATAGCAACAGTACTCTGCGGGGTCATAAGAATATCAGGAAAATGTGTTTATTGATCCTGACCAGTATCATTTACGGTCCTGCATGCTTTACACGGACTGAAGTATAAAGCGCTGTCGTTGATAATTATAAGTCATTTAACAACGACCTATCTAATGTTATTCTGCAGTACTTTAGGCCTGCAACCCTAAAAGCAGAGACCTGGACTAAGGCCCCTGTATCCAATCCCTTCCCTCTGGGCAGGCGGAGACGTGTTTGAAATAAAGTTTATTGAAGTTTCTGTCGATATTTACATATGATACACGGTAAATAACAGAGCCAGGCCCCCCACCCCACCCTGTCCCCACCCCCAGTGCCCCCCTCCCCCCAGCCTCGTTAAAAATCGCTGCGTAAAGTCAGGTTAACTGCGGCGGGTCCCCCTCCCCCCTCCCCCCTCCGATGCAAACTAAAAGCCCCCGTCCCTCCCCTGCCCCCCTCCCCCCACCCCGGGGGCCATTCCGGTTCCGTGTACAGCACTGTGCTACCTCGCCCCTCTTTCCCTAATAAGGGGGGGTGGGCGAGTTCCTGGTGACCTCCTCTCCCCCCAAAATCTGTCCAACGGGGCGGACGGGCCCTTGAAAGAGGCCAGAGTTGGGGTTCTGAGGGGGGAAGAGGGACGTCAATGAGGAGGAGAGCCAGAAAATGGAAGACTTAGACGTTTTGGGGGGGGTGTCGACCCCCGCTACTGCCCCTCCCTCCCTCGACGGGGCCTCGAGGGGGGAGAGGCGGGCACAGGTGTGGAGATGGCGTGTGGGAATTCCCTCCACCCTAGGGTCCCCATTCTGGCCGTCTGGTGTGCGCCTAGGGCGGGATGCACCCAGCGGCTTGGGACGAGCAGGTGGAAGGAGGAAAGGAGAGAAAGTTAAAGGAGGAGGAAGACGAAAAAGAAACCAAGAATAGTTGAGAAAGCAAGAAGATCCTTTAGACAAGAGCCCCCTAAAAGGCAGGTAACCTTCAGGAAGCAGAAAAGAGCCCAGCCGGTGAGAAAGAATGGGACCTTCCAGGGAAGTCGGGGAGATGGGGAGGGAACCCTACGCCACCCCGGGGCTGCGGGTGGAGCCAGCCGGCCCTCCCACTGCACCGGAGGACCCAGCAGGTCAGGAGGTGAGATTAGGCAGGGAAAAAGGAAGCCCAGGGCAGAAGGGAGAAGAGGATGGTCGGCATTCCCAGCGGCCGCCCGAACCTGTTCTCCAGCTCAGAGCCCCTGCAGTGAGGTCGGAGGCTGGGGAGCTCCTGGCAGCTGGGCGCCTGCACTCCCCCGGGCTGCTCCCAGCGCACAGCTGGTGGAGAAAGAGCGAGGAGCTAATTTTCTTGGAGAGGTGGGGCCAGATGAAAGGGGCGGGGCAACGAAGGGGCGGAGTCATTTGTGAGGGAGAGGGACCAATGAAAAGGAGAGGTCGGGAAAAGGGGGCGCGGCTATTGAAATAGGGGAGGGTGTGGGCGGAGCCATGGGGAGAGGGCGGGGCCTAAAGCTGGCGCAGCCTCCTCCGGGTGGGAGCGAGGAGTCCCGAGGACCGAAGGGGGCGCTGCATTGCAGGGAGACCCCCGAGGACGAGGAGGAAGAGGAGGCATGGGGCGCTCCGAGGGGCGGGCCTCAGCAGGGCGAGGTGGAGATGTGCAGGTGGTCCGGGTACTTGATGGCGGGAGGGTAGTTCTGCGTCATTTGGATGGACACGTCGCTGGAGATGTCGGAGGGGCTCCGACCGCGGCGCCACGCCTCGGGCTGCAGGAACTGGCCCGAGTAGTCGGAACAGTCGCTGAGACGCGGGCGGTAGAAGGCCGGGTGTGGACGGTACATCTCCTCCTCCGCGTAGCGCTTGGTGAACAGGTACACGGACATCACGCCGGCCCCCTGCAGCAAGGCAAGGTCAGAGTCCCAGGGGCGCCCCCCCGCGCATCCCCGGACCCCGACTCATCTCCTCTCGCTCCAGGACTCAGAGTCCCCACCCCAAGCCCCTTCCTATCCCAGGACCCAGGATCAGGACTCCAACCCTCTCTTTCCCCAGGACCTCAGGAGCCCAAGCCCTCGGGTTGGCCCCTCCCTCAAGACCCAGGAGTCCCAGTCTCCAGACCCCTCCTCCCCCAGGATCCCCAAAGTTGGAGCTCTCAGACCCCTCTTCCTCCAGGACCCAGGGGTTAGACCCTCAGCTACCACCTCCCTCTGACGCCAGAGTCTGCATCTCCAGCCTCTCCTTCCTCCTGGACTCAGGAACCAGGCCCCCAAGACCTCTGTCCATTCAGAACTCTAGAGTCTAGGTCCCAGGGACATCACCTCTTTGAGTAGGAAGGAGGAAGCGGCGAAGGCAAAAGACCACCCGTAGCGATAATGAAAATACTGCTCAGAGCTGCTGGGCCTGTTCATGACCTCGTCGTTGATGCTGGAGATGTAAAGAACCAAGCCCACCACCAAGGAGAGGCCTAGGGGAGTAGAGGGGGTGCCCTCGTCCATTAGAAGTGGGCCCCTTTTCCCAGTCCCAGCCCCACCTCACTGTCTTCCCCTCCTCCCCATTCTGTCCTGGACTAACTTCGCGGAAGCCCCTTGTGTGCTGGGCCTTGGTTGGGTGCAGGGAACCCAGAGATGAATCAACAACCACCTCCCCCTTTACCCCCCTAAATCTGCCATCCAGGAGCTCACAATGCAATTGGAGAAGGAAAATTGGAACACACTGATCAAGTCACATAGAAGGTGATAGGTGCTACAAGGAAGTAGCACGGAGCTCTGTGGGACTCTGGAAGGGGCGCCAAACCCACCTGGCGCAGGGGCAAGAGAAATGAAGGAAAGATTACTTTGTTCAAGTCTTATTTTCTTTTTTCTTTTTTTTTTTGAAACGGAGTCTCACTCTGTGGCCCTGGCTGGAGTGCAGTGGCCCAATCTCGGCGCACTGCAGCCTTCAACCTCCCGGGTTCAAGTGATTCTCCTGCCTCAGCCTCCCAAGTAACTGGGATTACAGGTGCCCGCTACCATGCCCGACTAATTTTTTTTTGTATTTTTAGTAGAGACGGGGTTTCACCATGTTGGCCAGGCTGGTCTCGAACTCCTGACCTCAGGTGATCCGCCCCCCTCGGCCTCCCAAATGCTAAGATTACAGGCGTGAGCCACCGTGCCTGGCCTGTTCAAGTCTTAAGGATGAGGCCCAGGGAAGAATAAGGGCATACTGGCAGAGTGCACAGCATGGGCAAAGGTTTGAGAAGGAGGGAAGATAGAGCTGGTCCACCCATGTAGCTGTAACATGAGCTGTAGCCACAAGAAATGAGGTTAGAGAAAGGGGAAGGTATAGCCATGGTAAGCCTCGAATGCCCGGCCCAGGAGCTGGGCATTGACACCAAGGGTACTAGGGAGCTACACAAAGTTTGTAGCAGAGGAAGGACAGGGCCAGATCCCAGTGTTAGAAGAACGCTTGGGGGCTGGTTGGTGCTGGGAACAGACTGGAGGGAGACATATTCCAGGGGGAAGAGGATGAGGCCTGAGCTGAGGCTGTGTGGATAATAATTGCAACAATAGCAATAATAATAGCAACGACTTATATAGGTCTTGGTCTGTGCCAGGCACTGTTCTCGGTGTTGAATATATATAAATTCATTCAAACTTCACAACACCTCTTTGAAGGAGGTACATTTTTAACACCATTTACAATTGAGGAAATACAGCATATGGACAGTGTGCAGAGGAGAGGTCCGATCTGAGAATTTCTAAGAGGCGATTATAATTTTCTCCAGATGAAATTTCCTCTAAACAGTAACCATGCCAAGAGTGGCTTAAGGAGGCTACAAAGTTCCCTGCCTTAAATGTATCTAACTAATCCCTATCAACCTCTTCCCCTAGAATCCTACAAATAAACATTCTGTGTGCAGCACACACAGAATAAGCCCAAATTCCTTCCATTGTCTACACCAGCGGTCGGCAAACCATGGTCCATGGACAAAACCCAGCTCACCCCCTCATTTTGTATGGCCCACCAGCTAAGAATGGCTTTCACATAAGTAAATGATGTTAAAAATCAAAACAAGACTGGTATTTTGTGGCACATAAAAAGTATATGAATTTCATTTGGCAGTGCCTCAAAAAGTTAAAGATAGAATTATCATATGACCCAGCAATTCCACTCCTAGGTATGTACCCAGGAGAAGTGGAAACATATGTTCATACAAAAACTCATACACGGATGTTTGTAACAGTGTTATGCGTAATAGCCAAAAAGCGGAAACAGCCCAAATGCCCATCAGCTGATGAATGGATAAACAAAATGTGGTATATCCATATACAGGAATACTATTCAGCCAAAAAAGGGAACGATGTACTGATTCATGCTACCATAGGGATGAACCTAGAAAGCAAGCTAAGTAAAAGAAGCCAGATGCAAAATATCACATATTGTGTGATTCCATTTATATGCAATGTCCAGAATAGGCAAATCCACAGAGATGGAAAGTAGATTAGTGGTTGCCAGGGAATA